>NC_068914.1:73984368-74609368 GCF_023091745.1 Budorcas taxicolor | reverse complement strand
ATCACTACATGCGTATGTTTTCACTCATGCCACAGGAAAAAGGAAGGAAGAAATCTTTCCTCGACTGTCCCGGCCACTCCCGGCCCCTTGCTAGGGTGTCCCGCTTTCCCCAAGTGGCATCCCCCCCACCCAATCCTTTCCGGGCGCTTCTTTGGGGCTATATCATGCCGCCTGCAAGCGGGGAGGTCACATATGGGACAGAAACATTACGGAAATGCGACCCTTGCGTTCACTCCGTGCCCATAGCCACACCTGCCGCAGTCCTGGGCGGCCCAGGCCTCGCGGTGCGGGTCGGATTCCTATCTGAGCTGGGCTTAGGGCCGGTGGCGGGGAAGAGGGCAGCTCCAATCTGTAGGGGGCGCACAGTCCCCTTCAGAGGGCTGACTCCTAGAGAACCTACCTAGCTACCGGAGACGTCACTGTGACACAGACTGAGGATTGGCTGGTTTTCTCGGAGAGAAAGATCGCCTTTTCTCTGGTGATTGAGTATCCTAAAGTTCTGGTTCCAGAACTTGGGTCGCAACTACAACCCCCAGAAATCAACGGGCCTCTCCGAGAGGAAGACTCGTCTGAGGATGCGTACTAAAGGCGCCTGACCCGGAAGTCGGAAGTTCAAAGGCGGAAACCAATCAGAGCTGCGACCGGCGCGGGCTCCCGCCTTCGTGGGCGGGGTTGTGATGCGTCCGACGCGCAGGGCTCTACCCTCGTCAGGAGCCAAATTCTAGAGGGTAAGCGGGGCCAGGGGGCGGGAAAAGTGTGGTGTTCGGCACCAATAGCGCTTCAGCATTCAGTGTTGTTCCTGGGCCACTATCCTTACTAGTCTGGTCCCGGGTGCCGCTTCCGGCTACGCTCGGAGGTCGCGCAGGTTGGAGGCCTCGGTCGGACGGGAGGCAGCGGCAGCATCCAGGTACGCCCTGAGTCAGGCCGGAGCCCGGGCCGCCGGTGTGCTGCGGCGCGCCCGCTGGGGCCGGCCTTTCTTACCGCATCCTCGCATGCCCAGTCTTCGGTGTCCTTGAGGTTTACCGCGTATCGTGCGCTGCTTCCAGCCCAGCATCCTCCTCGCTGCCGTAGGTTTCTGTCAGGCCTTGACTCCACCGCGCGTTTTGTCCTCCACGCTCTGACTCTAGTAACTCTGACCCTTTCTCATCTTGTAGTCCGCTGTGCCCTGAAATGCAGCTTTCCCGGGCACCCGTTCCTGTTTATCGATTTACTGGCTCCACTCGTTTGCTGCTTTCAATTCCTGGGATATGTCTCCCTCTTCACTGACGTAAATCCTCCCAGTCCTTCTAACGACTGCTGCCCGCCCTTCTCCACCTTTCTGCTAACTTTTCTTGAGCCCTTGCTTTGTCTCTGAAGTCTCAAAATGCCTCTTTTCTTCCGGTCACCGCTGTCTTCTACTTTATCTAACAGAATTTGGGATGCACAGCTTATCCCCATCAAACCATAAACTCCTTTGGGACAGAAGCCACCTTCTCTGCAGCCTTCATACAGTGAGGCTAGATAGTAGGTGAAAGGTAGATAAGTGAGTAAATCTAAGCTGACGTGGATGGACCCATTTGAGGAAATGAGTTTTCCAGAGGAGAGAGATCAGAGCTTTGAGGTTCTCCTGTGTCCAGGAGGCAGAAAAGGAAAAAAGAGCCACGGTCTGAAAACGTTTTTATAGATTACACCCCTGTGTCATTTTTCATTATGGTTCTTGTTTTGTTTTTTTTTCCTTGTTATTCTGAAACCAGTCTAACCCTGTAACAGACCCTTGAGCTTTATTAAGAAACCTGATGCCCCATAGATGAGAAGGTTCTCCTGCTAACCTCAAAAATTTTCATTTTCAAGGTTAATCCTTCTACTTGGACTTCTAATGTCCTCTTTTTCTGGGCCATCCTAAATCTTATTCCATCCCACCCACATCACTCAGTTTAGCCACCAGTTTCTTCTTTTCTTCTCTGGGAGTTGGTGATGGACAGGGAAGGCTGGCGTGCTGCAGTCTGTGGGGTCGCAAAGAGTAGGATCTGACTGAGTGGCTGAATTGAACTTCTTCTCTGAAAACATTCAAATCTCCTTATCAGTAAGCAAAACAAAACTAGAACTTACTTGACCTTGTGTTACCTTCACAAGCCGCTACTCTCTCATTGCCATTCCCTTAACCAGCAAATCACAGTATCAGTTCTTATCTTTGGGGTGAAAGGGGGTTATGATCCTTCTAATCATGTTTCTCTCTGTCCTAGAAAAATGCATAGACATGTTGGGGTTCATGGGCCTTTTTCATTCTGGCCCAGTACACCCGAAAGATAAAGCATACTTCTGTTAGTGGCAGTAACTTGATAGCACTGATTTTCAACCATCGTCATGGTTAAATGAAAGAGCATTCCACATGTTTCTGGAATTTCCTACCTGTTTTCCTTCCCTAATTGTTTTCTTTCTTCAAACTGGTGTTCCCTTGACTTCACTCTCTTTGGTTTTATCCTCTAATTTGGTATCACTTGTTATTTCCGTATGTATCTGTAGCCTAGCCTCTTTCCCAGGATTTGTTCCATATTTGCATATCCATGTGCCTGACAGACATCATCATGTGAATTTTGCATTAAGCATCTTAACTTGAACATGTCCAGTTCATGGTCTTGGCTGACACTTCCTGCCACCACCACCATCCCCATACACACATAGACACACCTGTTTGTTCTCTTTTCTATTAACAGTATCCCACTCCATAAAGTTTCCTCAGTTGTTAACTTGCAGAAACATCAACTTTGCCCTAGCCCATCCAGTTAATAAGCCTTGTTCTACTTCCAGAATAATTTCTTCATCTGTGTTCTCCTTTTCTACTGCCCTGCTTTAGCTCAGGGTCTGAAAAGAGTTTTTGTTAATTTGAAAATACAAATCTCAGGTTGGATTAGACAGGAGAAGAGATTCTAGAAAATTTTCATCAGTAGATCTTCTGTCACCCTTCTAGGCAAGATCTACCATCCTGTTTCCAGCCTTCTTCCTCCAGCTCTGAGAAGAGGTGGTCTTATAAGTGGTTAGCGTCTGGCTAGGGTAATGGGGGATAGGATGAGAAAGGACAAGTTAGGTGAAGTTTGATGGCTGCCAGCTCTCTTTGCTAGGCGCTTATTACCTTAGTAGGACTTGCCTGTAGCTCAGATGGTAAAGAATCTGCCTGTGATGCACTAGACCAGGGTTCGATCCCTGGGTCAGGAAGTTCCTCTGGAGAAGGGAATGGCAGTCCACTCCAGTACTCTTGCCTGGAGAATCCCGTGGATGGAGGAGCTTGCTGGGCTACAGTCCTCGGGTCGCAAAGAGTCGGACACGACTGAGCGACTTCACTTTCACACTTTCACTTATTACCTTAGTGTTCTGCTGTGTGTGTGTGTGTTTCTGTCTCATAGCTTAGAGGCCTTTCAAACTTCAAATAACCTGAAAACAGCTCTTTCTTATCTTGCCCCTGTGCCATTTGGTTTTCTTCCTCTGACATTATTTAATGTTACTTTCAGTAGCCACTTGGAATTATGATTCAAGGAAGCTGTGCCTCAGCTCAGCATTGGGATCCACCCTCAAGGACTGGCTCAAAGGCAGTGTTCAACTCATGGGACTTACTTTGAAAAGTAATTAGACATCTTACCCTACTCAAGATCCCCTCAACCAGCTAATTTTGAACTTCTCTCCTTTCAAATTCTTTAAAGAAACCTATTCTCACTAACTGCAGTCAGATTTTTAATTCTCTCCTCAGAGTCCCAGATTGAGGAACATTTTGTTCAAGATGAGAGATTCTCATTCTAAACTTTTTCTTGTGTCCTAGCTCAGAATACCCAGGGAACACTTAAATTAGAAGTAATTTATCTCAAGCAAATGTGAGTTAACAATTTGCTGGGGCCTCAGTAAGTTTCTTTTTAGCCCTTGGGATAGGTTCTTGGTTTTATGTTTGAAACTTAGAATTAATGCTGTAGGTTATGTCTAATTGAAACAATATAAACATACTATTGGCACTATTTAAAGGATACTATGGCTTAAACAGATGCTTGAAGACCAACCTGGGAATCTGAGCCATAAATAAGATGATTTTATGGGAAAACAAATTGGATATTGCCCAGAAAGTTCCTATTTGATCCTCCTTGACAGAATAATATACTGCTAATATTTAATCTCTGGCTATTTCCATTAATTCCTTACTGGCCAGAAAAACTGATGTGTGCCTAAAGTAATGCACCAATTAAGAACATTTCTAGGTAGTCTATACCAATCACTTCATTCCATAAACATGGAGGGTCAAGTGTTAGCTGTGATGTCATTCATATACACCTGGTTTGAGCTGTGTTTCTGTACCTTGTATGCAGACTTTATTTGCCCTTTTAAATCTTAATTATCTTCCCATACGTGCTGTGCTTAGTTGCTCAGTCATGTCCTACTCTTTGTGACCCCGTGGACTAACCTGTCAGGCTTTTCTGTCCACGGGGATTCTCCAGGCAAGGATACTGGACTGTCATGCCCTCCTCTATGGGATCTTCCCAACCCAGGGATTGAACCCAGGTCTCCCGAATTGCAGGCAGATTCTTTACCAGCTGAGCCACCAGGGAAGCCCAAGAATACTGGAGTGAATAGCCTATCCCTTCTCCAGGGGATCTTCCCAACCCAGGAATTGAACCGGGGTCTCCTGCATTGCAGGTGGATTCTTTACCAGCTGAGCTACCAAACTCTGCATGTGAGTAGCAGCTATTCAGAATAGAGTGCAACCAGATAAGCAGGGGAGGGGGCTGGGCAGATGAGGCCTTATCCTTGGGTCTAAATCCAGTCTGTCTTTATAGGGGACAACATGCCAACTGCTAAGCAACTAGCTGACATTGGCTACAAGACCTTCTCCACCTCCATGATGCTCCTCACGGTGTATGGGGGCTACCTCTGCAGTGTCCGAGCCTACCACTATTTCCAGCGGCGCAGCTCCCAGCGCCAGGCTGCAGAAGAACAGAAGACATCAGGAGCCCTATAGAATTGCGGGGCTTTTTTCCTTGAGCAGAGAGGCCTGAGGCATGCTGTGGAAAGACTGCACCTGCAATCATTTCTGAGTCAAGAGGACCAGGGCCTTACTGGCTTTCGAACTCTGTGGAAAATGCCCATGTTTTCTCTGGTACAGCCAGTTTGGAGAGGGTATCAAATCAAAACAGGAATGGGAGGGTGAGGCACACCTGTAGCCATTAAATACTTTGCCATATCTGTGTCTTGGTGCTTTTGTTTACTTGAATAGGGTGTGGACCACAGAGGTGGAGCCTTGACTACCCATTTTCTAGTCACAGATTAAAGAGTATCTTGAAAGTGAAAGTGATGGTGAAGTCTCAGTCGTGTCCGACTCTTTGCGACCCCATGGACTGTAGCCTATCAGGCTCCTCCGTCCGTGGGATTTTCCAGGCAAGAGTGCTGGAGTGGATTGCCATTGTTCTGCCTGTTAAGTAGTTCTAGGGATAGTAATCTCAACTCTCGTGATCTCAATGAAAAGACTGCCCCAGCACCTGTATAAATCCCCTGAGAAGACTGTAAAGACCAAAGCTCTTTTTTGGTCAGGGGCCATTTCTGGACCAATTATTATGTCCAAGTAATGGGGTTCTGTGGTCAGCATGGCCACATGTGTCAAAGGAGGCTCTTGTTTAGTGGCTGTATCAAAATTGCATGAAGGAGAAGAGGGATAGTTCTTAAAATGTGAAGGACTTTTGGGCAGCCTACAGTATTGCGGTTTATCTCCTTAGGGACAGTGGGTATAAGCATCAGGTTCAAGTTCTCTTCTTGCAAAGAGGATATGAAAGAACAGCATTTGAGGTAAAACCCAACTATGAAGAGAGACTTGCCATTTCATTTTGAGCTTTGAGACTTGCTTGTTCATGTCATTCTCAGTAATTGCCCAAATAACCCCTGTGGACACCTGTCCTCTGCTCTCATGTACACACTGCTCTGACCTTTGTCTCTCTATTCCTAAACCTATCACCTGAAAGCCCTGTTCCAGGATTTTAAAACTCAGCTTTCCTATATCCTCAACCCTTTCCTCTCATCCTTTCTGGACATGCTAATGAAGGACTTCACTGCCTTCTCACTTGCCTGTATAGTAGGATCATGGTTCTCAACTCCCCAGTGCCACTTCCAATAAAACTAGTCCTTTCTGAGGAGCTTTCTTATATTCTCATTTTAAAACTTGAAGACTTTAACTCAGTGGATTCCTTCTCTTTTCTTCCCATCTGCTCCTTTGTGGCCAAATCAGCGTCCCTGTCCAGCCTGTGGCCAGAGCCAATCCTCTTAATAGAGCCCCTGCCTCCAGCCTCACCCTTAGCCCCAGACCTTGTTCCCTTAGTTATCTAATTCAGCCTCTTCCTCAGTAGATATGCTTGCTTAAGTGGTAGTTCCTGATTTAAAAGACTGGTTTGAAGTTGAATGAGAGAATTCATATTAAGTTTAATACTCTGGTACATGACAAACAGTAAGTGTCAGCTATTCATACCTGCTGCTGACCTCCACACCTGCATCTTCCAGGCTGACCTTTTGAGCTTCAGATACAACCAGTTGCTTGCTATATCCACTCGAATCTATAGTCCTCTCTTATGTGACATGTCCAAAACTAAGCATTTCTTCGTATCTCCAGGACCTATTCGTGTTTTTTCCCCTTTCTTTTCACTATCATCTACGTCAGGAATATAGGGATCTTATTACATTATTCCCTGTATCCTACTGCCAACCAAGTAATTGTCTTACTAATTTTTACCATTTAAACATCCATTTGGTCAGTTCTACCCTTGTCATTTCTTGCTTACACTTTTGCAGAAGACTTTTAGTTCACAGTTCCAATCTTGACCTCATCAGATTTGCTGCATTGTTATCTGATAATTAGATATATATTGGCAATAAAAGGAGATGATGGCATTCTCCTGCTTCAGATCCCCTTTGAAGCTCAGCCATAGACATCAGGTTAAGAATCGCTGACCCAGGGACTTCCCTGGTAGTCCAGTGGCTAAGACTCCATGCTCCCAATGCAGGGGGCCCAGGTTCGATCCATGGTCAGGGAACTAGATCCCTTATGCTACGACTAAAGATCCCACACACTGCAACAGAGACTGAAGATCTTGCATGCCACAACTGAGACCCAGCGCAGCCAAGTGAGTTAAAGAAGCCCTCACCTATATGGTCAAGTCCAAACTCCTTAGTATGGTGCATCCTCAGGTCCTTCAGATTTGACCCACCTTTACGTTCCTACCTCACCCTTTGTGTTCTCGTAGCATCAAACCCCTTGTGTGGTTGCACGTTGTTTCTTGTCTCCATGCTTGTTCGTGCTTTCTCTCTAAATGGAACCTCCTCTCCATCTTACTGTATCCTTTTTCCAAAAAGGTTTCTCTGACCCTTCACCCTCCCACGCTGGGCCAAATATCTATAGAAGACACCATTTTTTCTCTTAAAAAAAAAAATCTTTAAAAGCACAGTTAAGACAATTTTGAAAAGAAAGAAGATGGGTTGGGGCTACCAGACACCAAGACACTATAGAAAGCTAATAGTAACTAAGTGTTGTATTAGTACAGGAGCAGACAAAAAGACCAATGGCATAGAAAAATAAACTCAGACACAGATCAATATCTAATATCTATATATGAGAAATTGAATATGAGAAGATACAAACCCATGAGGAAACCCATAGTCTCTGTTGTTATGGATACATAGGTGGTTGTAAAAGTATAAAAAATGGATTGCAAGGACAACAGTAGTCATTATATTGGGGATGAGGTAAGGTGGAACAGGGTAGAAGCTGAAGGAGGCCTTAGATGGAAAGTCTTTCCTCTATTCACAAAACTTCAAACACCAGATATGTTTTTCCCACACCAATCAATGTTCCAACTCACCAGACACTATGTCCTTAGTTCAGTTCTGCCACTAAGTTACCTGGAGTTAACAGACACCACAGGTTAAGGGCCTCAATCCCAGAAGACTACCCCCAACTTGAGCTATCATTCACAAGTAGTGGGTCTCCAGATTACCCACTTTTGCCTGACAGCTATAGATCCATTCCGACGACTCCTGCTCAGGCTTGACAGTTTGCTATGATGACTTATATAACTGAACTCAGAGAAACTATAATTACCAGTTTATTATAAAAGATACCACTCAGGAACAGCTAAATGGGAGAGATGCCTAGGGCACAGCACCCTATCAGCACCTCAGTGTGTTCAATCCAGGAGCTCTCTGAACCCCACTGTTAAAGTTTTAATGGAGGTTCCATTATATAGGCATGATTGAATCATTCATTAGTCATCTGAAGATTAACTCAGTTCCTAGCAGCTCTCCCCTCCCAGGAGATCAAAAGAGTAGGGCTGAAAGTTCGAGCCTTGTAATCTGTCTTGTCTGTTTCCTCTGGCAACCAGCTTCCATCCTGAAATTATCTAGGGGCTCACCACCATTAGCAAATAAAGACACATCACTGCAGATTCCCAAAGGTCTTAGAGGCTCTGTGCCAAGAACCTGGGACTAACACCAAATATATATTATATCACATCACAGGTCTATTAATTTTTTCTTTTACAAATAAGATTTGAAGTAAGACAAAATGTTAGAGGTATTAATTCTGGGAATTGGAAATATGAGAGCATGTAACATTATGCTTTTCTCTTTTTATTCCAGTTTCTCAAAAAGTTGAGGGGAGAAAAATACTTTTGATAGCTTCCTATTATTTACTACAGAGGTTCTCAGCAGAAGTGGCACTCCGCCCCCCCCCACCCTGCCCACACACACACACACGATGAAGGTGAAAGTGTTTTGATTGTCGCAATGATTGGGAAGCATCTCTGGCATTTGGTAGGTGGAGGCCAAGGATACTAGACTTCTTACAGTGCCTGGGATAGTCTTGCACAACAAACTGTCCCAAGTCCTACACAGCTATCAAATGTCCCCATAAATATTTAAGTGAAAAAACAATTTATAATTAGCTGAGCATATAACCTCACACAAAGTATTTTTGATACAGTTTTTGGTATACTCTGAATTCTCTAGGTATGCAACTACTGTATAAATGAAGGGGAGATTGTACAGCATTTGTTTTATTTAGAACTTTTGTTCACCATTTAAAAAAACCATTTCACTGATGGCAGAGCCTGTTCCTGGCATTTGGCTCTCTGATAAAACACAATAGTATCAGTCTCCATTTGTAGCCCTTATATTCATCATGGTGAACGTACAAAAGTGCAAGCATCTGAGTGCTAGTATAACTATGCCCAATATTTATGTATGGAAATAATTTTATTATAGATTCTTTTTTAAAAGTATTCTTTATATTACTATAGGATATTATGCTGATTTTTAAAAATTCCGTGTGCTAAGTTAAATGTTAATTGCATTTAAGGATAGTAAAGTGAGTGTTACAAATATTTGTTATACAAAGTAGATGGTTTAGAAATAATCCATTCATATTTGGTTGACATTTGCTATGGTACTGGGTGATGGTTCAATTCATTTCAACTTGGCTAGGCCAGGGTGCCTAGTTGTTCTGTGAAACATCAATCTGGATGTTGCCATGAAGGTATCTTTTAGATATAATTAACATATTAGCCAACTTGGAGTAAAGCAGATTGTCCTCCATAATCTGGATGGGCCTTACCCAATCCGCTGAGGCCCTAAGAGCAAGGACAGAGTTCCTAAAGAAGGAATTCTGCATCAAGTCTGTAGGATATAAATCCGACTTGAGTTTCCAGCCTGTGGATCTTAAGACTGTAACATCAACTCTCACCTGGATTTTCAGCCTGCTGGCCTGCTCTACAGATCTCAGATTTACCAGTCCCTACAATTGTATTAGCCAATTCCTTGAAATAAATCTTACTCTCACTCTTATTGTCTCTCTAATGTATTAGTTTTGTTTCTTTGGAGAATTCTAATAGAGTAGCAGTATATAGTATGCCAATATGTATCTGTCCAGTCTTATTTCCTGCCTAGGTTCAGTCCTCTCCTGCCTCATTTTCACTTGGAGTACCTACTGGCTTTTCAAATACAGCTTGTCAAAACCTAATTTCAAGCAATTGTTTGGTATTTACTACCCTGTGCCCGAGGTCAGGGGCGGCGGCCAAGAGGAGCTACCCCGAGCCTGAGGTAAGGAGCAGCGGCTGCACTTTGCTGGAGCAGCTGTGAAGAGATACTCCACGTCCAAGGTAGGAGAAACCCAAGTAAGACGGTAGGTGTTGCAAGAGGGCATCAGAGGGTAGACACAGTGAAACCATAATCACAGAAAACTAGCCAATCTGATCACACGGACCACAGCCTTGTCTAACTCAATGAAACTAAGCTATGCAGTGTGGGGCCACCCAAGATGGGCGGGTCGTGGTGGAGAGGTCTATAGAATGTGGTCCACTGGAGAAGGAAATGGCAAACCACTTCAGTATTCTTGCCTTGAAAACTCCATGAACTTGCAGCCATGAAATTAAAAGATGCTTACTCCTTGGAAGGAAAGTTATGACCAATCTAGATAGTATATTAAAAAGCGGAGACATTACTTTGCCAATAAAGGTCCGTCTAGTCAAGGCTATGGTTTTTCCAGTAGTCATGTATGGATGTGAGAGTTGGACTGTGAAGAAAGCTGAGCGCCAAAGAATTGAGCGCTTTTGAACTATGGTGTTGGAGAAGACTCTCGAGAGTCCCTTGGACTGCAAGGAGATCCAACCAGTCCATTCTGAAGGAGATCAGTCCTGGGTGTTCTTTGGAAGGAATGATGCTAAAGCTGAAACTCCAATACTTTGGCCACCTCACGCGAAGAGCTGACTCATTGGAAAAGACTCTGATGCTGGGAGGGATTGGGGGCAGGAGAAGGGGACGACCGAGGATGAGATGGCTGGATGGCATCACGGACTCGATGGATGTGAGTTTGAGTGAACTCTGGGAGTTGGTGATGGACAGGGAGGCCTGGTGTGCTGCAATTCATGGGGTCGCAAAGAGTCAGACACGACTAAGCAACTGAACTGAACTGAGCATGAACTGTATGTATTTAATTAAAAAGAATTAAAAAAAATAGACTTATGTGCTGTCAAATTAAGATGAAGGAATATAATTAAGTTCATTGGTTATTACACTAAGTATCAATGGATTGGATTCTCTCATTAAAAGACAAAATCTAACAGATTTGGGCTAAAAAGGCAAATCCAAAATATATATAGTTTCCAATACACATACTCACTAATACAGAGAAGTTGAAAATAGATGGGTAAGACGTATCAGACAAATGCAAACCAATGTAAAGCAGTAGTGGTAATATTAAGAAAAGTTAAAAAACACTAAATGGAATAAATAGATCATTTTGGTAATATAAAAAGACATAAATTATGAAGAAGCGTGGTTATCATAAATTTGTCTGCAACTAAGAAACTAAAGGAAAAATTCTTAGGAATACAGGGAGAACAGGATAAAAATACAATGATAGTGAGAGTCTGTATTATACTTTGTTCAGAACTGAACAGCACTAGAGGAATAAAAACAGAAGAAATGAGGAATACAACAAACCTGATACACAAGTATGTGCATATATAATAAATACAGAAGAGATAATTTTCTGTATCTATAGAATACTTATAAACACTGATTATTTACTCAAAAAATTTTAAAAATAATTTAAAAGTAGAAATTTTATAGATCTTATTCTCTGATCACACCCAATAAAATTATAAATAAATGATAACCTCAACTACTTGGAAATGAAATATTCCTGGGAAACGTTCAAATCAAAGGGAAAAAACAAAACTGAAGATTTTTACCTTCTTTAAAAGCAATAAAACAATATTTCATTCAAAACTTCAGGATACAGCCCAAGGTCATGTCAGGAAACATGCCCTTAAATGCCTGCGCAAGGAAAAACAAAGGTAATGGGCTTTAAAAATAGAGATGAAAACCACTGGCTACTGGGTCAAGGTCAAATTCCCTATCATGATATTTAAGACCTCTTTTGCACTCCCAAGCAACCAACCCTTTCACAGCACTTTTAATATTTAAATAATACAAGGAAATCTTTTGTTAATGAATGGCAATACAAGTTTGTATACTCTTTTCCTATCAAAAATTTTAAGTGTCTATATCTTCTTACCTAGTTATTTCTGTGCTAGGACTCTAGCCACACAACTGTATGATATATTCATTCAAAGGTATTATCTGCAGTATTATGTTAATAGTAAAGAAACTTAAATAAGCTCAGGAGTTAGTTAACAAATAATGGTATACTCAAAAAATGGAATGTTATAAGTAAAAACCAGCAAAATATGTATGGTATAATCTCTTATTTTTGTTTTAAAAGAAACACATTTGTATACACTTGGTTATCTGATAAGTGGTCCCAGAAGACTATATACCAAACTGTTAATAATTATTAGGGTGAAAGGAGAGGTCAGGCACTTAATTAGTTGCATTTTTTACAATGAACATATCTGATTTTTATAATAAAAATATTTTTTGAGTTAAAAACATATGAAAGCTGAAGGAACTTAGAAATAACACTTATATACTTATTCCTCAGTTTTAACTGACTTATATTGCCACACTTGCTTCAACAGGTTTTTTGTTTAAGGGGAAAAAAGTGTTCATTTGTATCATATCTACTAGTTTTGAAGTTTTTTAAGGTACATGAATATATCCTCAATATAACATATTTTCAAATATAGACAAATAATTGTCTCTCCGCCCCTTACCCAACTCCCTTCCTATTTCCCTACTCAGAAATTACCCGTGTTAAGAGTTTGGTTTGTTCCTATTACCATTTTCAATGTGTTTACATGTACATAAAGAAATATATGTTGATTGAATTATCTTTTCTCTGGTCTCTTCAACTATTCAGAGGCCAAAGCCTCAGGAGAGAAGGACTAATGGGCAGAGCCTGGGACCCCACAGCTCTCTCCACTGTTAGGATCAGCTTTGGTAGCAGAGCTACAGCTTGTCCTGGGAACGCTGCTGTAGGGACAGAACAGCCATACTGAGGGCCACAAGGAATACATCCATACTTGTGCAAGCCACAATTCCTTATATAAATTACTACTGGCAAAGAAAGTCATGTTATTGCTAGAAAGTTTCATATTGTTTCCTAAACATCTTTCATAGAAGCCAGTTGAGTGAAGGTAGATTCCTAATGTACTTTTATAGGCCTAGGGCTTATGGCTAAACTCTTCCTGATGAGGCCTGCCTTACAAGAGACCTTACTGAGCTAAAAGGAAAAACAGAATTGTATGCCGATGGCTGAGGTGAAGGTGGTACAGATAACTTTACCATGTATAGACCTATGCCAATTCATAGGCCCCCTTTTAAAAAAGCCATTTCCTTTACCTCTTTAAGGTCAAGTCCTAAGTCCTAGGATAACCCTCTCTACAACTGGTTTTAGAAAACTCCTCTTGCTGCTTAAAACTTTGTGCCTCCCATGATCTACCAGTTAAAATTTAACTCTAGCCTGATAGTCAAGGTTCTTCACAATCTGGTCCCAAGCCACCTTCTTATTCTCATCTCTTGCTACTTTGGTCCAACTCCAACAGGTTAGCGTTCCCTGAAAATGCCACATACTTGTTTTTACATTGGAAAAGCTTTTTAAAATTATGAATTATTCCAAACTTATTGAAGGCCACCAAAAATAAAATTTCATATGAAATGCATACTCTCCCTCCATAAAGATAAGCAGTATCCATCCTTGTATGTTTCTGTATGTTTACTACAGAAATACCCTAAATATATTTTTGGGTTAAACAAGTAATGTAACTCTGCATCAGACGGGACACACACATATATATATTTTTTTGCAGCTTGCCTTTTTCACTCAACATTATGCTTCTGATATTTATCCCTTGCAAAGGTTAATTTTATGTGTCGAGTTGGCCACAGAAGATCCAGCCAGTTGGTTAGAGTATTCCTGGTGCATCTGAGAGGGTGTTTCTGGATGACATTGATATTTGAGTCTGTAGACTGAATAAAGCAATTGCCCCCCCCCCCCCCCCGCCCCCGCCAGCGTGGTTGGGTCTTATCCAATCCATTGACAGCCTAAATAGAAAAGGTAAAGTAAGCTCATACAAGGCTTCCCTGGTGGCTCAGTGGTCAAGTCAAGCATCTGCCTTCCAGTGCAGGAGACACAGGTTTGATCCCCAGTCCGGGAAGATCCACTGCAGAAGGAAATGGCAATTCACTCCAGTATTCTTGCCTGGAGAATCCACGGACAGAGGAATCTGGCAGGCTACAGTCCATGGGGTCAGAGAGTCAGACACAACTTAGCAACTGAACAACAACAAGCTCATACAACTCAACATAAAAAAACAACCTGATGAACAGAAGACCTGAATAGACATTTTTCCAAAGAAGATACCCAGATGCCCAAAAGGCACATGATGCTCAACACTGCTAATCATTAAGGGAAATGCAAATCAAAACTACAATGAGATATTACCTCACACCTATCAGAATGGCTACTGTCAAAAAGACCACAAATAAATGTTGGCAAGGATGTGGAGAAAAGGGAACCCCAGTACACTGTTGGTGGGAACGTCAACTGGTACAGCTATTATGGAAAACAGTATTGGAGGTTCCTCAGTAAACTAAAAATGGAACTACCATATGATCCAGTGATTCTCCTCTTCGGTATAAACCTGAGGAAAATGAAAACACTAATTTGAAAAGATAACATGTACCCCAATGTTCATAGCAGCACTATTTATAATAGGCAAGATATGGAAGCAATCAGTGTGTCCATCAACAGATGAATAGATAAAGAAGATATACACACATACACACAAAAAATGGAATATTACTCAGCCAAAGAGAATGAAAATTTGCCAATTGCAATAGCACAGATGGACTTGGAGGGTATTATGCTTAGTGAAATAACACAAAAACTCTGTTATCACTTATATGTGGAGTCTTTTAAAAAATATATATGTCAAACTATCATAAATCAGTAACACTTTAATTTTTTTAATTAAAAAATATTTATTTGACTGACCAGGTCTTAGTTACAGCATGTGGGATCTTCAGTCTTTAGCTGTGGCATGTGGGATCTAGTTCCCTGGCCAGGGATCAAACCCAGGTCCCCTGCATTGAGAGTGCGGAGTCTTGGCCACTGGATCACCAGGGAAGTCCCTTTAATATTTTTAAAAGGTAGAGTAAGAGGGCCGTCTTTCTGCTTGACTGTCTTTGAGCTGGAACATTTGTCTTCCACTGCCTATGGACTTGGACTGCAGCTTTCCCCCACCGGTTTTCCTAGTTTCAGGCTTTTGGACTCAGATTGGAGCTATACCATCAACTATGGCCTTCTTGGATCTCTAGCTTACTGACTATAGATCCTGAGATTTCTCAGACTCCAAAACCACATGAAACAATTCCCTGTAACATTTTTGAAAATTCATACATAAATATATATATGTCCTACTGGTTTGGACTACACATCCATATTAACAGGAAAACTTAGCTCTTCATTTTAATTGTATAATATTCCAATTACATGAGTAGATTTATCCCATTTCTCTAGTGGAAAAATCACTGATCTTTTTCCACTTTTCCCCCACTTACAAACAGCAATGCGATTAATTCCCTTGTTCTAGTTTCTACAAAAGATACTTAGCTTTACTAGTTATTAAGTTGCTTTTCCAAGTTATGTCAATGTTACTCACACTGGCAACATTTCTTCATTCTGTTGGTGTAAAGTGGATTCTATTCATTTTACATATCATTGATTTATAGTAAGGTTGATCACCTTTTTAGTGATTATCCATTGGCATATTCACTCTCTAGGAATTACCTATTCATATCCTTTGTTCCCTCCCCTCTCTCCTTTTCTTCCTATTGGGTTGTCCTTGTCATTTCTTTAATTATATACACTCTGGATACTTGTATTTTGTTAGTTGTATGTGCTGCAGGCTTGAGATAATCTTTTGGACCTTTTCTATTTGGTGGGGGGTGTTGGTGGTAGTGTATTAGTAAGAACTCCAGCACTGTCTGCATCATCGTGTACACGTCTTCCCAAAACAGGCCCAGAGATAATTAATCTGAGATCAATTTTCCTGCAAGTTCTTACCTGGGGATGAAGTTGGTGGTTGTGATGTTTCCCAGACCACAAAGGAAGTATGCATTCAAATTCACATGAAGTGTGGGCCCAGAATTTGAGAATATTCTCAAGAGCATCCTGACCTCACAAGCCCAAGCATTCAAACATCTTTGCTTTCTCCTTTTGCCAACTGCGTGGATTTTTCATAGTTCCCTCCTTTTGCTGCTGCTTTAACTCAAGGTCTCAGTTCACCTTCCTGCATGGGGCCACAGTCTTATCTCTTCTCAGTATTAAAACCCAAGTCTTTATTCCTTCAGTAATTGCATCAGGTGTTTTGCCTTCTGCTCTAGTTTTCAACTGCTTTGCATCTTTTGTGTCAGTTTCTTAGAAGCTCAGCTGTGCATTAAAGGGAAAAAAAAACCAAAAACCACCTCAAGTTTATCCACCATTTCTAGATGTTTGTTTCAAGTTATTTCATATCAACCAGAACTGATATCTTTCATATACTCCCATCTCTCCCAAACATAATACCTTCCTATTCCTGTTTTCCTGGCAAAGCTCTACTCATCTTTAATGGTCCAGCTCCACTTTCAAGTTTTCTCCCACCTTGCCAAGAACAGTTTAGAACAGTTGCTATCACATTGTATAATTTTTTTTCCCCTTTCCTTACTGGTGTCTGAGCCCTCTGAAAGTAGAAACCAGATCTTGTTCATCTTGGTGTCTCTAGCTTCTCTGCCACAGTGCCTATCATCAAGTAGGCACTTGATAAATATTTCATTGAAGTGAAAATGTCTTCCTGCAGGCATACTGGATCTAAAGTCTGAAGAACTTGGTTTAAAATAAGCGTACTACCACCCACTAACTACACTTCATGATTGGTTTTAGGATTGTGAAAGCTCATGATATATAACAGGCAATCTAAAATGTTTGTTTTTTGAACAACTTCTGAGACTGTTTTGTCACTGTGGCAGACTGAATTTTTCAAAGGTGAATGCAACCTTTCTCCATGCTCTTTTTAAGAAAATTTTTGTCTGCACTGGGTCTTCATTTTTGGCACATGGGCTTTCTCTAGTTGTGGTGTGCAAGGGGCTTCTCCTGTTGTGGAACATGAGCTCAGAAGAAGTGGGCTCAGTAGTTGTGGTACATGGGCTTAGCTGACCCGCAGCATGTGGGATGTTAGGTCCCCAACCAGGGACTGAACCCACATTCCCTGCATTAGAAGATGCATTTTTAACCACTGGACCACCAGGGAAGTCCTTTCCCGTGCCCTTCTGCAGTGACCTCACCAATCCTTCATCAAGAGGTAGAATCTACCTCAGCACTCCCTGGTATCTAGGTGGTCCCTGTGACTACTCCAATCAGTAGGATACAGTGGAAGTCATGTGTGCCAGCTCCAGTCAACATTCTTTAGTTTTGGCCACACTGCAAGGCTGTGGGATCTTAATTCCCCACCAGGGATTGAACCTGGGCCACCACAGTGAAAGCACCAAGTTCTAACCATTGAACTGCCAGGGAGTTCCCTCAATCAACACTAACTGGCCTAGTGACTTCTGCTTCCTGCATCATGCAATGCACCCATTTGAGCAAAGCTCAAGGCATGGAAAGATACGTTTAGGTGTATTAGTTGACAGCCCCGACAGTTCCTAGGGAATGGCCAGCATTAACTTCTAGCCAGACTATTAATCATCTTCGACATCCAGCTCAGTTGAGTCTCTATAAACTACTCCATTCCCAGCTGCCATCTCACTGTAACCATATGAGATACTTCCAACTGCGCTCATTTAACCAATCAAACCATGAAAAATAGTAAACTGTTGTTTTACACCATATTTTTAGGTGGACATAGTGAAAGTCGCTCAGTTGTGTCTGACTCTTTGCGACCCAATGGACTATACAGTCCATGGAATTCTCCAGGCCAGAATACTGGAGTGGGTAGCCTTTCCCTTCTCCAGGGGATCTTCCCAATCCAGGGATCGAACTCAGGTTTCTCGCATTGCAGGCGGACTCTTTACCAGCTGAGCCACAAGGGAAGCCCAAGAATACTGGAGTGGGTAGCCTATCCCTTCTCCAGCAGATCTTCCCGACCCAGGAATTGAACCAGGGTTTCCTGCATTGCAAGTGGATTGTTTACCAACTGAGCTATCAGGGAAGACCTGGTATGTCTTCCCAATTTATAGCAGCTTCCCACTTAGGGTCAAGGTACAATCCGAACACTGATTTATAGAATGCAGGTAACAATCCCTACTTTTACAAAGTGTTCTGAAGTTTGCTTTTTGATGTTGTGAAATCATCTTCAAAGCAGTTAAGCACTATACAAACATGTTATCTTTACAGTAAATAATACAGTTAAAACTTCTTGTAGGATCTAGTTCCCTGACCAGGGATCGAACTCACACCCCCTATAGTGCAAATGTGGAGTTTAATGGCTGGACCTCCAGGGGTCTCTCACATTCCTTTATATTCAACAGAGGAGAGGTAATGCCTTGCTTCTCTTATAGATATTCCTAGTTCTCGGGTCGGGATGATGTATTTGCATCTAACCTGCTCTCAGGCATGAAACCTTCCAAGGCCATCTATAAATCTGGCCTCATGACAGTTTTGCCATCCCAGTTAACACTATTATCTTCCAGTTCTGTATTTAAACCCTCTAGCACCCTCTCACTTCCCTCCAATTTCAACTATATGCTCAGAACAAGCCCTGTTCCTAAAACTGACTCTAATCTCAATTCAGTCGTCCGAAGTTAACTCTAATCAGTCTATGCCTCTGGCTAGATGTTTCTTCAACAACTATTCTTCCTCACATGAAGTCTTGAGAAGTGCTGCAGTATAGTGATTAAGAACAGAGACTCTGACTCCGATTCTTTACTAGGTGTCTGAATTTAGCGAAGTTAGCCTATTTTGCTGTATTTTAATCCTCTGTAAAGTACTCGATACCGTACCTGGTATGTAATAAAGAGCTATGTGTTAACTATTATTAATTATACTGCGTGTCAGATTAACTGGGACAACTAATTCAATCTTATTTTCAAAGCAACTGTTCAAACTTCAGAAGGCATACATACCTTGTCTGACTTTCCAAAGTATTTTCATATTTCACAATTACTATTCAACAATATGGTAAGCTGAGAAACTAAATGTAAGACCTTAGTCTTTTAGTCTTCCTGACTAGTTCTGACTAAATAACTACGTAGGATTTTTTACAACTTAATTTGCCCTTGTGCTATATATATATATATATAGAGAGAGAGAGAGAGAGAAAGTCTTTTTAAAATCCAGCCTCTTAGTAAGATAAATTTAGTAGGGTCAGTATCCCAGTAATGTCAGTGAACATCAAATGAGTATTTGATTCTTAGAACAATAACCTACAATAACCTATTTCTTTCCATTTTTATCCATCTCCTTAACAATGAAGCACTCCATATGTCTTAATGTACATAAGAGCATCTGGAAATATTTTGATAATCTGAATATTCACTGAATGGAAAATATTCTAAGAGATAAATACTACTATTGGTAATTTTGCCTAAACCTCAACTACAGAAAAATCTAGATTAGGAAAATTGTTTCTCCATGGGCTAAAAGAGAAACTAGAATTAAAAGAGAAAACACTGGTTTAGACTCACTTATCTCCATCTTAAGATGTTAACTGGCAGTCTCTGTATTCAATAAAATGGGAAATACAGGAAATACTCAGGTGTCTTAGCTCTTCAACCAGTCTTTGCTGCTTTGGCAATACACATGCTTTTATTTCCTAGTATTTTTTCGTATGATCACTACACGTTTGTTTTTCTTAAAATATAAAGCCTTAAAATGCAGGTACTCTCTCTCTAGCATATGCACAGAAAGGAAAAACTTGGGTATCCAATGGCCTCTAGAATCAGACCTGAAAAAGTTATTAATCAGACTATGGATTCAGGGAACTAGGGATAGAGTCACTAAAGAGGTTGAGACAGCAGATGAGGGTTGAAGCACTTTTAATCACAGAAGAGTAAACAACAGTATAAACCGTTAACAGCTCACCCAGTGGCTGTTGTCCTCCAGCCCTCAGCTCACCCGCTCCTCCCACCCACCCCCACTTCCTGCGTACCATTGAATAAAGAGCAGGGTATCAGCAGCTGTCCCTGTCACTACCAGGTGGCAGGAAGGGGATCTAGCTAGGGGCCGCAGCAATCTCTGGCCACCCATTTCATGGTTGTCTGTTTGCATACAACTTCATGCGAAATATTCCAGCTCCAAAGAAGAAACAGTGCAGAAACGTGGAGCTAAATTCAGCTGCTCCATTCAGATGGTCAGGGCTCAAGAGCCATGGGCAACCAGGGAGGGGACACTCTGGAAACAGCATAATTCAAGATGCAGCCAAATCTGGGACTGAGGTGGGTTCAGAGGAGACCAGGCAAGGCCTAATGGCCCTAGTCCAGAAATGTGCCCCAACCTAGGCAACGAGACTCACGCATATGCACAAATGCACATGCACAGGCGCGCACACACACACATGCACGCGCACACACGGAGCAAATAACATTACTGAAAGAACCTGGAGGCTATTAAATACGAAATGGCAGAGTTTTTTTTTTAAGTGAAAATATTTGCTTCTTTGATTCTCCTCAGTGCCCTGCACACCCCCTAGTCCCAGGAATGTAGACGTGGGGAGGCCCAAGAGGAGTAGGTTGCCAGTGGCCCTACAAGTCCGTCTATGCTGAAGTCCCCATACCAACCACCTTACTCTTCAGCCCAGTAGCTGCCTCCCATGTGACCATTCACCCGATTGGCACCATTGCTGGAGCTGCGGCCACAGGGACCTTTTGAGTTGGTGGTTATATCTTCTTCCTCTGAGCTGCTCTCCACATCACTGCGATCATCCTTAAGCACCTGGGAGGGATGGGGGCAAAGGTAGGAAAGGTAAGGACAGGACTCTTCTAGAATCCTAAGACAGACAGAGCCCACAGAGCCCATGCTTGGGCGCTGTTTCCAATGTGGCCTACTTTCTGGTGGCACCTTGACTTAAAATACTATCGGGACCATAGAGACTTATGAATACCTGCCTGCTTTCTCTGTTTCTCTCTCATCATCTCTAATTCTGTTCTCAATGAAGTAAGTAGCTGTCCTGGTAGAGGAGTTTACCTTTCAGGACCAGCCTAAAAGAGCTAAAAACATTCACATACCCTTTCTCTTCTACCTCAAAAAGAGGAAAGGCCAACACAACAACCCTCGGCTGCCATCGTCGCCTCCGCGGCGGTTTTGGCTATCTACAGAGTTCTGCCGTATCCCCAGAGTTGATCCACAACTGGGCTTTTTTAGGTGTCCTACTCTTCCTGGGCTCAAATATTAACACCCAATGCACTTGTTGCTTCTATTTTTTCCCTTTTCTCGTAACAGGATTACCTCTCTAGTATCCTGAAGATGCACAACATGGTGAAAAGAAAAGCAGACTGGCAGTCAGCAAGACAGGAATCCCAGTCCCAATCGTGCTATTCTCTATGAATCTTCACCTTTCAAACTCAGCTTTTTATTCTGTATTTTCAAATGAAGGATTTGGATTAAAGCAGGGTTTTCCGATCTAAACTATTCTGCATACCTAGCAAAGTATTTCAGATTTTCTATCATGGACCATAAAAGTAAAAAGGAGAGACGGCCAGTGAGACCTATGTCAGGCTTTTGCCCTCCAGAACTGAAGGATAATAAACGTGTGGTGTTTTTTTTTCTAAGTAAGTAAGAGAAGGAGGTGATAAGGAAACAATACTAAAACTGCTGTTACCAGAGGGTGGGGTACTTGCTTGGGTTAACTCTAAGATTCTATGGCTTATTATAGCTATTGACCTCTGAACCCAGATCATGAGTTGACTATCTGATTGTCAGGAAATTTCCACCAGAGGGCAGTGTGTTAGATTTGAGCTAAAGGGAAGCTCAAAAAGCAGGGATGGGGGCGGGATAGAAGGGAAAAACAGAAATGGAAAAAAAAAGAGCAGACTCTACTCTTGCCTCAATTTAGGAAAAAGAATCTGGCAACTTGAGCTCCATTCAACAATGCCCCACAAGGTCAGGAGAGAAGGCATGCTCCATACAATGCAGGGAACAGAAAGGAAAGCGAAGGAAGGAAGAGAAACATTCAGATAGACATGCTTCACTGAACACTAGAAGCACAGATACACTTACATGCAAGAGATGAAACTGTCCAGCTCCCACCAGGCATAGAAAAAAGGAAGGAGGTGAGAAAAGAGTGGAGAGTACAGAGTCTGGGTCTAATCCTTCCTGGATAGGTCACCTGGTCAGGGAAGAAAAGCAGGGGAAAAGAGAGATGTCCAATAGCTACACCAAGATGCACAGGCACACTAAGCAAGTTCTGAAAGCAATTAAAGCCATAAGGAACAGTGTCACAAGAGATCATATATTCCTGGGAAACATTCCATCCTTTTGTCCTAGAGTCATAACCTCCAGCAGAGCCCCTCCCCTTGGGACTGTATGTTACTGAAGGCTGAATCCCTCAGGCTAATCACAGTTTGACTGACTACTTCAGAATTTGCAAAATTCAGTTATGAGTTTTATCACAGAATGACGCCTTTCTTTGTGCTTTTGGGCTCTTGAACTAAGGTGGGTATTTGAAGCCCTAAAAACCTATCTCACTTAAGACCCTGCCTCATTCAACAGTAAGTGAGGCTGGTACTTAATTCCTTATATAAACTGTATCTTGAACACCACAGTGTGGCCATCTTGGGGTAGCTTGTGAATTACCATACCACTCCTAGGCAATCTAACATCTTGGCTTCTATACAGTTTATATCTTGGAACTCTGCATATGATTTCCTTTGAAAAAAGGCTTCCATGCTAAAAATAAAAATATGAAATCCATGATGTAGGTAAGGGGTAGGTTGAAATGGTCTCCAAAACCTAATCCTGTTTATTATTTAACAAAAGTCATTCCTATGGGGCAGGAAGAAGGCAGATCCTGCCTCTGACATCTAAGTCACGTCTTAGATGGCTAAACACTCATACTTAAAAAAAAGATGAAAACATTAGAGCCCTAGGCTTTTTGCTTGGTAATACCCCAAAGAAAGAAGCCATCTTTTACCCTTACCTTTCCTCGGATCAAGGCTTTGAAAGCAATTCGTGCAATTAGGTAGGACCAGATGACATGCAGAACCTGTAGGACCAGGAGAAGGCCATTGAAAAGCCACCAGGAGGGATAGGGCCCGATCATCTCCCAACTCTCAAAGAGGGTCGTGTTCAGGATCCTATAAGAGGAAGGTCAATGATCAGATTCTAGAGTCAAAGCCAGACACATAGGGATGAAGCTGAATTTCCCGGAAAGCAGAACTTTGCATTTTTACACCATACCTTCTAGCAGTGGAAGTTCCAGGGATATTCATGCACAGTGAGAAGATAGTAAAGAAAGGGGCCCATGGAGTTTTCTATCTTTAGGAATAATGGAAGATATAGAACTCTTAGCAACTGACAGAATAAGTCAGATTACTAATCACTTCAAATAAGTCATATTACTAATCCAAAGATGCAGAGCATCACAAATTTGGGACAACAATTTTAATAATAACCCTAGGAATAATTCAGATCCTCACACACATACAGGACAGCTGACTACTTCCCTCAGACTAAGGAAAATCTCCAACCCACAGAGTTGTAATATAAAGCCGTGAGTATATAAGTGAGAGTGTTGTGGGAGTGGGAGTGGTCAGGGTGGGAGAGAATATAGAGCAGGAAAATGAGCAAAAGCCTGAGAAGTCCGCAATCAGTGCAAAAGAAGGCAAAGGAGTTACTTAGCCATAAAATGAGATGAATCAGGAGAGCCATAGCTAAGTAAGTTGGATGCTCTCGGTCTACATCATACTGTATTAGAAATACTGTACAGGGGAAATGAGGTCCTTCAAGAATCCATAAAAGGTCAGGTTAGGTCAAGCAAAAAGCAGAGCAATATTTTGGGTTAGGGAATCTTGGTGTCTGTTCCCTAAACTGGTGACCAGTTTCCCTAACACTTACCAGAATGGATAGATTCCTAGGCGAGTCACCACAAAAACAGCACTGAAGATCACAAAAAGGGTGTCACAGAGACGCTGGTACTTGGCATAATTGGCTAGCTTGGCTGCCTGGAGAAAGAAAGATAAGAATTGAATCGGGGAGAAAGCCAGTTCTCAGATAGGAAGAAAAGTAAAGAGGACTAGTGAGGGAAGAGTCGTTGAGGGGTCTTACCTCCAGCAAGAAGTCTGAGACATCATGTAGGCACAAGACCAGCGTTCCCACTCGAACCATGTTGTTGATGTAGGAGAAGGTAATAAGCCCAATGGTGGCCAGGTGATGCACAAACATGATCAGAAAGTCCTAGGAAGGAATGCAAATAGCAGAGGCAGGTAAAGGCAAGGCCGCAGAGCTGCTACACAACTCAGTGCCCTGCACTGTTCTTGGAGGGTCTCATCCCACCCCTTAAGAGTTTCATTTTGTTTAAATTCTCCCCTAGGGAGCTGCCTAACATTTCACCCAAAACTCTCTACATCAGTGACTGACCCATAATCTACACTCAATCTATAGCTCAAAACACAGAAAAGAGCAATTTTCTTTGGTAGCTGCAGAACATGTAGACTTCAGATGCATAGCTGATACCTGGAGATAATTTCCCAGGTGGTAGGCATACAAGCCTTATATATCTCAGATTCCTTGAGCGTCTGAGACTCTTCTGCATTGATGAAGGGAATTTCAACCAAAGGGACCTAAGAGAAAGGGGAGGTTTGTGGAGGGGAGAAGCTATTTCAAAACATTTCAGAGAAATGCTAAATAGTCCATCTTACTACAAGCACTTCCTGCTCTCAGATTTAAAGCTCTAATTTCCTCTTGGGTTCAAATAACAAGGTTAGACCCTGGGAAATCTCTAAATACCTGAGTTATTACACATAGCTAATATATACTTCTCAGCCCAGTGAGGGATAGGGGGTGGGAGGAGGCAGGTGAATTCCATCAGAGAAGCAAGGATATAGTCTATGCTCTCCATATGGATGGATACAATCATATGTTCTAGCTCTTAAGTTGGGGATGAGTTTATAAGTACACATTCTAGAATGTTTTAAAACCTACATACATATTATAAACCTTTTTATATGTGTCATGTATTAAAATGAAATTTTAATAAGGAGACCTATGTCTCCATAGGAGTGTGTGTAACTGTCTTGAGTAACCAAAGGAGGGTGAGAGGCATTTAAATTATATATCACACTTCTAGGTTACACAACAACTAATAAGCCAGATTAATGTCAATCCATTCCCACAAGTGCTAACCCTGATTTTCCTTACCAAAGATAACCATGAGTTAAGTGACAGATTAGGGTTAGAGCTGCTGGAATTGCATTATGTCAGGTGGATGCCAATAAAAGGTGAAGATTCTGCCCTTTCTGTATACTTACAAAAAACTTAAGTCATTTCCAACTTTGCCATTCTGTAGGCAAGTCAACTCACTTCTCTGAATCTGTTTCCTAAATAACAGCAAGAAAAGGGTAAACTAAAACATCTAAAACCCCTTCCAACTGACATTCTTTTAAGTAAGTGGGGTCACCAAGAAGAGAGAACAGAGAGGGAACAAGGGTCACTAATGGCAAAAGTTTTTCTGGAATCGAAGCTTTTCCTGGATCAGGCCTTGCTATCCCTAAGTTTTGACTAGTTTCTTGAGCTTTATATGTGTAAGAACCTTGGAGAAAAACAAAGGAAAGGGTATGCTTCTTAGCTGGTTAACTGTTTTCATCCTGGGCTGCCCTGAATGACTCAAATATACTTCACTAGTCAGGGCTCACTTCTGAGAACATTACAAAGAGCTGGAAGTCACACTGAACCTACTTTCACCTTCTTTTGTGGTCCTAATCAGGACACAGAATCCATCACAATGACATAATGGTAGCTGCTGGAAAGGAGGGTGCCATAAATCAGGGTGTTAAGGGAGCCAACGTCCTTACCTTTCTTTTAATGTCTGTAAACTGAGAAAACATAAGAGACCAATAGAAAGCCAATTCCATGATATAATAGTAATAAAGTCCACTTGTGAGAGGCTGGAAGAGAAAAAGAAGTAGTGAGGATACCAGCTAGTCAGACTCATTCCATGGCCCCAACTTTCCTTGTGTCAGCGCACTCATACCCCCAATTATTAAATACTCTTCCTCTCCATCATCTTCCAAGACGTGCAATAGCTAACAGACTTTGGATTGGCGTTGACACTTAAAACTCTTCCCTTCCACATATACATCTTTGTGTGCTAAATCACTTCAGTCGTGTCCAACTCTTTGCAACCCTATGGACTGTAGCCTGCCAGGCTCCTCTGTCCATGGGATTCTCTAGGCAAGGATACTGGAGTGGGTTGCCATGCCCTCCTCTAGAGGATCTTCCGACCCAGGGATAGAACCCACATCTCTTGTATCTCCTGCACTAGCAGGCGGGTTCTTCACCACTAGCGCCGCCTGGGAAGCCCATACACATCTTTGGCTCATGTTTCAGAGATCAGGCAGGCTTCCCCGGTAGCTCAGCTGGTAAAGAATCTGCCTGCAATGCAGGAGACCCCAGTTCGATTCCTGGGTTGGGAAGATCTGCTGGAGAAGGGATAGGCTACTCACTCCAGTTTTCTTCGGGCTGGTAAAGAATCCACCTGCAATGTGGGAGACCTGGGTTTGATCCCTGGGTAAAGAGTCGGACATGACTGAGTAACTTTCACTTTCATGGTTAACAAGGACACGACTGAGCAACTAAGCGCACACACACACACACACACACACACACACCACAATCAAATCAGTGTCTAGAATTCTGGGCAATTTTCAGGGGATTAAATACACTGAGGCCTTACCTTCTTTCACCCTGTGAGCAACCCCCTGACATTTTTCTGCTTTAGACTAGAACCAAGATGCTCTTATGGGATTCAAAAGGGACACCTGAACCAGAAAGCACCTCATTAAGTGCCAAGAAGCTGCTTTTCTTTCCAGCCCAATTAGGGTGAATATCTGGAACAAAGAGGTCACTGGATTTCACTGCTGTCGGGACACACACACACACACACCCCCGTGTCTTTCTTGAAGGGCTCAGATCTTACCTGATAAGGGTAACTGTGCCAGCACTGTCGGGTGTCCCAGAACCAAGGTGACTAAGAAAAAACAAACAATCCAAGTCAGTTTTCAGAATTCCCTCCTGGCCCATCTACCTCTTTCTCTCTATACTTTGGGCAAAGAGATGGGAAAGAAAATGGAACCCATCTATACAGAATTTAGGGATCCTTAAAGGCTAAATAAACAATTATACTTTTTTGCTAGAACAAGAAAGTGCTATTACGAAGAGAGAAACAGTACACAAGAGCAAAGAGAGTGCTAAGACAGCTTTTGGAAACATCACAACCTGGAATATATAGGAAGTTGGGAGGCAGGAAGACAATGATTTCATTTAATAACCAAAGGAGATCTCTCTGTGCCAAAGATTCAAAAGTAATCTTCTCCAATGGAGTTTCAATTATGTCCTTTGAGAGGGTTGTCCATTTCACCTAAGTTGTTGAATTTATTACTATTAAACTGTTCATAATGTGGTCTTACTATTCTTTCAATGTCTACAGGACCTATAGTTATAGCCTCTTTTTCTCCCTGATACTGATAATTTGTTTTCTTGTTTTTTTCTAAAGGTTTATCAATTTTAATTAAAACTTTCAAAGAACCAACCTTTGGCTTTAGTAATTTTCTCCATTATTTTCTAATGCCTATTTCATCAATTTTTGCTTTTCTTTTTTTCTTTTAACTTACTTTGGGTTTACTTTGCTCTTCTTTTTTCTGGATCTTAAAGTGAAAACTTAATCACTGATTTTAAAGTTTTCTTCTTTTGTAATATAAACAATTAAAGTTATAAATTTCCTCAAAAGTATGCTTTAGCTGCATACCACAGACTTTGGTATGTTGTATTTTCAGCATCATTCAATTAAAAGTATTTTCTAATTCCCTTGTGATTTCTTATTTGATCTTTGGGTTATTCACAAGAGTTGTTTAACTTATAAATATTTTCTAGACATCTTATTATTATTGATTTGAATGCTGTTTTAATTCCATTATGGTCAGAGAACATATTGTGTAAAATTTCAAAATTTTTAAATTTGCTGAGACTAATTTTGTGGCCTAGCATATGGTTTATCTTAGCTGATCCTTTACATGGACTTGAAAATAATATACATCCTTCAGCTGCTGGTGTGGTGTCCTATAAATGTCAATTAGGCCAAACTGGCTGGACTGTTATTTAAACCTTCTACATCCTCAGTGATTTTTTTTTGTCTAGTGATTTAATCAATTATTAAGAGCATTAAAATCTCCAAATATGATTGTGTAATTGTCTATTCCCTTCCCTCAGTTCTGCTTCCTTATGTTTCACATATTTTGAAACTCCAATTATGCATTTAGAGGAAAATACTGTGGTACAGTAGGAAAAAAAGACTAATGGATCAAGAAGCCTGAAATTCTTCTTCGACTCTGATAATCAACTGCAAAGCAGGAATAATCCCTACTTCAATGAGTTACTGATGGCATTTCTTTAACTGTCTCCTCCTTGCAAGAATAGGACTTTTGTCAAATGTCTTGTAAACCATCATGTACTATGTCAATTTAGTTAATACTATTATTATTAGCATTATTTAAGGAGAAACAGAGTCATGAGGTTACTGATGCCAGGCCCCAGACAGAAGACAATCTATTTAGATTATAAACCTGGGCTCTAGGCATCACAAAGAAAAAACAAAAGAGAGCAGAGGACAAAGCTCTAAAGGTATTTAACTCTTATCTCTAGGGATACACGAATGATTAGACCCCAACAGAGAACCAGAGAAAGTTCAGACTCACCGACCAGAGAAATCTAATTCCGTAGCAGAATATACATAAATAAAAAGTGAATCTCCACCTAGATGGGTGAAGAGAAGTCAGACAAACATTTACTCAAAAGAAACTCTCCGAGCTAAAGAATTCAAGGTAGCACATGTGGGGATAACACAGTTTACTGGTAAGAAACTGATGATATACTGCTACCTAAAAAGCCAAAGAGATAAAAATCTTCCAGCCTCTATTTAAAAATAGATTTCTACAAGTATATACTGGTTTCAGTGAACTTTTCTTTTACATCAGACTCTGTGATGATAGTGCCTTTTTTTTTTTTTTTTTTTGCATGACAGTAAGTAGTAGTGCTTGGTGTCCAGAGAATAATCAGTAAAAACCCAGTGAAGTGAACTATAGCATGTCCAGAAAAGGGATGCTTCCTATTAAAATGTCAATCTATAGCAAGCTGGAACTATCTCTACCAAGGTATATGAAGGTGTGCATATCTACCTACGTAAGTGAAAGTAGAGGAATTCATTCCCAATTTCTTTGGGAAAGGTGAACAAAATGCAACTACAGCTAGCTTAGGAGCAAGTATGTCTAAGAAACTAAGGGTGACCAGGCTTTCAGTTCTCTTCTTTCCAGCCTATAACAGAGTTAGCCTTCTGCCTCCATTGACTGTTATCCTAACAGGAGAAGTGATTTCCAAAAAGAAAACCTTAGTCCAGTCATACCCCACCCTTCTCCTCACTCCCCACCTCCTTCCATACACCTACATGCTTTCACAAAATTTAGTGAGCGTTGGGGGCTTGTCCTGATTCCTCCGATGGCGAAACCAGCATTGGATTTTTCGGACATCCCAGTCTAGTTGCTTTGACAGGCCCTCCAGCCTTTTCTCATCAGGATACTGTAGACGTATGACCAGAGTCAGAACATTGCTTTTTCTCCAAACCTTGCTCATTAAAGCCCTTTGACGAGCTGAGTGGCAGAGGGGTAATAACTATAGTGGTTTAAGTAATGTTTTTCTTTCCAGGTTTCATCCCCAAAGTCATTTTTATGTAAGAAGTACTATTTTACACATCAAGGACCTTTACCATTCACCTATACACATAGCTATTTGGTTTTCTCCCTCCAGCCCAAGTGAGTAAAAAAAAAAAATTTTTAAAACCCAACCTGGGAGGGAGGTTTAAGAGGGAAGGGACATATGTATACCTATGGCTGATTCATGTTGATATTTGGCAGAAGCCAACACAATTCTGTAACATATTTATCCTTCAGTTAAAAAAAAACAAAAATTCAACCTGCAAAGGCTATCAGGACCATCTCTATCTTGATTATGCAACTAGGTAATGACTAGAGCTGAAGGAGGGAAAAACAAAATCAAAATATGATGTGTGTCTCGGGGATTAGGGGTGGTGGTGACTGCTAGGCCTAAATCTCCAATGTATGTAATTTTGACTTATTTAAGGTATCCTAGCCCAAAGGTATTTCCTTGAGTGGATAAAGTTCTGCTAATAGCTCTATGGACTATCCAAATGTGAAAGATCATCCCATCCTATCCTTAGCCTTGGAAATACTTGCTCTCTATCCTCCCATGCCCTATGGGATGAACCCTAATAAAAATCTCCCTGTTGTTTTTTTTTTTTCCCACTTACCTTGGTAATAGACATGAACACTTTTTCAAGGATAGCATTAGGTTGTGCCTGATAAGGACCACTGTCCTGTATGCCAACATGGAGTGCACAGGGTTTGGCAATAAACCTGTAATGGAGAAAACCCAAAAGCCAATTCTAAAAACTGTTTGCTAAGCATTAAGCAAAAATTCTGATTAGGGGACTGATAAGGGGGAAAGGGGGAACACTTGGCAGGGAGCTAGAACTTTTTGATTTAATCCTGAATTCTACCACTGATTCACTTGAGAAGTGACCTATTTAAGAAATATTGGAATATAAGCTCTCTTTCCATTTTTCCCTGGTTTCCCTTATCACATTTTAAGCTTTAGAGTAAGAAAGACCTAGATCAAATCATTAGTCTACCATTTACTGCCTGTATGAACCTGGGCAACTTATTTCATCTTGCTAAACCTCTGGACATGGAACAACAGACTGGTTCCAAACAGGAAAAGGAGTACGTCAAAGCTGTATATTGTCACCCTGCTTATTTAACTTCTATGCAGAGCACATCATGAGAAACACTGGGCTGGATGAAGCACAAGCTGGAATCAAGATTGCGGGGAGAAATATCAGTAACCTCAGATATGCAGATGACACCACCCTTATGGCAGAAAGCTAAGAAGAACTAAAGAGCCTCTTGATGAAAGTGAAAAAGGAGAGTGAAAAAGTTGGCTTAAAGCTCAACATTCAGAAAACGAAGATCATGGCATCTGGTCCCCTCACTTCATGGCAAATAGATGGGAAAACAGTGGAAACAGTGGCTGACTTTATTTTTCTGGGCTCCAAAATCACTGCAGATGGTGACTGCAGCCATGAAATTAAAAGACGCTTACTCCTTGGAAGGAAAGTTATGACCAACCTAGACAGCATATTAAAAAGCAGAGCCATTACTTTGCCAACTAAGGTCCGTCTAGTCAGGGCTATGGTTTTTCCAGTGGTCATGTATGGATGTGAGAGTTGGACTGTGAAGAAAGCTGAGTGCTGAAGAATTGATGCTTTTGAACTGTGGTGTTGGAGAAGACTCTTGAGAGTCCCTTGGACTGCAAGGAGATCCAACCAGTCCATCCTAAAGGAGATCAGCCCTGGGTGTTCATTGGAAGGACTGATGTTGAAGCTGAAACTCCAATACTTTGGCCACCTCATGCGAAGAGCTGACTCATTGGAAAAGACCCTGATGCTAGGAGGGATTGGGGGCAGGAGGAGAAGGGGGCGACAGAGGATGAGATGGCTGGATGGCATCACTGACTCAATGGACCTGGGTTTGGGTGGACTCTGGGAGTTGGTGATGGACAGGGAGGCCTGGCACGCTGCGGTTCATGGGGTCGCAAAGAGTCGGATACAACTAAGCGACTGAACTGAAACCTTAGTTTTTTTTCCATTTGTAAGATGAAAATAATATCAACATTCTTGCTACTGAACATAAGGCCAACAGATAAATAGCATTACTGGCTTTTCCTAGCAGCTTCTTAGAAGTGCAGAATCTCAAACCCCATCTCAGACCAACAAAATCAGAATCTGCACTAACAAGATTCCCAGGGGATTCATTCATATTCCCATTAGAAGCGGGCCTACTTTACTTGAATCTTGCAGGTACAATGATATATAACATATATGAAGACCCTGATACAAGGAAGTGCTTAATAAATGATAGTTCTCCTTATATCAAACCATCAAGATCTTAACTGGAGAGAAATGTAGAACTGAGATGGAGCTCTTCCTAAACAAATATCCTTGGTCATGGTCACCTTCCTGCCCAATCAAAAGACTATGGAAATAATTAGAACTTTAGAAGCTCTGAAGAAAAAAAATCCAGAAACTACAGAGAGTGGTAAGAAAGAAACTACCTATTAGTACTCAGTTCTAGTCCCAGATCTACCAATAATAAGACACATAAACTTGGTCAAGTCACTTGATTTTTGAGTTTTGATTCTGTCATCTAAAGGAGATGATGCCTAAGATTTTTTCCTAAGATTCCATGATGATATCATTGATTATAATTAATTTATAACTTTTAGATTTGAAAATTGAGGAATTATTCCTTGGCTCTTTAAGAAAGATCTCCCTCTTTTCCACAACCAAAGATTTCCATGAGCCTCAGCTCTAAGAAAAGCTTTATGCAATCACTTTCAGAATAAGTCAAAACCAGTTCTAGCTCTCTTAGCATCTTAGGGAGTTGTATGATGAAATAATAACTGGGAGGTGTAAGATGGAGTGTTCTTGACCTATTTTATTTATCTGCATTCAAATCCAGAATTTATCTCTAAGGGAGGGACTGAAAATAAGAAGCTCTGTTTATTATCTTTCTCTGTGAAAATTTCTTTTACCTTTATCACCAAAGTTCCCAAGACATGGGGAAACACTGATTCAGAGCACAAAGTAATCCACATCTGTAACCCATTCTTCTCTTTTACACAAGTAGTATACAACTTTCATTCAAATACCAATGCTAATAGAAACATTAGTTTATATTTCCTGGTATATAATTCTGCATACAAATATTTTAAACTCCTGCTGCTGCTGCTGCTGCTGTGTCGCTTCAGTTGTGTCTGACTCTGTGCGACTCCAGAGATGGCAGCCCACTAGGTTCCCCCGTCCCTGGGATTCTCCAGGCAAGAACACTGGAGTGGGCTGCCATTTCCTTCTCCAACGCATGAAAGTGAAAGTGAAGTCGCTCAGTCGTGTCCGACCCTCAGCGACCCCATGGACTGCAGCCTTCCAGACTCCTCTGTCCATGGGATTTTCCCGGCAAAGTACTGGAGTGTGGTGCCATTGCCTTCTCCGTTTTAAACTCCTACCCATGTTTAAATTCCTTGAGAAGACAGAGACTACTGTTTTTGTATTTATCAAGGTTCTATGCTCAGTAATTGCATACTGAGTGATTGGTGTAGCGAATTCCACCCTTGCTGTTGGAGCTCAGTTTGGACCCAGCATTGATCAGTATCCAGAAGGGTAATTAAGGCAGCCATACTTGAGACTTCCCTGGCAGTCCAGTGCTTAGAACTTCACGTTTCCACTGCAAGAAATGGAATTCCTTGGGTGGGTTCAATCCCTGGTCAGGGAACTAAGATCCCACAAGCTGCATGGTGTGGTCAAAAAAAAAAAAAAAAGGTAGCCATTCTTTGTTGTTGAGTTGGTGCTATATCATATCTGAGACAAAAGCCCTGAATCATCTCTCTGAATGAAGAAGTAGACCTGAGAACAAAAAAACAGTCTTTCCAAATCCTATTCTTATTCCCTGAAGCAGGCCTCTTTCTTAATCCAGTCAGGAGATTAAAGGCCCTGGGACTAGGCAGATTTTACCAGCTAACAGACTTATGAAAGTTGCCTACAGAATGAGGATAATAATATCTGCTCCACAGGGTTATTTTAAAGATGAAATGACATAATTACAGTAGAGCTCAGTCATATCTGACTCTTTGCGGCCCCATAGACTGCAGCACACCAGGATTCCCTGTCCATCACCACCAATTCCCGGAGCTTGCTCAAACTCCTGTCCATCGAATCGGTGATGCTATGCAACCATCTCATCCTCTGTCGTCCCCTTCTCCAGCCTTCAATCTTTCCCAGCATCAGGGTCTTTTCCAATGAGTCTTCCCATTAGGTGGCCAAAGTATTGGAGCTTCAGCTTTAGCACCAGTCTTTTCAATGAATATTCAGGACTGATCTCCTTTGGATTGATCTTACAGTCCAAGGGACTCTCAAGAGTCTTTTTCAACACCACAGTTCAAAAGCATCAATTTTGAGTGTTCAGCTTTATGGTCCAACTCTCACATCCATTGATGACTACTGGAAAAACCATAGCTTTGACTATACAGACCATCAGGAAATGACATGATGTATGCCTACCCAGTACCTGACACTTTGTAAACATTCATTAAAGGCAGCTATTATTATTTTTACTAGAAACAGTTTGGTCTGGGTACTCTCTGATGGTACCTCGAACAAAGTGAGAAAAGCAAGAAATCCTCTTTCACACAACAGGGAGAGGTTTGTACCCTGATCACTCGGGCGAAGCCAAGATAATTGCTTTATTATCTAGACCTTGAAGCAGACTTAATATCCTAGAGCTGTCATAAGCTCACATCCTGTCCTCATTAGTTCAGAGTTCAATGAAAGACACAGAGCTACTGGCATCAAGTCAGTGACAGCTGGACAGACCTTAAGAAAATCTGCTTATTTGACAAAATATTTATTGGGCACTGACATTGTGCCAAAGCATGAAGCATAAAACCCACAATAAGGAATTATGATCGAAAAAGAACTTTTCCTGTGTTAAAAAAATTCAAAACAGGGAACTTCCCTGGTGGTTAAAACTCCACACTTTCACTGCAGAGGGTACGGGTTTGACCTCTGGTTGGGGAACTAAGATCCTACATGCTGCATGGCACAGCCAAAATCAAACCAACAAAAAAAACCCATTTCAAATCAGAAATCTGAACGAACAAATAATAGTCATGCATTCATTCCACGTCACTTACCTGGCATTTAGAATAACAGAAAATAGGTATCTAGGTTGGTCTAATTCCAAAGAGCCTAGAATTAGCATTCATCATTTCTGCTAGATCAGCACTTCTCAAAGTGTGCCTGGAGACTTGTGACATTTTTCAGGAGCTCTGTTCTGCAAGGTCAAAATTATTCTCATAATAATTCTATAGTTTCATAACAGTTCATTTCTCTCTCATTCTAAGTGTACAGTGAAAATTTCCACAGCTTACATGACACACAGCAAGAGACTGAAGGCAGAACTGATGAGAACGCAGCTGCTAGATGCCCAAGAGACTCAAGCCTGGAAAATAATACTATTTTCACATTTTTTTTTGTTTTGTTTTGGGAAAGTGCTGAATAAGTTTTCATAAAGCATTATTTAACAATGTATTGTTATTTATAAGCAATGAGTAAATACTTAAAAAAATTTTAATTTCTAAAACGGTACATATTGATTTTTAATAGTATAAAAGAGTCCTGGTATACTAGTTAAAAAATACTGTCCTGGTTAACACAGAGAACTCAAACTTATCTTGTGACTTCTGTTCAGTCCAGGATCAAACTGTTGCCCAAGTTTTAAATAATTTGAAGACCAGACTGCCCTTTGCCTGAAGATCTGAGTAAGTAGACATTTAGTGGTCCACAGCGGCAAACTACTCCTTTCCACCTGCCACACCAGGAACATGAGTCTAGTGATCCAAACCCTGATTGTAATGTATCTATCCTGCTCCATAGAGATCACTTCATTCTGCCCCTTTCTTGCCCTCCAGATACATGGTAGCAGCTGACCTAAGCCTGGGTTAAGATGAAATTACTCACCACTTTGCTCTTACATACTAAAGACAAGAGCTAGACCAACAATTCTTTTTGACCCACTGCAACATCATTGACGACTATGAACTATATACAAATATGTTTGAAAGTCTAGATTGAGTTTCTCAACTAATGTATCATGGCAGGTAACACAGATGGGCTATACTTTTTTCTTTTTTAAGGCTCATTTACTTTTAAAAATATTTATTTATTTATCTTTAGCTGTGCTGGGTCTTTGCTGCTTGGGCTTTTCTCTAGTTGTGGTGAGTGGGGGCTACTCTTTGTTGCAGTGTTCAGGCTTCTCATTGTGGTGGCTTCTCTTGTTGCAGAGCACAGATTTTAGAGTGCATGGGCTTCAGTAGTTGCAGCAAGTGGGCTCAAGAGTTGTGGTTTCTGGGCTCTAGACCACAGGTTCAGTACTTGTGCTGCATGGGCTCAGCTGCTCCTCGGCATGTGGGGTCCTCCCAGATCAGAGATCCAACCTGTGTCTCCTGCACTGGCCGCTGCTGCTGCTAAGTCGCTTCAGTCGTGTCCGACTCTGTGTGACCCCATAGACGGCAGCCCACCAGGCTCCCCCATCCCTGGGATTCTCTAGGCAAGAATACTGGAGTGGGTTGCCATTTCCTTCTCCAATGCATGAAAAGTGAAAGTCAAAATGAAGTTGCTCAGCCGTGTCCGACTCTTAGCGACCCCATGGACTGCAGCCTACCAGGCTCCTCGTTCATGAGATTTTCCAGGCAAGAGTACTGGAGTGGGGTGCCAGTGCCTTCTCCTGCACTGGCAGGTGGATTCTTTACCAGTGGGCCACCAGGGAAGCCCCGAGATGGGCTACGCTTCTGTCGGGACGTTGCTCTCAGCTCTCAGGGTGGCCCACGAGTGGACGGTAGCCAGAAACCCCGTCTGTAGCCTTTGGTCTCATGTACCCATTGTGCATGCACATGTTATTTTCTATGTGTGCAGCAACATGACTGAGTTGGGAAGTACTGGCTTAGCTCAATTCTGGAAAAATACAAAAATGTCAAAACTGATCAATAAAAAAGAAAAATAACTATCAAAGAAACTGAAATAGACAACAAGATGAAGACGGGAAAAATACAATAAAAAGAGAAAGGTCTTATACAGACTGATGAAGATAGTATATCATTATATAAAGAGCACTGAGTAACTAAATATTTTGAACCTGAACGCTCCCCCTATCCATCTTCCACACACACACACAGAGATGAAAGCTGAGATACTTAAAGGTAAATGTGGAGTCCCATAGAAGACTGAATTCTTTTCCCTTCCTTCCATCTTTCCTTCCTCTCTTTCTGGCCACGCCACTTGGTTTGTGGGATTCTCTGATCAGGGACTGAACCCACACTCTCAGCAGTGAAAGTGCAGCAGAGTTCTAACCGCTGGACTGCCAGGGAATTCCCTACAACTGAATTCTTAATAAACCAATCACATAAAAAATTTGAGCAGCTTCTGTAGAGTTGAAAGGGAAGGAGAAAGTAAAACAGATACTCAGGCTGAGGGAACAGCATGTGCTAAAGAAGAGATAAGAAAGGGCTTAGAGAACTATGCAATGTACAGATTGGGAGTTGGAGTGGAGACAGTGACAGGAGAGAAACTACAGGCGCCTTGCATGTTATGTTAAGCTTGAATTTCATCCCACAGTGATGGAGAGTCACTGAAAAGATTTTAGGCTATTGTAAAAAAAATCCATGCTAGATGTAATAAAGCACTGAACTAAGGCTAGAGAAATGGAAAGGCAAGGTTGGATTCAACCCAAGAGATGGCAAGAAAGTGAAACTGATAGAACTCAGTGACTGGGTAGATATAAAAATCAAAAAAAAAAAAAAAAAAGAAAGAAAGAAAAATCAAGGGTGCCTTCTGTTTCCAGATTGGGAAACTAAGTTGATTATGGTGCCTCAACCAAGTAGAGAATAAGATAAGAAAAGCAAATTTAGGAGTGAAAGATGAGTTATCTGTATACTGAATTTGAGGTACTTGTGGAACATTGAAATGCAACAGTCTAGTAAGGCAAATAAACCTGGAAAAGGGGTTTAAGGTAACATATACACAAAGATATGAGAAAGAAGAGAGAGAATGAGAATATAGGTGGTAGCTAAAATTATGAGAGTGGATTGACTGCATAAGAAAGGAATATAAACTAAAAAGAGAACGAAGGTAAGAATACTAGGAAACACAACATAAAAAGTGAATTTAGGGGGTGGGAAGGTCAGAGGTGGAGTTGTATCAAATGAGGCAGAGATCAAGTAAGACAAGAATTTCAGTATCCACTGGATTTGGCAATTTAGAGACCAGTGATAACCTTTACCAAATAAATTCCAGTGAAATGGAGACTAAAGGACAAGAGTGAGTTAGAGCAGTAAAAATATAAGGAGAAAAAAAGAAGTGGAAATAGCTAGGGCTCTCTCAAGAATCTTGACTAAGAAGAGAAAGGAATATCTTCACTTAGTGCATCAGAACCACTTGATCTAAAACTAATATCCCTGTGCTTTAGATCCATTCCATTTCCTGATCAGAAATTTCATTCTATTTAGTCCTCTTTTTTCCTATTATTTTCAGCTTTGTTCTCTACTTGTTTCTTCTCAGACCTTGAATATGCTCAAGTTTTCCCATCCTAAAACAGCTCTTCCTGTCCCTCACAGCCTTTGGCTCTCACCATCCCACAATGAAAGTTCTTGAAAAAGTTCTCTCCTCATGACTTCTCTTCTAACTCCTACTCATTCCTGAACCCTCCTGTGTCTCTCATCTGGCTTCAGTCCATATTCTCCACTGAAGCTGCTCTTGCCAAAGTGGTTAATGATCTTATTGTGAAATCAAATGGATACTTTTCAGGCCCATATCTTACCTGACGACTCGGTGCCATTTGACATTGAGCATGCTTTCCCCCTTGAAATGCTCTTTTCTCTCAGCTTCCTTTCTGTCACACTTTTCCCAGTAGAACTAGATTTTTTAGTATGCACTGCTAGTTTGGACAATGTGCTATGCACCTTGGACAAGTTACTTACTTTTCTGGTTGTTTCAGTTTTTTCATCTGTAAATGAGGAATAACAACAGTATCTACCTACTTCATAAAGTTACTATGAAGATTTAATGTTCGGTACTTAGAACGGTGGCTGGGACAAAGTGAGTACTTAGTAAATGCTAACTACTGATATTTTCAGGGGCTTCCCAGGTGGCTTGGTGGTAAAGAATCCACCTGCCAATGCAGGCAAGTCGCCTCACCTTGCTGGCTCCTCACCGCCTGCATCTGGGTGGCTACCACTCTTCCCAGGAGGTGATGCCCACATGTACACACTGATATGATCAAATACCGTATGGCTACCATACCTCTTATCTTCTTCTGGGTTTCTTCTTCCTTTTTGTTGTTTTTCAGTCGCTAAAGGTAGCTTGTGCTCAGCTGCGTCCAACTGTTTGTGACTCATAGACTATAGCCTGCTACGCTGCTCTGTCCATGGGATTTTTTCCAGGCAAGAATATTGCAATGTGTTGCCATTTCCTCTTCCAGAGGATCTTCCCAACCTAGGGATTGAACTCACATCTCCTGCTTGGCACGTGAATTCTTTACTGCTGAGCCATAAGGGAAGCCCTTAGTTGTTAAGTCCTGTCCAATTCTTCTACGCCCCCATGGACTATAGCCGGCCAGGCTCCTGTCTTCAGGATTTCCCAAGCAAGAATACTGGAGTGGGTTGCCACTTCCTACTCCAAGCAATCTTCCTGACCCGGGGACTGAAGCTGCATCTCCTGCTTGGCAGACAGATACTTTATCACACTGAGCCACCTGGGAAGCCTGCCTTTTCCAAAAACAGTTTCCTCAGGGTTCTACGCAGATTCTTACTTTATTCTATACACTCATCCTAGGTGATCTGAGTCAATTATGGCAGAGAGTCTGTATGGTCCACAGACCCCAGAGCACCCCTGAGATACACTCTGGGGGCCCATAAAACCAAAACTGTTTTCATAATATTATTAAGACATTATTCGCCTTTGTTATGGTGTTGACATTTGCAATGATCATGTGAAAAGAGCAACGGTGGATACACTTACAGAACCTGAGCACAAATCAAAGCAGTGGCACCCAACTATAGGAGTAGTTACTATATTCTTTCTTGCTATAGCCTCTTGGTTAACAATGACGCCAGTTTCACTAAAGCATGCCCTTGATGAAGCAATACAAATGATTAATTTTACTAAATGCCTACTCTTGGGACTTCCCTGGTGGTTAAGACTCCATGTTCCCAATACATGGGACCCAGGTTCAATCCCTGGTCAGGGAACTAGATCCCACATGCTGCATGGGATTTTTTTGCATGCCACAAGAAGATCAAAGACTCCACATACCACAACTAAAACACAGAGCAGCCAAATATATAAACAAATATTTTTTTTAAAGCCAATCCTTGGGTACATTTTTTAAAAAGTAGTCTGCGATAAGATGGGAAGTACACAGAAAGCACTTTTACTGCATACCAAGGGACATGGCTGTCTCAACAAATGCACTTGTTTGACTTAACTGTATGTTCAACTAAATCACTTTTTTCAAAGAACACCATTTTTACCCATAAGAATGACTGACAGAAAAACTAAGGTTATTCAGGACCTGCGTACTTAAGATACATTTTCTTAAGAATGAATGAAAAGAGCTTGTTACTTAAAAAAAGCAAACATTCTTTCCATTGATAAAATTCAAGCTTTTAAGTGACACTTTGAATTTTAGAGAATTCATATCTGCCTTTGAGCTCGACAACATCCCAATACATACTTCAAGGCTTTTCTAATGAGACTGTTACAATGAGATTAACTATATGATTTTTTTAGTATCATATTATGTAATATACATTTAAAAGATTTGTATAACTTAGGGAACCAGTATTTTCTCACGTGACCAATACATGCTGCTGCTGCTGCTAAGTCGCTTCAGTCGTGTCCGACTCTGTGAGACCCCATAGACGGCAGCCCACCAGGCTCCCTGGTCCCTGGGATTCTCCAGGCAAGAACACTGGAGTGGGTTGCCATTTCCTTCTCCAATGCATGAAAGTGAAAAGTGAAAGTGAAGTCGCTCAGTCGTGTTTGACTCTTAGCGACCCCATGGACTGCAGCCTACCAGGCTCCTCCGCCCATGATTTTCCAGGCAAGAGTACTGGAGTGGGGCGCCATTGCCTTCTCTGAGACCAATACATGACACCCGTTCAAAGTGTATGACAGACTGGTGGATTTTAACCTGAATGAAAAGCTCACTGATATGGTTTCAGATTCCACAATGCTACCAACCTTTCTTGTGTTTTGGCATAATAGCAAAGATGAAACTTTCCCGTTCCAATAACATATCTGTGTAAAATCAGCTTTTACTGATACACTTCAGCCAAACCAACACATTACAGGGGACTGGATGCAGAAGCCAGAGAGGAAGTCCAGCTGCCTTCTCCTGAGCGGACGTCAAGGAGGTCTGCAAGACCATAGAGTCAGTGTTCTTCTCACTGAATATTTTTTGTCTGGAAAATTATCTTTCAAAAATACATTTTTTATGTTAATGTAATAGTCTTATCTTTGTTATTTTTAATGAAATAATAAGTATATCTCTTAAATTTCTGAATTTTGATTTCAAATATGAAAACATTGATAGGTATATGTAACCCACATTTACAAAACCTTTTTGGGATCCTCAAACAATTTTTAAGAGTAAAAAAAATAATGCTGAGAACAAAGGATTTACAAATTTCTAAATTATACTATTTATTCATTTACATGCAGTTGACTCCCAGTCATATATTATTTTGTATATTCCCTAAACATACGCATCCGTATCAGTGTATTTTTCTGAGTAAATTCTTAAGAGGACAGGATTTGCTATGTACAAGCAAGTGTGTTCTACACATTTGTTGTACATATATGTGCTTGCTGTGTACGAGGTACTGCACTTCTCAGGGATGCCTACACCACCAAATCCAAAATTTCCCGCATGGTCCATGCACAAGTAATCTTTGCAGGTTTTTTAAGGACTTTTTTTTTTTTTTTTAATTGGCCAATTTGCTCTTAAAGCAGAAACAAACTACAATAAAGAAGACCTTTATGACATATACTATCCTAAGCCACCACAAGGCATATACTGGATTATACCAGACTATTCTTCACTCCCATTCCCATCAGTTAGCTTCACTTAGATCTATAAGAATTAAGATGATTAATAACTGTGCAATTGGATGAATCTACTTGGTACTGTCATGAGAAAAGAAGGATCAACATTCTATTTACACCTTAACCTTATTATGAAGGAAATAAGTCTCGAGATTAGGAATTTACTTAGAGTATATATTAAAATGTTTCACTGACACAAACTAATTTAAGACTAAGTTGTAGTTTTATTACAGAGTAGCTAATGAATATTTTTATAGAGCAGCAGTTCTCAAAATATTGCTGGAGAACAGCTGTGTGTGAGTGAGTGTGTTCTTGCTCAGCTGTGTCTGACTCTGTGACCGCATGGACTGTAGCCCACAAGGCTACTCTGTCCATGAGATTTTCCAGGCAAGAATACTAGAATGGACTGTCATTTCCTTCTCGAGGGGATCTTACCGACCCAGGGATCAAACCCACGTCTCCCACATTGGCAGGTAGATTCTTTACCACTTCGTCATCTGGAGAACAGCTGCAGTTCCCTGAGACTCTCACTGTTTCATAACTCTTCCTTTTCCAACTACGTACATACTTTTTTTTCATATTTAACATATTTACCTTTTTTTAAGTGGATGAGTAATTATACTACTTAATACATTTGCTTAAACCAGAAACACAAATGCATGCCAAATAAGAGATAGATTAGGTAAAACAGTTAACAAAAGGCTCTTTCTTAGAAAGTTTTTACCATCCTTCATAATTCAAGAAACAAGTGCTCGTTAGTGGGACATTAAGCCTATATTTCAGTTAATAATGTTGAACCAAGTCCACCTCTTCCAAACTTCCAAGACTTAACCCTGTGCACACACTCATTACTCTATTTTAACCACTGTTTTTCTTGTTCTCTTCCTGCAGGCAGGAACTATGACTTTTTCACTCTTGACACACAGTTTGATATCTGATATACACTAAGTTCTCAATACATAATCGTTGAAGAATGAACAGATGAACAAATGGGTAAAAATTTAATTCTCAACTAAAAAGGTAAAGTGTTTCAAGGAAATGTGCCACCTGTCCTGAGTCATAAGATAACCTACCAGCTCCATGTCAGAGGTCACTGATTTCTGGAGAATCAGTAGAAATTGAAATTAACTAATTTCATTCTATAACTGGAGACTTGCCCCAAGAAGTATTAAACACAACCACAACAATGTGATTTAGTTTGTGCCTATAATTGAGACTTCTTACAAATGCTGACACTAACCCAGAGCTACAGACTGTAAGTAATACCCTTTTTAAGAAACTCCATAGTTTTGAGAAGAATATAATAGTGTGATTATTCTTATTGCCTTGTCAGGGCTGTGTAGCACTTCATGTACTTGACAAACTTGTTTGTTTACAGATTATTAACTGCTCTGATTGAGGTGATATATACGTGAAAAAAAAGCAACTCTAAAGCAGTACTTGGCTAGAATGCACGGTTAACCAACAATGACTCAAAATAGACTATACCTAGTATTTAACTCATTCAGAAAAAGATTTACATTAAAAAAAATCCATTACTATAAATTTTTTTTTAAAGAAAGTCCCACTGTTTAAGCCTGGCCCAATAAACTCAGGACAAATCACCTTCTGGTACTAGAAAACTGAATCAAATGTGAATCTATATTAAAATTCTCTTCTCAGTTATTAATACTTGTTTGAATCACTATCATCAACACTGGTCAACAGAAATAATATGAACCACATACATAAATAATTTAAAATCTAACAGCCACTTTTAAAAAAGTAAAAAAGAAATGGATGAAATTAATTTTGAAAATATACTTTAACTCGATATATCCAAAATATGATCATGTCAATATGCAATCAGTGTTAAAAATTGAGGTATTTTACATTTCTTTTTTTTCTCCTGCATTAAGTCTTCAAAATTTGGTGTGTATTTCACAATTAGGTCACATCTTAATGCTGACCAGTTGCATCTGAAACCCCTCAAAGCTAGTAGCTATTGTACTAGCTGGTGGCTACTATACTGGAAACCACAGTTCAGTTCAGTCGCTCAGTTGTGTCCGACTCTGCGACCCCATGAATCGCAGCATGCCAGGCCTCCCTGTCCATCACCAACTCCCGGAGTTCACTCAGATTCACGTCCATCGAGTCAGTGATGCCATCCAGCCATCTCATCCTCTGTCGCCCCCTTCTCCTCCTGCCCCCAATCCCTCCCAGCATCAGAGTCTTTTCCAATGAGTGAACTCTTTGCATGAGGTGGCCAAAGTACTGGAGTTTCAGCTTCAGCATCATTCCTTCCAAAGAAATCCCAGGGCTGATCTCCTTCAGAATGGACTGGTTGGATCTCCTTGCAATCCAAGGGACTCTCAAGAGTCTTCTCCAACACCACAGTTCAAAAGCGTCAATTCTTCAGCGCTCAGATCTAAGTGCAGCTAACTGATGGGAATGGGAGTGAAGAATAGTCTGGTATAATCCAGTATATGCCTTGTGGTGGCTTAGGATAGTATATGTCATAAAGGTCTTCTTTATTGTAGTTTGTTTCTGCTTTAAGAGCAAATTGGCCAATTAAAAAAAAAAAAAAAAGTCCTTAAAAAACCTGCAAAGATTACTTGTGCATGGACCATGCGGGAAATTTTGGATTTGGTGGTGTAGGCATCCCTGAGAAGTGCAGTACCTCGTACACAGCAAGCACATATATGTACAACAAATGTGTAGAACACACTTGCTTGTACATAGCAAATCCTGTCCTCTTAAGAATTTACTCAGAAAAATACACTGATACGGATGCGTATGTTTAGGGAATATACAAAATAATATATGACTGGGAGTCAACTGCATGTAAATGAATAAATAGTATAATTTAGAAATTTGTAAATCCTTTGTTCTCAGCATTATTTTTTTTACTCTTAAAAATTGTTTGAGGATCCCAAAAAGGTTTTGTAAATGTGGGTTACATATACCTATCAATGTTTTCATATTTGAAATCAAAATTCAGAAATTTAAGAGATATACTTATTATTTCATTAAAAATAACAAAGATAAGACTATTACATTAACATAAAAAATGTATTTTTGAAAGATAATTTTCCAGACAAAAAATATTCAGTGAGAAGAACACTGACTCTATGGTCTTGCAGACCTCCTTGACGTCCGCTCAGGAGAAGGCAGCTGGACTTCCTCTCTGGCTTCTGCATCCAGTCCCCTGTAATGTGTTGGTTTGGCTGAAGTGTATCAGTAAAAGCTGATTTTACACAGATATGTTATTGGAACGGGAAAGTTTCATCTTTGCTATTATGCCAAAACACAAGAAAGGTTGGTAGCATTGTGGAATCTGAAACCATATCAGTGAGCTTTTCATTCAGGTTAAAATCCACCAGTCTGTCATACACTTTGAACGGGTGTCATGTATTGGTCTCAGAGAAGGCAATGGCGCCCCACTCCAGTACTCTTGCCTGGAAAATCATGGGCGGAGGAGCCTGGTAGGCTGCAGTCCATGGGGTCGCTAAGAGTCAAACACGACTGAGCGACTTCACTTTCACTTTTCACTTTCATGCATTGGAGAAGGAAATGGCAACCCACTCCAGTGTTCTTGCCTGGAGAATCCCAGGGACCAGGGAGCCTGGTGGGCTGCCGTCTATGGGGTCTCACAGAGTCGGACACGACTGAAGTGACTTAGCAGCAGCAGCAGCAGCAGCAGCAGCAGCAGCAGCCTTCTTCACAGTCCAACTCTCACATCCATACATGACTACTGGAAAAACCATAGCCATGACCAGACGGACCTTAGTCGGCAAAGTAATGTCTCTTGCTTTTGAATATGCACTGGAAACCACAGCAGTAGATAATTCAGAGAATCCTTCATATCTAGGAAAACTGGTTTAAGATTTTTTTTTGTCCTTTTGCAGTAACATCCCAATTAACTTTCCCAAAGATAAAGTAGGAGTAGATTTAAGTACAAGAGCCCAAAACTCAGTGAATTCTTTAGAAGGCAGCTTTATCTGCGTAAAACTATCTCAGATGAGAAAGTCAAAATAGGTACATCTCCCCTTCCCACTCTAGAGGAAAGCTACAGACTTCCCTTGATGCCGCTTCTTCATTAATTTCTTCTTTACCCATCTAGGAGACCCTAGTTTTCTGACTCGGGAAGTGGCTAAAGCAAAAATATCTGACGTGTTTCTTTTCTGTGATGAATACACTGTCGCCAGGAACCTGACCTTAGTCGTGACAGTATTCAGGGTTGTCTGCAGAACTTCAACACCCACTGCACAGAAAGGGCTGGGGAAAGTCTTCCAAGAAAGGCTTCTGATTATCTGGAGCTTGGTAGGAGGCGGATTCTCAGATAAGGGCAGAGTTATGCAGGCTTTTTCAATCTCACTCTGCTGGATCTGCAAACCTGATTTAATTTTGTGATTTACAATTCAATAAGGCCCAAAAGAATACCTTTAGGAATGCAGTGGAATGGGCAGTCTCCCTTACAACCTAGTCAGCAGCTGTATCCATTCTTCCCAAAGTACTTCTCCAGTCTGGAGGACCAACTAACGTTGGAACATGACATGGACCTAGGCGGAGGGCAGCTGGTCTGCTAGAAAGAGGAAAAGTTCTTTCTCCACTCAAAGGAAGTGGAGAAGAATGGGGGAAAGAAAAAAAAAAAAAAAAGGCAGTATGCAGCAGAGGCAGCCAGGCTTACAAGAGGAAGATGAAACGAGTGGCTAAGAAATGTGTATACACACGCACATGCGCGCACACACACACGAGTCACTGCTTTTGTTTCTAGTTACAAGATAGGCCAATATATGAGTCTGTTTAGTGCCCTGTGCCAGAGAATGATATTGAGAAAGCTCCTTAGATACGCCAGTGAGGTTGCCTTGGAGGTAACGAGAGAAAAGGGGATTGGAATAATGAATGAGCAGCAAGGAGAGGTATAATCTATCTCTTATATAATTTACAAAACAATTTTCTCTGGCAACATAAAGCTCCTATTGCAATACCATATTCAAAATAAATGAGCCTATGTAGCTCTGATGGTATCAATATTAAGTCTCAAGCTCAAATTTGATCCCAAGGAATAAGTGCTCAGGGACTATGTAGACATTAAATTTCAAACAATTTTACCTTTAAGATCCAATGTACAAACATGCCAGACCTAGCTTGGACTATTCATTCTCTCAAGTCTCAATCATTAACGTAATATTATAACAAGTTTTAAAGAACAGGTGGAAGAGTTTATCTCTCTTTTGATAGGATAAAAAAGTGGCCTAAGTGTGTGCATGGGTGGTGGGGGGAAGAAAGAAACTGCAGAAAGGTGTCCAACATGCAAATATAGTATGGTGAAATTTAACTAAGGAAAAAAGGAATTAGTTTCATCTCTCTTAGTCAAGACAAACATCTATTGCATGCTGAAGATCTAGATTCTGTTTACTCCTCTGGGTATTTGAGTAGACGAGGGTGGATCCTTCTCAAACGTTCAATCAGTATTTACTGACCACATGCCACATCTAAGGTATTTTGCAAGGTGCAAGCCACCACAATACAACCACTCAGAAGAGGCCCACAGAGGAAAGCCTCTATTCTTGGGTAGGACATACTCTACCATCTGCAGTTTTTTAGTGAAATGGCTAGATACATTTATTTATGGTCAGGTGGCTTTCAAATCATCCTTATCAGATGAGGTTGCAGCTCTCCAGGGAATGTGGGAACTTAAAAAAATAAATGCTCTGTGTAGCTGATGAGAAGAAAAAATTAAGAATAAACTTTAAACTCTATTTATTCTTTAGGATATTCTTAAAACAGAGATAATTTATCAAAGGGCATAGTGTAAGACATTAAAATATGCAGGACAATTCGAAGCAACAAATGCAAAGTTCAAGTCAAACACATTATATTAAGTAACCAAGAATAAGATGAACATGGATCTGTTCTCCAAATCCTAGAATACTAGGAACAGCAGTATTAAATCTTAATTCCAGAAGGGAAGTTTAAGGAATGGGAGAAGTGGCCATATTGTACAGTGGGAGGAGAATGGGGCTGAGGAAAACAATCTGAATCTTGGTTCTACCTCCTCCTTCAGGTGAGTATGCAACATGTGAAAAGCTGAAAATGCTTCTAAGCCTTAAGTTTACTGTTTATATAAAAGGAAGCTGGAGTTCTAGCTCTTACAGCCTATGGTTATCATATGAATCATTTTTTAGAAACTAAGTAGTTAGGACTTGAGAAAGAAGAAAACGTAGGAAAGAGACTAACTGAACCAATATTTCAGCTGTAAATTCTATTGCTAACTAAAGTGGTTAGGTCTTAAAGAGAAACAAAATAGCAAGACTGCTGCTAGGGTTAAACTTTCCTAAGATCAAACATGAGATGAACAAGGTGCCTATTCTTACTATCCAAGAAATACCATACTAGAATGCTTTCACATCAGTATTCCCACCCATCCCTTCTCCCCTGACACTGGAGCACCATAGAAACATTCGGATAGAATTCCCGCAGGTAAAAAGGATCCTTTCCAGTGGCTGTGCCAGGGGATATGTAAGTCTTCACAGTCACCTGGGGGAACTCTTTGGAAATTTGAAAATATATGCAAGTTTATATAAAATCAGTGTTTATAAGCAACAAGTCATCTCCTCTTACCACTAACTTGGGGAAAACTTCCATACTGTTAAACATTTATATGAAAAGCAGAGAATCTTTTGCCTAGGATGACGAACTTTTTTTTTCTTTCCTGAACTGTGTATTTCCTTTTCAGTCATTATACTTTCTTTTTTTTTTTAGCTCTCATACACAGATACTATAATGGAGGGTACCTGGACCTAGTTTACTCCTAAGAGGGACAAGTGGTTTGTGCCTCCACCTCAGGGACACTTAATTTAGTGACTATACTTAAAGAACTGCAATGCTAAGTTCCCGAGGACCCAGAAAAGGCATTTGGTTCTTTTGGTTTCATTTGCTTCAGTTAAAAGTATCTTTATTTTTACACTTGAATCTTTGGTAGAGCACTCTGATGAAAATACATAAACACTGTGAATAAATGGATGAATGGTGGGCAACACATAACACATTTTTGTGTCAGAAATAGTGGGAAAAGAAGTAATCCAAAACAGATTAATATTAATTTTTCAGACAGTAACAGAGTAGTCTATCTGCAATATATGTCCATCCTCAAAAGGACATTCTTGCTCTGAATACTGGCCAAAAGAAAGAAAGATGTCAAAGTTCCACCCTCATCACCTGAGACCTATGCAAAAGTCACCTTTCCAGGGGGGTGAGTAGATTTGATCAAAATCACCCACAGCTACAAGTTCACACTGTGAAATCACCACCACACCAAGTCCTCAGTGAGTATCTTTATCTTAGCAGACAGGAGCCGCTCACTCAAAGAAAAGTGAAAACACTTCTGTCAAGAACACATGGTCGCTGAGAAGCTGGCTCAACACAACAGTCTTATAAGCCCTAAGGCTGTCCATCCTTTCAGTGTGATCACTCTTCCTACCATTTCAGGCCTCCAAGGCCCGTTCTGCAACTCATTTGACACCTTTTCGTGCTCTGGAAGCCTGAGACTCCACCACACCCTGCCAGATTTCTACTCTTACGAGCCCTGGCACAACTTTACTGAAACACACACACACACACACGCGTCCATGAGCTGACGAACCAAGGCTTAGGGCCCAACTAATCCTGTGCCTCTCAATTCCCAGAAACTAAAGTGCCCTCACAAATCTTAGCTTCCCATGAACCCGCTCCTTTCAGCTTGGCTCCTGACGGCCCCAACTAGTTCTGGTTCTCTTAGCTCTTTCTTGTTTCCCGCCTCGGGTTCTCGGTCGCAGCTCACATTCAACCTGTTTCCTGGTCTGCAGAATCCTTGAAGGTTGGGGAGAGGCCTATGAAACCCCCGCAAGTGACCTCGGGGCTCTAAAACTGAATGGGTCCAGCGTCCCCTGCGACTCGCACTCTTTTAATGTCCAAGCCCCAAACTCCCTGTCTTTACCTAGGCTCCACGACCACCGCGGCCACCCTCCCGAGCATCTCCCGCGCGGCCCGGAGTCTCCCAGGCCCCTGCTTCCGGGCTTTCCTGCAATTCGTCTTCCGGTCCCGGACCTCGGTCTTTCGCCCTGGACCGGCTTCACCAGCCCGCGCCCCCGGCCCTTTGCACCGCTCGCCCGCGGGCTCTCACCGCTCGAAGAGCAGCCTCACGGAGAACACTCCCGCCGCCAGTGGGAACACCGAGAGGATGTCCCGGGCCCGCGGGTAGCCGTAGCCGTCGCCCTGTCCCTCGAAGTCGGCCCAGCTCACGTTCTGGGGCAGCCAGAAGCGCTCGCTCCACAGCCAGCCCCACAAGAGGCCCAGGGCGCCCGCCGCCGCTGTCGCCATCTTACTCCCGCCCAGCGGCCCCAGCCGCCACAGCTTCAGCTGCCGCCACAGCCAACGGAACCCGCGGGGAGGCGGCCCCGGGGCGGGGCCGGACCGGCGGCCACCCCCTTCCGGCCCCTTCTCATCCGCGGCACGTCTCAGCCCGCCTCCTCTGCGGGGCCGGGCCTCTTCACCGCCCATCCCGCCTCCCCGCCCACCTTCCTCTCTGCAGCTTCCCCCGCCGCCTCTTCTCGGGACTCCGCCCTCTGGTCCCAACCACGCCCCTCCCTTTCCCGCCCCGCCTCCACCCAGGCCTGGCCCCACCCCCGAGGCACTCAAGTCTGGTCTCACCCTTTTTCACTACTGGTTTCGACCGAGCTTTTCCTCCTCCCTCACTCTCCCGTCCTGCTGTGGCTACACCCGTTATTTCAGACGGGGCTCCTTTATGGGGACATTTTTCTCAGTCCAGCCAGCTTAAAACGGTATCTGCTCCTTCGAAGGCCATGTCTCTCTCCCTCCCGCTCCCAGCCCCATTTCTCGCTAGGGTTTATCTCCATCTCAGCTGGTCCCGCCTGTCAGCAGCGATCTTTTTGCTTTCTCTCCCTTTTCTCTCCACACTTTCTCTCCCTACTTGCCTCTCCACGATCTCAACCCACTTTCACTGTATATCGCTTAAAGTGGGCTTTCAAAAAAAAAATCCTTTTATTCTCATGGGAAAAGGAAATAGAAGGTATCCAAAGGAAAATATAAAGGAAAAAGAAAGATGTTGATGGCCAACGTTTAATGAAGTTTACTATATCCCAGGAAATGCACTAAACGTTTTACACACAGTATTTAACTTCCTCATTTCATGAAGTGGGTGTTTTATTTACTATTTTATGAATAAGTAAACTGAGGTCCAAAGAGTAGCTTGCCCGAGGTTATATAAACAAGTGGTAGAGGTGAGCTTCTCAACTGGAAAGTCTTTAGACTCCAAAACCCTGAGGCTTTATCCTACAAACTTCCTTAATTCTACATTTCCACATTGAACATTGACCTCTTTTGTGGATCTACATAAACAGTGAGGGGAGCCATAGGCAAGAAACCTTCAAAACACTGAACTCTACATTGTTCCTCAATTGCTGGAGAACCTGAACCCTGGGTGCCACCCATTCAAACCTAGCTACAAGGTTAATTACCACAGGCTACCTAGAATGATCTGAAAAAAGGTTAAAGAACTAATCTTGTTTAAAGACAGAGTATCTTTATTCTGGTAGGCATGCTTGCAGCAGAAGATAGAGTTTCAAAGGGAGCAGAAGAAGAGAAATAAAAGGAGCCACCTTAAAGAACAGACTAAAAGATGTGCTGTAATTCCAGTGGTTCTCAAGTCTTAAGTGTGCGACAGCTCAGACATTAGCTTGTTCCATCTCCTACATCCAGTCCCATCACTTCATGGCAAACAGATGGGGAAACAGTGGAAACAGTGAGAGACTGGATTTTGGGGCTCCAAAATCACTGCAGATGGTGACTGCAGCCATGAAATTAAAAGACACTTGCTCCTTGGAAGAAAAGCTATGACCAACCTAGATAGCATATTAAAAAGCAGAGACATTACTTTGCCAACAAAGGTCCATCTAGTCAAAGCTGTGGTTTTTCCAGTAGTCATATATGGATGTGAGAGTTAGAGTATAGAGAAAGCTGAGTGCCGAAGAATTGATCTTTTTGAACTGTGGTGTTGGAGAAGACTTTTGAGAGTCCCTTGGACTGCAAGGAGATCCAACCTGTCAATCCTAAAGGAAATCAGCCCTGAATATTCATTGGAAAGATTGATGCTGAAGCTGAAACTCCAATACTTTGGCCACATGATGGGAAGAATTGATTCATTGGAAAAGACCCTGATGCTGGGAAAGATTGAAGGCGGAAAGAGAAGGGGACGACAGAGGATGAGATGGTTGGATGGCATCACTGACATGATGGACATAAGTTTGAATAAGCTCAAGGAGCTGGTGATGGACAGGGAAACCTGGAGTGCTGCAGTCTATGAGTTTGCAAAGAGTCGGACACGACTGAGCGACTGAACTGAACTGATCTCCTACATAGAGAATGTGCTAAAAGTTTGCTAAAAGTTAACTGGGCTCCATCCAAAGTTTTGATTCAGGAAGTTCAGGGTAGGCCCAGGAATGTGTATTTCTAACAAACTCAGAGGTCATGCCACTGCTGCTGGTCTAAAACCATGCCTGAAGCCGTTTTCATCCAAACTCAAATAGTTTTGATGGTAACTAACTTATAATCAAGATGCATATTAAAAGAAGTAAATGCTCCTTGATCCCATGGGAATTCAAATCAGAGCTCCAGGAAAAAAGAACACGCTAACTTGGCTTACAGGAACTTATACACCATGATCTTGGTCTCAAGACCTATTCCCAGAAAAACACTTTTGTAACATTCCTCAACCTCTTGGTTATAAGAAAACATATTGTTGGCGAAATATGTGAGAGCAAACTTAGTACAGGTTTCACTTAGGCCAGGAGTGATTTGACCTGCAAGCTGGCAGAACTAAGTTGGCCCTTGTAGCAGTCATGAACAGAGTCTCCTTAATCATTTCAGGTCCCAAAGCAGGCCTTTTCTTGCTTCACCAACAGAAAAATTCACGTCATTCTATTGTCGACCTTGACATAGTCCAAGAAGTTTCCTTCATTCAGAGACCTGAGAGAATAAATGCTTTTTGTTTGGCTGTAGGTGCTTTTGTTTTCTAAGAATATTTAGTATTATCTGGACTATGCCAAAGCCTTTGACTGTGTGGATCACAATAAACTGTGGAAAATTCTGAAAGAGATGGGAATACCAGACCACTTGACCTGCCTCTTGAGAAACCTATATGCAAATCAGGAAGCAACAGTTAGAACTGGACATGGAACAACAGACTGGTTCCAAATAGGAAAAGGAGTACGTCAAGGCTGTATATTGTCACCCTGCTTATTTAACTTATATGCAGAGTATATCATGAGAAACGCTGGGCTGGAAGAAGCAAAAGCTGGAATCAATATTACCCAAGATTACAGGGAGAAATATCAATAACCTCAGATATGCAGATGACACCACCCTTATGGCAGAAAGTGAAGAGGAACTAAAGAGCCTCTTGATGAAAGTGAAAGAGGAGAGTGAAAAAGTTGGCTTAAAGCTCAACATTCAGAAAACGAAGATCATGGCATCCAGTCCCATCATTTCACGGCAAATAGGTAGGGAAACAGTGGAAACAGTGTCAGACTTTATTTTTTTGGGCTCCAAAATCACTGCAGGTGGTGACTGCAGCCATGAAATTAAAAGACACTTACTCCTTGGAAGAAAAGTTATGACCAACCTAGATAGCATATTCAAAAGCAGAGACATTACTTTGCCAACAAAGGTCCATCTAGTCAAGGCTATGATTTTTCCAGTGGTCGTGTATGGATGTGAGAATTGGACTGTGAAGAAAGCTGAGCGCCGAAGAATTGCTGCTTTTGAACTGTGGTGTTGGAGAAGACTCTTGAGAGTCCCTTGGACTGCAAGGAGATCCAACCAGTCCATTCTAAAGGAAATCAGCCCTGGATGTTCTCTGGAAGGAATGATGCTAAAGCTGAAACTCCAGTACTTTGGCCACCTCAGATATGCGAAGAGTTGTCTCATTGGATAAGACTCTGATGCTGGGAGGGTTTGGGGGCAGTAGGAGAAGGGGACGACAGAGGATGAGATGGTTGGATGGCATCACTGACTCAATGGACGTGAGTTTGAGTGAACTCCAGGAGTTGGTGATGGACAGGGAGGCCTGGCATGCTGCAATTCATGGGGCTGCAAAGAGTCGGACATGATTGAGTGACTGAACTGAACTGAACTGGTCATTCTCTTGATATAAGAATATCCTTTAATGTATTGATTATGGAACTAATTCTTATCTTCACTCTCTATACTAGCCCTTGAAAGGCAAGGAAAAATTCTTCCCAGGATAATCACAGTCCTCACATACCTGATATATGGTGACATACTCAACTCAGTGGTAAAGAATTTGCCTGCACTGCAGGAGACAAAGGAGATGTGAGTTCAATCCCTGGGTAGCAAAGATCCCCTGGAGGTGGAAATGGCAACTCATTCCAGTATTCTTGCCTGGAAAATTCCATGGATAGAGCAGCCTACTGAGCTACAGTACGTAGGGTTGCAAGGAGTTGGACACAACTGAGCAGGCACACACTCAAGTGATACCCTCAAAAGGCCTACCATAGGCCCTCACTTTTTGTATAAGGTTAGTAGATGTGATGAGTACCATGTGGCATGGGTTAGAGCAATAGTGAGTCTCAAAGTAGTAGCTAAACTCAAACCAGGATTGGATATTTTGTAAAAGTCAGCAGGTACTTCTGGATTAACTGTTCAGTGAACAGGGCTTTCAGGGCTTTCAAAATTACTTCAGCCTGTAGTAGAGTCAAGAGCAGAGTCAAGAGCAGATAGTAGTATCCAGCCATCCACTTTGATGACCAAGCAAGAAACTGGAACACACAGCAACCCTGGAAAGTGTTAACAGATGACTCAAAAAGCATTTTTATCTCCAAGGAAACCTACATTCCCATTTAAAAAAGAAAGAAAGAAAGAAAAAAAAGCACCTTACTAATCAGGGCAGTTGCCTCTGCAAACAAGGAAATCAAACAACCAACTATACCTCTGCCTGGAGCAAAAAACAAGTCCATTTCAAGTCCAGCAGAGACATTCGAAGATTCCATTTAGCATTTAGGCATAATTATAAGGTGAAGTATACTTTACCTTATCCCATGGACAGAGGAGCCTGGTAGGCTGCAGTCCACGGGGTCTTGAAGAGTCGGACACGACTGAGCGACTTCACTTTCACTTTTTACTTTCATGCATTGGAGAAGGAAATGGCAACCCACTCCAGTGTTCTTGCCTGGAGAATCCCAGGGACAGGGGAGCCTGGTGGACTGCCGTCTATGGGGTCGCACAGAGTCGGACACGACTGAAGTGACTTAACTTAGCAACTTTACCTTATTAAGGTTTTTTTTTTTTTTAAATGGGAGTGTAGATTTCCTTGGAGATAAAATTATTGACTACACTACAGCTTTGACTGTGGATCACAACAAACTGGAAAATTCTTAGAGATGGGAACACCAGACCACCTTAACTGCCTCCTGAGAAACCTGTATGCAGGTCAAGAGGCAACAGTTAGAAACGGACGTGGAACAATTGACTGGTTCAAAATTGGGAAAGGAGTATGACAAGGCTGTATATTGTCAGCCTGCTTATTTAACTTAAATGCAGAGTACATCATGAGAAATGTTGGGGTGGATGAATCACAAGGTGGAATCAAATTTGCCAGGAGAAATGGCAACAACCTCAGATATGCATATAATACAACACTAATAGCTGAAAATGAAGAGGAACTAAAGAGCTTCTTGATGAGGGTGAAAGAGGAGAGTGAAAAACCTGGCTTGAAACCTAACATTCAAAAAACTAAGATCATGGCATCGGGTCTCATCACTTTAAGGGCAAGTAGAAGGGGAAAAAGTGGAAGCAGTGACAGATTTTCTTTCCTTGGGCTCCAGAATCACTGTGGATGGTGACTGCAGCCATGAAATTAAAAGACAACTGCTCTTTGGAAGGAAAGCTATGACAAACCTAGACAGCGTATTAAAAAGCAGAGACATCACTTTGCCGACAAAGGTCCATATAGTTAAAGCTATGGTTTTTCCAGTAATTATGTACAGATGTGAGAGTTGGACCATTAAAGATGGCTGAGCACTGAAGAACTGATGCTTTTGAATTGTGGTGCCGGAGAAGACTCTTGAGACTGGAAGGAGATCAAACCAGTCAATCCTAAAGGAACTGAACTCTAAATATTCATTGGAAAGACTGATGCTAAAGCTCTAATACTTTGGCCACATGATGCAAAGAGCCGAAACATTGGAAAAGACCCTGATTCTGGGAAAGACTGAGGACAGGAGAAGGGGATGGCAGAGGATAAGATGGTTAGATAACACCACTGACTCAGTAGACAAGAATTTGAGCAAACTGGGAAATACTGAAGGACAGAGGAGCCTGGCGTGCTACAATCCATGAGGTTGGAAGTCGGACACTACTTAGCAACTGAACAATAATTAACTAATTAATAAAACCACCACTGCATCTTGAATTGGTAAAATAAGCTTCTCGTTTTGAACGCACACAATAATTTTGTTGCCAAACTGCTTTACATTTTGAAGAAAAATTTGTCTTCTAGAAGAATGAAAGCCTAAGACCAGCTCAACACCACCACCTAGTGGTGCGAGGTATACATAGTACTTCTCTTGAAACCCATCAGACCCTTTTGCCTTTTCTACCCAAACTGCTAAGCAAAAGTAGGTCCTGAGAGACAGTAACAATGTAAAATAATGATGGAAAAGAACACTGAAAGTTCAAATGTCAGTTAAAAGCTTTATTGAATAAAAATGTTTCAGAGTAAGCAAGACTGTAAGAAAGCAGATTTTTACATCTCTAAAAATATCAGCGCTAAATCTCAAAAAATGCAGTTTAAAGTAAAGCCTATAGCTTAAAACACCTCTCTCCCCCCAAAATACAATTTGGAATATCAATTATGTACAACAAATGTACTCAAGTTTATATTGTTCCAAAACCTTTATACTAGAAAATCATCTCTCAAAAAAGGCCTATAATTGGTTTAATTGCACCCTAGGAATACTGTCTGCCATAAAAATCTATACATTTCAGAACTTATTAAAAAACTAATGTCCCAGAAAGGGGATATCAGAAGTAGAATTATAGGGGTTGGAGGGTCTGAGCTCAAGTGGTTTAAGGCATCTTTTGTTTTTTTCTGTTATTCCTCCTTTAAACTCATCACTTTGCTCTAAATATGCAACATGGCAAATATAAAAGATCTTATAAAAATACTGCAGCTTTCAGTAAATTATGAGAAGCACAGAGACCACCAGAGAAGAAAGCAATCATTTGGGGTGTGGTCATACTCATTGGCAAATACCATAGCTTATTTGGGACACAATGAATTCCTCCAAGCACCGAGGGTGATCAAAAGGTACTCTGAAGAGATGGTTGTGCTATATCTCAATACTCTAGTTCAGGATGTGGTCTAGAAAGCAGGACGCAATAAACCCCATATATATCATAGTAAGCAATAAATCCCCCATATACATCGGAGTAAGAAAATTAACCTAATTTTTTTAAAAAAGACTAACTATATAATCTCTTAGCAAAGGAATACTAAACAATAAATTGGTATTCATGTAAAAATATGCGAACTGTGCCCTTTATACTAAAGTGCATTCAGTTATAATGTTTAGGCCCCTAAATCCCTTCTGCTCATTCCATAATTAAATTTTTAGTGGAACAGTGCACTACTAATCATCTCTATATTGTCTTTCGGGAATACAGTGAAATCTGGACCTTATCAGTTGGAATATCCCCACCTCCCCGGCTCCACCATACACACTCCCGCTTCCAGAAGACCTTAAAGCAGTTGTGTATATCATCATTGCTAAAATAGAGGATTTAAGTGATGTTATCTCTAGCGTTTAGAGTTGGTTCACTTAAGCTGCAGTATGGGATTTTTTTTTTTTTTGAAGCAGGAACTCTCTTCCAAAGTTACTTCCACATAAATTTCAGTTCATGCTAAGACAGCTGTTTATGTGTATCACTTTGATAAGGGCAGTGGCTCACTGACACATAAATGTAAGGCCCAACATCATTGCAATTTATTATTCTTCATCTTCATCCTCATCATAGTACCGATTTCTCTTTATCTGTTCCTCTACAGACAGCTCTTCGACTACCTCTTCCTCCCAGAATCCCACATCCTGGGATTTCTGATTTTGAGTAGTGAATTCTTTAGTGGAGGGGTTGTCTGTATAGCTAGACCAGGTTTTTGCCTTGGGTTCTAGTGGAGACTGCTTTTTGAGAAGGTTTTTATCACTTTCATCTAAGTTTGCACCATTCTCTATAAGATTTTCACTCCCCATCTCAAAACTAGGACTCTCCCTGCTTCTCCGCCCAGCCTCCCCTCCTTTAGATCCCTTGTTGGGCCAGGTTGTTTTCCCTACACTCTCATTCTTCTCAGAGGTGTTGGCATTTTCCATGTGTTTCCTTTCTGCTGCTACACCTCCTCCATACTCCTCACTTTGCTCTGACATGCTCCACCCTTTCCTGATAGGTGGGGACAAGGCTTTTGGGCTCTTGACTGAAGAGGTTCGAAATGAAGCTGCTACGGTGAACGGGCGGCTTCTCTCCTTCAGAGAAGAAGATCGTCTTAGCTTCTTCAGATCCAGGTCTATATCCTCAGGAGCTTCAGGCTTGCTAATTTCATCCTCAGGAGGCCACTTAGGCTTCAATACTTTGATCCCTTCTTCCAAGGCACTTCCTGAACTGCCAAGCTCAGTGGGGGGTGGCCAGGCGATCCTCAGCTTCTTGGTTTCAGCTGGCTTGTCTTCCTTCTCCAGTGGGCAGGAGGCCTTGGCTTCCATACTTGCAGTTAGCACACCCACTTTCTCAATGGGGGCATTTTCTACCCCTGGGCTCTGAAGGGTCTCCGCTGCATTTGGAAGCTGGACTGGTCTCTCCAATGTCTCTTCATTTTCATTTTTGCTTGCCCACAGATCCTTGTGTGGTCTGTGTCCAAAGCCTTCATCATAGTTACCTTTAGATTTAAAGAGTTGATTGAAGTGAGGCTTGCAATAGATTCTCCCATGTAAAGAGGCATATGTTCCTAGACTGTTGTTTTTTTAAAAAAAAAAGAAAGAGCATAACGTTAACAAATCTGTATCCTCTTATTTATACCAGTAGACTGAAACCTGGCAACTCTAGTATTTCCAGAAGATGCAAAGTGAGAAAAATATCTTTAAAAGCACTTCAGGGACTTCCCTGGTGGTCCAGTGGCTAAGACTCTGCCCTCCAAGGCAGGGGGCTCAGGTTTGATCCCTGGTCAGGGAACAAAATCTCACATGCCACAACTAAAGACCTCATGCACTGCAACTAAGACCCAGTGCAGCCAAATAAATTTTTTTTTTAAAAAAAGCACATCATCAGTCACTGAGGATGCTCCATCCTCTTTTAAACACATTTGTTTGTATTATCCTTATTAAAAAAATGCTCATTTCTAGGCCTGAAACTTCAGAAGACATTCTTCCACTTGGTGCATGCTCCCATTTTCAAGTGATTTCACTTCCCCTCTGTCAAAACTGTTAAAAAAAAAAAATTACTTCCAAGAAGTCTTCCCTAAATTCCACCTAATTCTGATTATTCTATTTCCTAAGTATTTATAACATGTAACTATTTTTAATGATATTCCTTTGTAAAAAGTTGAATCATTTTCCTCCTAGTTTCCCATTTGTGTTATAATTTAAAAGCAGGAATGGGTATAATGCTCTGCCAATGGCTGGCACTCAGTAGATGCCAGTGACTAAATAAAAGGAAGCTATGGTTAATAGGAGAATAGCAAGCAACAGCCAGAAGGCAGTCTACCCTAACGTCAGTGCTGGACAGGCCTTTAGGACATCTGGTGTCTCTCAAAGGGTAACACATTTTATAGGTGGAGTAGAAAAACAACAGCATTTTCACAGGAGAAACATAAAAATTCAAAAATTTAGAAGAATGTGCTGTGGAGAAAAAAATACAGTGGGCAGAAAAAGAACCAATGAGTGGAAGTTACAGACGCACATTTTGGCTCAACAGAAGGGAAAGTTGTCGAGCTAGCACTACCACCAGAACTAGCTGAAGTGGGGTATTAACCCACCCAGAAGTGCCACACAGGTGCCAGGACATCTTTCAGCAGTATGGTGGAAGGGATGCCTGCTCTGGAAGGAAGGCTGGAAGAAATGACATCCTGGTTACTTCCTCCTCCAATATGAATAAAATGAGGTCATATGGAATATTTCCACAATTTGCCACATTTATATCCATACTTTGAGTTACTAAGAAGAAATGATACATCATTATTTTCTCAGAAAATGAAGCAATATACAGAAAAATATGTGTTCTTCAGGATCTACTATTTTTGCTGTTTTTGCCATTTATACAGTACTTGGGATAACCTGAAGGGCTTCAACAAGTATCCTCTTGAGATTTCTTAACTGTATGATTCTTGATACCAAGGGAAAACATTCTGCTAAATTAGGTCACCAGCAACCTGCATGATTTAAGCTTTAGTCCTAACGTGTAAATTAATGTCAATGTACCAAGAAGTTCTAAACACCATTATCATTTACTATAATAAAATGCTTGTAATTAAATGGTACTTTTCACTTTCTACAAAGATCCTCAACAGCACACACAATTCAATTTTTTTTAATCACCCTCACAACTGTATTAAAGAAAAAGCAATGATTGTAAATCTATAAAACATAGTCAATTTTCTGGGATACTTCCCTCAAAAACATGACATCTCTAAACACGTGCCAAAGCATACATGGTTCTCATCTGTACTAAGTAGGTGAGAAGCTGAAATCCTGAATGGTTCATCTTCCAACTTTACTAGTCTGTAGTCTGTCTTTGGATCAGTGATAATCACCTGAACAGCTACTACGACAGCTCTCTGAGCTCTTCTATAACACCAGATACTATTAGCACCACAGATTTTAGTATTCTAAGTGTTCTAAAAACCAAAGACTCCCCCTGGAGGTCCACCCACACCTCCGGAGATGGCTTGTTTGGTCTGGCTTACCTAAGCTTGCTGTTGCAATAGGAACAACGGAAACAGCTGATGTGAAACACCTGCTGGTTGGCCAGGAGACGCTCCATGGAGTAGACTGTTTTCTGACATTCCACGCAGGTCTCTCTTGCAGGTGCCTGAAACTTCTAGGAAAAGGTAAAGGACAACTTCAGCTAGCTAAGGCAGTGAGAAGTTAGTACTCTGCTGAGGTGGCCCCAGGATTTACTTTGTTATCTATGGGCTCCCTTACCTGGTCTGTCAATTCTCAGAGGAACACTAAGCCTGCTATAGTTCTATCAGTTGACTCTTTAAAACCATAGGCTCTCCTGAATTCCTTACCCAGACTGTCTGGCTGTTCTAAGTGCAGCAGCCACTGAGGATGAGTGGATCTAGGGCCGGATTGCAGAGAAAGGCTTAGACCAACCACCACACACACACACGAGTACACACAAAATGATTCTGCAGACAGGAAATTAGGAGAAAATGTCATCACACACAGAAGAAAGATAATTGTTTAAGTGCCAAATAGAAGCAGGACAGACTTTTTAAAGAACAGTTTCTGAAGGGGGTAACTTTCAAGGAGAGAAAGAGCATTTGGCTTTGGGAAGTAGGAAAAGGCACTGGTTTTTAAAACTTTATTTACTTAAAAAAAGTATACTTTATTTACAATGTTGTGCCAATCTCTGCCATATAGCAAACTCAGTTATATACATATAGACATTCTTTTTTGTATATATTTGGAAAAGATACTTGGATAAAGCAACTATCAGTCCCTTCTGCTTATAATCTTGACTTACTTAATCCACTAGACATAATATTTTTAACTAAAGCAAAATGGACATATAAAATGGAACATTTTAAAAGAGACACAAACCATTTTATTAGAACAACAGAAAAAAGCATAGCCCAATAAAACTATAGGTTCCATAATCTTTTTTAAAAAACCAAAAGGAGAATAAAACTAATGTACTGGCGCAGGGTAGGAGGAGTCATTATAGGGAATTCATGACCTGTTTGTAGTGTGGAATATGGGCGGGGTGAGCACAGCTGCTGCTGGTAAACTTAATCCTAAACTACATAAGCGCTTCCCAGGTGGCTCAGTAGGAAAGAATCCACTTGCCAACGCAGGAGATGCAGGTTCGATCGCTGGGTTGGGAAGATCCCCTGGAGAAGGAAGTGGCAACCCACTATAGTACTCTTGCCTGGGAAATCCCATGGACAGAGGAGCCTAGTGGGCTACAGTCCATGCAGTTGCAAAGAGTCAGACACTTGTGAGAGACTGAACACACAAACTATGTAGTGTATTCTAGCACTGATGCATGCCGGAGTTCCAAAACTGTAAGTTTTATGCGATACGAAGGAGTTACATGGCCACTAGGGTTGGGGGTAAGAAGTCTCTAGCTGTGTGTGATCCTTGACTTGTCCCAATAGAAACACCTCAACTACTAATAGTAAAGGTGGGAGCAGTTTGGTTAAGGTGGTCTGGAAGCTCTCTCAGGCAGGGTGGTGGCCCCTTTGCCACCAGGACCAGGATGGTAGCAAATAATACAACTTAGTCCCAAAGCTCAAGGCCTGAATGGTTAAGGTAAGCCTAAAATAAAACAGCTTATGGGTAAGATAGAATTTTAATTTAAAAAGTCTGAAAATAGACCCATAAAATCAATTCAGACTGCTGGCTCACTTGCCACATGATTCACAAAGAGGTAAAGCAAAAATAGGAATGGTTGCCAAGCAGATTTCAACAGGAAATGAGAGCAGAAAATGGGCAGAGGAGTAAAGGTTAAGATCCATAGAAGGGAGTTTAATAAAACTGGTGGTAAACTCCCAAATAGCACCAAAGGATTTAAAAATGAGGGGGGTGGTGTGCTGAGTGTTAACAGCAGGCTCTCCATTCCTTGCGTTCGAGTCAAAAAGAAAAACTTAAAGACCACAGCTACAACTCAGTTTACCAAGCATAACTGACGAATTTAAATATGATCAAATGTTACTGTATTCAATGCTGTTGGCATATATTAGGGCATTATTTGGAGTTCAGAAATGTTTCCTTCTTTTTTTAAAAATTTTATTGAAGTATAGTTGATTTATACTGCTGTGTTAGTTTCTGGTATACAGCTTAGTGATTCAGTTATATATGTATATTCTTTTCATATTTTTTCCATTATGGTTTATTACAGGATATTGAGCATAGTTCCCAGTGCTATATGGTAGGATCTTGATGTAGAATTGGTTTTTCTTTATTTCTTTCCTGTTTTTTTTTGGCTGTGCTGCATGGTTAGTGGGATTTTGGTTCCCAGACAGGGATTGAATGCAGGCCCTCAGCAGTGAGAACTCAGTGTCCTAACCACTGGACTGCTAGGAAATTCCCAAATTGTTTTTTCTTATATCGACACTTCTAACTAGATAGGACATAAGTGGAGATGTCCTTGCATACTTTAATTAAGTTTCTCTAAAAGGACTAGGTCCTTGCCTAGCAAACAGGAAATATTAAAAGACAGAATAAAATTTGGGTATAATAGTACAATTAAAGCCTGTACAAATCACAGTTCAGACAATGTAAAAATAATAGGCCCAACGTATTTACTTATCAGTGAAAATCTTTTTCAGCTCTAGGATGAATGCTGTATTTTTAACACTTAGGAGAATACATGTTCATTCTGGTTGGTAAAGGCAGAGGAGGAGACAGAACTTTCCCATGGCAGAGGAGGAAATGGGTATTATTCTGCTAAAGGGGATTGGAGGCCTACAGAGCACACCTCTGTTTTACACACACACACACACACACACACACACACGCACACACGCACACACGCACACACGCACACACGGAAAAACACAGTAGAAGGGTGCAGCCCAGAATAGAAAGCTGTAAGTTGAGCTCACATTAGGAGGAAAGTGGAAGGCAGGAGCAGAAATTAGGTACCAGGAGCAGGAAGCAGAAGCTGGAAGAGACAAACAGGAACCTTCAGTGAATACAAAGCATTCGGTGTGCCCTGGAGTGCTTTTTACTGCAGCTGAACTGAAGCTCAGATACAGACTCAGATCCAAGAATAAGACCACGTTTTCTTTCTTTACCAAGTAATGCTGCTAATCGTGGTAATATCAGCTCACTCATACCCACCTGAGGTTAGATCAGAGTACCCGCTCAGGAGAGTTTTCCGAGCCTTCACCCACACAAGGAGTGTCTCATGAACAATTCTTCACTGTCTTCCTACCTCCCACACCTGACCCACATTTGCTCTCTCTTGACTAGAGCCTTCACTCACAAGTGAAAAGGCATTCCTCTCCTTAACATCAAATTAATAAATTGCTAGCTCAAACATCTGACTAACCACAAGCTTCTAACTAGCCAGACCTACCAGATTCCCATTTTTCTTATCCCTTTTTCACATACACCCTTTTCAATATTATTTAAGGTTTATGCGGCAGCTGCCCAAGAGCCCCTAAAGTATTATAAAGACAAGAGGAGCCCAGCATGGCAATATGCCAAGTCCTAGTGGCTGCGGCTGTGCCTTCCCTTTATTTCCTCTGTCCTGGGCTCTCAGCCACTTTTCTGTAATTGCCCCCGTGTCTATTCAGACAACAGGAAGCATAGTCAGTGCCCAAAAATCTCTACCATTATGGTAGGCCTGGCATACATCCTGCCCATGCCTTCATGGCATGCTCGAACTTGGCACAGCCACATTTAAAACACTGCCAGTAATAGAATGTTAGACATTTTTTAATCTTTATATTTTTTGCAGTTCATAAGATGCTTTGTCATCTTCCCTCCCTCACCATTTTTCACACTAAAGCACCACGATATCAGGTGCCTTATCAAAGCTTGCACAGTCAATAATAACAAAATTAAAATTAAAACTCAGAATTCTTAACAAACCGAGAGAGTATTTTCTAAATTGTCCTGGAATAAATTTCCATAACTAAAGGAAACCCTTTGGGGAAGAGAGCAGATGCTAACCCAATTGAAAATGATTTCACCACAGCATGTTGAATGAACAAGTCTTCACTTTGTTTCACATTAATATATGTAGATAATATCTCAGGGATAGTCAGGAATGAATGAGGTAATATATAAATAATTGATGTCCCTAAACACTGTCAGGCCTTTCCCATCTGAGGGATGTTACAGGCCTTCTGTTGATCAGCATCGACTTGAAGCTTTTTTTCCAATAAATTTTTATAACTTCATCTACATTCTTTTGCTCTCTTGTCTTATATATATTTTTTAGTTCGACGAAGGCCCCAGTTGGGGTATATGTCTGTGTGTGAGCAGCAGCTGACCATAAGTGGTGAAGCTAACTAGCCTTTAGACATAGTGAAATCAGAAAATTCTGTACTAATGTCAGGCCTCCATGCCTCAGATAGAACACTATACAAAGCCTTTCATTTCCTCCTTCCAATTTGTGCAAAATATCTGGGTAATTAAACTGAAGCCCCCCCACCATACAGTAAATGTCTGGGCTGGCTCTGGCTTTAACCCTTCTGCTTACTCTCTGTGAAATTCTTTGTGCAAGCATTTTGGAGATATTCACACCTTACATAGGTTGCTCTACATGTAGAGGAAACATTAGTGCTCTGAGAAAGCAGTAATGATGTAGGTAGTCAGAAAAGAATTAGATACCCTTCTAGCATAATTGTGATAGATTTGCAAAACAGCATAAGACCTCCTACCCTGTCCATGAAGGAAGGGACAGGTACAAAGGGTATAGCCTCTCATTCAGACTGCCGTGCTTTCTTTCCACATCCTAAGACAGGCCTAGGATCCTGGGGCGGGGCTATCCCAGACCAGTAGATATTCCTAGGGCCAGGCACATCTCCTTCTTTATCCTCCCTCCAGGAACATTTAGGGAATAACATTTCAGTGGGAGAACATAAAGCTTAAGAGGTCTCTGAGTCTCTTGAGTTGAAAGGTCTGATCCTTCTCACAGGGTCTACTGAGCTCTAGACCCAGAACACCTATTTTGAGAAGGGAATCTGCTATTTAAACTTCTTTACTGCCAAGTCTCATCAACTGAACTGTCTGGCAAGTGTTCAAAATAGACAAAATCCTTACTTTTAAAGACTGATATCATCTGTGGAGTGTTTTTTTTGTTTTTTTATTTTACCTTATTAAGCTAAAATTTGAAATGAATTGAGTCTTTACCTTAGATGTCCTATTTTCAATAACAGGCACTACTAGGCAGCATGTTCTCCAGGATGTGGGGGACCCAAAATCTATTCTGAGTGAACACATTTATTCTTAGCTGTATGTAATTTCCCAGTGGAGAAAAAGCTTCTGTTGCATGGTCTATAGCCATGAGACCAGTTATGTCAGCAGGTTTTCCTGGAAATGCTAAAGTATCTACATACTTGCCTACAGAATGTAAAGGGAAACTCTGAGGAAGAGAAAAAAAACAGTCCTTAAATAAAAGTGGAGATGTGATTGGGTACAACCCCGAGCTCTGTGTACAGCATAACCATTTGAGCAAACACAGGCAGTCAGGCCAGTTTCCTCCAGTCAAGACCTGAGGTGTATGTCTGGTGCAAGCAGGCTTATTCTAGTGCTGAGTGACCAGAGCCAAAGAGGCAGGCACGGTACAGAGGGAGCTTTATCTCCGTCTCCTCTCTCTGGTGTGCCAGGAAGACCTTAGTGAGGTGCATTTCTTTGCACATGGCTCATCAGCTCAGATCCTGGAGTATGAATAAGGAGGGGTCTCAAAGGTCCAACCCAGGACCAGAAGGTCTGGTCTCGACCAGATTGAGAATTCAGACACACTTGAGAACAGATTTTAGTTCTTAGAGCAGCTACAGAATCCCCGGAGTCCCTCAGGCACATGGAATCCATGGCCAAGTCAGCTTTGCTGTTCTTGGTCCAGAACCACAGCCCAAGGACTCACATCCGGGCAGGATTGCTGCTGGAGAGCAAATTAACCCTGTGGCGTTTGCTACTTTGTTGGCCTCCAGATACTGGAAGAGAGAAAAGTGCCGATGGCAGCAGGAGCAGAGCTTGGAAGCCAGGAGACAGGGTCACGCTAAGGACATGCAGGTCCCATCACACAGCTCAGTTCTTTCTTCCTAGTTCACTTGCTTTCTCTTGTTCCTTTCTTCGTTTTTTTGCTCCTTTCAATAAATCTTACTCTCCTCATGTCTCTGCTTCCTTTAAAATCTTATGTTTACCGTCTTCCCCCGCCCCACCCTCTTTTTCAATCTAACCTTTAAATCCTGGATTCTCCTTACCTCCCTTTGTTTCAAACCCACACCTGTGTCTTCCTCTCTTCATCCTTTCTGTGCACTAGAACTTTCATCAAGAGACCAATCATGCCCACAGTTGAGAGACAGAGACATGGCAGACGCGTGCATGAAGTTGAGGCAGTATACAAATCACCTTGAAACGAATTCTACCCACTGAGTTTCTCTCAAATGTTAAAGCCTTTGAAACAAACCTTGGCTACTTAAGCACAGGAGGAAGACACTAAAGAAGTGTAGGTATGTTTGGTTACTAATGCAAGTGGGTAAATCAGCATGGCATTAGCAAAGCATTAAATTAAAACAAGTTAGGAGAACAGCCTAAAAGAGAGGCTGGATATATATTTTTTTACCTTTGTTTATTTTTATGGGAATATTTACTTGTTCATAGAAAGGGAAAAAACTGCTTTTAAAAATTAGTGAATAAAAGGAGACCATAGATTGAGTAGCCTAGTAAAATTTTCCTAGGGTACAAACATTTTGCATATTCCTTAATATCTAGTATTATAACCAAGTGTAAATGTTACTTGAATGCCCATTTGTAGAGCAAATGGACTGGCCAAACCCTGCTGAAATGTACACATTCTTTCTTTAAATGCACTGACTACCAATCATGTTATGGTTAAGTTTTTCAGACCAGGGAGCCGCTATCTTTAAGCTAACATTGTACATTCCCATCCAATGGGCTGATTTTAATTTAACAGATTTTTTGTATTGCTCATTTTATAGGTTTTTACTCACTCATAGATTTATGAATTTGGACTTAACAAGAAAATAAATCGGGTTATTTTCTTTCACTTTGGGTTTTCTTTCAAGAGCTTTCCAGATTCCAGACAGAGAGCCTCATCACGCCTGGCTCAAATGCCTAAGAAAAAGTGGCAAGATTTTCAAGAAAAGTGACTGGTTCAAATGTGCTCTTATTTGGCATTTTCGTCCCCAGGAAAGCCAAAACAGGTTACAACGAACACAATGATAAAAGGTGCAATGAGCTTTACTAGTAAACCAGTGTCTACAGGCTCCAAGAGAAATCACCATCATACCTTCACTGCTTTGGGAGGAGAACTTTCAGAAAGGCTGGAGGCTCTGGCATCTGGACTTAGTGGCTTGGGATGCACAGGCTGCTGGACCTCACTCTTGACCTGGGAGTTACCTGCTTGAGTTACAGAAGGAAGACATTTTATGGTATCTCAAGAGAAGTATCAGAAAAGGTTCTTCCCCAAAGCCAAGTTTAGGTACCTCCACTATCAACAGGTCCTTTCAACATCAGGAAAAACACTGCTTTTCTGTTGAAGAATATTCTAATACTAAAAGCTATGCTGTTAGATTCTCTCATAAATTGGGGTGTCAACACAGAGGGTTTCTCATCCTTTCCCACACGCAGCTGAACGCAAACCACCCTACTGAAGGAAACTTCTGCCCTGTAGCATTTGTCATTTTTAAAGCCTGCTTGTAGACTTTGATGGCTTTTTGGCAGTTAGCACTCCCAATAACTCCTTCTGGGGTGTTCCAACTGAACTTGGGAAAATGGGGGAATGTGTGGGCAGGAATTTCAAAACACATGCTCATGTATATGTGTGTATATAATTTGATACCATCTTCTTGGTCAGTCCTACAGCAAATATCCATGGATGAAGATTATGGGAAGAGGCTCCATAAAATTTTTTTCATAGTCATTGACGTGTCACTTACATAAGTTAATTTCCTGCCAGTATATTCATTGTGTGGAAAACTCAGAAGAGGCACAGAGAAGTCATTCACGCAGTTACTAAGGAACCATAAAAGAATTCCCTAAAATCTGGAGTTGTGTCAACAAAGTATTCAAAGATTAAGGCTTACTTTTCAAAAAAATGTTTTGCAAACCTAGTCAAAACTCAGAAAAATTTCTAGTCCAAGCAAAATGATTGCAAATGGAATGTTCTTGGATTCAAGCAGCAAGAGTTTTTCTGAAATTTTAAGGCAGGGTTTACTAGAGATCTGTTTAGCTAATACTTCTGCTTCTTGCTGAGTTTTCAATGTTTAGTGAGTTATTAACATGAGGAAAAGCTAGAAATCTATATATATTAAAAAACTAATACACTGAACCTCAGAATCAAAAGTGGACACAGTAAATTAAAAAACAAAGATTTCTGTCTTTGGGAAAACAGGCTCAAAATGATTCCAAAGTAGGATGAAAAGGTGATCAAATTCAGCACCAAAAGGAAAGATTTAGCCAGAGGGCAGATTATAGTACATATTTATATAGATACAATAAGAAAAGGGTATTTTTAAAAGGTTACTCAAATACCAATTCTTATCCCCTGTAAATAAATAAAGCCCCTTTGGGCCAAACTTCTATTAAATGAAACTTCAAAATTATAGTTTTTACAGCATTAACTCTGAAAAGGTTTGGTACAAAAGACAGGGTAAGTTCAATGAGAGAAGCATCAAAAATATTCAGTTTGCCACAAGTTAATCATATTTCATTGAATTTAACATCTCTCTTTGCCAGGGGATTTGTGAAAGGTACCCAGTCACCAGTCCTTAAAACCAAGTGAAAGATCTAATCAGCTGCATTACTGGATTTAATATGTTACATATTCTCAGAGCTGACAGAACTGGGGACAAGCCCTCCCTGCCCCCAAACAGGGGCAAGAGAACAAGACCCTCACCCTCCAGACCTAAGAACAAACACTTACGGGAATCATCTTCAGCAAGGGTGGAATGGGTTGCCAGGCTATTCTCAGATGCAGAAACCTACAAAAAAAGTCGGGGGGATTAAGAATCACATTAAAAATAAAAGAGCAAACTGCTGTTAATGCCATAAAAACCTGCTGACTCCAGTCAGTCACCGGCTGCCTAAGGGGAAATAACGGGCCCCAGAACAGCTGAGCATTTAAACAAGAGGCAGCAAAATGTCTTTTACGAGGATATTAACATGCCTTTCAATTACAGAGTTACGTGAATAACAGACTGCAAGCAACTGCCAAAAGTGTGCATTATCTTCCTTTATAAAAGAACTTCTAAATATATCTTTCTACTCTCAAAAAAAAAAAAAAAAAAAAAAGAGGGAAAGTGGGTTGTGAAACAAAACCTTCTATCAGGGAGGGCAAAGCTCCTCACCAAAACCCACAACTCCTATAACTGTAACTCACTCCAAGGCAAGATAAAGTCTTTACATACAGGAACTATTATTCTTTGATTTTCCTAACTCCTTATTTCCCAACCAAATACATTCTGCTGAAAAAAGCTTGCTAGTACAAAAGACCTTCTGATAGCTATAAAACAAATTTATCTATAACCACCTTTTGGTATTATCTTCAAGGTTAATTTCCCTTGTTTAATTCCAGTCTCAAAATGGGAGTGTTTAACAAGATGGCAGATCTTAGGTGTAGGTGATTACTTTTCCCATTTGCCATCAAATGTAAATAAAAGAACTTTCTACCAGCTCACTCCTCCGTTCTCTTATCCCCTAGTCCTTCAGTATATCTTGCTCCACATTCAAAATCATGAAGGGTCATCAAATGATCCAACATGCACTCTTCATGGAATATTCTTTCATTCAGATGCCAGGGATTTTATGGGTGATGCTGAGTGTTTATATCAGGATGTCTAATGTACTGAATAAATTTACAATGGAGATTAAGTTGTTAGCTGACTGCACGTGAATTTCAGCGTGGTCAGTTTTTTCCCCTTTATTCTCTTTTCATTACAGGAGTTCTGACATGGTGTAAAACAAATCAGTATAATAATAGTTAACACTGATGAAATGTTTACGATGTTCCAGGTATTGGAATGACTACTTTAAAGGTGTTATTTCATTTAATGATATGAAATAAATTTTCTGAAAGTAGTGCATGGCCACAAAAAGCTCTTCAATTCTTGCTTAATTAGTAGGGGCATCCATCCCAAGAAGTCCTTTTCTCACCTCCAATTTGGACACCTTGAACCTGCAGGGTAAGCTTAATGACAATCATGACATCACTGCACATACCCAACTAGATGACTTCACTACAGGAACAGCCAGGAGACAGCATGTGAGGTTTTGCTCAAACATTTCATTAAAGAAAAGTACAAATTCATTCACAAAAGGAGAAAGGGAAAACCAATACCTTGACAAAATTCTCTATTTCAGGCAACTTGACCCTGGCATTAATGTCCTTTTATAACAAACCGAAGTTCAAATAGCTCTTAGGTATTGGTTAACGAAAGCTAGGCCCCCAGCCAAAAGGATAGCTGAGGCTCTGAAAAATTTTACAAATTTTAAGGCATCCAAAGGTTCATGAACCTACGATATATGCTTAAAGGCTATGTACTATCTTTATTTCTTCTATTCCCCACCTACTCCCCAACTTGTGATTCAGTTGCACTGATGCCCTTTTAGACTGTAATTAAAATGCTCTGATCCTCCAGTTCAGCTCAGAGTTCCAGTTGCAAATCAAGAAGACAATTAAGAAAGAAACATGAAATTAGAAATAGGGACAACTCAAGTACGATTATCCAGATGATTATTTTTCAAGTTATGCTCCAAGAACAGATGGGAGGATTTCAATGCAGGATTTCATTTCTTAAATGTCTTTTTTTAGACTATATAAGAAAACTTTTTGTAAGACATAATCTCACACTTGAAAAATGGGAAAACCAGGCAGACTTATGTGAGAACTCACTAGAAACATTACATGAGACAGTCAGCCCACTGTTGTAAGGATGTTTTGTAATTTGATTATTTTATGATTACAAAAAGTATTTTGTCTGATTATTTCAAGATAAATTTGAGATATGGTTTTATAAAATAAAGTGATTCAATTTTATAAAATAAAAACTCCTAAATTTTTTCCTGTTCTATTCTTTGAGTCCATAAAGAAGGTAGAGCGCCAAAGAACTGATGCTTTTGAACTGTGGTGCTGACTCTTGAGAGTCCCTTGGACAGCAAGGAGATCAAACCAGTCAATCTTAAAGGAAATCAACCCTGAATACGCATTGGAAGAACTGATGCTGAAGTTGAAGTTCCAATACTTTGGCTACCTGATGCAAAGAGCCGACTCACTGGAAAAGACCCTGATGCTAGGAAAGATCGAAGGCATAAGCAGAAGAGGGTAACAGAGGATGAGATGGCTTATTGGCATCACCAGTGTAATGGACATGAACTTGGGCAAATTCTGGGAGACAGTGACAGAGAAGCCTGGTGTGCAGCAGTCCATGGGGTTGTAGTCCGCTATCACTTGGCGACTGAACAACAATTCCTTAACTGAAATTTTGTGGCCATTAATCTGAGACCATTTTTCTGTATTCTTACTTTGGTCCAAGTATGTAGTATATCTCATGAGTTCCTGTTGGTATGCTGTCAATGTGTGTGTGTTAGTTGCTCAGTCATGTCTGACTCTTTGTGACCCCATGGATTACAGCCAGCCGGCTCCTCTATCCAATGCTGTCAAAACATCTATTTTAAAGACTTTTAGTCACATAAGTTTGAGAACTATTGCTCTTAACCCATTTTAATCATCTCTTCACCTGTTGTAGAATGGCCTCAAGGGTGTCAAAACGTGTAACAGAAACAATGATTATATGCCTATTAATCAATGTAATAGATTTGAAAGCTCTTTTTCCTCATCTAACTTAACACTTGATCATCATATTGAATGAAAGACCAAAGACACTGGGTAGTGGATTGTCAGAGAAAATGACAGTTTCACCTTACATTTATCTTGTTGCTTATTTCAGCTAAGCCAGGCATCTAACAATAAATGCATAAAACCTGATTTGCTTGAAATCTTCCCATGGCTTTCCTCTGCTGCAGGACTACACCCATACTTTTAAGGGATTTTCAAGACCAGCCCTGACCGTCTCCCTGCATCTGTCCCTCGCCATTGCCTATATGTACTTTATGCTCTTGGTTGGGTTCTCTGGTTTCCAAACCTCTGTTGTGTCTGCCTGGAATACACTTGTTTTTTATAGTGAACTTTACCCTTATTCACTTGGCCTATTTCCACACATCCTTCAAGATCTAGCTCAGATATCACCTTCTTGAGAAAGTCAGGGTAAGTGTCCTTAGTCCAAGATTCCACGGCCGCACATAGCCTTTTCATAACACTTGTTTTGCTGTTTTATGATCAGCAACTTGTTACGCATCTCCCTCCTACTCTGTTAGCTCCCTTGCAGGTAAACCATTCCACATGGAATGGTTTGTTCACATTTAGTTGTTGAGCTCTAACAACTTTAATGGCAGAAAGTGAAGAGGAACTAAAGAGCCTCTTGATGAAGGTGAAAGAGGAGAGTGAAAAAGCTGGCTTAAAACTCAAAATTCAAAAAATAAAGATCATGGCATCCAGTCCTATCACTTCATGGCAAACAGATGGGGAAAAAGTGGAAACAGTGTCAGATTTCATTTTCTTGGGCTCCAAAATCACTGCAGACAGTGACTGCAGCCATGAAATTAAAAGATGCTTGCTCCTTGGAAGGAAAGCTATGACAAACCTAGACAGCATATTAAAAAGCAGACATCACTTTGGTGACAAATGTCCATATAGCCAAAGCTATGGTTTTTCCAGTTGTCATGTACGGATGTGAGAATTGGACCATAAAGAAGGCTGAGTGCAGAAGAATTGATGCTTTTGAACTGTAGTGCTGGAGAAGACTCTTGAGAGTCCCTTGGACAGCAAGATCAAACCAGTCAATCCTAAAGGAAATCAATCCTGAATATTCATTGGAAGGACTGATGCTGAAGCTGAAGCTCCAAATAATTTGGTTACCTGATGTGAAGAACTGACTCACTGGAAAAGATCCTGATGCTGGGAAAGACTGAGGGCAAGAGGAGAAGGGGGTGACAGAGGATGAGATGGTTGGATGGCATCACCGACTCAATGGACATGAGTTTGAGCAAACTCCAGGAGATGGTGAAGGCAGGGAAGACTGGCATGCTACAGTTCATGGGGTCACAAAGAGTCAGACACGACTTAGTGACTGCAGAACAAGTTATTAAGTTCAGCATTGCCTGTGCTTAGCATAGTGCCTAGCTTTCAAAATACTCTGAACTGAAAGAATGACATTTTCTTACATAAAATGTGTTAAATTAATAATATACAAATAACTTTGAAGATGATATCTCTATTCAAAACAGGTTTTTTAAAAAATCACTTAAGCATTTGCTGAGCAAAAGAATTTTCCATTGAAGGTTCATTATTTGGTCAGCTATAAGTCGCACAGTTCCCCAACCAAAATTATGTGACCTGCAAAAAAGACAATCTGTCCTGGCAGCTGTTAGCAAATTCCCAGACACTCTACAGCCTAGAGTTGTTTCTAATTTTAAGCAACTAATTTAGAACACATGCTTCCCTGGCAATTGGACATCAGGCTTTTCAACCTACCTTTTCTCCGTCTGGATAGGAGATGCAGACCTCAGGACCTGGGGGCACATTCTCCTTTTGTTCCAATTTATGAGTTTTGATTTCACCACCACTGGCTCTCAACTCATTCTACAAAATAAAAATAGTCTGTGAATTTTTTAAAAAAAGTCTCACAATTCTCTTCATAGCCATCTATTAAATAAACTTGGAATGCTAAAAAAGAAATTCTTTTCCAAGGCTTCAAGTCAAATCAACCCCCTAACTCTCAGAAGCAAAACCCATTGACTTGTGAAATGACAAAAGCAGCTTTGTGGACACACACACCTCAGAGTTAAATATTTATACAACTAGTCTAAAACCTGATGCTCATTAGAACATAGACACATCAACAAAGACACACACACCAACCCTCCCCACTCCCACCCTGCTGCCCAGCATACAATATTCCCGTGATTCGCTCTTCTAGCAGCACAGCTTGTGGGAATGCAAAGCTGGTGAGTTTTATCAGAAAAGACCATTCTGGAGCAGGGGAAAGGAGGTGCCAAGTGCCAATAATTAAGAAAAGATACTGACCATATATATAAATGCCCGGCCTGGAAAGAAAGACAGGGATGATGCATATATATAAGAATTGAAATTATACTTAATGATACCGTAAAATAGCCTTTTGTTGTGAGACTTTCAAAAACATATTTTGGTGGGGTTTTATTTGCATAAAATTCATACAGTCTACTAAAGACATACCTTATTCTAGTTCTCATAATACAGCTTCAACATAAAAAAGCAGACGTGAGTCAGAAGGAGTGAGCATAATCATATTTGTTTTCCTTGCAAAGAACACTTGGGGCAAAATATTAAAATCAACTTTACTACTAGATCCAAAATCAACATAGAGGTAGATGAATATGGATATTTCCTACCTTTAGCCTACTAGTAATCTAATACCTTTCTTGTTCTTTGTGACTCTTCAGGTATAGGGAGAAAACAATCCATTTATGGCCACAGGGCCAATGAATGGAGTGTCCGTGGGAGTGACTGTCTCAGGTGTGGAATTCCAGATTAAGGCCCCCAGATCTGGCAGCCAACACTGCAGAACCAACCGTACAACAACTGGAAACTTATTTCTGATCTTGCCTCAAAGCCCAGCCCCCCAGCATCAAGAGTGTGTGCCTTGCTACAACCATGGTCCTCCCTGTAGCGGCCTGAGAAATTCTTTTGGGATGAGATAAAATATGCTTTTTACAAGAATTCCTTAAGGCTTTTCAACTCTTAAAATTTACAGAGCAGGAGAACCGCAATGTAGAAACTCTCATTAGGAGTTGAAAAAACAGTTACCAAACAGGTTTTTCCACTTAGAGAGTCACCTGGTCGGAATGTTTATAGCAGGAGGTCACTGAGAAGCAGCAAAATCCTGCAACAAGAGGGAATTAAGCTCCACACATCATGTTTGCTGTATTTCCTGACCTGCCTTTGAATAGAAGTCTACATTTGCTTATTTTTTCACACTCCCAATGAATAACAAGCCTGTGATGGTCTACTTCACTACTTATTTACACACATTATCTCTTCTTAAAACTATAGTGAAAAATCAAGATGAGATTATTCACTGCCCAGAGGCTTGGTCTACCAATAAATACTACTGGAAAAGGCATATACTTCATCCTGTGGGGGAAAGAAGGGTCAATTCCGAGAATACACAATGTAATTTCTAACAGACACTGGTTCAGTCTGCTTGGGAACAAATAAAAGCTAATACTATTCTTCAAATTTTATTGTAAAATAATCAAGAGATTCATAATTTGTCATTTGAAATCTAAAAAGGAAGAGATGTTTAAAAGAACAAATGTATGTGTACATGTGTATATATGAGTGTGTACTTATGAATAAATGGCATTTAAAAGGTAACTTCACATAAGCGGTTCTGTTGTGTCCTCCTGCCAGTTAAACCTAGGAAAGTGTAACATGGAAAGATCCTCCGTTGTATTAGAACACCACGTTTTTGTGCTTACAGAGTACCTCACCCTCCTATCATTTCTCCCTCTTTTTCTTATCCACTATTCTATTTCTTTAGAAAAGTATTACATCCTAGGAATTAAATATTAAGTAGATCATATCTTGGATTTCATTTACGTGAAAGGTCCAGAACAAGAAAATCCATAAAAACAGACAGTGGATTAGGGGTTGCTAGGGGATAAGGAAAGTGCAGAATTGGGAGTCACTGAACAAGGATGGGTTTCTTTTGGTGGTGATGGAGAAGTTTTAGAGTTAGACAGTGGTGATGATTGCACAACCTTGGGAATATATTAAAAGTCACTGAATTGCATATTTTAAAATGGTGATTTTTATGTCAGGTGAATTATATATGAATAAAAACTGCAGAAAGCTGTCCCATCCCACATTAATATTGAATATATTCAATATTTCTCTCCAGTGTTCTCCCTTTCTTCTCTCAAAGACAAAAATAAGTGTTTATATTAAAACTAATGAAATAGTACTTTTTTTTTTTTTTTTTGGCTACTATGCAGCTTGTAGGATCTTAGTTCCTGGACCAGGGATTGAACCTGGGTCCTTGGCAGTGAAAGCACTGAGTCTGACCACTTAACTGCTAGGGAATTCCCCAAACACTACTTCTTTAACAACAAGATTAAGAAGAGACAGGAAAATTCTCAGTGGTATTACTGATGGTAACATCACCAAAGAAAAGGTGGGTGGGATAAGGCCTAGGAAAACAAAGTCAGAATTAGAACATGGTGAGGATTACAAATGAAGCTAGGGTAGGATTTATGTGAAGAGAGAATGGCTGGACCCCAGGAAGGAGCCAGGGCTCACAGGTCAGGGTGTGGGAGACATTTCTAGTTCCCATGGTCGTGACCATTTGCTAGATGAGTGAGAATCATGCCGAACACATACTGTATAGCTCGCAGAACTGCTTTGCTTGGACACAGCTGCCTGGTACTTGGCCATTCGATCCTTTATGGAGGTTTCTGACAGGCGTGGGAATTCTAGATTTCGCCTACTCTCTTTTTTCTCCGAGTTGAGTGCTGAAGATGACAGCTGACCTGCAAGCATGCAAACAATATGCTTTAATAGAAGATAAAGGTGATTTGAATGATTTCAAGATTCTAAATTTTAGGCTATTGTAGAATCAACCTACTCTATTAAGAATACAAAGAAGGAAATCAGGATTATAACTGTTGTTTACAAGGCAACACTCACTCACTTGGTGCCAACATTAAGAGGAGACTGCTTACCATTATTGAGCGTTACATATTTTTAAATTTTGGCTTTATTTAACATGTGAAAAAGTTAGATCACAATGTCATTTTACTTTGTATTTCTTTGATTCCTAGGAGGTTGATGGTTTTCCTATATTAATTGATTTTATTTTTTCTTTTGTGAAGTGCCTGTATATGCCCCCTTCAGAACATAATAATTCCTCTCTCAAGGTGTTGTTAGTATCAGCAATAAAGGATAATCAGAAATCTTGACAGGGGATAATGACCATCCATGGAAGCCCTCAAGTCCTAGACAACCACGGAGCCAAAACTGTTGGTAATGATGTTTCCCTTACAATCCTGCAACAGGACCCTCTGGTTAACACAGGTTACCACTGACAAAGATGAATCAAAAACACAGAGAAGCTATTTGGAGAGAGCAATCAGATTTGGGAATGACTTGCATTTAACAGCCTTCCTTTTAATTCGTATCACTCTTCCTTTAAAAGCATCAGCTTTGAGGTCAAAGGGTATTGCTACTAATGAGTACTTCCTAGAAAACTTTCCACACGTGGAACTCTCTGCTTACCTGGGCTTATTTCCAAGTCATCCAGAGAATAGCTATTTTCAGACATCTTCCTTCCACCTGCACTTCGGTTTTGGCCCCGAGGAATCTTTTTGAAAAATAAAAACCACCAATAAGTTTTGCAGCAAGGATGGGAATTTTTTTTTTTTTGAGGATGGGAAATCTTGATGCAATGCTCAAAATGGAGGCCTGCAAATCTCCTTTAGAAGTAAAATACAGAAGAGATTGGATTTTATATTAGTTTTTATATACCACAGAATGTGTTTTTAGTGTTATAAATATCAAGCACCACATATTCACAGGTGCCCAGGGGAAAATAAGTAACTCTATATAGGTAATGCATTCTGCAAAAGATTCCTGCTTAACCACCTTAACCAGAAAGCCTCAGAATTTAACAGTCATTGGAATGGAATCCTCATGTCTCAGATGAAAATGACATATCTCTCCAAACTGTCAAGTCCTGATGGCAGTATCTTGTGGTTGGCTTTCTCTATCCCAGTTTATCCCTGTTCTTGTTGACTGGTTCATGTCTTCATCCTTTTTTCCCTGGACTACTGTGTGACCTTTCTAACTGGTTCCTCTGCCTTCCAATGAAGTATCTATGATGCTGCCATTATCCCAAGTAAAACAAAATAATTATCCCCAAACATAAATCTATGTTATTCTCTTATTCAAAATTCTTTAAGGATTCCTAATTACTCTGTGAATTAAATCCAAAGTGCTTAGTTTGTCAGAGAAGATCAGTTCTAGATCTGATCCCTTCTTACCCTCTGGGTATTCTCTTCCTCACCCTTTACTCTCCAGGAAAAGCAAATTGCTGGGAGGTCCCTGATATGGTAAATGAGTTCTCTCCACCAGGATTATGCTTATCCTTCCATTGTCCAGCAATGCCTGTTCCTTCAAGACTCCGTGTAAGCTAAGCCAGTGGTCCCCAGTCTTTTTGGCACCAGGGACTGATTTCATGGAAGACAATTTTTCCATGGACTAGGGGTTGGGGGAGATGGTTTCAGGATGATTCAAGCACATTACATTTATTGTGTACCTTATTTCTAATCTACTGTTGCCACTGATCTGATAGGTCCACAGCCCAGAGGTTGGTAACCCCTGAGCTGAGCAAATTCCCTCTGATCTGATACCTCTCCTCCATAAATCTAAGTAGCCCTTCCTCTTCTCAAGGACATGGTCACACTCCCATCACAATGCTTATCAAATTGTTGTGCATTCCTATACTGGACTGGAAGCTTATTGAGGGCACAGACAAGATTTTATTTTTTAAATAGAAAAGTGAAAGGTACAGATCTTTTTAAAAATAAAGTATTCCTATGAGTCCCATAAATTACTACATTTATATCTCTCATACTTAGGGTAGGTCTATAAAGAAAATTCCAAATTATACTTTTAAGGCTGGAAAAGTAACTCAAAAGAAAGCCTGACTGTCAAAGGATGTTCCTAAACATAATACACAGAGAGTATGTTATGTTTATTCAGCTTGCAATGAGAGCCTTCAAGCAGATTCCTATCACTGAAATCTCAATTTATTTCCAGATAATTTGATGTGGGAAAGATGTCTGAAATCCAATATGACAGGAGACAAGAGTAAAACATTTAGCATCCTTCTGAATTCAACGTTAGTAAATAATTATTAAACCTTTAAGTTCAATGGGCTAATCAAACAACAATACAGGTTAAGACAGTAGACTATCCCTTTTTTAAGTCCCCCTGCTCCCCCTTGGTGGAGAAGGCAATGGCACCCCACTCAGTACTCTTGCCTGGAGAATCCCATGGACGGAGGAGCCTGGTGGGCTGCAGTCCATGGGGTCGCTAAGAGTCGGGCACGACTGAGTGACTTTGCTTTCACTTTTCACTTTCATGCATTGGAGAAGGAAATGGCAACCCACTCCAGTGTTCTTGCCTGGAGAATCCCAGGGACCAGGGAGCCTGGTGGGCTGCCGTCTATGGGGTTGCACAGAGTCAGACACAACTGAAGCGACTTAGCAGCAGCTGCAGCTCCCCTTGGAGATAGGAAATATGCCATGTCAGAAATCAGAGCCAAGGATTTGGTTTGCTTATGTCCTACCAAGACTATCTCTTCTTGGGACTTCCATAGGGGTCCAGTGGTTAAGAATCCGCCTACCAATGCAGGGGACATGGGTTCGATTCCTGGTCTGAGAAGATCCCACATACCATGAAACAACTAAGCCTCGCGAACCACAATGACTGAACTCATATGCCTAGAACCAGTGCTCTGCAACAAGAGAAACCAGCATGTGGCAAGGAAGAGTAGCGTCCGCTTGCTGGAACTAAAGAAAGCCATGGGCAGCAACAAGGACCCAGTGCAGCCAAAAATAAAATTAATTCATTATTTTAGAAAAAGAATATTGTTTCTTGCAAATTTAACATACATTTAATGTACTTCATCTCCAGTCAGCTTTGCCATGTACATTATTTGTTGAATCTATTTTTTTAAAAAAAGCAATAGCAACTCTAACCTTGCCACATCGTACTCAGGTCAGCAGCACCATCAGTCACGTCCACATGACTCCTATGATGCAAACATTCTTGTTCTGGGAGCAGCCCACCATTTGGAAATGAAGGTCATCAGCCAAAGTGAAAAGATAAGTTTGGCAGAATACCCTTCATCCACATCTTTTTGTTTTTAAAACATTTTTCATTTGCAGAGAGTTACGGTAAAGGAAATTCCAAAGATTTATTCCACAGGCTGCTGCACTGTAAGATGATCATTATAAAAACTAAAATTTTCAGAGCTCAAATAGGGAGAGAGCTTGGAAATATACTTTTAAAAAAACAACAATAAAAAGGAACAGGTTTTGCACTCTTAACACTAGAGCGATATTTCAAATATTTACATTCTGTCAAAGGTAAACTTCAAGCCAATTCCAAGAGTATGTGTTACATGTTGCAGCCTGCTAGGAGTTCAGTCTTCTGTCTGTTCTTGCAGCCATGTGGGACGTTCTGACACTAGTGTTATTGAGAGCAAGACCATTTAGAACCAGCATACATGCTGGGCTAGGTTCTTTGGTTTTACATGCAAAAAATCTCCCATCTTTGCTACCTTTTTACTTAAATCTTTGGGTTAAATAAAGTAAGAGCCTTTCTCCCCTCTCACTCTCGAAAGTGAGTGAGGATGGTTCATCCTCATGAGGATATCAATACTCTGAATTATTTTCTTTCAACTACTAAAAAAGTGAATATGCAAAGTCATTTGCTATTAGAGAAAAACAGAAAAACGTCCCTGGAAATCAAAGTTATATTGACATCCGTTCTGAGGAGGAATACAACTTGGAGATAAGATGGCTTTTTAAAATTTAAAAAAAATTTTTTTTTGCCCAAGCAGCATGTGGGATCTTAGTTCTCTGACCAGGGATCAAAACTGCACCCCCTGCATTGGAAGCATGGAATCTTAACCCCTGGACCACCAGGGAAGTCCGATGAGATGGCTTTTAATGAGCTCCTGGGTGAAGCACTAAGCATTTCTTTCAATATCTTTCCACCTCCAAACCACTCAAAGATAAAGAATGACAAGATCTCTATATCTGAAATGAACACAGTATTACAAATCAACTACACTTAAAAATAAAAATCCAAACCCCAAGATCTCAAATGCATTTGCTATTAATTTATGATCTTCACTTTACAAGTGGTCATCTGAGGTTCAGGAAGAAGGAGGAGTTTCCTCCAATATTTCTCAAGGAAAGTAAAGGAACACACACAGGAGTTCTGATAGTGAAATACTCTTCTGTAACACATTTTTATCACATTTCACTCTTTTATTCACAGGCCTGCTGCTGCCTGAAGGAGCCTTAACTGTCATACTCTGTTAAGAGAAGAGAGAAAAGGTAAAACACTTTAAGACTTTCTGGAATTTCCTCAGTCTTGGCCTTACCCCACCCTACAAGTCCTCCTTCCTGTCAGGTGACTGCAGTAACTCTCATTAGTGTGATCACCCCTTAAATATTTTCTTTGAATCTATAAACCAAACGCATCCACATTTACCAATAAGAAAATAAGAGTCTGGGGCTTTTAGCCAGCAGTCTGTAGAATTTGTTTTCTCTGGAGTTTTCTTTAGAAACAAAGTAAGTTAGGTCCCAAATGTCAAATAAAATGGGAACTATGCATGGAGATTATAGGGTGTAGATTAAAACCTGGCCTTAAGTTCTCAAAATACTGAGAGATAAACATTTCCTTCTTCAAGAGCTCTAGTAGAAAAAAAATAGCTCATTTAAGTAAAAGCTACACATAGAAGAAGCACTTGTCTCCAGAGGGATTTCTATACATATATATATATTTATATATATTCATTTATATATATATAAGGGTTTTTTTTGGCCATGCCATGAAGCTTGTGGGTTCTAGTTTCCAACTAGAGTGAACATGGGCCATAGCAGTGAAAGCCTCAAATGCTAGCCCCTAGACCACCAGGGAACTCCCATATTTTGTATTTCTAAGTGTTCTACAAAAATTATGTGTTTCTCTTATAATTAAAAATAAAGAAAAGGAAGGAGAGATAATACTTCATATTTATTAAATTACCATAAATAGATAAGAATGATAAAACCAAATGCTGATGAGGAACTGGTGAGGAATTGACTATGTCCTTAGATTGTGTTAGCACTGTTAAATAATATAATCTTTGATAATAAGCTAAAAATATGCAAGAAGAATGTTCAATGAATTATGTCTTTTGACCTTGGTAACACCATTCAGTAATATGGCTCCCCTACCAACTAAAAATAAAATGTTTCTGCGAAGATGTTTAGAGCTTTTTAATCAGGCTGGAAAAGAATCTAATTACTGGGGAATGATTAAAATGTATAATGAAATAACCTATTGCTGTAAAAGGATAACTACACAAACTAGGAAGGTACAAAGGAAGGTGTGTATAAAAAGGACCAAACCAAAGGTAAAGAACACAAAACAGAGTACACGGTACCTAAAACGATGTGAAATCTAGTTATGCAACGATAAAGATATCACTGTGCACAACTGTGTGCACAATTGGCAAAGGTTACTCTTTCTTCCAAGATATTTGACTTTTTCTGGTTTACCCTGTGTATGATTGCTCATATGACTGACTTATATAAGAAAAACAAACCTACCAAACCCACAGCCTTCTAAGTCAAGAGTTTTAGTACAGATCTCTTACATTCCAATGTACTTCTCTTCATTGCCCTGATGTCTTTTATTCAGTAAAAAGACTATAAAAGGTAAAAAGAGGGACTTCCCTTGGTGGTCCAGTGGTTAAGAATTCACCTGACAATGCAGGGGACACAAGTTCCAGTCCTGGTCCAGGAAGATTCCACATGCAGTGGAGCAAGAGAGCCCACGTGCCACAACTACTAAGCTGGTGTGCCTAGAGCCATGCTCTGCAGCAAGAGGAGCCCCTGCAATGAGAAGCGCGCACAGCACAAAGAGTAGACCTTGCTCGCCGCAACTAGACAAAGTCCCCGCGCAGCAAAGGAGACCCAGGGCAGCCAGAAAGAATAAATAAATACAGAAAAAAATTTTAATGGAAAAAGAAGACAGATATGAGTTGAAGTCTTTGATAAGACAGCCATTAATATGTTTTAATTTTTTCCTGGTTTCATTGAATTTCAAAAATATGTAAGGCCAGATGTTTTTATCCCATAAATAGCTACTATAACATCCATGAAGACAGTGTTTATGGCAGAAGTGGTGGTACTACACTATTTCAGTTCTTGTTCTGACATTAAGTAGCTACATGATATTGGGTCATTAAAAAAAAAATCAGTTAATTTCTCTCATGTAAGCTGTTTCCATCTGTAAAACAGGGATTTTAATACCCTAACTGCCTGAGAACAATGAGCTGAATTAAATAACCTTTTACAATCACTTATATCAATAGTTCTAGGATTTATGTCAACGATCTTGACAGGGATTGCTCACTCATTGTAACTCATCAATGAATTAGAAGGCTAGAGGAAATGATTAATCAATTCATCTGGATACACACCTGTGTTGCTTTATCCAAAAGTGAGTCCAGCTGTATAAAGAAAAGGTGATTTTGGGGGGCAAATGGTGTCTTTCTGGCCCCTCCAAACTCTACTATAGCCAATATTGCTTAGAGAATGTTCCAGTCCTCTGATACTTCTTTTCAACAAGTTTTATTTTAATGGAACTGAATAGAAACCAGTATGTAGTTAACTGGCATGAAAGTAAGCAGAAAAGAGATGACTGGTCTCTAACTGACACATCAAGGACAGCCACTTAGCATAACAAACAGGTCAGGATTCCCTGGCTGGCACCTCTACACCTGAATCTGTCACTATCTTACCACAAAAGACCAAAGATTTATTCAGAGGTACTAATTAAGGATAAATAAAATTTAATTTGTGCTTAGTAGGAGGTCTTTACAAGAAATATACTTCTAAAAAACAGAAAGAAATATACTGCTATGCATGCTAAGCTGCTTCAGTCCTGTCTGACTCTGTGCGACCCTATGGACTGTAGCCTGCCAGATTCCTCTGTCTCTGGGATTCTCCAGGCAAGGATACTGCAGTGGGTTGGCAGACCCACCTCCAAAGATCTTCCAGACCCAGTGATCAAACCTGCATCTCTTACATCTCCTGAAGTGGCAGGCAGGTTCTTTACCATTAGTGCCACTTGGGAAAGCCCGATAGAGAGGTCAATCAAAATAACACTAAGAACTTAAATTGAATGGATGAAGGGATAAAAATGATATGGTATATATACACAATGGAATACTACTCAGCCACAAAATTTTTCCATTTGCATAAACATGGATGGACTTGAAGGTATTATGCTAAGTGAAACACATGGGATGGAGAATAAATACTGCATGATATTACTTATATGTAGAGTCTAAAAAATATAACAAACTAGTGAATATAACAAAAAAAAGAAGCAGACACAGATATAGAGAGCAAACTAGTAGTTACTAGTGAGGAGAGGAAGGGGGAAGGAGTAATATAGGACTAGGGGAGTAAAAGGTACAAACTATTAGATATAAAATAATATACACGGATATATTGTACCACACAGGGAATATAGCCAATATTTTATAATAACTAAAGATGCAGTATTGGCTTCCCAGGTGGCGGTGGTGGTAAAGAAGCCACTTGCCAGTGTAGGAGATATAAGAGACACAGGTTTGATCCCTGGGTCGGGAAGATGGAGAAGGGCATGGCAACCCACTCCAGTATTCTTGCCTGGAGAATCCCATGGACAGAGGAGCCTGGCAGGCTACAGTCCATTGGGTCGCAAAGAGTCAGACATGACTGAAGCAACTTAGCATGCATAAATGGAGTATAACTTTTAAAACTTGTGAATCACTATATTGTACACCTGTAGCTTATGTTGTACTTGTATTCTTTCAATTAAAAAAAATGTTATATTAAAGAAACAATATAGAGGGGAGAAAAATAACATTGAGAGCAAAATCACATCTCAAAACTACATAGCTATAAAACTGTAGATGAATACAACAAATTAGCAAAAACAAAAATCAGTTTTAATAGGATATATGAGAAAGACAGTATTATAGAAAAACAAAGATAATCCTTGTATTTATTTAACAAAACCAGTTACCTACATTCAAAACACTAGCAATGTATTGCCGATAAGCAAAAGATATATTCCCCTACTCTAGGGTGACTATATTAGACCCCACAGTGATATTGAGTTAGCTATTAAAATCCCTTTCCTCCCTAAACCCATTTTAAGATTATGACTTACCGATATTCAATTAATACCAATTATGAACATCCTTAGAATTGTATAATTTACTTAAGCCACTAAACCAAGCAGAAGAAAAACTTTATTAAGATAGCAACAAGTAGATAAGGGAACACATGCAATTATTAGCCCAGAGAGGAGAAAATAAAACATTATGGATAGTTTTTACAAAAATGCAGGGATTCCCTATGGACAACTACCCATTCTTTGAGAAAGCAAATATAAATTGTTTCTCTGATGTAGTTTACAGATCAGTTGGCTCTGGATAAATAGCTGATGAACAGATCAGACTTGAGTTTGGATGTCTTCTTTTCTAAAGGGTTCACTCCACTACATCAACACATAAACACTGCTATGCACTAGTGTTACGTAAAACTAAACAAAACACAAGTGTCACTTCCAGGAACTTAGAAGAAGAGAAACCACAAAAATGTTGGACTGTTTGAAGAAAGATGGTTTTACTCTTACATTAAAAAGTACAACTTTTGTTGGCATTTTGATGCCAGCCATACACAAAATGCCATACACATGGCATTTTGATGCCGTGCCCTTCTGATCCTGGTGATTAGAAGGGCAGAAATTATAAGGGAAGTTGAAGAGTTTAGGAGTCTAAGGAGAGAAACAGCAGAGAAGTGACAAGGTTGATGGGACATGGGAAACTTCTGTTTTAATTGAGATATTTCTATTGTAGTTGTTTTGTCTTTGTAGTATAAAACAATACAATTAATTAACTGAAAGCATTAAAGTATACCATGAATAACAGGGAAAAAGGATAAAGAGAACAATTTTTGCCCTAATGATTTTAATTTTACTTATTATCACTTTCTCTCTCTCTTTTTTTTGGGGGGTGGGGGGCTGTGGAGCATGTGGGGTCTCCAACCAGGGATCGAACCCTGGCCCCCTGCAGTGGAAGCATGGACTCTTAACCACTGGACCACCAGGGATTTCTCCACCATTATTTTCTCATTACTACCTCCTATCCTTGGTTAGCCCCCAAAGAGCGAATGCATGAGTGTGTTTGTGTGTCCTAGAAAACAGAGATTTTTGGTGAGGAGGCATTCTATTTTCTTCTCTTTTCTTTACCTAACTCCTCTCCTAGAAGAGGGAAACACTGCAAGGAAGAAGCAGTAGTCAGAATTTGTGTAGAAGAATCAAGAGATGTCCATATTCAAGCTTTATTTTCTTGCATCACAATGAATTGGTTTAACCTTGACCCAAGCAAAAGATAGGATTTTAATTAGGTTATGAGGGTAGAAATATACCTTCCAATTATTTGGTCTTTATTCTCCTATCCAAAGATTTGTGTGAAACAAATACGTTAGGAACCAAATAGAAATAAGTGAGACTTAATGAGCCTGTCACATGCTCCTTACACTGTCTGGTCATATGAATAACTGCATCATGACCTTTGAAGATTATGAATTCAAATGTCAACATGATGATAACTGAATAACTGCTTGATCAGCTTTTTCATAAAAGGCTACCTAAAACCCAGATCCACATACACGTGCAGTTAGGGATGTGAAGCCACACTCAGTGTGTGCCGCTAGGGAGGGCTTCTCTTTCCTCATACTGATAGGTTACACTAATCCATCCACTGCTCATTTGCAGTAGGAATTAGAACTATCATGTTCAACTAAACCACCTGACTTAAATAACCTATCTATTCACTAAAAGTAGAGGAAAAGTGATCAGTTGTCATTATTTATAAGTTGAGATCTAAGCTTCTTTTCTCCTTTTTATTAAATAAACCCTAAGAGTCAAGCATTGGGTTGACCACTGGGAGATAAAGGAAACATTACTTTGAAAGAATTATATAGACTGGGAAGTACACAAATTCACACAGACTATTAAAGAAGCATGATAAAAGTGGCCAAAGAGAAGTAAGAAATTCTACAGGATAGTCAGGAGGGTGAAGGTAATTTCATATGGGAAAAAACTGAGGTAAGTTCTCCTAGTATTAATAGACCTGATGAGTAAGATTTCAAAAGGTAGAAGTCAAGGGAAAGACATAACTAGTTTAAAATGAGGACTAATCCAGGGTTTGAGTATTAGATTAGCTGTATGTGTGTGTGTTAGTCGCTCAGTTGTGTCTGACTCTTTACAATCCCGTGGACTCTATGCCTGCCAGGCTCCTCTGTCCATGGAATTCTCCAGGCAAGCATACCGAAGTGGATTGCCATTCCCTTCTCCAGCAGATCTTCCTGATCCAGGGATCGAACCTGGGTCTCCTGCATTGTAGGCAGGTTCTTTACCATCTGAGCTTAGCTAGGAGATTGGAAAGGTGGGTTTAGATCAGACTGTGGAAGACCCAAATATTAAATATGGATTTATTTTGAGACATCAAGAGTTACTGATCAAGGGAATAGCATAATTTACAACTATGCTTAGAAAAATAAATAGCAACAGTGTGGAGGATGAAAGGAAAGAAAAAAATGAGAGGCCAATAGGCAAGGTTGTAGCAATACCACAAGTCAAGATATAATAAGGCTAAACCATAGAACTAGATGTGGGACCTCTTGGAGAGAGTGGCCCATATTGAGAGATGTGCAGACTCATTTAGATGGCTTAGTAAGTGACTGACCGAGAAGAGGCAGGCAAAAAGAACTGATCCCAAACTTTATAGAACAGGAAATGTGGTGAATGGTGATACACTAAGAGAGGAAGATAATGGATTCTTCTTTAGTTTTCTTGAAACTGAGTGCTTTAGTTTTACTCACAAAGAGGTGTGCAATCTGGCAGGCAACCACAAAATTGGAGCTAAAGCTTGGGTGAAGAGTTCAAGATGAGAATCTAGTTTTGGAATCCATCTTTTGGAGTCCTGGAAAGAGAGAAGACTACACAAGGGACAGAGAAATAAAAAGGACTGCAGAGGAGAGATCAGGCAGAAAAGCGGGCAAGAACCATCTCAGATAAAAGGGAGCAAGAGAGACTAAGAGAGACTAAGGAACTCAGGCAATTAACTTGGCCTCCTGTAAATAACTCTGATAAAAAAGATTTAGGAGATAAAGAGATTTGGATCATGTATTTCCATTATCTATGTGCTCCCTGACCCTGCTCAACTAGTTAGCTGAGATTCAGTCCAGTTCTCTAAATTCAGTTATGGAGACAAAGATTCACATGATTTGTACCTAATATATTCACTTGTCTCAGAGAAGTACTAATTTTTTAGCTCTAAGGTAATCATTCTTACTTCCTCACTCTCGCTCCTGAAAAGATTGCTTAGTGTGTCTACCATATTTCTCAGAGCTTTCTTCCAAAGATCCAATTATGTGACTTCCTGATTAAAGCCTTGTCCATACTAAAGCTGAAGTTATGTTAGCAATAACCATAACCTAGTTTCAAACTGATTAATCATTCCATAATCTAAAGTAGACAAAACTTCTTTTTTTACCAGTTTTATTGAAATATTAGACAAATATTTTTAAGTAATCTAGGCTGTTGCTAACATGGGTAATGATGCTTATTTAGAAGCAGGTATAAAACCAAGCACAGGGACGTCCCTGGTGGTCCAGTGGTTAAGACACTGCACTTTCACTGTAGAGGGCACAGGTTCAATCCGAGTCAGAGAACTAAGATCCCATAACCCACTTGAGTGTGGCCAAAAAATAGAAAACAAAAACAATGGCAGTTGTGTTTTATACTCCCTATGCAGTTCATTAAAGGACAAATGACTATTTAATCAGGAAGTTTAAAAAGCTCCCCCTCAAAAGGCCTGGTCAGTCTTAGAACCCCTCCATCTTCTTAGACCCAATAGCAATCAGGCTGAATGCCAGCCGGATCTAGTAGGATCTTCCTTTATATGAGAATTTTTTTTTCTCCACTCTGACCAGCCACAAAAAGATAGGCTTGTTCTAACCCATCTTCACCAGACATTTATGAGAAAAAAGTCTCTTACCAGATCTTTACACATAATCAGCATCTTGTTTGCTGCAGTCCCAGTCATTTCCAACCTCAGGCCAGTTTTGACATGTACTAGCCTTCTGCACTGAATCTACATTGTGCTGCCATGACATCAGCCGTCCTGCCCCTAACAGGGTCTGAGAGGAGAGGCCTTACAATGGTGCTTTGACACACAACAAAGCCCCTTCCTCTCTATTTAGGATTTCTGACATTTTTTCCTTCCATTTAAAATTCTTTTTCCCATTTAAGTTAAAAAAAAATTTTTTTTTTAAATTAAGACCATAAAGGAGAAAAGGGGAGTTGGCAGGCCTAGAGGACTCAAAATTGAGAGGGAAGAGACTTTAAGAAAAGTCATAAAACTGCTTTGTGGTTACATCTCTTGCCAACTGGTTTATGTTAAAATAGAGTTAAAACTCATGCAGAGAAAAGGGTTCTAGTTTTGCAAACCTTTAAAAATTCTTTCTACACCCTCAACTGATGATCGCCGAACACTAAAGAACTTTCCTAAGGAGAAAAGAGACAGGCACTGCAAGATATAAGAAGGGATGGCTAAATCGCATCAAACATAACTGAGGAATTCTAGGATGAGTTACCCCATTTTTGCCTCAGAAGAAACACTTCCTACCATTACTTCACAAATGTAGACATTTGGACCAAATATTTAGCTGGAAAAAAAAAAGTCCACGTTCCCATCTAGATGTGATCTAGAGTAAATGATGGCTTTGCTCCCCATCAGATCTGTTTATTTCATTATAATGACTGTTGTAACAAACGAACCCCATGTACAAAGCCAGATATGCAGGAAAGTATGAGAAAACTGGAAAAACTGACCAGCTCTGCGGCCCCTGGATTGTGTTATAAGTCACCAGCATATGTAACTCATTTTCTAGTTAAGTAATTCCCTCTGGGGACCTGGTCTGCACTCCACACTAAGGATCAAATTTCATTAGCAGTTGTAGGAAAATGCAACTCTGTGCATTTGCAAGTCAAAACTCCTGAAGGCTACAGCTAGTCTGGCTATTTTCATTGATTTTTCCAGGGACAGGATTTTAGCTGATAGAAAACATTTGTTGGAAGGCACAGATGAGGAAGTTAAGAAGAGAAAGGATTCAGCTAGCAAGAAGACAACTAAGCCTCAGTCTTAATGTTAAACTCTGGCCTTAACACTCAGCCTGCAGCTGTGTCCAGGCAGAGAGAGATTCAGCAGTAATTCCACCCCCCAAAGCTACTAATGACAAAAGGCACAGGAAGACAAATCAAAAGGCCAAGCGTCGGAAAACACATAACCCAGACGGCATCAAACTCTCTTCCTTTCTAGGTATCGACCTGAATCCCAGTGTGCACTTAATTTCACGTGAAACTGGGTCATAGACCCACAAATCTTAGCATTTCTGTAAATAATTCATCTGAGACTTTTTATTAACTACTCGTCTAACTTGAATCAAAAGACATACTGACCACATACTCGCCACCACTCAAACAGCCTAGACTAGAAAAAAAGCTTTGTTTAGTTACCTGAATTGGCCTTTTTTCAAGTTTTAAACCCACCCGATCCTTACCTTGGTTTGAGTTGGTTCACCTTTTTCAAACATCATCTTCAGCCTGTTCAGCGGAACATTGTATTTCTCTATTTTGTTTGCAGTTTCTGCGTTTTCACTCATTTCGGGTTTTGCTACTTCATGTCTGGATTCTCCCAGACAATTTTCCATCTTTTTACTTTCTGTTGAGCGGTCTTTAAGATGCTCACTGTCTTTGATGCGGTCTTTAAGATGCTCACTGTCTTTGATGCGGGGGTGCGGGTACTTATTAGGAGCTTCAGGAGGCGATCTGATCTTAGGTCTGGGTTGGACTAGCTCCTCTCGGTCAGCCTGGACGTCAGAGGCAAAGCTGCCCACCACTTCAGCGGGAGGAGGGTCGCCTCTGTGCCTGACCTCTGCGCTGCTGTTTCGCACTGAGTCTGGAAGAGAGTCGGCTCCTAGCACTGGGTTCTCCCACTTCTTCCTTAACGCAGTCAGGTTCCCCCTTCTAAAATGCTGAGGGAGATTTTCAGTGTTCTAGAAGAACAAAAAGTGAATGCCAGTTACAACTTGCCTGCTGAAACCTTCAAACATGTTGTTCTTTGTAAAATGAAAGTTAAAACTCCGAGCTGCTCCTGCTCCACTGGCGTCTGCGACAGCTGTGAACAGTTACAGCCCTGCCACATGGAGAAAGCATCCACCCCGGGAGAGGGGAAGAGAGAAAAAGTCAGGAGCTAAAGCAGGAAGTGATAAAACAGGATAGCCTTATAAGGACAAAATGAGAAGAAAGGAGAGCCCAGATCTAATGATAGTTAGATTGGAGACAAGGGATTTTTTTACCCAGAGATTAATGGGGAAAACAGAAAGAAAAAGCAAATTACCAGTTACTTGAAATCCTGTAAATATGTACTAATAAAATTTCATTATTACATGCCACAAAATTACGTGGTGAATCCTGCTGGGTTTTTTTCTTTTAAATGAGACAAAGATGCAGTATAGCTTACACTACACAATACCAATAATTGTGGATAGTAGCATCAAGAATTGAAACTATTTGTGGAAATTTAAAGCAACCATCAGACTTTTGCATGTATTTGCATAAGTGATATATCATCATATGTAACATAATTTACATGAAAAATTTTTATTTTTACATAATAACTGAATCCTTCCCCCCCCCCCCCCCCACTGTTCTTCTCTACATGTTGGTCATGTATAAATTCTATTAGAATATTCACTATTTTCCAGACCTTTTGGTTGCAAAATAGCCAGGCTTCATATGAAACTACTCCCTCTCTTGACGGAAAGACACACATCTAAGACAATTCTTTTTCACCTGGGTCAAACTGCAATTAATTGATACATATAAGACATTGAAAACAATCTGGAAATTGTCCATGTTGCTCTGTAATAATTAGAGGAGACATGCTTGGTGAAGTAAAATTCAACGTCCCAGACTTCGAAAGCACTCCTAAATAAAGTAAGCAGCAGCACCTTTCCAACAAAGCACAAACTCCAATACCTTCTCGCCCTCCATTCCTGCAGTCTGTGACTCACCAGCCTTTCAACTAAGAAAGGACAAACCACCTAGGACTGAAAGACTCTAGGGAATTAAACAGGATTAGCAGCTAAATTGGGAATTAAGTCTCTCACCTTATTACTCTTCTGAATACACTATGAGAGCCACTTCAAGTAACACCAAGACTTGAAAAAAGAAACTTAGGGAAGAACAACTTTGCTTGATTTTTGTGTTTAAATCTTAGCTGGCAAGATGCTTCATTGGGGGAAGTGTGTATGGGTCAGAAATAGAAGCAGCATGAAAAGTTTTCTTGTTGGAAAAGAGAGAATTAAAAAACAGGCTGGGTTCTATTCTTTTTGCCATTCTTCTCCATGCATGTGCATGGCTGAGTCCCTTTGCTGTTCACCTGGAACCATCACAACCCTGTTAATCAGCTATACCCCGCTACAAAATAAAAAGTTAAACAAAGCAAAACAAAAACAGGTCCAGGGGCTTCCCTGGTGGTCCAGTGGTTAGGAATCTGCCTTGCAATGCAAGGGACACGGGTTCAATCCCTGGTCCTAGAGGATCCCACATGCCCGTGCGCCACAACTGCTAAAGACCGAGTGCCTCGAACCTGTGCTCCACAACAAGACAAGCTGCCACAGTGAGAACTGTGTGCGCCACTAGAGAGTTGCTCCCTCTTCTGCAAATAGAGAAAGCCCATGTGCAGCAACAAACGCCCACCACAAAAAACAAAAAATAAATAAATCTTAAAAATAAAAACAGGTCTGGAAGCTGGTGCTACCTTAACTGCCAGCAACACTCTCGGCTCTGGGCTCCCTCCAGAGACACACTGGATGAATCATCTGGGTCTCCAACTTCACCTGCCGTGCCCTGCTGAAACAGAAGCCCTGAGAATCAAAGTGGCATTTTGCCTTGGTAACTGGACACTACTTTTCTCAGAGACATGTGATTAAAGTATATTTATTGACATGAAAAGATGCTCATAAGACATTTTTGAGTGGAAATAGCTATTTATAAGACAGCATGGGGAATTCTCTGATGATACAGTGGTTAGGGGCTTTCACTGCAGTGGGCCCAGGTTCAATCCCTGGTAGGGGAACTTCTCTGGTAGATCAGCTGGTAAAAAATCTTCCTGCAATGCAGAAGACCCCAGGTTGATTCCTGGGTCGGGAAGATCCACTGGAGAAGGGATAGGCTACCCACTCCAGTATTCTTGGGCTTCCCTGGTGGCTCAGCTGGTAAAGAATCCCCCTGCAATGCAGAAGACCTGGGTTCGATCCCTGGGTTGGGAAGATCCCATGGAGAAGGGAATACCTACCCACTCCAGTACTCTGGCCTGGAGAATTCTGGCCTGGGTTGCAAAGAGTTGGACACAACACACAGACTTTCACTTTGGGGCTTCCCTGGTGGCTCAGACAGTAAAGAATCTGCCTGCAATATGGAAGACCTGGGTTTGATCTCTGGTTGGGAAGATCCCCTGGAGGAGGGCATGGCAACCCACTCCAGTATTCTTGCCTGGAGAATCCCCAAGGATGGAGGAGCCTGGTGGGCTACAGTCCATGGGGTCACAAAGAATCAGACACAACTGAGCAACTAAGCACAGGGGAACTAAGATTCTACAAGCTATGTGGTGAGGCCAAAAAAATGAAGGAAAAAAAAAAATGACAGCATGATTTCCTGTTATAAATACACATGTGCTGTACTCAGTCACTCAGTTGTGTCTGACAGACCCTTTGCAACCTGATGCACAGTAGCCCAGCAGGCTCCTCTGTCCATGGAGTTTTCCAGCAAAGAATACTGGAGTGGGTTGCCATTTTATCCTTCAGGGGATCTTCCCAATCCACGTATCAAGCCCACATCTCCTGCCTTTCCTGTATTGCAGGTGGAATCTTTACTGCTAAGCTACTGGGAAAGTCCTATAATACATATACATGTTTATAAATATAAACACAGAAAAGTAGTCTGGAAGAAAAGATATCATGATATTAACAGCTTGTCTCAGGGGATCATGGATTTATGGGCATTTGGATTTATTTTCTTCTTTTTTTATAATAAATGTGCTTTCATTGTATAATAAAAAATAAATACAATGTCACACAAAAAAAGCTTCAATGGAATATCAAATCATTTTGATGTTACTTGTAAATGGTTTGAAAGTTGTCATTTCCACTTGACTTGTGATGACCTGAAAGAAAGGGATTTGTGTGATGGAGTATCAGCAACGTCCCAAACAAAGAACTGGGTAGAGGACATCCCTTAGGGGGGCATTTTAACAGAGGAGTAAATGTGCTCTTTTATTAAAAGAGTCCTTAAGGATACAAGTTCAAAAGTGCTGGGGTGGGAACAAGTAGGGGAAGGGCAGGGCTGTGAGATCTGATAGCACTGAAGGCCCCGGACCCTGTAGTTGTCCAGGACTTTAGAGCTTGGGGCAGGAAAAGATGGGGCAGAAGCAGTAGCTGTAGGCTTTCTGGGAAAGAACGAGAAGCAAAAAGGCACAGGACAAAAGCAAGAATTGAAAGCAGACTGGGCAGCACGGTGAAAAGAGTATGGGACGGAAGCAGCCTGGGTTATCATTGGACAGTGGGCTACAGGCCAGGCAACCCACTCCAGTATACTTGTCTGGGAAATCCAATGGACAGAGGAGCCTGGCGCACTACAGCCCATAGCGTTGCAAAGAGTTGGACACGGCTGAGCATGAGCACGAGAATATATTTTCTTTTCTTTATTTTCTTTTTCAATTCAAGTATAGTTAATTTACAGTGTTGTTAGTTTCAGGTATATAGCAAAGTGCTTCAGGGATTTTTTTTTTCTTAGATTTTATTCCGTTATAGGTTATTACAAGATATTGAATATAATTTCCCATGTGCCGTGCTGTGCTAAGTTGCCTCAGTCGTGTCTGACTCTGTGACCCCATGGACTGTAGCCACCAGGCTCCTCTGTCCATGGGATTCTTCAGGCAAGAAAACTGGAGTGGGTTGCCATGGCCTCCTCCAGGGGATCTTCCCAACCAGGAGATCAAACCCATGTCTCTTATGTCTCCTCCATTGGCAGGTGGGTTTTTTACCACTAGTACCACCTGGGAAGCCCCGTAATTCCCTATGCTATACAGCAAATCCCCATCACTTACCTCTTTTATATATGGTATCTGTATTTCCTATAATGAGCATATAATGCTTATATAATCCAGCTTCATTCAGCCAAACGACCTTGGGCAAGTTTCCTAATTTCTGGAAACTACCGTACACGGCCATTGTGGAGAATAAATGCAACTATACAAAGCACATATGTTGTATTTGACTAATAGCGGTGACTATTATTAAATGGGTGGCCCTCCTCACTCCTCCAGCCACACCTCACAATCATGATCAACAAACAGTTTCCAGTCATCTCTCAAATCCTGAACTGGAGTTACAGTCTCTTATTGTTCTTTCTACTCTCTCTACAGTCTCTATTATTTCAGAGTCAGGTGGTGGAGGACGAGTAGTAAGGTGAAATTTTAGTCAATGTCATTTGCATCGAGGTTTTAACATTTTACCAAGTACTTTCCTAGAATAAGGCAGTGGGAAGTCAAGGAGGGTACAAGGATTCAAGGGCCCCACTGGTTGCAAGACAACCACAGCCTCCTTTCTCAAAGTGACATCCAGCATCCTACCCAGCAAGGCTGAGAATCTCTGTGGATGCTGCCTGTGGATCATCACCAGCTGCCTAAAACAGGATCAGGCACACTTGGGACATGCAACAGTGTCCTTCCTGCAGGAATATTTGATTTGGAAGGGGCCTTGGATAAATCCCTTCCTCTCTTTGAGTCTGTTACTCTACCTGCAAAATGAAGAGGTGGGGTCAAATGAGCTTTAATGTTTGAAATCTTGGCAGGGGAATCTGCATCTTAGAAGCAGGGTGATGTCTGGTAGGATACAGCAGTAGGCTGGAAATACAGACCACTTGGATGCACAGCTTCCAAGGAGGGGAAGACATTTCTAGGCTAAGAGCTACTCAGAAAAGTGGCAGCCAGTCATTATGGAGACGACTGTCCAAACAGCACAGATTTCAAGATGTGGCATATCCCAGGCTTGAAAGGAAACTGCAAATATAACCAATGGTGGTATTGACCATTTGTGTTTCTGTGTCCTAAATGCAAATGGAAGAGGAAGAGGAAAGAAGGGCTCAATTTCTGGAAATCGAAGCTATCATGTAACCTCATCCCAGCATTTGCTAAAGAAACAGATTTACCCACTTGCTCCTGAATGTGTCTCTATCTTGCTTTCCAAGAATATAAGTATTCTTTCACCTGGACAGCCATTGCTATAAATTTATACATACATTCCACCCTGCTCTTCAGGAGACAAATTAGACCTCTTACAAGTCTGGTAGATCTTAAAAGCAACCATCTGTCATTTATGGAAAAACTGGTAAGATCTGAATCAAGTCTAGTTTAACTTATAGGGTTACACCAAAGTCAATTTCTTAGTTTTCATAAATGTACCATAGTTATAGAACATGCTAGCATTAGGGAAAGGTAGGCTGAGCTTTATGGGAGCTCTTTGTACTAAGTTAATAATTCTAACTATAAATCCAAAATAAAACATTTTTGTTAAAAAAAAGGCAACCAATCTTCAATGTCGTTTTCTTCCAGCTAGTGCTGTCTCCCACGTTTCACAGTTAAGGGTCTTGAAAGCACAGCCTTGTGTAGTTGCTGTTCCTACCTGACTACTTTTCATTCCTCTAATTCTACTACCAAAACACTTCTGGATTAGCACAAATCAGGATCACCAATTACTTCTTTACAATTTTCATTTCATTATTTTTAATTTATTACTTTTCTCAATTACACAAGTATTTTTAAGAACTAATTGTGGGGGGGGGGAGTCATAGTCAGTATAGGAATATATATACCTTGAATATATGCTTCAAGTTTCTCTATTTGACTCCTCTGCTCCTCGTAACCAAGATATCCGTTGTCAACAGTTTGCTGCACATGCTCTCAACTTTTCCCTTATTTTTATACAGTATCTTTTTTTTCTACGAAATCATACTATACTTACTATTCTACACATAAGTGCTTTAATCATTTAATGTGCTTTTGATACCTTTCCATGTTACATAAAATCTTAACCATATGATATAATATCATATATAACATATGATATATTATTATAATGGATGTAGATACCATGATTTACTGTTTCCCCACCAATGAATATCTGATTTTAAACATTTCAGTATTACAAAGAATCCTGCAATAAATATCATTTTACATTTATTTAATTTCACTTGTGTTTCTCAGTGATCATTCCTACAAGCAGAATTGCAGGATCAATGGGTATTAAACATATCCAAAATTTTAATAGGCATTGCCTAGTAGACTTTATCAATTAAAAAATCTGTCTACTGTTTAGGTTATAATTTATATCTCAGTCATTTAAATTTATATCTCATTGATTATTAGTAAGGTAAAAGGATTTTTTTTTCTGTTTTTTGTTTCTTCTTTAATCACCTGCTCGCACCCTTTTACCTCAACTGCCAATTGCAATGGACACTTCTCCTTTATTTTATTTGATCTCTCTATAGCATCTGATGTTATTGACCACTCCCCCCTTTAAAAAATTTCCTTCCTTAGTTTCCGTGACATCCCTTTTTCCTAGACTTTTTCCCATTTTTTTCTAGCCATTCTTCAGGTTTTTCTTTTTAAACAGGTTTCTCTTCCTTAGTTCCTCCCTTATATGGTGGGGTCCCTCAAGATTCTGCCTTTTTGGGTCATCCTCTTTAGTCGCCTTACATATTTTTCTATAGATGATGTATTTCACCCATCTAGATGGATGATTCACACCCTATAACTCGAGCCAGATGGCTCTCCTTACCTATCACTTCTACCTGGAAATCCTACAGATATCCTAAACTCATCCTTGTCTAAAGCTGAAGTCTCCCCTCACTCCTCACCCTTTTCCTGAGTTTTCCCTCTTGGTGAATGGGACAGCTATGCTTTCTGCTGTCAGACGTGCCTGTTCTCTTATGCCTCCACACTGGGCACCTGCCGCTTCCTCTACCACTCCTTTGCCCCTTTGTTTAGCTAATTCCTAGTCATCCTTCAGGCTCAGTCAGACACCACTTCTTTTGGGACGTCTCCCTTGACATGACATAGTCCAGGTTATGAGTCCTTCCTTAATTCTCCCCCAGCACCTTGCACATTTCTTTAAAATGGTACTTACCGCACTGAGATTCTAAATTCTACTTTCTGGGACTCCCTGGTGGTCCAGTGGTTGGAAGTCCAGCTGCCAATGCAGGGGACACAGGTTCGATCCCTGGTCCAGGAAGATTCCACATGGCATGGAGCAACTAAGCCTGGGAACCACAATTACTGAAGTCCATATGCCTAGAGCCTGTGCCTTGCAACAAGAGAAGGCGCTACTGTGAGAAGCCCAAGCACCAGAACTAGAGAGTAGCCCCCACTTGCTGCAATTAGAGAAAAGCCTGCACGTTGCAACGAAGACCCAGTGCAGTCAAAAATAACATAAACAAAGATTTAAAAAAAGAGAATGCTATCTGATTTTAAAAATAAATAAAATGAATCCTACTTTCTAAACTCTAAGCAGTTCCTTGAAGGCGGGGACCACATCCTATTCCTCTTAGTGCTTTCAGGACCTGACACATTAAAGATGTTCCATAAATGCTTATCTCCACTTGCGGTATCAACTTTGGTTATCCGACTGTCTTGATTGGACAACCTAGTTCAATCAGGCCTTTAGCCCATCACTACCAAACAGCACAGAGAGACCAATGATCTTCATGTTGCCAAATCTGATTGTTAATTCTTAGCCTATCTGTGTGTTTGACTCGATAGTTTGCCTTTTGAAAACACTTTCCTCACCGGACGTCTGGTACTGCATTCTCTTTTTTTCACTGCATCTCACCAGCTGCTCCTTCTTAAGTCTCCTTTGCTGGTTCTTCCTTCTCTCTCCAACCTTTAAATGGCAAGTTGCCCTTGAGCTCAGTACTCAGACCTCTTTTCTAGCTACACTCAATCCCCAGGTGATCTCATCCATTTCTTATCTTTACAAACCACTGATACTTTGATACACACACATCTCCTCTCCAGGCTGGATCTCTTCCAGTTACAGATTTGTACATCGAAGCTCCTATTTGACATCTCTACTTGGAAGTCTTAATAAAGAATTACATTTAACATGTCCAAAGCTAAGCTTCTAACAAATATTTTCCCTTCTCTAAACTTGTTTTTACTGCCACCTTCCTGATCTCACTGGAATTTTTCCTGGTGTTTGTGCCAAATGCATTGCTGCAATTCTTCCTCTCTACCTTCAGTATAAATCCTGACCACTTCTCATCACCTATAGAGCTACTGTGTGCTGTGCTATGCTCAGGCACTTCAGCTGTGTCTGACTCTGTGATCCATGAACTGTGGCCCGCCAGGCTCTTCTGTCCTTGGGATTCTCCAGGCAAAAATACTGCTGTGCGTTGCCATGCCCTCCTCCAGGGGATCTTCCTGACTCAGGGACTGAACCCACATCTCTTATGTCTCCTGCATTGCAGGTGGATTCTTTACCCATTGAGCCATGTGGGAAGCCCATATAGCTACTACTCCAGTCCAATCTATTATCATCTTTTGCCTAAATCACTGCAATTGTCTTATAATTGGTCTTCACGCTTTTGCTACTGTTCCTCTAGTCTCTTCCTCCTCTTTTTAAAATTTCAGTCAGATCACATTACTCCTTTGCACAAACCCTTCAAAGGCCCCCATTTAATCAGAATTAAGGTCCATGTCCTCTGGACATGACATTTCTCTTCTTATTCCTCAAATACATTTAGGATGTTCTTGCCTTGAGGCATGTTCACGTTCTCTTATCTTCTGCCTGAATTATTTTTCTCCCACGCTCCTGTCCTCAGACCTCTGCTCAAATGTCTCCTTGACCACTACACTCATCCCTCTTACCTGCTTCATTTTGTTTTATACCTGCTACATCTTTATTGTCTGTCTCTTCCACCAGAATATAAACTCCATGCGGGCAGAGAAGTAATCTGTATTAGTGTCTAAAGCAGTGCTTGGCATATAGTGGGCACTCTGAATACTTGCTAAAATGAATGAGTGAAAGGAAAAAAGGAATGAAGAAAAGAGAAAGGGGAAAAATAACAAGCAAGAGAGAGAGTAGGAAAGAAAAGAAAACCAGCAGTTGAGTGAAATGATGGTAAGTTTTCTTACAGTGCACCAGAAGGGCTCCATTCTCGAATTACAGGAAAATTGTCAAAGACCCAGTCAGCATTGCCCCCTTGGAGAAGACAAAGTGACAGAGGCATGCTTTGCACTCATTTAAATAGGTTAGGTGCTGAAAACTGCCAGGAGGATATTTTTGTAATGCCAGACAAATGAATTCTTGCCCAAATATGTGAGGCTTTTCCCCTCATATGAAGAAATCAAGTAAGATTTCAAAAGAAATACACTACCCAGCCAAACTGGAAGTTAGCCAGCGGGAAAGTACAAAATGGGTAGAGCCGAGAGCTGGTTCTGAGGTTTTCGCCTTTGGTGGATCCTGCTGCTAAGAAATTTGCTAACTAGACTGGGTCAAGAAGTTTGCTTTAAACAAAGAACCCAGGGGAATGACAACAGCTGCACAGCTGCTACCATTTAAATGCAGAGAGACTTTCTGGTTGTTTGATTTGGAAAAAAAACAACAGCCTAGGAAGCCCTGTCTCCTGACTTGAGCAGAAGCAGTAAGCCATTTTATAACCACGAGCAAAGTACTTGGCCTTCTGTCTTTCACTCAACTCAGGAAAGAAAAAGAGGCTCAAAGGAACACCTCAGGGAAAAAAATAAGATTCTCTGCACCTGAGCCAAGTTCTCCTGAGCAAATGGTTCACCAATGAGACCAGCTGGCACAAAGGCCTGGCTCAGCTGATGTGGAGCCCACGGTCCCGCAGAGGCCGCAGGTGGCTGGGCCACATGAGCTGTGACCACGAAGTTCCACATGTCGCAGGGCTTCCAAATACTTACACTTCTCTTCTTTTCCATGTTTGCGTCTTCCGCTGCTTTCTGGTACCTTAGAGAAGAGGGGTGGGGGGGAAAGAGAATATTCTCAAATTAAACTTAAATTTTTACACTTTCAAACTTCAAGAAAACCACATCTGCACACCTATCTCTCCCAAGGATTATCATCAGTCACCTGTCTCAAAAGCAAAGAATCGGGGCAGCCCTCACTTCCTGCACTGTTGCAGTCAACTGCTCTAAGAGAAAGAGCCAAGACAATGAGGACAAACGCTGGGAAAATGGAGACAGCAGAAAGCCTGGGGTTTTTAAGTCTCAGTTTCATTACTTAATGTGATCTGGGGAAAGTCAACGTCTCTAAGCCTCAGTTTCCTTACCTAGAAAACGATCTACTATAATGCTGGGAAGAATAAATGATGTATAAAAACGTATAAAAAGCCATGTATATAAATGCTTTGGAATTAGTCAAAGGATACAGTATTACATTAACCCTAGGTTGCACTTTCCCCACTCATTAACGCCTCTAAAATTTTACAGTTCTTGTCAGCCAAATGATCAAGAAGTAGTCATACGGCCTGTACATGTGTAAATGTAGCCTAAGCCATTGGTACTGTCGCTTTTGCTCAGTTAAATATATCTGAAGGTATTATGAAAGTGAAAGTGAAGTCGCTCAGTCGCTCAGTCGTGTCCGACTTTTTGTGACCCCATGGACTGTAGCCTATCAGGCTCCTCGGTCCATGGGATTTTCCATGCAAGAGTGCTGGAGTGGATTGCCGTTTCCTTCTTCAGGGGATCTTCCTGACCCCAGGGATCAAACCCGGGTCTCCGGCATTGCAGGCAGACGCTTTACCGTCTGAGCCACCAGGGATGCCGCTGAAATGTCTTTAATGAGAATACACTTCGATTTGCCATTGAGAGAAAAATTGTTTTCCTTTTTTAAAATTTATGTGTAAGAGTGATTTGTGAGAAAAGTTTCTATGCTAAGCAAGCATTATTCCTTTTAATTAACAGTATTTTTTCTTTAGTGATGCATAAAATAATGGCCCAGCCTACAGTTGATGGCATCTTAGAGTTGATGAACAGGCTTCTATAATTTTCTTCCTTTAATTTTACTATTACTTTCAATCATTTTATTTTATCATTTTTACTATTTGCTCAGGAGATTCCTGAGGAACAACTGAAGTCCCAGGGCTTTTCAGGGGTGATCAGGTTTCCTCCATTTGAAGGCAAAAAAGGCTTGGGACATCCAGGCCACAGCAAATCTCCAGACCACTCAGAACGGTCTTAATGGGGCTTCCTCAGAGCCTCTGAGTAAACGCTGAAGGCAGCACTATCACTAGAAGAGTCAAACGCTGAAGGCAGCACTATCACTAGAAGAATCCCCACCACGTGAGGCCTGCATGCCTACAACTTACTGATTTGATTCCTCGGGCCTGCAGGCCTTGAACCCACCAACCTAACCCCAACCCTAGAAAAGGGCTTGGTCAATGGGTCACTTGTTCTTTCCTTAAGGCAGACTTTCAGAATTTACAAGGCATTTGGGCAGGGAAAAGGAGATGAGACAAGAAGATAAAAAACAATATGGGAAAGGGTCCATTCCCTAACTGAAACTAACTTTCAACTCATAAATACCTTCACAAGCTGAAACTAACTTTCAACTCATAAATACCTTCACAAGCTCAGAACTTCCTTAGTGTGTGTGTTAAATGGAACAACCTCATCCAAAATGGAAGCCAGAGGAAACTCCTAGATTTAACATCATTACTTTCCTACTACGTAACCTGGGTTATATAAGTTGTTTGGGCCTCATCCACAAAATTAAGTGATCGTGAGAGGATTTCTAAGGTCTCCTCCAGTTCTTACTACCGCTTAAAGTTTAACAATCAGGTAGCAGTGTCTCATTCACTAGACTGAGTAATACTCTGAAAGTGAGCAGAGTTTTCTTAAAGGGCAGGATGAAAGAACTTCCAAAAACAATTGGGATTTCACTGGCCACAGCTATGGAAAAAAAAGGGATTAGAACTGCTGTAAGTCAAATAACAAGCTAGAGAGATACTTGAAACATATTACAGACAAAAGGGTTATTTCCCTAAAATACAAAGAACTCTTACAAATCAGTAAGAAGTCAACAAAAGAAACTTAGTAGAAAAATGGGCATAAACATAAACACAGAGTTCATAGAAAATATCAAGTGACTCAAAAAATAATGTTCAGCCTCAAAATAAAAATTCAAACAACACTAAGAACGTTTCTTATCTAATTAAGAAAAAACATTTTTTTAAGGAAAAAAAAAGCCAATACACTGAGGGTAAATAAATAAAACCTCTAGGGAAGGCATTTTGTCAATTTTACAAAAATTACAAAAGCCTAAATGTTACAATTTGCCAATTCTGTTTCCAGAATTTATCTTATAGGTGCACTCACATAAGCAAAAGTAACTTTTACATTAGATTGTTTGTCACTGCACTAAATATAATAGCAAATGACTGAAAACAACCTGAATGTCCATTAGCAGCAGACCGATAAATAAATTATAATGTATTCATGCAATGGAATACTACACAGCTATATAAAGAACAAAAACATGGTTGCACAGTGTAAATGGACTTAATGCCACTGAAATGTATACTTAAAATGGTTAAAATGGTAAATTATATGTTATGTATATATTACCAAAAATTTTTTAAAAATTGAGTGTGGTAACAGCATAAAGACAGTGATATAAGATCAATGAAATGGAATAGAGAGCCCAGAAATAAAACCTCACATATATGGTCAAAGGGTTTTGACAAGGGTGCCAAAACCATCTAATGGGGAAAAGACAGTTTTTTCAATAAGGCAAACCATGAAATGCCAAAAATATTTGAAAATCATATATCTGATAAGAGATTAACATCTAAAATATATAAAAATTTAAAATAATACTGCATTTGCAACATATTTAACAAATAATATTGTACATACTGTACTGCATCTACTTTTCTCCATTTTAGAGCAGCCTGAGTTTTCATTCAAGCAATAGTGAAAGTGTTAGCCACTCAGTCTTTTTGACCCCATGGACTGTAATCCACCAGGGTCCTCTGTCCATGGGCTTTCCCCATGCAAGAATACTGGAGTGGGCTGCCATTCCCACAAATCTCTGGGGGATTTTCCTGACCCAGGAATTGAACCTGGATCTCCTGCATTGCAGGCAGATTCTTTACCATCTGAGCCACCGGGGACCCTTGTGGCCCAGTGGTTAGGACTTGGTGCTTTCGCTGCCATGGCCTTGGTTCAATCCCTGACCGGGAAACTAAGATTCCACAAGCCTCCGCAAGCCAAGTGGCACTGGCAAAAAAATAAAATAAAAAAAAGTATGTTCTAGGCACTAGAGAAAAAATAGTGAAAGAAATAACCAAAAAAGGCATAGTTCCTGCTCTCAGACAGCTTATGGTTTAAATATTAAACACATACTATAGGGATAAATCTTTCAAAGATGGACAGAGTATTATTAAACAACCTAACAAAGGAACTGAATTGAGAAGGCGGGTGTGGGGTAAGGTGGGGTGGGGTGTGTGTGTGTGTGTGTGTGTGTGTGTGTGTGAAGAAAAGCAATTGAGAAGGAGGGTGTGGGGTAGGGTGGGGTGGTGTGTGTGTGTGTGTGTGTGTGTGTGTGTGTGTGAAGAAAAGCAACTGAGAAGGCGGGTGTGGGGGTAGGGTGGTGTGGTGTGTGTGTGTGTGTGTGTGAAGAAAAGCAATTGAGAAGGCGGGTGTGGGGTAGGGTGGGGTAGTGTGTGTGTGTGTGTGTGTGTGTGTGTGTGTGTGTGTGTGTGTGTGTGTGAAGAAAAGCCTTGCTGAGGAAATGACCTTTAGGCTGAAATCTGCAGTTTGATCAGGAGTCAGCCAGGCAAAACAAAGCAAGAAAAACATTCCAGGCATAGAAAAAGAGCACACACAAAGTCCCTAAGGCAAGACAGTGTCTCCCATGCATAAGATAGACAAAGAACTCCAATGTTACTGAAGCACATTGAGAAAGGCAAAGGTCAGGAGATGATGCCAGGCATCAAGGGCTTTGCAGGCTATTCTAAAAATTTTGAATGTAATCTTAGGTACAATGAATGAATGGTCAATGGTACAATGAATGGTCATTAATCCAAGCTATGTTTTTATTTCATTTTTTGGCTATGCCGAGTAGCATGTGGGATCTTAGTTCCCCAACTAGGGATTGAATCCATGCCCCCTGCTGGAGAGTGCAAGAGTCTTAACAACCTCCGAACAACTGAGAAAGTCCCCAAGCTATGTTTTCAAAAGAGCACTGGATGCTGTGTGGAGAATGGACCGGAGTCGGGGTGCAGGATAGAGGTAGCAATGGTGACAGATGATGCTGGAAGGTCCAGGGAGGTAGCACAGGAGAGAAGGTGAATAGACATGAGGTATATTTCAGAAGTCGAATCAACAGGGTTGGTAATGAGAAACAAGTCAGGAATGATTCCCAAGTTTTCAACAGCTGAGTCAATGGACGGAGGAGCAAAGCTGGGGACGTGGAGGATGAAGAGTTCTGTGTTAGCCATGCTAACCAAAACATCCCCTTGGTGGTAACAGTGATTAGATACATGTTCTAGAGCTGGAAAGAGAGATCTGAATGAACAACACAAATTTAGGACTTGTCCATCCATAGATGGTATGAAAGCTGTGTAAGTGTGTGATATCATCTATGAAGAATGTGCAATGTAAGAAAAGGCTCAGAACTCAGTCCTGGAGACACTAACAATTAGCAGTCAGAACATGAAGAAGAGGTTCTCATTCTCTGTTAGAGAACAGAGAAGGAACAGAGGTAGGAGAATGAGAAGCAACAGAGGTAGGAGGAAAAACAAGAGACTTCCAGAGAAACCACGGGGAGAAAAAATGTGAGGAAAAGTGGCAAGAGGTCATCTAAGATGAAGGCTAACAAACATCTCCTCAATATGTTTTAGATAACTTTTCTAAGCAACACAGAAGTCTTTGGTAACCTTGGTAATCCTCTTCCATTATAATTTATTAACCCATAGTCCTTTTAATGGACATTTGGATTGTTTACAGTTATCTATCATTACAAATAGTGCTTTGGTGAATGGCCCTGTGTATTTTTTTTTCCCCACTTGTACTAATGTATTGGAAAGTGACAAGTGAAATGTATCTGAGAGTCCCTGAAAATAGAAATGCAGAAACACAGCAGATTAGAGCTAGAAAGGAACTAAAAGTTGGCCTTGAACTTGTGTTTCCACACTCCTTGGGTAATAATCTACAGTATATTACAGCAATATAATACAATATATGAAAGCCAGAGCCCAATCAGCAGACAGGTTGATTCTTGGTCAACTGTCCTCCAAGGCAAGGAGAACAATTTACACCATGGTTAGTTGGGTAAATAAGCTCAGCGGTTCCCTTCCTTTTATTGTCTTAATAGAAACACAGATTTAAAGAAAGATCAAAACAGTCTTCACCTTTAGTCCTGTTCTTTTAGCACTGAGGCATCTGTAAGATACAGGTGTATACGCCAATGGCAGTCTTGAATTGTATTTTGAAACTCCCATTCAAATATCACCACCCTTTATTTGTAATGAAGTACTTGCTAAACAGTGGATACTCAGGGAGAAAGGTTCCACACCACTGCTTTCTTTCAAGTAAGGTCCTTGGTACTTTTACATTGTGACACTTTAAATGCTAAGAGATATTGAGGTACAATACTTCTGAATTCAATGTTAGATTAGGATTCAGGCTTTAGATTTTCTTCAAATATGCTCAGAGCAGTTAGTATTATTCTGACACAAAATGTGAAGGTCTCTGATGGGGAGGGAAAAGGCATTTTAAAAGATTCAAACCTGAGGGAAAAAATATTTGTCATGAGATTTCTATAATTAAAAGCATATTCCTCTTCCCTTCCTAGATTTTCTTGTCCTCCAGTCTCCTCTTCACATACAAAATTTAATCTTGCAACTGCTTATTAATGCTCAGCTGCGAGGCAGGCAGCTGATGGAGGATGCTAAAATTATCTGGGGAGTAATAACTGTCTCAAACTTTTCTAAGGCCAGAGAACGGAGTTCCTGAGCCATGACTCTTTTGCTTGTATGCCCTCAAATAGAGGAAAGGTCTCACTGAGCCAAAAAAAAGAAAGGGAAAATGGAAATTCCCAAGTTTTAGGCAATGCATTTTCTTCTGGAACAATTTCACCACTAAAATAGTACAGAAAAGCAAAGAAGTAGAGATCTGAGGGTCAAAGTTTTTCTTAATGATGGAAGGACAGTCACAGAAAACTAAATATAAACCTGCTCTTTCTTGGGTCTATGGAATGGGTAAAGTTATAACAAGAGTGGGAGGAGCAGGGACAGGAGGGGAGGCATGGTGGTGGGGGGATTAAGTGTCCTGGGTTAAGCTCTGCCACTATCTTGGGGTGTGATCTTTCGTCATAAATGCTGGATCTCAAGTTTCTTATTTGTCAGAGGAATGGGACAAAGGTTAGCTAGATCAGTAGTTCTTTTTGCTGGAGAATCCTCTTTTCAAATGATAACTTAGAACCTCACATATTAAAGGGATCAAAGCAGGACCTCTGGGGTGAAAGGTCACATTCATGGTCCTTTAGATCTTCCTGCCTTCCCAGAACTGACCTCTGAAATTCCTCTAAAGAACTCAATTATGATAGTTTGAAAACCACTGGGCTAGATTCCCTTCATATGAGTGATGGGCTCCCCTGATGGCTAGGGGTGTCTCCAATGCAGGAGACATGGGTTCAATCCCTGGTCCAAGATGATCCCACAAGCCTCAGAAACACTAAGTTGGTGTGCTACAGCGATTGAGCCTGCTCTCTAGAGCCCGCAAGCCACAACCACCGAAGCCCAAGCACATGGAGCCTGTGCTCTGCGACAGGAGAAGCCTGTGCACCACAGCTAGAGAGAAGGCCCTCGCTCACCGCAGCTAGAGAGAAGGCCCTCGCTCACCGCAGCTAGAGAGAAGGCCCTCGCTCACCGCAGCTAGAGAGAAGGCCCTCGCTCACCGCAGCTAGAGAGAAGGCCCTCGCTCACCGCAGCTAGAGAGAAGGCCCTCGCTCACCGCAGCTAGAGAGAAGGCCCTCGCTCACTGCAGCTACAGAGAAGGCCCTCGCTCACTGCAGCTACAGAGAAAGCCCATGCAGCAGCAAAGACCCAGCATAGCCAAAACAAGGAAAATAAATTCATTAAAAAATAAGTTAAAGAGAACCAAGAAACCAAATTCTACTAAAAGAGTCAACCTTTAATCAAGCAAAGGATTCTTCCATGCTGAAGTCACTGGTGAGTGAAACCAAAGCTGGCTGTTCAAACTGACTCATCAAGAGCATCCTCCTTATTCAGATTTAATGCTTTAGATAGTACAGAGGCTTAATGAAAGAAATCAATCTGGAGTTATAAAGCACTCATGAGACATAAGCTATGATGCTACAAAAATGACTCTTATGTACATAATTATGTGCAACGTTATTAACACTTAGAAAGCAAAGCCCAGCTAATCTTATAAAGAGCAGCCAGATAAAGCTTTCTCCAAATAACATTTTTGTATTAGCCTCTGATCACAAACCTCCCAAGGTTTCCTAGGGTCTCTTAACTAGACTTGTATAGGATTTACTAATTCTAAACTCCATTTATTAATTCTAATTAAAGAATTAGAATTCTCTAAGAGAGACTGTTTCAAAATAAGAGAAAATGAGGTCAGTAGTGTTAGAAGTAGAAATTAATGTACGCTTTGTGGAAAGAAGTCCTGCAATCTGCTTTGGGAACCTACTGTGAGTGAATCCTCAAAGCCTTAAGCAGTATCAGCAATATGGCTCTATCAAGTATGAAACCTGGAGAAGAAATCCAGGCTGATTCTCTGGTTTTCACTGTTGTAAACACCCCATGCTCTCTCCCATTTCTGTGCCTTACTCCCTATGACTGTTCTTCCTCTGCCATGTCACCACCATCCTCCCAGCCTACCAAATAAAATTCTATTCATCCTTCAAAACCAGTTCAATAGTAGGATCTATGCATCAGAAGAAAAGTACTAGACAGACACAAAATATTAACTTGGGGGCAGGTTAACTCTACACCTCAGTGTTCTCAACCATAAATTAGGGATCAGGTCCTTCCTCATATAGTTTTTTATTAGGATTAGAAATAATATCAATTTCCATCAAGAATCTACCATAGTACCTGGCACACTGCTTCTGATTAATGGGTTCAGGATTTACAATTTTGCATAACTGCCATTTGCCCTTAAAACGTTTGCGGTGAAAAGACAGTCACCCTACTATGCTGTGAGAAGGTGGCCTCTAAGGTTCCTTTGCATTTTCTCTCTGCAAGATTAAGAAGCCCCTAAAATGAGCAACTTTTTTCAACTTCCGCTCATCAGTGCTACTACAGGCCCCAAATTCTCTATCTTGAGAACTGTCTGAAATGGATGACGACAGAATAAAACCCTGGGACGGGAACTGAGGAAGGGTAAAAGTTTAACTAAAGTGACTGACCGAGTTAGGCGGGGAAGGAAGTGAAGCCAAGAAAAGGACCAATAATCATGGCCTGGGTATTCCAGTTTGGCCAAAGAGCAAGGTCAGTGGGAATAAGAAAGTAGAATAGGTAGGACAGGAGGCTCTAATTAGAAACTAGGTTTTCTAAACACATATTTCAGAGACAGATTCTGGGTGATGAGAAGGTTGGGACTAGATACACGGGCATGGGAGACAACGAGCAGATGGAAGACATATGGAAGATTAAGAAATGATGAATCCACAGGAATTTCCTAGTGGTCCAGTGGTTAGGACTCAGTGCATTCACTGCTGTGGCGTGGGTTCAATCCCTGGTCAGGGAACTAAGATTCCGCAAGCCACATGGTGCATTATTAATAAATAAGTAAATAAATAAGAAATGAAGAAATGATGAGTCCATACTATCAGACAGGTCATTTATGTGGGTCGGTGATTCTACACTGGCCCCAGCAGACATTTGGAAGTGTGTGGGAATCTTCGTGGGGTTTTCCCCTCCCCATTTTTTTTTTTGGCTGTCACCATATCATGGGGAACTATTAGCATTTGGAGGAAGGCAAGATGATGAGCATCCTGTACAAGGAAGATCTGCCTCATCCAAAATGTTGAGAAATACTGAAGAGAAAATGAAGTGGGAAGCTAGGGTCCCCCAGGAAGGCAAGGAGCTTGGCACACCACTGCCATGATGGGGAGGATAAGGATACTATGGTTAGATGTAAGCTTAAAGCACAGGTTTAGAACTTCAGATCAAGGCAGGAAAAAAAAAAGAAAAACAAAAACAATGGATGGGAAACAGTAGCTGAGAGATAGCACCCCTGAGTCCTGGTCCCAGAAAATTTCAGGGTAGCATGCACACACAAAAAAAAACAGGCACGACTCAGATAGAATGCATGTCAAGGGAAAACCAAGTTCAGTGAAAGAGAGGTGGGGCTGGGGAGGGTGAAAAGGGCAAGAATGTGGAGAAGTTTCTCTGCAGAACAGAGTTTCCAAATCCCATTAATCATATCTCAACACTGTCTCAAAACCTCCCCTTCCTTTCCACTCCTCCCGCCCCCACCCTCAATAACTTTCATGTGGGTTCTCAAGAGAGTCTCAGAACTGTGTCTCCATACTATCAGTCTGTCACCTTTCCAATATATCTTTTACATTGTTGCCAGAGCATCTTTCTAAATAGAAGCCTAATCATTGTTTCTGCTGCTTATCTAACTAAATCCCAAACTCAGCATGGTACTCAAGGCCTTCCATCATCTGTCCTAACTGAACTGTGCCAATCCCTTCTCCCTTCTGTATTTCTTCATGCTTGACTGCTTGCTTTCCTATTTCCTTTATTCACGTTTAGCGTTCATGATCCTTTACTTGAATCTTTACTTGAACTGCTGCTGCTAAGTCGCTTCAGTCGTGTCCGACTCTGTGCGACCCCGTAGACGGCAGCCCACCAGGCTCTGCCACCCCTGGGATTCTCCAGGCAAGAACACTGGAGTGGGTTGCCATTTCCTTCTCCAATGCGTCAAAGTGAAAAGTGAAAGTGAAGTCGCTCAGTCGTGTCCGACTCTTAGCGATCCGATCCCATGGACTGCAGCCCACCAGGCTCCTCCATCCATGGGATTTGCCAGGCAAGAGTACTGGAGTGGGGTGCCATTGCCTTCTCCTACAAATAACCCTTATTTGTTCTGCTTTATGTTCAAGTTCACAAGTCCATCTCTTCCATTACCAGTGCTTCTTAAACTTCCCTGAAGTTAAAAACCACTAGACTATACTTGTTAAAAACACAAATTCTTGGGGCCCATCACAGATACATAGAATCAGAATTTTTAAGGGAGGAGTCGAGAAGCCATACCAGATGGCTTAAAATATGTCCCCCCAAATCTCTGACATTTCTCCCACCAAAAGGTAGAGTCAAATTCCCCTCCCTCTGAATATGAGCCAGGCTTAATGATTCAGTCCTAATGAAGAGAATGTGGTAAGAGTGATACTGAATAAATTCTGAGGGTGGGTCATAAAGACTACATAACTGCTACTCTGACTCCCCTCCTTCTTTGTCCCTCCTTCCTTCCCTCTCTGGATGCTTGCCCTTGAAACCCAGACAAGCAAGCCAAGCAGCCACATGGAAAAGCCACGTGCGGCTATTCTGATCATGGCCCCAGCTGAGAGCCCAGATGACTGCCAGCATCCACCACCTGACTTATGAGTGAGTAAGCCTTTAGATGACTATGGCCCCAGTTCTGAGACACCGAGGATGGTGAAGGCAACAAAGGCAAGCACTGCCCTAATTGGAGACTCACAGCAAAATAAATGCTATTATTATTTTAAGACACTAAATTTTGGAGATTTTTTTTTCTGTGCAGCAATAGATAATTGGAACACCATATTATTAACAAGTATCTCACACGAGTCTTGAAATGAAGGAAGTTTGAGGACTTCTACTAATATAAATTATACTAAACTATATTGTTACATTCCTTGAGGCCAGGAGTTAAGTCTTAATAGTTTTTCAGATCTGGATTCTTTTTTCTGCAATATCTTTATTGATTTTCTTTTCTTTTTGATAAGAATATAAGTTTGAGATAAATTTACAGCAATATAAAATGCATAACATAGAAGGGGAAAGGGCTGTGCACTCTCCCTCCGTCTCTACCCCACCTTAAGCGATACCCACGGTGAACAGGTCAGATGGGCAGTGTTTTCCACAGAGCAGGTGGTTGATGGATTTGTCATTGAAGAAAAGGTGACAGTGGTAGGTTACAGAAACTTCCTACTGGTATTTAGCTGTGCTCTAGATAGAGCTCCCACAATCACTTTCTTTAAATCTTTCCCATCTTCCTTCTTTTAAATGTATCTCCTCTAAAGTAAGAAATTCTACTTAGTGAGGTAAACGTACCCATCTTCCCTAAGCTCTATGGCATCTCTAGCTGAGTGAAGTTAACGTGCTTACCATCTCACTAACTTATCCCATTCCCTCAACATTTGCTGAGTGCAAATATGTTCTAATTGTCAGGCTACACACTAGGAATATAACGTATGAAGGAAAGGGGCCCTCATATCAAAAAACCCATAGTGCAGAGCAGGGGTCAACAAACTTTTCCTTAAACTGCCACATAGTAAATATTTTAGGCTTTGAGGGCCATACGGTCTCTGCTTTAAATCTGCTGTTGTGGCACAAAAGCTGCCACAGACAATACACAAAAAGACATGGCTGTATTCCAATAAACCTTCATTTACTAAAATAGGCAGCCAATGGACTGCAGTCTGCCTACAGAGTTTACACCGGTCAACAGAGCCTTATGCAACGGTGAAATGTCTCTGCAATATCCAGTGTGGTAGCCACCAGCTACACATAACCACTGGACAGTTGAAATGTGGCTAGTGCAGCTGATGAGCTGAATTTTAACCATAATTTAATTTTAATTAATTGAAATTAATTTAAATGAATATGATTTAAATTTATTTTAATTAATTTAAATTTAAATAGCCTTATATGTAGTGTCTACCCTATTAGACAACGTAGGCATAAAGTGCATCTAACACTCCCTTCAACTAAAAACCTGCCTCAAAACTTATCTCAAAAAACCCCCCAAACCAAAAAAAAAAAAACAAAACCCTCACCTCAACCAGAAAGCCTTCCTGGCAGCTTCTATCCATGGTGGCCACATACTGCCTCTCATCCTATATCTAGTTCTTACTCCCATTCATTTTGGACTTGCTAACCTTGTGATTAATAACTATGTGTTTCATAATTCTCTCCTGTGTTTACATCTCTTTCTTTCCCAAACTGAACAAAAATTCGAGTACAGAGAATATATCTCCTGATTATTATTATCTTCCTTTATCACAGAGTCTTGTGTGGTACTCAAAATCCAGAAGGTGCTCCAGAAAGTCATTAGATACCATGTCCTTCCTTTAGTGATCTCCCTGACAGGTGGTAATGTTTGCTCAAGACAGATGGTCCTTTTGGGGCCAGGATCAGCACTTACTTGGAGAATATTTCTACGATGGCCGATGAGTTGTTCTTGTTGACAAGAGAAAGTTCTTTGGCTGTAACCCTCAACGATAGAGAAGCCCATTGCCGTCTGTTAAATGGAGTTGGTTCCATCTTGTCTACAGATACTGAAGTACCTATGTGATAAAGAAAGTCAGAATATTAGGCACAGAAGAGAGTTCTCCAGCATCCAATGACTGGCAACAGTGTGGTGTAAGTGAGAGCAGAGAGCCCTGGAGCAGCAGACTGTATTCCTCTACCGGTTCTCTCAAAAACTGTAACCTAGATCAGATGGTTGAACTGGGGTTGTAGTTTCCTGTAACATGAGAAGGTTAGATCAGGTGATCTCTAAGGTCCCTTTCAGTTTGCATCATTTTATGACTGACCCCACTGTGCAAACAGCGATTGGCCTTTCCCTGAACTGAAGTCTGTTCCAAAGTCACATTTGGAGTGAAATGTTCCACTCTTCTGAGTTACACCCCAGGGGAAGTACAACTGGCATCTCTGCAGAGTCAGGTCCAAATTAGGTTCTACCTACAACCAAGTTTCTTTTGGCTGCCTTCTTTCCCCAAGCTCTGCAGCACTGGCCACTTGGTACTAGGGAAAGAGCTACAGATACCGCACTGAATAATATAAAGAGCGCAGGCTTAAAGGCAAGATAGACATCAAATGAAATAATAATTCTGTAACCTTAAACAAATTATATAATATTTTCAGTTTTAGTTACCTCACTGAAAAATGAGAATACTTACCCCTTTGTAGGGTTTTTGATGTGAATTTAAGGAGATAATATATTTTAAATACTAGGCATATTATAGTATCAAGAACATTTAAGTATAATATATTAGTATTGGCTTGAAGTCAAAAAATACCATAAAGTCATACTCTTGACAACACCTAGACTGACATCACCTAGACCCTATCCATTAACTGGATTATTTGGTTTTGCTCTAGTAATTATCAAAGGAGTCCCAACCTTTGTCCAAAAGAGGTGAGATTAGAAATGAGTCAATAGTTTCCTTATTTGAAGAGTGAACAATATAGATGAAAGTACTCCTTGCAGCTCTTGTGACAACCAAAGAACGTAACTGATCGGTAGAATGCATGGTTCATCGGCTACTGCTTCCAACAGCCTTGACAACCGCAGAGCACAGTGTGCATATCCAAGCAACGGGGGCCTCCATTTTACCCTAAAAGTTCTGTGATGCAAAGTAAGTGATAAGCAGCCCCAAAAGACCACACTACTTTTCCACAGGTAGTCCCTGTTCTCCCCACTAAAGCCTTGTCTGAAAACAATGCTAGTTTTATTGTTTTTGTTTATTTGTTTGTTTAAATTCCCATGTTGGAGGGCAACATAGAACCCTCCTATGGTAAGGAGCTCTGGTATCAGAGACACATGCATTTAAATGGGAATGTTGGCCCCATCACTTAAAGCTGTGTGTCCTTCCCTAAAAGTTAGATTTCTTATCCATAACAATAGTACTTACTCCATAGTACCTTTTTAGAAAAGTATTTATCTTTATCTATTTAGTTGGCTGCACCAGGTCTTAGCAGTGGCACACAGGATCTTTTAGCTGTGGCATGCACACTCTTAGCTGCGGCATGTGGGTCTAGTTCCCTGACCAGGGATTGAACCTGGGACCTCGGCCTTGAAGCACAGAGTCTCAGCCAATGGGCCACCAGGGAAGTCTCACTTCATAGTATCTTTTTTTTTCTTTTCCCATAGTATCTTCATGAGGAATAAATAAGATAAAAAAAGACCCTGACATAGAATAAGTAAGTAAAAAATTTAGTTTTTTTGTATTACTTCTTCTCCCTGGATAAAATAATATTAATTCTATACATATTCTCTGAAATAATCCTACATGTATCAAATAATCTTGATATGATATTCATCTATCTGCTTTTCAGTTTGTAACTGACAGACCTACCAGACATTGTCAGTCCTTTCTCTAACAAGAAAAAGACACAGCTGTGTATTCAGCTAAACGTAATAATGTAAAACCACAATAATGACCCTTTAAAACACATCCAGGAAACACTGGCCAACACTTTAAGACATTATTTGGTATAATTATGCTTCCCCAGTGTAACTACACATATAAATGATATCAATTCTAAAGGGATCAATTCTGAATTAAAAAAATACAAAAGATCATGTTCTCATATTTGTTCATGATAAAAGGAAAAGCATTAATTATTTGAGGGACTTAGTGTGAAAAAGTAAAAGGATTTTAACTCCCAAGTCTAATTCTGTGGTTTTGATTGCTCTCAGCCAGAAAGCCGAGTCAGAACAACTACCTTGGTATAATGCTAGGATAAGCACACTTTACACCCAGTGAGGCGGCTCACACCCTGACTACATCTTCATAGAAGCACACTATTGCTTCCTAGCGATGTGATTAGCACCCTGTGAAACATATAAAGGTGATAATCAGTACATGATTTTTGATAAACTCTGGTACCAGGTTGTGTGCATGCTAAGTCGCTTCAGTCATATTTGACTCTCTACAATCTCATGGACTGTAGCCCATTGGGCTCTTCTGTCCGTGGGATTCTCCAGGGAGGGATACTGGAGTGGGTTGCTATGCCCTTCTCCAGGGGATCTTCCTGACCCAGGGATCAAACCCGAGTCTCTTATGCCTCCTACATTGGCAGGCAGGTTCTTTATCACTAGTGCCACCTGGGAAAGCCCTCTGGTACCAGGTTGCCTAGTAACTACTTCCTACAAGGTCCTGCCCAAATAATGTATACAATCTGCCAAGCTTGCTAATGCACACAAATAATTGTAGCACAAGACAGAACATGGTTAGAGGCAATGCATGGTCTAGGAGTACAGGACTTGATCTTCTGGCATGGTGGGAGAGAAGGAAAGACTTGATAGTTACAGAACTGGCAGAATTGTATCAAGTGAGGGCAGAAGGACAGTGCCTTTCAGATAGGAGGGATACTGTTACACCACTAGGGATGTGAAACAGCAAAAGATACTTATGGAGTCAGACTCTAGCTGCAAAAGAAGTTGAAGATAAAGTAGGGAAAGACAGGATGAGGATGGATTGGGAAGAGCCTTGAAAACCATGCTAATGAGAATTCCCTGATGGTCCAGTGGTTAGGACTTGATGCTTTCACTGCTGTGGGCCTGGGTTCGATCCCTGGTTGAGGAACTAAAATCCTGCAAGCCAAGTGGCAAGGTCAAAACAATAACAAGAACAACAAAAAAGAAAACCATAGGGCTTCCCTGGTGGCTCAGATGGTAAAAAAGAAAACCATGCTAAGGAATTTGGGCCATAATCCTAGTGGAAAGAACTAGCCTGTGGGTGAGCAGAGATGAGGTCTAGTTGTAATGTGTCACTCCCTAGCACACGAGTGACCTTTATGGCAAATGGAAAAAATAATTTCCCTGAGCTTCAATATCCACACATGTAAAAAAAAAAGAGTTCTATAAGTGGATTACCCAGTCTCAATGGCTGGATAATCGGAGTTTCCGAAAAAGCAAGTAATGGAATCTTAATGACTGGTCAAGAAGATCCTAAAATTGTCAAAGTGAAAGGTAATCAAGGTTTAAATTAGCATAGATGGGAATGGAAAAATGGGAAGAAAGAATTGAGAGTTCTTAGAATAAAACGGGCTTAGGATGAGAAGGAATCAAAGGTGGCATCATCAAAGTTGAACAGTTAGAAGGTTGCCGATGCCATTAACATAGAGTTAATAGAGGAAAAAGAGAGGAAGTAAGGAGTTTCGCTTTACACATGTTGAGATCTACACGTCAGCAAGAAAAACCCTAGTGATACACAAGAGGAAGCTAAAAGGTTAAGACATGAAATTTAAAGTCTACCAAAGAACGCAAAGATCAGAACAGGTGTTAGAATGCTGCTGCTGCTGCTAAGTCGCTTCAGTCGTGTCCGACTCTGTGCGACCCCAAAGACGGCAGCCCACCAGGCTCCCCCGTCCCTGGGATTCTCCAGGCAAGAACACTGGAGTGGGTTGCCATTTCCTTCTCCAATGCAGGAAAGTGAAAAGTGAAAGTGAAGTCGCTCAGTCGTGTCTGACTCTTCGAGACCCCATGGACTGTAGCCCACCAGGCTCCTCCGTCCATGGGATTCTCCAGGCAAGAGAACTGGAGTGGGGCGCCATCGCCTTCTCTGGTTAGAATGCTACAAGACTTGACAAATACCAGTTTTGTTTCAAATACCGCTGCTAAATTTGAAAACAAGGTAGAAGACCTATCTTCAGAGCTGCCGAGCCGAAGAAGAAGGTGTACTCCTCTCTCTTTAAAGGAGCCAAGTCTCAAAGGGAAGATGAGAAGATGAGGTGAATTTATACATCCCGGTTTTCCTGAATTCTCAGACGACAGCAGTTCAAAACAGGGATCCAACTAGGATCAAGAAGATGAAAAGTTCTGTTTTTTTTTTTTTCATCTCCTGCTTTTTTATGGAGTGTTTATTTTTATGTGTAGATAATATGCATAAAATAGCTATTTTGTAATATTAAGCACTTTAAGTTATTTTGGTCATCTTATAACTTATCTTCCTGCTTACTTAATCTCCTTTCAACCAAACAACCTTTAACTAAACAACAGCTATTAACCTTTTAACCGAATAAAATGTATTATAAATTTAAAAAAAAAATCAGTCTCTTAGAAAGAAAAGAACATTTTAATTTTTTCTTTTCTTTTTCCTTTGGCCACACCAGGCAGCATGCAGGATCTTAGCTACCTGACTGGGGGCTGAACCCTGGCTCCTAAAGTGGAAGCAGGGAGTCTTAACCACTGGACCACCAAGGAAGTCCCAAAATAAGCATTTTTAAACATCTATTTATGCACACCACACATCTCAATCCTCACAACCAATTTAAAAGATTGGTTTTATTATCTTACATTTATTATGAAGAAACTGAAGTTTAGAGGTATTAAATAACTTTACAATGATCACTTAGCTATAAAGTAGCAGAGCTGGGATTCAAATTCATATTCTATTTGACTCCAAAGTTAATTTTCTTTCTACTACATGTAGTAGTAATGATTAAGACCATCACTTTTAGCCAAAGTCAAAAATGGGCAACAAAATCTCGGAACCCACCTAAGCTGAAAACCCATACAAATTATCTTTCAGTAAGAGTGGGGTGGCAAGTATCTTCCCAAAATAGCATCAGACATGAGAATCATGCTTCCAGAGAAACTTAAAGTTACCTTGGGCCTGCCTGAAATACTCTCCCATTGTGAATATCTCGGCTTTCTGGACTTGCATTAAATCTGTGATACCTCCCCCAACTCACTCTGTCTCAGATGAGAGTCCCATTCTCAAATTTTAGGACAATGTCCTTAATCCTAGAAATTCTGTTAAGGGTGAAAAGGGCAAGTACAACACCTAAAACAAAAACAAAACAACCCCATGGACCCATTGAATTCTCCAGGTCAGAATACTGGAATGGGTAGCCTTTCCCTTCTCCAGGGGATCTTCCCAGCTCAGGGATTGAACCCAGGTCTGCAGGCAGATTCTTTGCCAGCTGAGCCATAAGGGAAGCCCAAACAAAACAAAAACCCTTTTCCAAACGGACAGGGCATTCATTTGGGGCTACAATATTTTTGAAATTTTTTCCAGTGGCCCAGTGGACTTTAAAATACAATCCATTGCATTGTCATATACAAATAATAACAGCAGCTATACTTATCCAGCACTTACTAACTCTAATTCTTACAACTCTGGAGACAGACTATTTCCATTAAACAAACAAACAAAACAAAACCCAACTGCGGTTTATTAAGATTGGCGAAATTGCCTAAGGTCAGACATTTAACACAGGGCCCAGGCAGAATTCAGCATTCAAACTCTAAAACCCAAGTTTCACCTATGAAGGAAAAACTGCTGGACTGATGGAAATTTGGGCAGGAATTAAAGGAAACGGATATAACAAAAATAACTCTTAAGATTTCTAGCCTGAGACTGGGGCAGTGGCACAGCGAAAAATAATGGGATACATAGAAAGGGGAACTATTTGCTAAGAGGAAGATGCCTACAGTTTTAGACACATATGGCAGATTTTTATATCAAGAGAGAAGCTCAGAAATCAAGTAATCAAATCCCCCTTTTTACAGTGAGGGAATTAAGCCAAATAAACACCCAATAACTTTCCTGAACTCACCATCTAGTCAATATGAGAGCCAGAGCTATTCTCAGTTCAAAGTTCTTTTATCACACCTGGCAGCTTGAAGTGGAACAGCTAAACCCCTATAGGTGAGCTGTAGCCTGGATATAATGATCTCTGAACAAAGGTCCTTGAAAATCAAGGGTTGGGTAATGACTCACAGGGAAATTTGGCCCCAGGTATCTGCTTCCTCAAGAGATTGCTTAGGGTGAGGTCTATAGCCGCTTGGGAAACCAACTCTTAATAAATTCCCTTTCGCTAACCAAGCAAGCTGTCTCCCAGAAGCAAAACTGACAAAAGCAAAAGAGTTGCCCCTAATAAAATCCTGTTCTTAAAAATCCAATCTTGGGACTTCCCTGGTGGTCCAGTGGTTTAAGACGCCACCTTCCACTGAAGGGGGTGCGGGTTCCATCCAGGTTGGGAAACTAAGATCCTGCATGCTACACAGCACAGCCAAAAAAAAAGTAAATAAATAAAATCACTTCATAAAACAACAACAACAAAAAAAGCAGGACAGCTCAAAAAAAAAAAAAATCCATTTCTTGCTATTTTTTCTTGCTCTTGAGATGGCTGCTTGTGTAAGAGGCATAGTTAGTTGAATAGAAAATAGAGAACAAAGTACAAACTCAATTGTTTTAAGAAAAATATTCTTTTAGAAAGAGATTGTAGACTTAAAGAAAAAAAAATCTAAAAAACTTAAACGTGCACATATAGCTGATTTACTTCTATGTATAGCAGAAACAAATACAACTTTGGAAAGCAATTATACTCCAATAAAAAAAGTGAAAAATTAAAAAAATAAAAAATTTCAAGGTGCAAAGGGAAATTTTAAACAAAAGCAACATGAAATGTGTTTCCACACCACATTTCTTTATAATATAAACTACATTTGTTTCTAAGGGTGTATTTTTATACAAAAAACAATGATTAAATTCATACCCCTGAAAAAAAAATCTGGAAGTTAATAGCTATTTTAACCTTTTATATTGAAATAATTTTAGATTTACAGAGTTGCAAAGATAGGACAAAAGTTTCCGTACACTTTTCACCTAGGTTTATATTACATTACAACAGTACAATTATCAAAATTGAGAAATCAACATTGGTAGAATACCACCAAATTAACTATAAATTTTATTCAAATTTTACCGTTTTTCATTAATGTATTTTTTCTATTCTAGGACCCTACACTGCAGTTAGTTGCCATGCTTCTTTAAGTCTCCTTAAATCTCTGATAGTTCCTCTGTTTTTCCTTGCCTTTCATGGCCTTAACACTTTGAAGAATACTGGCAGATATTATGCAGACTGTCCCTAATCTGAGTTTCCTGGTTTCTCCAATAAAAAGAACCAGGGTTCTCTGGAGAAGTGGTTGATTCCAGAACTGCAGCAGGACAAATCCAAGATAAACCTAGACAGGGAACTATACTCAATGTCTAATAATAATCTCTAAGGGAAAAGAATCTGAAAAAGAATATGTATATCTAACTGAATCACTTTGCTGTACACTTGAAACATAACATTGTAAAGCAACCATACTTCTATTTAAAGAGAGAGAGAGACAGAGACAGAGAGATAAAAACAAGATAAGCCTGGAACATCTCTCAATGTTCAAAAAAAGTTTGCTTTAAAAAAAAGAAGTTTTCTCGGATTAGATTGAGGTTATAGAATCTGGGGAAGAATACTACAAAGCTGATGAGCCTCCTCAGTGCATGGTATTAGAGGGTACGCTATGTTGATGTCTGTCTTATTATTGATGATGTTTACCTTGATCACTTGGTTAAGGTGATATCTGCTAGGTTTCTCCAATGTAGTGGCTATTTTCTTCTGTTTATAATTCACAAATATTTGGGGAGACATACCTTAATCCTGTTTTTCCTTAAACTTTTACTCACTAATTTTAGCATTTACAGGGGGATCTTGGCTCCAGGAATCATTATGGTAGTGTTCTAATGGTGATTTTTTGTTGCCCTCATTCCTTCTGTATTTATTAACTGGAGGACTTTTCTAGAAGGGAGAATTGGCCTTTCTCCCTCATTTATTTAGTCAATCATTTATTTATACTAGTATTAGACTCATGGACACTTATTTTATTCTCTGGGTTATGATATTCCTGGATTACTTTATTTTGTTGCATAGATCGTTCTACTTTAGCCATCTGGGACTCTTTCAGCTTGGCTCTGGTGTCCTTTCAAGATGCCACCAATTTTTTTTTAAGCACTTTTAAGCTCTAGAAGATGTTCCAGGTTCATCGAGTGTTTGCCCTGCCCCGGCTCTGGAATCAGCCACTTCTCCAAGGAGCCCTGGTTCCTGTTATTGGAGAAACCAAGATCTGGGCAGCAGGTGTACTCAGTGCTACTCAGACGTCACTGCTTCTGGGATCTCAGGGGACAGAACCAGGAAATCCATGTGTGAATATTAACTCATGTATACACACACATCTATATTTCTATATTTATTTCTCTATATACCTATGTATATGTGTCTATATATATATATATTAGTCAGTTAAGTCACACAGTCGTGTCCAACTCTTTGTGACCCCATGGACTGCAGCACATCAGGCTTCCCTGTCCATCCTGGAACTTGCTCAAACTCATGTCCTTTAAGTTGGTGATGTCATCCAACCATCTCATCCTCTGTTGTCCCCTTCTCCTCCTGCTTTCAATCTTTCCCAGCATCAGGGTCTTTTCCAATCAGGTGGCCAAAGTATTGGAGTTTCAACATCAGTCCTTCCAATGAATATTCAGGATTGATTTCCTTTAGGATTGACTGGTTGGATCTCCTTGAAGTCCAAAGGACTCTCAAGAGTCTTCTCCAACACCACAGGTCAAAAGCATCATTTCTTCAGCACTCAGCTTTCTTTATAGTCCAACTCTCACATCCATACTTGACTACTAGAAAAACCAGAGCTTTGACTAGACGGACCTTTGTTGGCAGAGTAATGTCTCTGCTTTTTAATACACTGACTAGGTTTGTCATAGCTTTCCTTCCAAGGAGCAAGCATCTTTTAATTTCACAGCTGCAGTCAATATCTGCAATGATTTTGGAGCCCAAAAGAATAAAGTCACTATTTCCATTGTTTTCCCATCTATTTGCCATGAAGTGATGGGACCAGATGCCATGATCTTAGTTTTCTGAATGTTGAGTTTTAAAGCAGCTTTTTCACTCTCCTCTTTCACTTTCATCAAGAGGTTCTTTAGTTCCTCTTCGCTTTCTGCCATAAGGGTGGTGTCATCTGCATATCTGAGATTATTGATATTTATCCTGGCAGTCTTGATTCCAGCTTGTGCTTCATCCAGCCTTTGATGAAGCCTTCATTCATCATTTAGCATGATGTACTCTGCATAGAAGTTAAATAAGCAGGGTGACAACATACAGCCTTGACATATTCCTTTCCCAATTTGGAACCAGTCTGTTGTTCCATGTCCGGTCCTAACTCTTGCTTCTTGACCTGCATACTTGCACACCTTGACCTGCTTCTTGACCTTGATTTCCCAGGAGGCAGGTAAGGTGATCTGGTATTCCCATCTCTCTAAGAATTTTCCACAGTTTGGTGTGACCCACATAGCCAAAAGCTTTGGCATAGTCAATAAAGTAGAAATAGATGTTTTTCTGGAATTCTCTTGCTTTTTCTATGATCCAACAGATGTTGGCAACTTGATCTCTGGTTCTTCTGTCTTTTATAAATCCACCTTGTACATCTGGAAGTTCTTGGTTCATATACTGTTGAAGCCTAGCTTGGAGAATTTTGAGCATCACTTTGGTAGTGTCTGAGATGAGCGCAACTGTGTGGTAGTCCAAACATTCCTTAGCAAATATACTTATATATATTTATAAATATATACACATATATTTATGGAGAAGGAAATGGCAACCCACTCCAGTATTCTTGCCTGGAAAATCCCATGGACGGAGGAGCTTGGTGGGCTACAGTCCACGGGTCACAAAGAGTCGGACATGACTGAGTGACTTCACTTTCACTTTCACACATATATTTAAACTACAAATTCATAGTGGTATTTCTGAATCCAATCTAGCATCACAAAATTTATTCTAGTATTACCTTTTATTTACTTGTACCTTCCTTCTCTGATGGTGAGAAGCCTAATTTCATAGAATTTAGAAAAAGATATAGAATCTTCAAAATTATGCCATTGCCAGTTTACTCCCTGATAAACCATATATATATTTTTCTATCCACTTGGCATATTATCCCTTCCTTCCTCCCTCAATCTAGTCATCATTCAAGACTCAAGTGAATAGTCTGCCTCCTCAGAGAAGCCTTTCCTGAACTGCTCTAGCCTTATTCCTAATCAGTATAGGCCACTTCCTCTGCCTTTTAATAATTTTATAAATCATACTTTGTAGAAAGATTGATTGTTGAGGTGAGAGGACAGATTTTACTTGCCTTCTTGCCCTCCTAGTATCTAGTATTGCTTTTTAAATAGAAGGAACTCTATAAATATATCTTGAATTGCATGAAGGCTTAAATTTTATCCCAAACACTATCCGTACCAAAAAAAAAAAAAAAAGTCTATTATATAGCCCAGGCTTCCCAGATGGCTCAGTGTTAAAGAATCTGCCCGCCAAGCAGGAGATGCAGGTTTGATCCCTGGGTCGGGAGGATCCCCTGGAGAAGGAAATGGCAACCCACTCCAGTATTCTCGCCTGGAAAATCCCATGGCCAGAGGAGCCTGGTGGGCTATAGTCCATAGGGTCACAGAGTCGGGCATGACTTAATGACTAAACAACATTATATAGACCTAAGGCTTGTTGTTGAGAAGGTAAATACTATTTTTCAGTAATTTTAGCTTATTCAAACTCTGACAAAAACTCAAATGATAGGAAAAAATAGAACTACTAAATAACTTCAAATACTACACATAAAAGTTTCACTACTCTATTATTCAGCAACATGGTGACTGACAAGTCTGTAGCACATTAGAATAATCATTGTTACTGTTCTTGAAAGAGCTGCAGCCAGGTCTCTGTAGAAACATGTATCCTAGACAATAGGGAAATTGTAAGAATGACCAAATTCCCAGAGATCAGCAAGAATGTAGATATTTACAACAGGACAGAGTCATTTCAGTAATATTTGACTCTTTTATATCCTTTATAAGAGTATTTTGTTCTTAAAAACACTAAGATCCAGGGCAAGAGTAATGAAAAAAGATAACTAAGAAGCAACTTTACTGCTAGAAACTGCTCACCAAAGAATCAGAGCAACCTTCACTAGGCACTTACAAATATTCACCCTAAGCAATTCACATGTTACCATTCCAGAGATAAAAGAAGAAAGCACCCTCAGATATAATCTCTTCTCCGACCTGGGTTTTCTTAGGAGAAAAACAAGTGTCACAACAGGGACTCTTCTATCTTCCCCAGTGTTTAACTTTACCTCCACCTCTGACTTTGCCCTAAAAACATGTTCATATTTTTGGGGTGTGTGTGTGTATGCGCACTCACATGTGTACCTGCATGCATATGTGTACCTGTCTGAAACCTGCATATGTGGATAGGGCTTCCCAGGTGGGGCTAGTGGTAAAGAATTTGCCTGCCAATGCAGGAGAAGTGGGTTCAATCCCTGGGTCAGGAAGATCCCCTGGAGAAGGAAATGGCAACCCACTCCAGTATTCTTGCTTGGAAAATTCCATGGACAGAAGAACCTGATAGGCTACAGTCCATGGGGTCGCAAAGAGTCAGACATGACAGAGCACATACACACACACACACACACACACACACACACACACACACATGGATTAAAGAAATAATCCTTTTTTCTTTTAAGCCCTTTTCCCCCTCAAATGACCACCTCACCTTGCTCCCACCTTAAAAGCCAAACCTTAGTCTCCGCTTCTTCATCTTCCATTTATCCCTCTGACTGCTTGGGTGTGGCTTCCACTCCCAACATCCTGCTGAAATTATTCTCCTGAAGATCTTTTACTATCAGATCCAAGGACCATGTCTCAGTTTTCATCGTTCTCTATTGTCATTTGAGTTGCTGATTAGTCCCTCATTTTTGAAATTGCATTTCCCCTGTTTTCTCTTAAATGGAACTCTTCTGCTTCATTTCCTATCTTTTTAACCATCACAATTTTCTCATACAATCATCTCTCTCTTTCCACCTATCCTTGCTCCTAGGCAGTACGTGACGGTCAGTATCTCTCTTCCCTCTGAGTAAGCTCACCTCTGCTCAAGTCATCAAAGGTCACTTACACCAAATGATTCCCAAAGCTGTATCATAAGCCCTAACCTTCCTGAGTTATGGTTCTAGAATTTCCATTGCATGATGGATAGCTTCATATGTCACATTAAGTACACAACAAAATTTAGCCCAAATCATATGTATCATCTTTTACCTTTATCCTTCAAATTAAGTTTGCTTAACCAGAGACAATTTTCTCCAAAGATGAGTTGGCATATGAAATTATGCTTCTATAAAATAAAATGATGTAGCATGAAAGATGGCATGATGGTAACAAAATATGTATAAGGTCTGAAGTCAAAAAGAGGACTTTCAAGAACTCACTCTGCCTCTTTCTAGTTATGTTGACTGCAGGCCATCAAGTCTACATCACTTATCTTAGCTCATCAAAAATTCTATGTAAATGTGACACATATGAAGAGAGAATGGTACAGAGGCTAAGAGCAGAGTTTGAATATAGCTGTTCAAGTCTCACAATATTCATAAGCTGTGTGATCTCAGGCAAGTTATTTTACTCTATGTCAGTTTTCACATATGTAAATTGAGCAGAAAGAAACCTACCTCATAGCATTGTTTTGAGAATGGAAACAAATTCCTAAACATTAAGTATGTACAAACTACCTAACACCTCCTAAATGCTCAATAAATGTTTATTATTATTATTATTATTAAACATTCCCTTTATCTTCTTTTACATGTAGACTTTACATAAACTTTCTCACACATTTAGGCTGGCCCAGCTTCTCTCTCTTAATTCTGGGCCTTTCTCTGTACATGCTGCTCCCTCTGTCTAAAAGGACCTCCCTTTGGACCCTCCCTGGCCTTATGCTATAGGTCCCAGCTTAGATGATACTTTCCTCCAAATGCCTTCCCTAACCCCTAAGCCTGCACTAAGAGGCTACTCTCAAACTTCCAAATGACTAGACATATCCCAACACTAATCATGTTGCATTTTTTTTTATTATATTGTTGTTTAACTCTCAGGACCATGCCTGGCACATGGGAGGTACGCAAGTATTTGTTAAATGCAGGGAGATTTACCAGGTATTCAAAATCATTTGCTGGATTCACCTATTTTTATAAACTAGTACTTTAGGGGAAAAGAAAATGAAACAAAACAGTGGGTTATGTTTATTCTGAGATAAGTCACCCCAAATTATGGGAAACCAGTGGACATAGCCACCAAAAAAACAAACAAGGTCTCTAGCCCTAAGTGAAGGTAGAATAAAACTGAACCTCATCAATATAGATTGTCTTAGTTAACTTGTTCTCTTGGCATAAGTCAGGTATTTTCTTACAAATAACTATTTGGCTCTTCAGGTAAAAAAGTCTCTACCTGCTCTTATCCATCCCTTATCCCAAGCCAATTCTAATTCCCAAAGGCAATCTTTTTCATAGTTTGGAGTAATAGGCTTTCTGATATTGCCTATACATGATATTGAAGTGCTCAAATTTCTTCTTAAATGTTTGTTTTGGGTACTTTGACGTTCCCTAAGTTTAAAATACACACCAGATTTTAGAAACCGAAAGAGAGCTAAGATAAGAAATAAAAAGGAGGGGAAGGTTCAGTTCAGTAGGTCACACACTTGTGTGTTCTTAAGAAGCACCCAGGAAGCATGTTTAAAATACAGATTTCCAGGTCCCATGCCACAATTCTGGTTCATTAGGTTTGGAGTAGGGGCCAGGAAGATGACCCCATTTTAACACAAACTTTGAAGTGATTCTAGTGCTGGATGTCTCTCCCCATCATATGTTGGAAAACACTGAAATAAAACGGTCCAAGACCTGTAGGTATTCCAAGAAAAATGGAAAAACAGCAGCATGAATGTTTTTATATTGTTCATTTCAAATTTTACATGGTCATTCAAATTTGGCAGTGTAAGAAAAATGGCTGCCCTTCAAAGGTAGACTGAGGTTTGAACAAAAATGAACCTGGGCCACTGAAATGATCAATGTTTTGGCCATTATGTAGGTTCATGTAAAACTTCTCTGACCAGATGGCACAAAATTATTGAGCAGACCAATGACACATGATAATAAAACTGAGTTCTTCATACTTTTTTTTCTTTATATTGGCTTGCTGCTGAATTTAAAATGTACTTGAGAAAAATATACAGGGTTTAAAAAAATGGTATCTGAATAGAAATTCCAATTTATTTTTATATTCTGAATATGAGGGTAACTAAAACTTATTAAGATGTTAAAGCAGGAAGCCAACAGGCTTGGGCTCTAATCTTTATTTAATTTGCCACTAATAAGCACTATCATCTGCTTAACAAGTCATCTCCTCAGGGCCTCAACTTCCTCTTGTGTAAAATGAAGGGTTAAAATAGTCTAGTGTTTTTCTAACTGTAGATCACAATTAATAGGTTGTGAAATCAGGTTTAGTGGGTTAGCATGTTTGTTTATGTTAATTAAAAATGGAATGAAACAGAAAATAGAGGGCATCACACACATTAGAGGTAAATATCCTTCTTTAAAGCTTGCTGTTGTTTCAGTTTGTGTGTGTATAAACTGGGTAAGAATGTAAAATAGTTCTTACTGAGGCATGTGGTTAAAAAATGATAGTTTGACAAGTGTTGGTGAGGAGGCAGAGAAACTGAAACTCTCATACATTGCTGATGGGAATGTAAGATGGTGCAGCTGCTTTGAAGAGTTGGCAGTTCCTCAAAAGGTTAAATACATAATTATTATATGACTTAGCAACTCCACAGTTCCACTCCTAGGTATGTAGGTGTGTTTGTGTGTGTGTGTCTCCAAGAGAAACGAAAATACATGTCCACACAAAAATTCGTACATAAATGTTCACAATAGCATTATTCACAACAGCCCCAACACGTGAATGTTCCAAATGTTCATCAACTGATGAATGGATAAACAAAATGTGGTTTATGCGCAAAAAGATGTTTTATTCAACTATGAAAAGGAAGTACTGATACATCTACAACATAGAGGAACCTTGAAAAAATTATACCAGGTGCAAGGAACCAGTCACAACAGATTATATGTTGTATGATTCCATTTATATGGGATGTCTGGAAGAGGCAAATCTATAGAAACAGAAAGTAAATTAGTGGTGACCTAGCACTTGGGGGTAAGGGAGAAGGGAGTGATTGCTAACAGGCACGGGTTTTTTCCCAGGAAGTGGTGAAAATGTTCTAAAATGATAGTGGTGATGGCTGTACAAATCTGTTAATAGACCACAAACCACTGAATTGCCCACTTTAAAAACAGGTAAGTTGGTATGGTATAAGAAATATGTTTCAATAAAACTGCTATTTTTAAAAAACACAGTTTGAAAGTCACTAGCTAGATGATAGATGATCACTGGGGTCCCTAAGAATGCTCAGTGTACCCCTCATATAGGGTTCACACAATGGTTATTTGGAGGCAGGGCAGTAAGTATCATGAAACACCAGCTGACTCCAGTTCTGATTCTAGTGCTAACCAGATGCACGGTGACCTTTCTGTACTACCCTTTCCTTCTATGTAAGAGGAGGATGACAACTTACCCTCCAGGGTTGTTCTACACATAAAAGGAGATAATAAATACATACTATGTCTGGCACATTGCTTGGGGTCACAGCCAGATCTTGTCAGTCTTTGTAAGCCTCTGTATTTAAGACAAATTCAATAAACAGTATTCCAAAGACTTTGTTAACAGGATACATATTTGGGTTTAGCTTAGTTTACATGTCACATTGTCTTAACAAGGCCTATGTCATTAGATTCATAAAAAAAATTCACAAATGTAATTTTTCCGTCAGCCCTTGGACTTCTTTTAGTGCAAAAATTACTCTCTTTATAATACTGTATAATGGAGGTAGGAACACTAGTTGAAAGGAAATTAGTGGTCTCTTTAAAATATTGAAATCTTAATTTCAAAGTATTAGAAAAACTATCCATCTCTTCTTAAATGTCTGTTTTGGATACCTTGAGCAATTACATTTTGTAGTGTCTCTTCGGAAGTTAAACTAGGGAAATTCCCTGGTGGTCCAGTACCTAGGATTTCACACGTCCACTGCAGGGGGTATAAGTTTGATATCTGGTGAGGGAACTGAGTTCCTACAAGCTGCAGGGTGGCCAAAAAGAAAGTCTATTGAGTACTTGAAATGTGGCTAGTTTGTACAGAGATGTTCCATAAGTGTAAAATACACACCCAATTTTATTTAACAAGCTAAATAGGAAAAGAATTTGAAAAAGGCCCAGGTACATGTATAACTGACTCAGATTGCTGTACACCCGAAACACAACATGGTTAATCAACTATACTCCAATATAAAATAAAAAGTTTTTAGAAAGCCAAACTAAACATTACTCACTTTTTAATATAAATGTAACTAAAGTCCAAAAAGGGCAAGTCCATATATAAATGCTGGAATGTGCAATCAAAATTTTTTCCTTTAATTAGCTCAGCAGTTTTCAAAAATAGCTCCAGCAGCCAAGCTGTGATCAACCAGCACCCCTCCCAGTTTCCCACTCTGCCACCCTCTTTCACCCTCCTTCCATCTGGGGAACCTCTCTGCCACTGGCCTCAACAAACACTCAAGCTGCTATTTTCTTCCCTGTCTAGCTTCCTTGGTTAGAGTGACTGGTCAAGGGATGAGCCTGCTCATCACAAACAATTCAGTTCAGTTCAGTTGCTCAGTCGCGTCCGACTCTTTGCGACCCCATGGACTGCAGCATGCCAGGCATCCCTGTCCATCACCAACTTCCTGAGTTTACTCAAACTCATGTCCATAAACAATGAAGCAGACGTGAAGAGCCAGCTCATTGGAAAACACCATGATGCTGGGAAAGATTGAAGGCAGGAGGAGAAGGGGACGACAGAGGATGAGATGGTTGGATGGCATCACCAACTTGATGGACATGAGTTTGAGCAAGCTCCAAGGTGAAGGACAGGGAAGCCTGGCATGCTGCAGTCCATAGGGTCGCAAAGAGTCAGACAAGCCTGAGTGACTGAACAGCAAAAATACAACATACAGGGGCTTCCCAGGTGGCACCAGTGGTAAAGAACCCGGCTGCCAGTGCAGGAGACACAAGAGACATGGGTTTGATCCCTGAGTCAGGAAGGTCCCCTCAAGTAGGACATGGCAACTCGCTCTAGTATACTTGCCTGGAAAATTCCATGGACAGAGGAGCCTGGCAGGCTACAGTCCACGGGGCTGCAATGAGTCAGACGGGACTGAGTGGCCGAGCACATATGCACACAATATACAAAACAGATGTCTCCACCTGCTTTTGCCACCCCTTCTTCCAAGCCAGCTCAAATTCCCAAAGGCAACCTCCGTCACAGTTTGGAGTAAAGACTTTCTGATATTGCCTATACAGGAGAATAACAGCAAGCACATAAATACTATGTGTTAGTCACTGTTCTAAGCATTCAATATACAGTATCTCATTTTATATTCACAACAGCTCATGAGGAAACTCTAATCATGATGCTTGTTTGACAAATGAGAAAACTGAGGCACAAAGTTAACACGTATCACACGTGAATGCACATTTTTAAAAATTAAACTGGTCTTATGTTAATATGCTTCTTAGTAATTATTTCCCCTTGGATGTCTTCCCACATTAGGACATACAGATCTACCTCAACCTTTGAGTACCACATACTATTTCACTCTGCAGTAGTTTATGACTTATTTAAAGAGGCCTCTGTCAATGAACACTTACACCATTCTCATTATGAAGAACGGGACTGCAACGAACATGCTTCTACTATTGCCTACTTGGCAGTGTGCATCTACGGTGTATATTCCTACAGGCAGCATTTCTAGTTCAAAAAACCTATGTATTAAATTTTTTCATAGATATTTCTAAATGCTCCTCAGAAATATTGCATCAATTTATATATATACATATATTTGCATCAATTCATATTTGAGACATTAGCTATATGAGAATAAGCCTATTCTCTACATTATCAATGTTGAAGATTATTAATCACTTTTTATTTTTCTAACCTGCTAGATATGTGGAAAATGGTATATTATTGCTTTAGTTTTTATTCTTTTAATCACTGGAAGGTTGAATATGTTATTAAATGTATATTGGCCACTTAATACACTTACTTTTTGAAACTACAGTTATTTTTCAAAGGTCATTTATAAATTGTTTATCTCCACAACTTAATTACTTCTAAATTTGCACAAGGACGTTCTGAATATCGTGTGTAACTCCTTGTACAATTCAAATTGCCTCTCAGAGCAGCTGTCTTTCCTGGTGTCTGATTCCTATTTAGATCTCATTAATATTCTTTGCAAACAGAAATGTTACTTCACTGTACAGATGAAGAATTTCTGTAGAGCTCTCTTCTGTAGGGCACCCACCCCTTGACTGCTCATCAATATTCCCACCAGAGCACAACCCTGTGAGAAGCCTAACACTATGTGACAATCTAGGCATTAAGATCAGTCTCTGTGGTTGGGCTTCAGCTGTGACCCCCAACCAGCCTGTCTAAGGTATCTTAGTTGTGTGGGGAAGGGGGGTGCTCTGGATCATCATCTTTGGAATCTGAATCTCTTACATGGAGTCCAAACACATCTAATTTTTCTGAGAAAGTCCTCTATATACCCAATGTAAAAACAGCCCTGGAAGTATAGTTTTGGCTTGATCCCAGGGTCATTAGTGGAGAAGGCAATGGCACCCCACTCCAGTGTTCTTTCCTAGAGAATCCCAGGGACGGGGGAACCTGGTGGGCTGCCGTCTATGGGGTTGCACAGAGTCGGACACGACTGAAGCAACTTAGCAGCAGGAGCAGCAGGGTCATTAGGCCAGGGCAGGAAAGCAGACATAGACCCTAATCACCTGCCATCTAGATAGTCTGTGTCAGAATCAGGTAAAGGACTGATCCCTTAGCATAAGCCTAGGGATCAGTTATGTGCAAAGTGATTCACTCATTTGATTTTATTCCATTAATCCTTATGACACCATGAAGTAAACACTATTCTTGTCTTTCAGAGGACAAAAGAGGCTCAGAAAGGTTAAATAACTTGCTCAAGATAACACACTTAGTGAGTGGCACACCCAGGATTGGAAATAGTCTGAAAGACCATAGTGTCCATGCACACCACATCCTGTATCTGGGGGTGCTCTGAGAGTGTCTCAAAATTAGAAATGGAAAGGGCTGAGCCACATACCCAGCCTGTTCCATCTCTAAGTCCACTCTGCCCCAGTTCCTTTCAGCTCAGGTCCACATCTTGATTCTACCACTTATCTCTTTCTTTATTTAGGTGTGTGTGGGGGGGCATGCCATGCAGCCTGTGGGATCGTATTAGGTTGGTGCAAAAGTAACTGCGGTTTTTCATCACTGAACTTTGCCATTTGATACTGGAATACATTCTCAAATAAATGTGGTTATGCTATACACCACTTTAATGCACATTTCTTGCTTTGTGTTTTTTTGTTAATAACATTACTTGCTGTTTATCTCATATTTATTTTAGACTATAGCTATCATGTTAGACCAAAAGCAAATTCAGGCAATTATTTTTTTCCAAGTTCAAAATGGGTTGTAAAGCAACCGAGACAACTCACAACATCATCAACACATTGGCTCAGGAACTGCTAACGAACGTACAGTGCAGTGATGGTTTAAGAAGTTTTGCAAAGGAGACAAGAGACTTGAAGACGAGGAGCAGAGTGGCCAGCTATTGGAAGTTGACAATGACCAACTGAGAGCAATCATCAAAGCTGATCCTCTTACAACTATGTGAGAAGTTGCTGAAGAACTCAACAACAACCATTCTATGGTCATTCAGCATTTGAAGTAAGGTGATGGCACCCCACTCCAGTACTCTTGCCTGGAAAATCCCATGGATGGAGGAGCCTGATGGGCTGCAGTCTATGGGGTCTCGAAGAGTCGGGCACAACTGAGCGACTTCCCTTTCACTTTTCACTTTCATGCATTGGAGAAGGAAATGGCAACCCACTCCAGTGTTCTTGCCTGGAGAATCCCAGGGATGGCGGAGCCTGGTGGGCTGCCGTCTATGGAGTCACACAGAGTCGGACACGACTGAAGCGACTTAGCAGCAGCAGCAGAAAGATGAAAAAGCTCAATAAGTGAGTGCCTTAAGAACTGACCAAAAATCAAAATAATCATTGTTCTGAAGTGTCATCTTTTCTTACTGTATGCAACAATGAACCATTTCTCGATCAAGATTGTGATGAATGACAAAAAGTGGCTTTTATATGACAACTGGTGACAACCAGCTCAGTGACTGGGCCAATAAAAAGCTCTAAAGCCATTCCTAAAGCTAAACTTGCATCAAAAAAGGTCACGGTCACTGTTTGGTGGTCTGCTGCCCGTCTGATCCTTGACAGCTGCCTGAATTCCAGAGAAACCATTACATCTGAGAGTATGCTCAGCAAATTGATGAGATGCACTGAAAACTGCAATGCCTGCAGCCAGCACCAGTCAACAGATAGGGCCCAATTTTCCATGACAACGCCCAACCGCACATCACACAACCAACCCTTCAAAAGTTGAACAGATCATGCTACAAAGTTTTGTCTCATCAGCCACATTCACCGGACCTCTCGCCAAACCAACTACCACTTCTTCAAGCATCTCAACAACTTTTTGCATGGAAAATGCTTCCACAACCAGAAGGAAGCAGAAAATGCTTTCCAAGAGGTCGTCGAATCATGAAGCAGGGGTTTTTACATTACAGGAATAAACAAACTTATTTTTCATTGGTAAAAATGTGTTGATTGTAATTGTTCCTAGTTTGATTAATGAAGATGTGTTTCAGCCTAGTTATAATGATTTAAAATTAACAGTCTGAAACCACAATTACCTTTATACAGGTTGAGGAAGGCATAGCAACCCATTCCAGTATTCTTGCCTGGAGAATCCTCATGGACAGAGTAGGCTGGTGGGCTACAGTTCATAGCATCACAAAGAGTCGGACACGACTGAGCAACTAAGCACAGCACAGCATGTATACAGATATTTATAGCTATATGTACATATATAGTTTTTATAATTAAGTGTTCATATGGCTGTAAAGAGTCAGCCATGACTGAAGTGACTAAACACACATGCGATAGTTTCCCAACTCAGGGACTGAACCTGAGTCCACTGGCAATGAAAGGACTGAGTCCTACCCACTGGACCACCAGGGAATTCCCAACGACTTATCTACTAAGTAACATTAGGAAAATCCCTCTAAGCCTTAGTCTTATCTCAAAGATGTTCTTTTTAGCCTAGTGCTAAAATAAGTGCTTAATAAATAAGGACAGTGGTGGTGGTAATAAAAATAGCTAAAATTCATCAAACATTGGCCATGTGCTAAATGCTGTTTTAATTGTTTTGCAAATATAAACTTATTAATCCTCATAATAACATACTCAGAATAGTATTGTCCCACTTTACAGATGAAGAAACTGAGGCCCAGAGGGGTTAAATAAGTCTTAGCTCGTATTTTTTAGGAAGCTGGGATGGAAACAAAATAATAATCTCAAGCACAAAAGATAAATCAGAAATGCAGTTCCAACCCACACTGTTCTTCACCATAACTTATTTTTGCCAAATCAGCAATTTTTTAAAGGCGCATCTTTGATGTTGTCTCTTTGAAACTAATAGTGATGACCAGGAAAATGTGCTGTTTAGTTGGTAAGTCATGTCCGACTCTCTTGCAACCCCATGAACTGTAGCCTGTCAGGCTCCTCTGTCCATGGGATTCTCCAGGCAAGAATACTGGAGTGAGTCACCATTTCCTTCTCCAGGGTATCTTCCCGACCGAGGGATCGAACCCATGTCTTTTGCATTGGCAGGCAGATTCTTAATCACTGAGCCACCAGGGGACTTCCAGAAAAACTATGGCTGCTCAAAACACTGACACCATTTCTCTGCACCAGAAACTCTAAATCTCTGTCAAATTATACCTTGAAAGGGCCAAATTTTAGGTGTTCTCAACACCTCCATAAAAACTCTAAGTTGAAGATAATAAAATTATCATTTTCTTACATGCTTCTATTACTTTATTCATCCATTTAAATATTTTCTTGTACTTTTGAAACCCACATTTGATTTTTACATAATTGTGGCAATCTCACAAAGCTTATTTAGACAGATAAGAGAGTAACCTCTACTCATAGCCTTTATAAACTAACTTGAGTTTAAAGTTTTTAGGTGGTGAAGAGTGAACTAGGAAACTTTCTAACCTTTTTTTTTCTTTAAATTAAGGAATTAAGAGATCTAATCCAAGTTTAATTCTCCCTCTTCCCCCAGATCTAATTTGTTATTTATTCACTAAGTTCTTCCCCCCAAGTTGATAATTAACTCATTGTTAGAACAATCATAGACCAAGGCAGTGAGGTTTTTTTCCCAGTATTTTTTCCACACATAGCAATGAAAATCTCTTTTAATAAGTGAAAAAACCAAACCCCAAACCCTACAGATAATGTTGGCAATAACTTCACATTTAAACTGAAAAGTAGAGAAAAGTACAGTTAATTGTAAAAACAATGTAGAAATATAGAGTTGACTGAGGCCATTACACAAAACATAGATTTAACTCTGAATGCTTGTTTTTCCTTTAACCTTTATATCATTTCATACTTTAACATCAGCTGAATCAAATATCAGTACCTGGTACAGTGTAGGGGCTCACTAAATATCTGTTACACAAACGAAAAACAAATCATGCTAGCTCTCAGTCACCAGGTATCTTGACAAAGGAATGCCCACCTACATACTGAGTATCTGTCCATAAACTACATTTTCCCAGGTCTTGCCAATTACACGCTAATTAAAACAAAGTGGCTAATTAGTTTTCTTTGCAATGTCAAAGTAGAAGAAATACATACACTTATTTAAGAAGGCTGCTTCTGTTAAAGATATAACTTCCTTATACCAGTTCTTTGTCCTTAATAATTAATCAAGTTTTCTCCAAATACAGGGCTTCTAAGTTTCACTCCTGGCCATTTCCAGGAAGGGCCTGGCTTTCATTCTTATCTGAAATTTTAGATGATGTATTTTTTTCGGGACTTGTTCAATCTGAAAAGCCAGTGCAGATCAATTTAACCAATCCCTTCAAGCAAGAGAACTAAAACGGTTTTACTGAAAAGTGATCCTTCCCTAGGCAAGTTCTATAATCCTTCCTTTCTGTAAAAATCTTAGAAGCTAACCCAGAACAATGCTTTAAACAAGCACAAACATAGCTGAAACTGGTCACATAAAAAATTACCAAATCACACAGGCACAGAAGTGATAAAATTTTGTTACTTGTGTGAACCAGTGCTATGCATCTTACTTCTTAAGGACTGTCTCCTGCACTGGCAGGGAGATTCTTAACCACTGTTTTCAAAAAGTCATTGAGAGGCATTTATTGAGTAATGAGAGGTCTTTTAGTTACCACAGGAAAGTCAATCAACTCTTTAGGTTCTCAGTTTCTTCATCTCAAAAACAGCTAATAATTCACAAGGGATGGTTTTTGAGGATGAAATGAGAAAATAAAAGTATAACTTCTTTGAAAAGTATAAATTGCTATAAAAACTATTACAATTCTTAATCAAATTTCAAGCCAGTTAAAGGAAAAAAATATACTTTTTTTTCCAGTTTAAGGAAAAAAATAATGGAATTAAAAATTATTCTACCCAATGAAGAGAAATTGGAAAAAAGTAGAACTGATTAGTTCCATTGTCTGGTTTCACTAAATGTTAACAAGAAACCTCTTGTTTAACACTGTTGCTAAAAACCTTTCTAATCAAAACATTGTCCTATTTCAGGACATGTAGTAAGTGAAAGGAAAATAATTTCATCCTTCCTTGAGAACTCTAGGTAGTTTTCTTCTTTTCCTTCTTGAGAAGAAAGCAGAAGAAGTTTCTGGTTGCTTGAAGATTCTGGTGTGTTAGTTCTAGTTTTGCTATACTAGCTTTTAAAAATGTAATGAGAGCTAACAGATTAGTATTGGCCAGCAGTAAAAACCCTCAATGTACATGCTGACAGCAGTAGTAAAATAGTGGCCTAGATCCTGGGAACACCTTGGAAAACCTGCACTCAGATGGAAATGAATCCTGCCTATCACAGTACCCAAACCTTTGTCCAGCTACCTTCAGTAATCCTCAGAGACTGCTACCTGATTTGAACCCTGATGGAACTACTTCAGCTGTTGTCCATTAAAAAAAAAAAAAAAAAACACAGTTAATCCTGTGTGTAACACACACAGCAAAACTTTTGGATTTCAAACCAAACCAAAACTTATAAAATCAACAAGTCTATCTTCAAGGCTCATTCATTCGTTCAACAAATATTTGAGCACTTACCATGTGTCAAGCAGAGTTCTATTTGCTAAGTATATAAGATAAAAAGTGACAGACAAGGTCTTTGCTCTCATGAAGCTTCCATCCCACTGGGTAAGCTGGACAATTAAACACTGTGATTAAATGAAACACTGTGACTATTAAACACTGTGATCAATGCTGTGAAGGAAATACAAAGAGAGTAATTGGAGTGGTGGTAGGAAACAGGGCAGATACTTCAGATAGTGGTCAGGGAAGCCCTCTTTGAGTGAATGATATTTGAGCTGAAACCTGAATGAGGAGGAGGAGACAGCCAGCCAGGTGAAGAGAAAAGATGGGAGAGTTTTCTTACCAAAGAAAATAGCAAATGCAAAGTCCCTGAGGCAGGAATGATGACAAGGGAATGAGAAGTATGAAATGATGACAGATATGAGTGGCGGCCAGTTTAAATAAGGATTTATCAGGGATGGTAGATTTTAATTGCATTCTAAGTGTGATGTGAAGTCAAACACTGTTAGATAATCATGTTTGTAAGATGAAGATATGTTTAGTACATTCTATGAGTATTAAATTGCTTATTACATGCATAATGGCTACATACAAAATGAAAAGGAAAGGCAAGGTCCTCACACTTAGAAGATTTACAGTGTTTTAAGGAAGCAATAATTCATAAATAGTGACAGCACTAAGGTGAAAAATGAAGTAAAAATAAAGTGCTAACTGAAGACTGGGGAGGGAGTCACGGATTCAAATAGAAGACTTTAGAAAAGGCTTCACATTTTTAAAGTAAATTTTTTTTTTCGACCTCTTAAAGAAAGAGGATTTCAGCAGGAGTGGGGGAAGGAGGGGAGTCTGAGGCTGTGGGAACTGCATGAGCAAAGGCACAGAGGCAGGAAAAGCCAGGGTGGGTCCAGGAAGCCATGAATCATTGCATGGCTACAATTGCATGGCTACAGTGCCAGGTGGCTGGGTAGTGATGTGAGAGAGAAGTCTGGAGAAATAGGCTGTCAGGGTGTGGGAGCTGGGGTCTTGAGTGGCATGTTGAGAAATTTAGACTGAATTTACTTGGGCTTTAGTTCCTCTTAAGTATGTAAAAGAATCTCTTCAGGTACTTGTTGAAACTGCTCATTTCCATGCCCCATCCCTCCAGATACATTGATTTGTAAGTCTAGGTGGGACCTAAGAATCTCTTTTTTAAATGAACACCCCAGCTGATACTAAAACAGGTAGTCAGGAAACCATACTTTGAAAATCAGTGTACTATTTTTTTTTTAATGACAAGTCTGGACTGAAAGGGAAAAACTGAAGCCAACTCTAAGGACTGCTCAAGGACTCTTAACAAAAAGGGGGAACCTGACTTAGAAGACTGATAACAGAGCCTTTATTGGGACTTTCCTGGATGTCCAGTGGTTAAGACTCCAGAAGGGGTGTGAGTTCGATCCCTAGTCTGGAACTGTACCTCTCCCACATGGTGAGGTACAGTTAATAAAATAAAATTTAAAAAACTCTTTTTTAAAAAAAAGAGCCATTATCATTGTTGGGATAGAATCAACCAAAGTTGGAGATTAGATATGGGAGGAGAGAAGAACAGAAGTGTTCAAGACAACTTCAAACCTTGTCCTTAGGGAAATTAGGTGGACACAGGTGCCTGGTGGAGAGAGACCATCTGCAAGGTCTAGGAGGTGTTGGAAATGTGGGTCTGGGGGCTCAGGAGATACGCAGAGGCACTAAACATGCTGCTTAGGTGCTCCAAAGTAAATGCAACACAAACTAAAAAATATAAAAAGTAAATCATAAAATTCAGAAGGGAATTGAAGTGAGTACTTAAACCCATCTCTGGGTGGCGAAAAGACTTTTAAACATAAAAGCAACAGAAGGAATCCCAAAGAAAAAGATCTGTAGATAAGTAATAATATACCACATACAAAATTAAAATAACTAACATTTGACCATCAAACAAGCAATTGATATTCTTAAAACAAAGAGCTTATTGGAATCCCTGAAGATCCCGTGGTTAGGACTTGGAGCTTTCACTGCTAGGGTACAGATTTGCTCCTTGGTGTGGGAACTAAGTTCCTGCAAGCAGCAAAGTTATCCCCTCCCAAAAAAACCCAGTAAGAATAGTTTCTGTGTGGAATAGTGGAAGATATTAAATAACATGGCAGCTTAAACATCTTGTCATAAAGAGACTTGCTTTATATGCACTAAAGATGATTGGGCTTTGTGGCATAGACTGGCAGGGCTCTTTTGATGTACTTTACCAGACTGTCAAGTGTCAATCTAGGAGAGTGCCTAAATATACCAATTGTTGTAACTTACATTGTCTTGAGGGCACAAATACATTAAATTGCCCCCAAGCTCCACTAAGCCTTGCTACCTCTAAGGAAACTACATTTACTACATCCAGTCTTTCCTGAGGCTCCATATATTTAAACTGTATGCAGGATTAGGGACGGGACAGGAAATCATTTCACAATGTGAGCAGTGACTCATAAGTCATCCTTTTAGCACATAGAATCAATAGCTCAACCCTCTCATCTTACAGGAGAGGCTCAGAGAGGATCAAAGACTTGCCAAAGATCACCTAAGTGGCTGATTCCCAATTCCGAGTCAGGAATCCTGATTCTCAAATGGCATCCCTTCCATTTTGTAGTGCTGCTCCATCCATCACGAGCTGTGGATTCTCAAAACAAGTGATATTTAAAACACCACAATTGCAACTTCTATATGCTTTCTACTTTATCACTCTACTCATTCAGTTTGGCCTAATAAAAACCTGTACTCCCTCCCTCAAAGCCTCAAATAAATGAGAGAACTCCAAAAAACAAACAAAAAACATAATTAAATGTTCAGACATTTAAAAATAGGAACAGATTAACCAAAAGACAATTCACAGAAATGAAAATGAAGGTATAAAAATATTCACTCTTACTAGTAATGAGATAAATATATATTAAATCTCTTTGCATATCAAATTAGTAAAGATTAAAAAAAATAAGATTCAAAGATACAAAGATACACAAAGATAGGCCCTCACAATCACTGCAAGAGAGAATATTAATCTAGTCTTTATGAAAATGCAATTTGACAGCAGTATTTTTTAAATTTTCATGCTCTTTAACCCACTAATTAAACTTCTGAGAATCTAACCTAAGGAAATAATGAGTGATTTGTACAAAAATTTATGCATAAATTTGTTCTCAATTTTTTTCACTTGTTAATAATGGTGTAAAAAATCAAAACATCCAAACACACAGTTAAAATTTGCACCATTTATAGAATAGGGTATTAAACATCTATTTAAATTGTTTTCAAATAATTTTGATGTTGAGGAAAACCATGACATGATATAGAATGGAAAAGCAGGTACAAAATTCTACTGTAGTAAAATGAACCCAACTACTTGTATGTTTATGTGAGTGTGTCTATGTGTATCAAAGAAAAAAAAAGACTTAAAGAAAGTGAAGTGAAAGATGCTCAGGCATGTCTGACTCTCTGCAATCCCATGGACTATACAGTCCATGGAATTCTCCAGGCCAGAATACTGGAGTGGGTAGCCTTTCCCTTCTTCAGGGGATCTTCCCAATCCAGGGATCGAACTCAGGTCTCCCACATTGTGGGCAGATTCTTTATCAACTGAGCTATCAGGGAAGCAAATAGGACTTCTCACCAGAACAAATTATGGGCTAGTCTATCTTCATAATTTATTTTTTCCCTGATTTTCTATTATTAGCAATATAATTCTTATTTTCAAAATATGTATGTTTGTATATATGAATATAGAACAAGAATTATATATAACATGAAAAAAGATTTTTTAAATGATTAATTTGTAAATCACTCACATAGAGGTGTTGGTTGAAGTCACGGAAATAGATCAGATTGTTCAGGGAGAGAGTATAAGGAGAATGGGATGCTGGAGAGGGTCAGAGCAAACACACATGTAAGGGGCAAAAAGACTGAATTAGTGAAGGAGCAGAGAAGGAAGCAGCTAGATGGAGAACCAGGCATTGTCACATCAAGAAAGCCACATGAGGGACTTCCCTGGTGGTCCGGTGGTTAAGAAATCTGTACTTCCACTGCAGGGGGTGCAGGTTTGATCCCTGGTTGGGAAACAAATATCCAGCGTGCCACATGGTGTGGCCACAAAAAAGAAAGCCACATAATATGAAGAACCAGAAAAGTTGTGCACATGGTCAAATGTTGCCAACAGTAAGGAGGAGGATAGTGACAGGGCCATTAGAGGGAAATCACTGGGTACTACACATGAACAGACTGGTTCCCTCTAGTTCTGGTGAAAGAAAGTGAAAGTGTTAGTCACTCAGTTGTATCCAACTCTTTATGACCCCATAGACTGTAGTTCACCAGGCTCCTCTGTCTGTGGAATGCTCCAGGCAAGAATATTGGAGTGGGTTGCCATACCCTTCTCCAGGGGATCTTCCTGACCCAGGGATTGAACCTGGGTCTCCAGCATTATAGGCAGATTCTTACCATCTGAGCCACCAGGGAAACTTCTAATTCTGGTGGTGGAAGCCAAATCTGAGCAAATGGTACCTATTCAATAAATGAAGAAAAGAAGTCCTGTGCCTAAATTATCTGCTTAAACTGCAGTTTATGGGCGGAAAAAAGATTGTGGAAATCTAAAACCAAGTAAAAGCATATTAGGATGACTAATGTATTGGTAACGAAACAAAAATTAGCAATACTTTGGTGTACAAGAAAAAACATGTTTGAGGAATTGTAAAGTTTCCATATAGTAAGCTCTGTTATAGAATAATTAAGGGAAAAAACAGCTCCACACTTGTTATCAGAAGGACAAAAAGACTGTTACCTTTTTTCCCTAAAAATGCAGGTTCTCAGTTTCAGAGCAGTATTAAGATATTATTTAAGAGTAAAAATAACGTAAAATATCACAGTATCATGTTAACTTCTTGAGACTGGGCATGTGAAGTTTCTAGAAACATTTTCAAATAGAAACAAATCATTTGACATGCTAAATAATGGATTGTTTGTTGAGTCAGACCTTGTATTTTTGTAATAATCAGATGAAATTAACCTTCTCATAGGCCATTAATTAAATATACAATTTGTCAATGATAAACAAATGTCCTAGTCTGGAGAGGGGATGTTGATAATAGGGGTGGATAATAGGGTTGGATACTTCCAACCTACAGAACTGAGAGATAATAAATAAATGTTGGCTTAAGAAACTAAAAAAAAAACCACACAAAAAACCCTCATCTTTTTAATGAAAAGACGTCTGCATAGCACAATAACTTGACTGAGTCTCAAGGACTCTCTATCCAGCCACAGAATAAACACACCAGAATGGTCCTACCAGGAGTACCATTTACCATAGAATCTCAATCCTGCAACCCTCAAGCAGAAACTACTTAATTTACAACCACTCATTCTGTTACTAAAGAACCTTGAGAGTCTGTGTTAAGTAACTTAACATCACCTGGAGATTACTGTACACAATCTAAAATAAAGAACCTAAACTTCCTATCAAAAAACATGTAGTGAACAGACCATGCATCTGTGCTCAGTCGTATTGGAGTCTTTTTGCAACCCCATGGGCTGTAGCCCACCAGGCTCCTCTGTCCATGGGATTTCCCAGGTAAGAATACTGGACTGGGTTGCCATCTCCTCCTTCAGGGGATCTTCCCAACCTAGAGGTCGAAGCTGCATCTCTTGTGTCTCCTGCATTTGCAGGCGGATGGATTCTTTATTACTGCACCACCTGGAAAGCCAGTTCATCAAGTACCATGGCTCAAATTGCCAGAGGAAACAACCATCACCTGTATTATTAACTCAAAATCTCTATTTTAAACAAGAAAAACATGTAGAAGAGGCTGTGGCATGTTCATCCTGTAAATATTAGAACACTGGCACACAGCAGGCAGTGAGTAAAGGCTTCATATAGTTACTCTAGATGAAGAATACTCAAGAATACCATAAACTTCAGATCATTAACACTCTGCAAACAACCGTCAAACATTTCTGACCTCTTCCTCCCCCACCGTATCCCCTGCTCCCCCCCCCAAAAAAAGAAAGAAAAAGACATTTTGAGGGTACCTTAGCAAGAAAAAGTATCCTCTGTCATTAAGGTGTGCTGTTAACAGAATTGTTTTCACTTCTGAAGCTTTCTTTTCTTAGAATTATGAGATTAAAATTTGGCCCACCTTTAAACAGAATCTGGAACAAATTTGAATGTACCAAGTTAAACAAAGTTACACAATGGACCAATTTTTACAAATGACACTGTTTTACTAATGTTGCCAATACACTGTTCTCTTCCCAGAGGCTGCTCTAGAGTTCAGGGACTACAAGATAACAACACTTCCGGGCCCAATACTGAAACGTGAAAATAGCCCCATCAGCTATCTACCAAACTGCACAGAATTAATGACAAAGTCATAATTCCATTATCAAAATGCTATAATGTTGACAGAACACAATATGAGTGACACAAATACACGGACTAAAGAGAATCACTCAGTATTGCTCAGAGGTTTTTGTTGTTTATTCTGTTTTGTGTTCAAGGAAAAGTAGAAGAGGGATTTTTAAAAAACTGTATGCTCTGTGCTCCTACAGCACTCTGGGTTGATCTCTAGTATAGCACTGATACTCTAAGTTGTATATACTGACCTGTCTAACCCATTTGATTTTATTCTTTTAGGATAGGAACATTTAGAACTTTGAATTCACAGAATCGATGATACAAGCGGCACTCAATAAATGTTCTGTCCAAAAAATAAGTTCTAAAAGTGATTACTGAGTACCATGCTATGTGTTGTTCTGTCAATGCAAAACAAATACACACACATACTCCCTTTTTTGAAGGTCGACCTAAAACATGATCATCGTTCATCCAGGTTATAACTCCGCAGGAACTTAAGAAGTGCTCGTTGAGGCTCATCTTCTTCTGTCTATATCAGACCTCAGAACAAAGCATTATTTCATGGTTTCTAAAATACTTATCATTTGTCAATAGTAATTATGCAGATGAAAAGTATTCCATTTAATCAACTAAAGCAAGAGCAAACGAAAGAATATCCAATGCAAAAGAAAACCTCTCTCCTTTTAAAGGGTCACTGTCTTAATGGCTAATAAGTCCCTAAGTATCTTTGACTAACTTGAAAAGTCAAGTCAATAGAATCATCTGGATTAGGCAGAGTTTTGAAAGCTCGAATTTAGTGAAAGATAATATTAGCTCAAATATCTCTCATCAGGATTGTAAGCACCAGTAAGGAAGGGTGCCAGATGGTTAGCTCCTAGCTCCTACAGCTTCAGGCTTAGTAGGTGTAGCCTGGAGTGTACAATTACCTTATATTAACACCCACGTATTGACAGGTGCCAGCGACTTGTACACGAAAGCGATTCTGGGGTGACACAGGCCTGCTATAGTATCAACGGGTCTCAAAAATGTGTAAGAATCTTAAAGGGTTCAGCTGGCAGAATGGAAGGGGAGAAATATCGAAGAGGAAGAGAATGGCTGAAAATGAAGAATGAAAAACAACAGTTAGATTACCAGAATATTTCTCTGGGAGACTATTTTGAATTTTGAACTGCCGCTTTCCTCCACCACACGTATATAGTGAGAAAGGAGTGTTCCTGAGGCAAGAGGAGGGGGTCCGATCAGTTCCCGCCCTCAGTCAGCAAAGGCTCCGCTCTACATAATTACTCCCAACCCCATTCTTGCCTGGAGAATCCCAGGGACAGGGGAGCCTGGTGGGCTGCAGTCTATGGGGTCACACAGAGTCGGACACGACTGAAGCGACTTAGCAGCAGCAGCAGCCAGCACAGTACCCAGAAGTGAGGAAGGAGCAAAGGATCGCAGTTCCTCCACTCCCTTTCTCGAGGGGGAAGGGTTCACGCTCCTTGTATTCCCCTCACCCGAAGAAGTCGCGGGAGAAAGAGGGTGTGGAGGGAATCCGGGGTCTCCGTGGACTCTCCGGCTGCGGAGGATGTGGAGAGAGAAGACCCTTACCTGGCTAAAAGCGGTCTTGTCTTCTGCGCTGCTATCAGCCCCGCCACGGGTCCCTGGCGTTCTGCCTCGCGCACCTGTCGCGACCTAGCTGCAACACCTACAGCTCTCTGCGGCCCCGCCCCGGTCCGGCTCAGAGCCCCGCCCCGGACCCCGCCCACAGCCGCGGAGGCGCGCACGTCGGCCCGCCTCCTGCGCGGCCTCGGGGTGGGCGTGCGCGCCGCTGGTTGCGTGTTTGCTGCTTGAGGCTGTTCGCTGTGCTCCGCGTCGCGGCGTAGGAGCCGTGAAGGGCGTGGCTGCATTTTCGTGGGACTGCTTCTAAACTCTGCTTTCTGAGGAGAGCATGCACCTGCACGGCCTAGAGTTCAGTGCTTCTGTACTTTGGCTTTAACCCTTTGACTCCCAGCTACCACAGTTTTTGACTCAATAGCGACTAGAAGTTTTGTCCTGGTTCAAGTGTAGGCCAGTCACCAACCAGGTTCTTGGTGCCTTTGGGGTAAGTTCTATGCAGGGAGGGTGTTTTAAAGGAGGCCGTAGGGTGTAGTGGAAAGAGCTATAAATTAATCCTGGCTCAACCGCTTAACGCCAAATCATTTCACCTGACTAGAGCACAGTTTCTTCATGTAAATGAAGGGGTTAGACAAAGGCAGGTCTCCCAAGTTCTCCTGCAGCTCTAGCCGTTATTATTCCTTCATTTAGAGCTCTGCTCTAAACGTTGAGTTCCTTAGGAGGCCTAGCACTTCGCCTTCCTGGCCCCAGATTTTGCCCCAGGTACGTGTGGTCTGAGTGAGTGCCCTTCCAGAGTATCTTTTCCTTTTCTTGCACCTCAGGTGCAGTCAAGTTCAAACTACAAGTTTTCTGCAGTTTTCGGAATTCAGGTAGCTTGATAAGTACTAGAAGTGGCTCGTGGTAGTAAACACCTGTATTTACACTTTCTAATGGCAAATAGATGGGGAAACACTGGAAACAGTGTCAGACTTTATTTTGGGGGGCTCCAAAATCACTGCAGATGGTGATTGCAGCCATGAAATTAAAAGACGCTTACTCCTTGGAAGAAAAGTTATGAGCAACCTAGATAGCATATTCAAAAGCAGAGACATTACTTTGCCGACTAAGGTTTGTCTAGTCAAGGCTATGGTTTTTCCAGTAGTCAAGTATGGATGTGAGAGTTGGACTGTGAAGAAAGCTGAGCGCCGAAGAATTGATGCTTTTGAACTGTGGTGTTGGAGAAGACTCTTGAGAGTCCCTTGGACTGCAAGGAGATCCAACCAGTCCATTCTAAAGATCAGTCCTGGGTGTTCTTTGGAAGGAATGATGCTAAAGCTGAAACTCCAGTACTTTGGCCACTTCATGCTAAGAGTTGTCTCATTAGAAAAGACTCTGGGAGGGACTGGGGGCAGGAGGGGAAGGGGACGAGAGAGGATGAGATAGCTGGATGGCATCACCGACTCGATGGATGTGAGTCTGAGTGAACTCCGGGAGTTGGTGATGGACAGGGAAGGCTGGCGTGCTGCAGTCCATGGGGTCTCGAAGAGTCGGACAAGACTGAGTGACTTCACTTTCACTTTTCAGTTTCATACATTGGAGAAGGAAATGGCAACCCACTCCAGTGTTCTTGCCTGGAGAATCTCAGGGACGGGGCAGCCTGGTGGGCTGCCGTCTATGCAGTCGCACAGAGTCGGACATGACTGAAGTGACTTAGCAGCAGCAGCAGCAGCAAAGCAGTTAAGGGGCTTCCCAGGTGGCACTGGTGGTAAAGAACCCGCCTGCCAATGCAGGGGATGTAAGAGACAGTGGTTCGATCCCTGAGTTGGGAAGGTCCAAATGGCAACCAACTCCAGTATACTTGCCTGGAGAATCCCATGGCGAGGAGTCTGGCGGGCTACTGTCCATAGATAGCAAAGAGTCGACCTGACTGAAGCGACTTAGCACCCACGCATGCAAGGCAGTTAGTTAAGGACGGTTTCTATAGACAAGTCACTTCTTTTGTTCTTTCAAATACCAAGTCTAGACTAACTGTGGATAGATATCAAGCATCAAGACTCATATTCCCATGCTACCTGCCAGTTTTGTTAAAAGTCCTAGCAAATATATAGGATGGTACTTCAGAAAACGCATCCCATTAGGTGTGGTGTTCCTTTAATAAATTCCCTGTCTCTGCCCCCCCTCCTTTTTTTTTTAAACAAGCCAATAAAGGCCCTTATTCTCTGCTAAAGAAATTAGGAAGACTGAGGTCAGAATTTTGGACCTAGATTTCAGTCTTGACTCAGCCACTTACCGATTAGGCAAATTACTACTTGTTCTTCTGCGCCTCTTTTAGTACCCTCTTGGTAATAGAGCTAGTTGTACACCACAGTTGGCTTTTACCAGTTTGCGGGACTGATTACTGGGGATTCCACGTGGCTCAGTGGTTAAAAGAATCCACCAATGCAAGAGCTGCAGGAGATGTGGATTTGATCCCTGGATAGGGTAGATCCCTTGGAGAAGGAAATGGCAACCCACTCCAGTATTCTTTCTGGGATAATCCCGTGGACAAGCACCTAAGACTGATCTCTGTATTTGGAGGGATTTTTATGAGTCAGTTGTTAAGCATAACCACTATTAAAAGTCAAATTATATAAACTAACAAGTATGTTAAGAGGTAATAAATGCTGAAAATGTCACTTTTCTTTACTTCACTTTACTAATAACTCTAAACATTGTCTACTGTATCTGTAGGATGGAAACATACAGCATTGTATGTGTTTCTTCCCAACTATTCACGTTTGTGTGTTTGTCACACTTGTAGCATGAAATTGGCTACAGTAGGAGTATTTACACATGGAAATTGGCAAATACTACAAACAAGGACTTGGTTTCTTGTTGTATTCATTTTGTAGACCAACTGTAGGCAATTTTTTCTGTAAAGAGCTTATTAGTAAATATTTAAGGCCTTCCAGTACATATGATCTTTGTCACAACTAGTCAACTTTTACACTAAAAGTGGGCATAATTATGTTCTGATAGTGCTTTATTTACAAAAACAAACAGTAGGCTAATGGAGAAAATATTAATACTTAACAGTGTATCAAATCTGTGGCCTTGACATTTTGAGTAGCACAAAAAGTTTAAGCATTTTTCCAGTATTCAAAAGTTATTATCCAGTTCCATAAAGAAGTTGCTCATGTCATTGATATATGAGTGAAGCTCCCAACAGTGAAGTTCACTATTTTTCTTTTGTCTTACTACTGAGTAAAACAAAAAAGGTCAGTTTTCATTCCAGTCCCAAAGAAAGGCAATGCCAAAGAATGCTCAAACTACTGCACAATTGCACTCATCTCACACCCTGGCAAAGTGATGCTCAAAATTCTCCAAGCCAGGCTTCAACAGTACAGAGCCGTGAACTTCCAGATGTTCAAGCTGGTTTTAGAAAAGGCATAGGAACCAGAGATCAAATCGCCAACATCCACTGGATCGTTGAAAAAGCCAGAGAGTTTCAGAAAAGCATCTACTTCTGCTTTATTGATTACGCCAAAGCCCTTGACTGTGTGGATCACAATAAACTGTGGAAAATTCCTAATGAGATGGGTATATCAGACCACCTGACCTGCCTCTTGAGAAACCTGTATGCAGGTCAAGAAGCAACAGTTAGAACCAAACATGGAGCAGCAGACTGGTTCAAAATAGGGAAAGGAGTACATCAAGGCTGTATATTGTCACCCTGCTTATTTAACTTCTATGCAGAGTACATCATGAGAAATACTGGGCTGGAGGAAGCACAAGCTGGAATCAAGATTGCCGGGAGAAATATCAATAACCTCAGATATGCAGATGACACCACCCTTATGACAGAAAACGAAGAAGTACTAAAGAGCCTCTTGATGAAAATGAAAGAGGAGAGTGAAAAAGTTGGCTTAAAGCTCAACATTCAGAAAACTAAGATCATGGCATCTGGTCCCATCACTTCATGGCAAATAGATGGGGAAACAGTGAGAGACTTTATTTTCTTGGGTTCCAAAATCACTGCAGATGGTGACTGCAGCCATGAAATTAAAAGATGCTTGCTCCTTGGAGGAAAAGTTATGACCAACCTAGACAGCGTATTAAAAAGCAGAGACATTACTTTGCCAACAAAGGTCCGTCTAGTCAAAGCTATGATTTTTCCAGTAGTCATGTATGGATGTGAGAGTTGGACTTTAAAGAAAGCTAAGCACTGAAGAATTGATGCTTTTGAACTGTGGTGTTGGAGAAGACTCTTGAGAGTCCCTTGGACTGCAAGGAGATCCAACCAGTCAATCCTAAAGGAAATCAGTCCTGAATATTCATTGGAAAGACTTAGGCTGAAGCTGAAACTCCAATACTTTGGCCACCTGATGTGAAAAACTGACTCATTTGAAAAGACCCTGATGCTGGGAAAGATTGAAGGCAGGAGGAGAAGGGGATAACAGAGGAGGAGGTGGTTGGATGGCATCAACGATTCAGTGGATATGAGTTTGAGTAAACTCCGGGAGTTGGCAATGGACAGGGAGGCCTGGCGTGCTGCAGTCCATGGGGTTGCAAAGAGTCGGACATGACTGAGTGACTGAACTGAACTGAAACCAAAAATATCAGTCAGCATCCATGTCTGAACTACACTTCTTTGGCAGTGACGTGAGCATCTTGTTTGCTGAATCAAATTGTAATTAAGCATTTATTCATAGTCTGATTATTGTGAGATATTGGAAAAAGAATGAAAACTGATAGTAGATAGTCAAGAAATAGCAAGTCACACTGAAATTACAAGTATAGACACAGTATTTTAGTTTAAAATTCATGCCAAAGACTCTATTAAAAAAGTACTAGAACTAATAAATATGTTCAGTAAAGTTACAGGCTACAAAATCAACACACAAAGTCTATTGCAGTTCTGTACACTGGCAATGGAATATCAGAAAGAGAAATGAAGAAAATAATCCCATTTACAACTGCATCAAAAAGAAAAAAATACTTAGGAATAAATTTAATCAAGGAGGTGGAAAACCTATATATTGAAAACTATAAAACATTAATGAAAGAAATGGAAGAAGACACAGATAAATGGAAACATATTCTGGGCTCGTGAATTGGAAGAATCAATTTTCTTAAAATGTCCATACAATCCAAAGCAATCTAGAGATTCAGTTCGATCCTTATCAAATTCCCAATGGCATTTTTCAAAGGAATGGAAGTACTCCTAAAGTTTGAATGGAACCACACCAAAACAAAAACAAGCAAACAAACAAAAGAAAAACCCACAACTGAATAGCCAAAGTAATCTTGAGAAACAAGAACAAAGCTGGAGACATCACACTCCCTGACTTTATATTATAAATCTTTTATAATTAAAACAATATGTCATTGGCCTAAAAATAGACATGTGGATCAATGGAACAGAATAAAGAACCCAGAAATAAACCCATGCATATATGATCAATTAACTTATGACAAAGGTACCAGTAATATGTAATGGGGAAAGGATTATCTCTTTAGTAAATGGTGTTGAGGAAACTGTCTTACACTGTAAACAAAAATTAATTCAAAGACATTAAAGACTTGAATGTAAAACCTGAAGCCATAAAACTCCCAGAAGAAAAAACACAGACAGTAAGCTCCTTGACATTGGTCTGTTGATTTTTTTAATCTGACACCAAAAGCAAAAGCCACAAAATCAAAAACAAATAGAACTACATCATACTAAAAAGCTTCTACACAACTAAGGAGACCATCAACAAAATGAAAAGGCAACTTACTGAGTGGGAGATAATATATATCTAATAATGAGGTAATACCCAAAATGTATTTAAAAAATTCATACAACTCAATAGCAAATAAAGATCAGTTAAGGGGTTGAAGCTTTGAATACACACTTTTCAATAGAAGACATACAGAAGGTAAACAGGTTCATAAAAAGATGCACAGCATTAATCATTCAGTTCAGTTCAGTTCAGTCACTCAGTCGTGTCCAACTCTTTGCGACCCCATGAATCACAGCACGCCAGGCCTCCCTGTCCATCACCATCTCCCGGAGTTCATTCAAACTCACGTCCATTGAGTCAGTGATGCCATCCAGCCATCTCATCCTCGGTCGTCCCCTTCTCCTCATGCCCCCAATCCCTCCCATCATCAGAGTCTTTTCCAATGAGTCAACTCTTCGCATGAGGTGGCCAAAGTACTGGAGTTTCAGCTTTAGCATCATTCCTTTCAAGAACACCCAGGACCAATCTCCGGGAAGTCCAAATTGAAACCATGATGAGATATCACCTCACATGTGGTAGAATGTCTATATCAAAAAAACAAGAAATAACAAGTGCTGGTGAGATGTGGAGAAAAGGGAACACTTGTGAACTGTTAGTGGAAATGTTGAGAGTCACTTGGACTGCAAGGAGATCCAACCAGTCAGTCCTAAAGGAGATCAGTCCTGAACATTCATTGGAAAGACTGATGCTGAAGTTGAATGGCCAGTTCTTTGGCCACCTGGTGCGAAGAACTGACTCATTGGAAAAGACCCTGATGCTGGGAAAGATTGAAGGCAGGAGGAGAAGGGGACGACAGAAGATGAGATGGTTGGATGGCATCACCGACTCGATGGACATGAGTTTGAGCAAGCTCTGGGAGTTGGTGATGGACAGGGAAGCCTTGTGCTGCAGTCCATGGGGTCACAAAGAGTTGGACACGACTGAGCAACTGAACTGAACTGAAGTTAATGCCTCCACTGTAGAAAATAGTACAGAGATTTCTCAAAAAGTTAAAAATGATACTGCTTTATGATACAACAATGCCACTTTGGGGTATTTATCCAAAGAAAATGAAAACACAAGAATAGCAGTTGTTGCTCAGTCACTAAGTCCTGTCTGACTCTTTGCAACCCCCTGGACTATAGCACACCAGTCTCCTCTGTCTTCCACTATCTCCTGGAGTTTGCTCAGATTCATGTCCATTGAGTCGATGATGCTATCTAACCATCTCATCCTCTGCCACCCTCTTCTCCTTTTGCCTTCAGTCTTTCCCAGCATCAGCATCTTTTCCAATGAGTTAGCTCTTCACATCAGATGGCCAGAGTACTGAAGCTTCAGCTTCATCAGTCCTTCCAATGAATATTCAGGGTTAAATTCCTTTAGGATTGACTTGTTTGATCTCCTTGCAGTCAAAGAAGATTCAAGAGTCTTACCCAACACCGGAGTTCTAAAGCATCAATTCTTCCATGCTCAGCGTTTCCTAAGGTCCAACTCTCACATCTGAACGTGACTACTAGAAAAACCATAGCTTTGACTAGACAGACCTTTGTCAGCAAAGAGATGTCTCTGCTCTTTAATATACTGTCTAGGTTTGTCATACCTTTCCTTCTAAGAAGCAAACATCTTTTAATTTTGTGGCTGCTGTCACCATCTTCAGTGATTTTGGAGCCCAAGAAAATAAAGTCTGTCACTGCTTCCACTTTTTTCCCCATCTATTTACCATGAAGTGATGGGACCTGATGCCATGATCTTAGTTTTTTGAATATTGAGTTTCAAACTAGCTTTTTCACTCTCCTCTTTCACTTTCATCAAGAGGCTCTTTAGTTCCTCTTCACTTTCTGCCATTAGAGTGATAACATCTGCATATTGGAGGTTGTTGATATTTCTTTTGGCAATCTTGATTGCAGCTTGTGATTCATCCAGCCCGGCATTTCCCATGATGTAACTTATATGCAAAATAAGTTAAATAAGCAGGGTGACAATATACAGCCTTGTTGTAGTACTCTTTCCCAGTTTTGAACTGATCAGTTGTTCCATATCGGGTTCTGTTGCTTCTTGACTTGTGTTCAGATTTCTCGGGAGACAGATAAGGTAGCCTGGTATTCCCATCTCCTTAAGAATTTTCCAGTTTGTTGTGGTCCACACAGTCAAAGGCTTTCGCATAGTCAATGAAGCAGAAGTAGATGTTTTTCTGGAATTCCTTTGCTTTTTCTATAATCCAACCAATGTTGGCAATTTGATCTCTGATCCCTCTGCCTTTCCTAAGCCCAACTTGTGTATCTGGAAGTTCTCGGTTCACATACGGCTGAAGCCTAGCTTGAAGGATTTTGAGCATAACCTTATTTGGCTCAGATGGTAAAGAATCTGCCTGCAGTACAGGAGACCAGAGTTCAATCCCTGGGTTGGGAAGACCCCCTGGAGAAAGAAATGCCAGTATTCTTGCCTGGAGAATCCCATGGACAGAGGAGCCTGGCAGACTATGGTCCATGGGGTTGCAAAGAGCTAGACACAATGAAACAACTAATACTTACTTACTAGTATGTGAAATGAGGAAAATTGTAGGGTAATTTGAACATTCTTTGGCATTGCCTTCTTTGGGATTGGAATGAAAATTGACCTTTTCCAGCCCTGTGGCCACTGCTGTTTTCCAAATTTGCTCCCATTAGCTTTGTTTGTAGTAATGCTTCCTAAGGCCCACTTGACTTCACATTCCAGGATGTCTGGTGAGTGACCAGACGTGGTTATCCAGATCATTAAGACCATTTTTGTATAGTTCTTCTGTATATTCTTGCCACCTCTTCTTAATTTCTTCTGTTTATATTAGGTCTTTACCATTTCTGTCCTTCATTGTGCCCATCCTTTATTCCATATTGCCAAAGAAATTATATGAAGATACTTAAAAATATTATAGAAGGGAATGCCAAATAAGTGCAATAATTGATCAGACATCTACACTTTTGTAGAACACACCTTGTGATTTATCTCCAGTGCACAGCTGAATCAATTTCTGTATTGGTAATGGTATGTGTTGCTTTAAAAGAATTTACGTCAGCCACAACAGAGTGTATTTCTAATACATTATTGTCCTAACTTTAGATGATTGTAGCTTTGATAATATTCAAAACAAACTTAATTGCATTTTATTTTAATAGTGCTTGTACAATAGTGGGAAGGAAATCTTGAGTAGTCACAGATTTGTTAGAAAATTTCCTGAAATCATTTTTTGGCACTGTCATCACTTGCAATTCAGTATCTGAAATAAAATAAGTCAATCATTTAAAAATACTCTGGATAAAATGTATTCTATTTATCAACATTATATTAAAAAGAAAATTGATTGGAGAGAGACTTCCTTAGTGGTTCAGTGCAGGGGGCCCAAGTTCAATCCCTGATTAGAGAGCTGAGTCCAACATGTCCCAGCTAGGAGTTTGCATGTTGCAACTAAAGATCCTGTCTGTTGCAACAAAGATGGAAAATCCTGCATGCTGCAGCTAAGACCTTGCACAGCCAAGGAAATATAAATACATATACATATAAAGAAAGACAGGGGATATGTGTTTGGTTGGTTCACTGAAAGGATAGATAGACAGGAGAACTATACAAAAAAGATCTTCATGACCCAGATAATCATGATGGTGTGATCACCAACCTAGAGCCAGACATTCTGCAATGCAAAGTCAAGTGGGCCTTAGGAAGCATTACTATGAACAAAGCTAGTGGAGGTGATGGAATTCCAGTTGAGCTATTTCAAATCCTGAAAGATGCTGCTGTGAAAGTGCTGCACTCAATATGCCAGCAAATTTGGAAAACTCAGCAGTGGCCACAGGACTGGAAAAGGGCAGCTTTCATTCCAGTCCCAAAGAAAGGTAATGCCAAAGAATGATCAAACTACCACATAACTGCACTCATCTCACACGCTGGTAAAGTAATGCTCACAATTCTCCAAGCCAGGCTTCAGCAATATGTGAACCGTGAACTTCCAGATGTTCAAACTGGTTTTAGAAAGGCAGAGGAACCAGAGATCAAATTGCCAACATCCGCTGGATCATGGAAAAAGCAAGAGAGTTCCAGAAAAACATCTACTTCTGCTTTATTGACTATGCCAAAGCCTTTGACTGTGTGGATCACAACAAACTGTGGAAAATTCTGAAAGAGATGAGAATACCAGACCACCTGACCTGCCTCCTGAGAAATCTGTATGCAGGTCAAGAAGCAACAGTTAGAACCAAACATGGAACAACAGACTGGTTCCAAATTGGGAAAGGAGTATGTCAAGGCTATATATTGTCACTCAGCTTATTTAACTTCTATGCAGAGTACATCATGAGAAATGCTGGGCTGGAGGAAGTATGAGCTGGAATCAAGATTGCTGGGAGAAATATCAATAACCTCAGATAGACAGATGACACCATCCTTATGACAGAAAACGAAGAAGTAATAAAGAGCCTCTTGATGAAAATGAAAGAGGAGAGTGAAAAAGTTAGCTTAAAGCTCAACATTCAGAAAACTAAGATCATCGCATCTGGTCCCATCACTTCATGGCAAATAGATGGGGAAACAGTGAGAGACTTTATTTTCTTGGGCTCCAAAATCACTGCAGATGGTGATTGCAGCCATGAAATTAAAAGATGCTTGCTCCTTGGAGGAAAAGTTATGACCAACCTAGACAGCATATTAAAAAGCAGAGACATTACTTTGCCAACAAAGGTCCGTCTAGTCAAAGCTATGGTTTTTCCAGTAGTCATGTGTGGATGTGAGAGTTGGACTATGAAGAAAGCTAAGCACTGAAGAACTGATGCTTTTGAACTGTGATATTGGAGAAGACTCTTGAGAGTCCCTTGGACAGCAAGGAGATCCAACCAGTCAATCCTAAAGGAAATCAGTCCTGAATATTCATTGGAAGGACCAATGCTGAATGCAACTCACTCCTAAGCAATCCCACTTCTAAGTATTTACCCTAGAGAAATAAAAACCAATGTTAATATGGACTGGTATTTAACTTATATGCAAACATTCATAGCAGTTTTATTCATAATAGGTCTCAACTAGAAATAACTCAAATATCCAATAACTAGTGAATCAATAAACTGTGATATATCCATACAATGCAATATACTACTTAGTTTTAAAAAGCAATGAACTACTGAGAGAACATGGATAATATCAAAAGCATTATGCTAAGTGAAAGAAGCCAGGACACAAAAGACTAAAAGACTATGAACTTTTACATAAAATTCTAGTAAAGTCAAATTGCTATGACATGCATTTTCCTGGTGGTCCAGTGGCTAAGACTTTGCATTCCCAATGCAGGAGGACTGAGTTCAATTTGCTGGTCAGGGAACTAGATGCCACATACCACAACTAAGGGTTCCCATGCTGCAATGAAGATCCTGTGTGCCCCAACTAAGACCTGGCACAGCCAAATAATAAATATTTTTTAAAAAATTGCAAAGACAGAAAACAGATCAGTGGTTGCCTGGAGCAGGGGTAAGAGACTGTGGGGGAGACTGAATACAAAGGGTAATAGAAATATCTGGATGGTCATGGTGGTTACACTGCTGTACAAATTTGTCAAAACCACATTGAAATGTATACTTAAAACTGATGAATTTTAACGTATGTAAAACATGACCTCAATAAGGCTGATTTTTAAAAAATGGTCCTCTTCATAAGAATCAGAGATTTAGGTTAGACATAAGAGATTTCTGATTATGGAACATTATTAAAGATTTCCTTTCCTTGACAATTTTTAAGAATGAAGAAGAAAAGGCCAATGATTGAACTAGAATAGATTTTTTTAAGGCAAAGAGTAAATGATACACTTATCTATATATTATATATGACATATATATTATCTATTATCTAGCAAATATTTATCTGATTCTAAAAGTATTTAGCAGAGAAGGCAATGGCAACCCACTCCAGTACTCTTTCCTGGAAAATCCCATGGACGGAGGAGCCTGGTAGGCTGCAGTCCTTTTAGATAAGAACCACAATATTTCTTAAGTTTTCATCCTTCTTTTAAAAGTTAGAAAAAAAAACTCCAGGAGTTTAATTTTTTCATATATGGTTATCAGAATGATTCCTTATGGGCCTACCCAAAAAGGCAAATTTAAATAATATTTTAATATAAATATACAAAGCTTTTAGTTTCAATTAAATCATAGTGTATCATATGACTACAAACTTTTTACATTGTTAATTAAAAAATTTCCCCTGATTTTTCTCTACATCTAATTTAAAATAATAGTTACTCCTGGAAAATAACATGTAACATATTAAGACCTCTGAGGTGTCTTACTCTATACATTCTCCTAAGGTAATCTCATCCTTTTCAGGGTCCTTTGTTACCATCTGTATGCTGATGATTTTTTACCTATATAGCTCAGAAATAAAATTCAAGGTTTTCTGAGGCTTTTTACATAATTGGAAAATTAAGAAATTAAGAAAGATAAGTTCACACAATTTAAGAAAATTGATATAGCTCTTCAAATATAGAATTCTTAGGGTTTGTCTCAGAGCCATGAAAGGAGCCTTTGCAAGAGACCTGAAGATTAGCTTCATCAGCTTCACAGCAAATCTGCCTCTGCTATAGCTGTATCTTAGGAATAGATTTCCCTTAGCAACTACAGAACTATCCTCCAGCTGCCTACTACATCTCTCTCCTTTTAAGTCCCAATGTGCACAGTTGAACTTGGTTTCTGCTTTCTACTCTCCCACCATCACCATCAGGACTTGCTAGTTTTCCTGGTTTCTCCAGATCAGGAAATAGCACCGACATTCATCCAGTTTCACAGGTTATCTCCATACTCCAGCAAATCGTCAAGCCTCGACAATTGATCTTCCAAATAATTTGACATTCACAGCTCTCCAATTCATCTTTTCTCAAACTCTAGCCCTAACCGAGTTAAGGTCATCAACTTCTCCTACCTAAACTAGTCCAACAGTCACCTAGCGTGTCTCCTAGCCTCCAGTTTTGCCACCTTCTAAACTGTTCTTCATGTTGCACTGGTTATCTTTCCCGATATTCACCCGATCATATCATTCCCTGGCCTCAAACACTATACTGTAAAAACTTCAATATGTGTAAGAAATTACTTGCCATCGTTGTTTAAAAAAAACATAGATCTGAGGACTTTACCCCAGTAATTTTGATTCAGTAGGTTTGGAGTAGAATATAGGAGTAGGCATTTTCAGTAAGACTTCTAAGTGATTCTGAGGTAGGTAATCCATGATTTAAGGCACAACGTTTATTGGCTCCCCAGTTCTCCTACTGCTGCTGCTGCTGCTAAGTCGCGTCAGTCGTGTCCGACTCTGTACGACCCCATAGACAGCAGCCCAACAGGCTCCTCTGTCCCTGGGATTCTCCAGGCAAGAACACTGGAGTGGGTTGCCATTTCCTTCTTCTACAGTAGACTTCAAATTCCTTAATATGTCTTTCAATACCTGGTAAAACCTGGCCCCTGCTTACCTTTCTGGTTTGATCGTTGACTACTACCTCCTATCCTCTAGGTTTAAGCTCTGTTGAAAATTTCCCCGTTTTTAAAGAAAGCATAGCCCAACTACATTTTGTTCAGTTCAGTTCAGTTCAGTCACTCAGTCGTGCCTGACTCTTTGTGACCCCATGAGCTGGAGCTCGCCAGGGTTCCCTGTCCATCACCAGCTCATGGAGCCTACCCAAACTCATGTCTATTGCATCGGTGATGCCATCCAACCATCTCATCCTCTGTTGTCCCCTTCTCCTCCTGCCTTCAATCTTTCCCAGAATTAGGGTCTTTTCCAATGAGTCAGCTCTTCGCATCAGGTGCCCAAAGTATTGGAGTTTCAGCTTTAGCATCAGTCCTTCCAATGAATATTCAGGACGGATTTCCTTTAGGATTGACTGGTTGGATCTCCTTGCTGTCCAAGGGACTCTCAAGAGTCTTCTCCAACATCACAGTTCAAAAGCAGTAATTCTTCATCACTCAGCTTTCTTTATAGTCCAACTCTTACATCCATACATGACTACTGGAAAAACCATAGCTTTGACTAGACGGACCTTTGTTGGCAAAGTAATGTCTCTGCTTTTTAATATACTGTCTAGGTTGCTCATAACTTTTCTTCCAAGGAGTAAGAGTCTTTTAATTTCATGGCTGCAATCACCATCTGTAGTGATTTTGGAGCTCAGAAAAATGAAGTCAGCCACTGTTTCCACTGTTTCCCAATCTATTTGCCATGAAGTGATGGGACCAGATGCGATGATCTTAGTTTTCTGAATGTTGAGCTTTAAGCCAACTTTTTCACTCTCCTCTTTCACTTTCATCAAGAGGCTCTTTAGTTCTTCTTCACGTTCTGCCATAAGGGTGGTGTCATCTGCATATCTGAGGTTATTGATATTTCTCCCGGCAATCTCGATTCCAGCTTGTGCTTCCTCCAGCCCAGCATTTCTCATGATGTAGTCTGCATAGAAGTTAAATAAGCAGGGTGACAATATACAGGCTTGATGTATTCCTTTACCTATTTGGAACCAGTCTGTTGTTCCATGTCCAGTTCCAATGGTTGCTTCCTGACCTGCATACAGGTTTCTCAAGAGGCAGGTCAGGTGGTCTGGTATTCTCATCTCTTTCAGAATTTCCCATAGTTTATTGTGATCCACACAGTCGCAGTCTAAAGCAGAAACAGATGTTTTTCTGGAACTCTCTTTTTTGATGATCCAGCAGATGTTGGCAATTTGATCTCTGGTTCCTCTGTATTTTCTAAAACCAGTTTGAACATCTGGAAGTTCACAGTTCACATATTGCTGAAGCCTGACTTGGAGAATTTTGAGCATTACTTTACTAGCATGTGAGATGAGTGCAATTGTGCAGTAGTTTGAGCATTCTTTGGCATTTCCTTTCTTTAGGATTGGAATGAAAATTGATGGACACTTGGTTATTGTAAATAATGCTGCTATGAATGTTAGAATGTAATTAAAAAAAAAAAAAATATATATATATATATATATATACCCAGGAGTGGAATTTCTGGGTCATATGGTAGTTCTATTTCTAATTTTTTGAGGAACTTCTATCCTGTTTTCCGCAGTGGAGTACCAGTTTACATTCCTACCAGCAGTATTCAAGTGTTCATTTTTCTCCAGATCACCAATATTTGTTATTTATGATCTTTTTGATAATAGCTATTCTGATAGGTGTGGGGTGATATCTCATTGTGGCTTTGATTTGTTGTTTCTCTGATGATTAGTGATGCTGAGCATTTTTTCATACACTGTTGGTCATCTATATATCTTCTTTGGAAAAATGTCTATTCAGGTCTCCTGCCCTTTTTAAAAAATTTATTTATTTTTTTGATGTTGAATTGTATAAGCTGTTTATATATTTTGGATATTATCCCCTTATGAGTCATATCATTTGCAAATATTTTCTCCCATTCAGTACATTGTTTTATTGATGGTTTTCTTTGCTGTGCAAAAGTTTTTAAGTTTAATTAGGTCCCATTTATTCCCATTTATTTTGTTCTTGTTTTGCTTGCTTTAGGTCACAGATCCAAAAAAAAATATATATTGCTGTGATTTCTGCCAAAAAGTGTTCTGCCTATGTTTTCTGCTAGGAGTTTTATGACTCCTGGTCTTGCATTTAGGTCTTTAATTCATTTTGAGTTTATTTTTGTATATGATTTGAGAAAAAGTTCTAATTTTATTGTTTTGCATTTAGCTGTCCAGTTTTTCGAGCATCACCTATTGAAGAAACTGTTTTTTCTCCATTGTATATTCTCAGACAAGGAAAAGAAATAAAAAGAATCTAAACTGGAAAGGAGAAAGTAAAACTGTCACTATTTGCAGAAGACATGATACTATACACAGAAAATCCTAATGATGCCACCAAAAAATTACTGGAGCTCACCAATGAATATGGTGAAGTTGCAGAATACAAAATTAATATACAAAAATCTGTTGCATTTTTATATAGTAACAGTAACTCTTGGAGAAATTAAGAAAACAATTCCGTTTGTAATTGCATTAAAAAAGAATAAAAACCTAGGAATAAACCTATCTAAAGTGGTAAAAGAGCTGCACTCATAAAGCTATGCTGATGAAAGAAACTGAGGATGACACAAACCGATGGAAAGATATACTGTGCTCAGGGTTTGAAAGAATTAATACTGTTAAAATACCCATATTACTCAAGGCAATTTACAGTGGCTTTTTTCACAGAACTGGAACAAATAATTTAAAAATTTGTTTGGAGACAAAAAAGACTCATAATAGTCAAAACAGTCTTGACAAATAAGTACAGAGCTAGAGGTATCACATTCCCTGGCTTCAGACTATACTACAGAAAGCAGAAGTTTTAAGTTTTGATGAAGTGCAGTTTATCAATTCTTTTCTTTTACAGCTTTGTGGTTTTTTGAATTCTGTCTAAGAAATGTTTGTCTAACCCAAGGTTCCAAAGATTTTTGTCCATGTTTTGTAGTTCTAGAAATTTTATAGTTTCACCTCTTGCCTATTGTCTTATGATTCATTTCAGGTTAATTTTTTGGTATACAGTGTGAAGTAAAGGTAAAGGTTTTTCCATGTAGATATCTAGATATTCCAGCATCATTTGTTGAAAAGGTTATCCTTTCCTCCATTGAATTACACTGGTCCTTTTTTTAAAGTTTAAATGAATATATTTGTGTTGGTCTATTTTTGGACATTCTATTCTATTTAACTATATGTCTATGATAATCTTTTAGTACTGAAACTAATTGCTGGTGGAAACCATTCTGAAGTTATTCTTGGATATTATGAGACAGGGTTGAATTCTATACGTGTGAAAAATTTGCATTCTTCCCAGACACCTAGTACTCTAAGTGAAAACGTATATGTATACTTAACATATTTTTCCATAAACAAATATACATTTATGTAAAAGAAGTAATTAGGCATTTTTTTGTTTGCTTAGAGCTTACTTTTCCCAGAGTATAAAAAGAGAGTAAAATAAATTCTTGTCATGTGGAAATCTTTACAATAACCAAAACTATATTCTATTAAGGAAAAATGAAAAAATTTGGAAAAGTTGAAAGAATAAAGCAGAATAAATCTGCTCTTTGGGAATAACAGCAGCATCAGTTCAGTTCACTTCAGTCGCTCAGTTCTGTCTGACTCTTTGCGACCCCATGGACTGCAGCACATCAGGCTTCCCTGTCCATCACCAACTCCCTGAGCCTACTCAAACTCATGTCCGTTGCGTCGGTAATGCCATCCAACCATCTCATCCTCTGTCATCCCCTTCTCCCACCTTCAGTCTTTCTCAGCATTAGGGTCTTTTTCAATGAGTCAGTTCTTGTCATCAGATGGCCAAAGTAGTGGAGTTTCAGCTTCAGCATCAGTCCGTCCAATGAATATTCAGGACCGATTTCCTTTAGGATTGACTGGTTGGATCTCCTTGTAGTCTAAGGGATTCTCAAGATCTTCTCCAACACCACAGTTCAAAACCATCAATTCTTCAACACTCAGCTTTCTTTATAGTCCAACTCTTACATCCATACATGACTACTGGAAAAACCATAGCTTTGACTAGACGGACCTTTGTTGGCAAAGTAATCTCTCTGCTTTTTAATATGCTGTCTAGGTTGGTCACAGATTTTCTTCCAAGGAGCAAGCATCTTTTAATTTCATGGCTGCAGCCACCATCTGCAGTGATTTTGGAGCCCAAGAAAATAAAGTCTGTCACTGTTTCCATTGCTCCCCATCTATTTGTCATGAAGTGATGGGACCAGATGCTATGATCTTAGTTTTCTGAATGTTGAGTTTTAAGCCAGATTTTTCACTCTCCTCTTTAACTTTCATCAAGAAGCTCTTTAGTTCTTCTCTTTCTGCCAAATGGTGGTGTCATCTTTGTACCTGAGGTTATTGATATTTCTCCCGGCAACGTTGATTCCAGCCTGTGCTTCATCCAACCCAGCATTTCACATGATGTACTCTGTATATAAGTTATATAAGCAGGGTGACAATATACAGCCTTGACGTACTCCTTTCCTGATTTGGAACCAGTCTGTTTCTCCATGTCCAGTAAAATACTACAAATCAAGGAAGGGGATTTCCTGACTTCTGCTTCCGAGCAATTTCAATAAATGAAGGAGGAAGTTATTTTCCTTTTTTAAAAACTTATTGTTGGCAGGATTAGTGTACTTGCACTCTTTTATGATTTAAAATACATATACACTAATGTTACTGAACTTCATAAACCTTTGGGATTTTTGTCAGATTCCCAGTTTGCAGAGTGTTTCAGTAAAAAGTCACTCTGTTGTGGAAATGTGCCAGAGTGAGGGAGATGATGCATTACCAAAAGGGAATAGAATGCCCAAACATTAACAATTGACTTTGAGGGATCCCTTGCTCTGGTGAAATAAGCATAGGATTTGGAATCAGAATACATTTAAATTTCGTCTCTTTTACTTCTTAACATGGTGTGGGGTAGGGAGTGGTTTGCTCATGTTTCTTAACTTCTTTAAGTCTCAGCTTCTTCTTTGGCAGTAATAATACTTGGCTGACAGTGTTGCCATGAGGATGAAATTAAATGACCTAGTATTTTGCTTAGCACATGCTCTATATTCAGTAAATATCATATCCCTTTCCCCTTTCTCTCAGTCCTTCTACATTTAGACTGAGAAGTTTTCTGAAAGTCAATTGCATACCTCACAGCGGAAGCTAATTTGTTGGTTCTTCTTCATTTTGGGGGAGGTAAAAGATGGATAGAAGTTTGAAAAATACTGGGGAACAGGAGAACAGATGAGCTTAGGGATCAGACTCCAGGATAAGAAACTAGTTCAACAGGAAGTGTGTGCTGTCAGCGCTTTAAGGATCATATGCTCAAGGTGTCGAATCCCATCTCACATGTTTAATACCTCAAATGTCACTTGATGGTAGAGGCTCTCTAGGGAATTCTGTGAGAACAGTACCCAGCTGTAGTGGAAGGCTGACCTGAGAGCACCTTTTAGACTTTTTCTATCCCTCTTTGTCCTCGTGTAATTTAGTTGTGTCCTCTCTTGCTTCAACTTTTAAATTCAAAGACACTTATTATTAGTGTTTGTCACCTTAAATTACCAGATTCTGGCTCTCTTCATTGCCTCCCACCTTTAGCCTATGAAAGAAACAGTGGCACTACCTAATTTAAGCTGTTTCTGATTCTTCCTTCCTGCTTCCCCACACACCTGCTCTTTCACTTTAATTTCATTGCTAAAGCAGGAAAAATCTTTTCAAAATGCCCCAGCTGTTAGCAAACAACACATCCTTAGTTATGTGTGCAAATATCTTAATGTACGTTGGGGATATTACATAAAAATTCTCAATTTTTATTTTGAGAACATAGGCCAAAACTGAAAACACTCCCAATTAATTAGTCTGATTAGACTAACTGACTGTTATGTCTGTACCACTACTCCAATTTTGCTTTTTCGATGATTCAGTGGATGTTGGCAGTTTGATCTCTGGTTCCTCTGACTTTTCTAAAACCAGCTTGAACATCTGGAAATTCATGGTTCATGTACTGCTGAAGCCTGGCTTGGAGAATTTTAAGCATTACTTTACTAGTGTGTGAGATGAGTGCAGTTGTGCAGTAGTTTTGGCATTGCCTTTCTTTGGGACTGGAATGAAAACTGCCCTTTTCCAGTCCTGGGGCCACTGCTGAGTTTTCCAAATTTGCTGGCATATTGAGTGCAGCACTTTCATAGCATCATCTATCAGGATTTGAAATAGCTTAACTGGAATTCCATCACCTCCACTAGCTTTGTTCATATTGATGCTTCGGAGAAGGCAATGGTAACCCACTCCAGTACTCTTGCTTGGAAAATCCCATGGATGGAGGAGCCTGGTAGGCTGCAGTCCATGGGATCGGATCGCTAAGAGTCAGACACGACTGAGCGACTTCACTTTCACTTTTCACTTTCATGCATTGGAGAAGGAAATGGCAACCCCCTCCAGTGTTCTGGCCTGGAGAATCCCAGGAATGGGGGGGCCTGGTGGGCTGCCATCTATGGGGTCCCACAGAGTCAGACATGACTGAAGCGACTTAGCAGCAGCAGCAGCAGCAAGGCCTACTTGACTTCACATTCCAGGATGTCTGGCCTTAGGTGAGTGATCACACCATCGTGATTATCTGGGTTGTGAAGATCTTTTTTTGTACAGTTCTTCTGTGTATTCTTGCCATGTCTTCTTAATGTCTTCTGCTTCTGTCAGGTCCCTACCATTTCTGTCCTTTATTGAGCCCATCTTTGCATAAAATGTTCCCTTGGTATCTCTAACATTGTTGAAGAGATCTCTAGTCTTTCCCATTCTATTGTTTTCCTCTATTTCTTTGCACTGATGACTGAGGAAGGTTTTCTTATCTCTCCTTGCTATTCTTTGGAACTCTGCATTCAAATGGGTATATCTTTCTTTTTCCCTTTTGCTTTTCACTTCCCCTCTTTTCACAGCTATTTATAAGGCCTCCTCAGACAGCCATTTTGCTTTTTTGCATTTCTTTTTCTTGAGGATGTTCTTGATTCCTGTCTCCTGTACAATGTCGCGAACCTCAGTCCATAGTTCATCAGGCACTCTTGTCTATCAGATCTAGTCCCTTAAATCTATTTCGCACTTCCACTGTATAATCAAAAGGGATTTGATTCAGATCATACTGAATGGTCTAGTGGTTTTCTCCACTTTCTTTAATTTCAGTCTGAATTTTGCAATAAGGAGTTCATGATCTGAGCCACAGTCAGCTCCCAGTCTTGTTTTTGCTGACTCTGTATAGAGCTTCTCCATTTTTGGCTGCAAAGAATACAATCAGTCTGATTTCGGTGTTGACCATCTGGTGATGTCCATGTGTAGAGTCTTCTCTTGTGTTGTTGGAAGAGTGTGTTTGCTATGACCAGTGCGTCTTCTTGGCAGAGCACTATTAGCCTTTGCCCTGCTTCATTCTGTACTCCAAGGCCAAATTTGCCCATTACTCCAGGTGTTTCTTGACTTCCTACTTTTGCATTCCAGTCCCCTATAATGAAAAGGACATCTTTTTTGGGTGTTAGTTCTAGAAGGTCTTGTAGGTCTTTATAGAAATGTTCAACTTCAGCTTCTTCAGCATTACTGGTCAGGGCATAGACTTGGATTACCGTGATATTGAATGGTTTGTCTTGGAAACGAACAGAGATTATTCTGTTGTTTTTGAGATTGCATCCAAATACTGCATTTCGGAGTCTTTTGTTGACTATGATGGCTATTCCATTTCTTCTAAAGGATTCCTGCCCACAGTAGTGGGTATAATGGGCATCTGAGTTAAATTCACCCATTCCAGTCCATCTTAGTTTGCTGATTCCTAGAATGTTGACGTTCACTCTTACCATCTTCTCTTTGACCACTTCCAGGTTGCCTTGATTCATGGAGCTAACATTCCAGCTTCCTATGCAATATTGCTCTTTACAGCATTGAACCTTGCTTCTATCACCAGTCACATCCACAACTGGGTGTTGTTTTTGCTTTGGCTCCATCCCTTCATTCTTTCTGGAGTTATTTCTCCACTGATCTCCAGTAGCATATTGGGCACCTACTGACCTGGGGAGCTCATCTTTCAGTGTCTTATCTTGTTGCCTTTTCATACTGTTCATGGGGTTCTCAAAGCAAGAGTGTTCCAGAAAAAACATCTATTTCTGCTCTATTGACTATGCCAACGCCTTTGGCGGTGTGGATCACAATAAACTGTGGAAAATTCTTAAAGAGATGGGAATACCAGACCACCTGACCTGCCTCTTGAGAAATCTGTATGCAGGTCCGGAAGCAACCATTGGAACTGGACATGGAACAACAGACTGGTTCCAAATTGGGAAAGGAGTACGTCAAGGCTGTATATTATCACCCTGCTTATTTAACTTCTATGCAGAGTACATCATGAGAAACGCTGGGCTGGAGGAAGCACAAGCTGGAATCAAGATTGCCGGGAGAAATACCATAACTTCAGATATGCAGATGACACCACCCTTATGGCAGAAAGTGAAGAAGAACTAAAGAGCTGCTGAAAGTGAAAGAGCAGAGTGAAAAAGTTGGCTTAAAGCTCAATATTCAGAAAACTAAGATCATTGCATCTGGTCCCATCATATCATGGCAAATAGATGGGGAAACAGTGGAAACAGTGGCTGACTTTATTTTTCTGAGCTCTAAAATCACTCCAGATGGTGATTGCAGCCATGAAATTAAAAGATGCTCACTTGGAAGGAAATTTATGACCAACCTAGATAGCATATTAAAAAGCAGAGACATTACTTTGCCAACAAAGGTTCGTCTAGTCAAGGGTATGGTTTCTCCAGTGGTCATGTATGGATGTGAGAGTTGGACTATAAAGAAAGCTGAGTGTTGAAGAATTGATGCTTTTGAACTGTGATGTTGGAGAAGACTCTTGAGAGTCCCTTGGACTGCATGGAGATCCAACCAGTCCATCCTAAAAGAGATCAGTCCTGGGTGTTCATTGGACGGACTGATGCTAAAGCTGAAACTCCAATACTTTGGGCACCTGATGCGAAGAGCTGACTCATTGGAAAAGACCCTGATGCTAGGAAAGATGGAGGGCAGGAGGAGACAGGGATGACAGAGGATGAGATGGTTGGATGGCATCACCTACTCAATGAATTTGGGTTTGGGTGGACTCCAGGAGTTGATGATGAACAGGGAGGCCTGGCGTGCTGCGATTCATGGGGTTGCAAAGAGTCGGACACTACTGAGCGACTGAACTGACTGACTACTCCAATTCTATGATGTCTGTATCACTATTCCAATTCTAGTGAAGAACAAAATGAAGATTAGACTTCTATATTGTTTACACACTGCATTAGACCTTGTGAATATAAATAGTACAAGATTTATACCTCCTACTTAAGTGACAAGGAAGGCATTTAAGATTAGATTTCAAAGTCCCTAATTGTGTTTTTCTGGCATGTACAAAAATTCTGTTGTATAACACGTTGGATCTATCTCAAGCATAAAAATGCACAGACTTCTCTTATTCTGTATATAAAATATATTCATATATATACATATATTTAACTTAGACTATAATAGCTATCAAGTTATATTTCATTGATTGACTTCCAAAAAGTTCATTATTTTTTATAGATTTTTAAAATATTTATTTTGACTGTGCTGGGTCTGTGGCTATGTGCAGGTTTTCTCTAGTTGCAGTGCATGGTCATCTCACTGAGGTGGCTTCTCTTGTTGCGGACGCAGTTCTAGAGCACATGGCCTTCAGTAGTTGTGGCACATGGGCTTAGTTTCCCTGTGGCATGTGGAGTCTTCCTGGAACAAAGATCAAACCCATGTTCCCTGCATTGGCAGACAGATTTTTAACCACTGGACCACCAGGGAAGTCCAAGCTCATTCTCTTCTTTTTCCCTTTGTAATTATCTGTGGCTTACATTTTTAAAAAATTATTATTATTTAATTATTATTATTATTTTTTACTTTACAGTATTGTATTGGTTTTGCCATACATCAACATGAATCTGCCACGGGTGTACACATGTTCCCAATCCTGAACCCCCTTCCCACCTCTCTCCCCATACCATCCCTCTGGGTCATCCCAGTGCACCAGCCCCAAGCATCCTGTATCCTGCATCGAACCTAGACTGGCGATTCGTTTCTTGTATGATATTATACATGTTTCAATGCCATTCTCCCAAATCATCCCACCCTCGCCCTCTCCCACAGAGTCCAAAAGACTGTTCTATACATCTGTGTCTCTTTTGCTGTCTCGCATACAGGGTTATTGTTACCATCTTTCTAAATTCCGTATATATGTATTAGTATACTGTATTGGTGTTTTTCTTTCTGGTTTACTTCACTCTGTATAATAGGCTCCAGTTTCATCCACCTCATTAGAATAGAACTGATTCAAATGTATTCTTTTTAATGGCTGAGTAATACTCCATTGTGTATATGTACCACAGCTTTCTTATCCATTCATCTGCTGATGGACATCTAGGTTGCTTCCATGTCCTGGCTATTATAAACAGTGCTGTGATGAACATTGGGGTACACGTGTCTTTTTATCTGCTCCTAGTACTTTGGCCACCTCATGCAAAGAGTTGACTCATTGGGAAAGACTCTGATGCTGGGAGGGATTGGGGGCAGGAGGAGAAGGGGACGACCGAGGATGAGATGGCTGGATGGCATCACAGACTCGATGGACATGAGTCTGAGTGAACTCCGGGAGATGGTGATGGACAGGGAGGCCTGGCGTGCTGCGATTCATGGGGTTGCAAAGAGTTGGACATGACTGAGCGACTGAACTGAACTGAACTGAACTTTTTGATGCATGAATTTGAGCCTGCTCAGAGAAGGCAATGGCAACCCACTCCAGTACTCTTGCCTGGAAAATCCCACAGATCGAGGAGCCTGGTGGGCTGTAGTCCATGGGGTCGCTACAAGTCAGACACGATTGAGCGACTTCACTTTCACTTTTCATTTTTGTACATTGGAGAAGGAAATGGCAACCCACTCCAGTGTTCTTGCCTGGAGAATCCCAGGGATGGGGGAGCCTGGTGGGCTGCAGTCTATGGGGTTGCACAATCGGACACGACTGAAGCAACTTAGCAGCAGATATATATACCAACTTTCACTTTCTGTTACAGTATCACTCAGATGTAGCACCATCAATAGTAAGAAAAACACTGCCATTAACACTCTTTTCTGTAGAGTTCTAGTTAGAAGAAATAATTAAGAGTCTTAATGTTTAAGCCATTGCTACATGGATATTCTGGTTCATGCTACTCAAAGCACAAATAAAGAAATTCAGTCTATAGTTAAAGCTTCTGACCTAGATGGCTTTATTTAAGTATCCTTCCAGATTTTCAAAGACTAAATTATTTACTTCTTATGTAAACAGTTCAGAAAAACAGAAAAAGTGGAAATATTCTCCAGCTCTTTCCATAAGACCGTGATAGCCACGATACTAAAACCAGACAGGGAGAGAAAGAAAAAGGCCAATCTCATAAAAATTCTAAATAAATTATTAGTAAACTGAACCTAGCAGTGGATTGAAAAGAGAATATGATAGGTCTAATTGGGTTTATTCCAGGAATGCAAGGAGGTTTAACATTCAAGACAAAACACACAGTCACTGTAAATTACCATATTAACAGATTAGAGGAGGGAAAACTGTGGTCATCTGGGAAGAGGAAGAACAAGTATTTGAATTCAGTACCCATTCATGATAAAAGCTCTTTATTGTTGTTGTTCAGTTGCTCAGACTCTTTGTGACCCCATGGACTGCAGCACACCAGGCTTCCCTATCCTTCACCATTTCCCGGAGCCTGCTCAAACTCATACTCATTGAGTCAGTGATGCCATCGTACCGTCTCATCTTCTGTCTTCCCCTTCTCCTCCTGCCTTCAATCTTTCCCAGCATCAGGGTCTTTTGCAGTGAATCGGCTCTTTGCATCAGGTGACCAAAGTATTGAAGCTTCAACTTCACCATCAGTCCTAATGAATATTCAGGATTGATTTCCTTTAGGATTGAATGATTTGATCTTCTTGCAGTCCAAGGAGTCTCTCTAGAGTCTTCGCCAACTCCACAGTTCAAAAGCATCAGTTCTTTGGCATTCAGCCTTCTTTATGGTCCAACTCTAGTATCCATCCGTACATGACTACTGGAAAAACCATACACTATACAGACCTTTGTTGTCAAAGTAATGTCTTTGCTTTTTGATATGCCATCTAGGTTTGTCATAGCTTTTCTTCCAAGGAGCAAGTCTTAATTTCATGGCTGCAGTCACCATCTGCAGAATTTGGAGTCCAAGAAAATAAAGTCTGTCACTGTTTCCATTGTTTCCTGATCTATTTGCCGTGAAGTGATGGGACCAGATGCCATGACCTTAGTTATTTGCCATGAAGTGATGGGACCAGATGCCATGATGTTAGTTATTTGAATGTTGAGTTTTAAGACAGCTTTTTCACTCTCCTCTTTCACCTTCATCGAGAGGCTTTTTAGTTCCTCTTCACTTTTTCCATAAGGGTGGTGGCATCTGCATATCTAGGTTATTGATATTTCTCTTGGCAATCTTGATTCCAGCTTGTGAGTCGTCCAGCCTAACATTTCATATAAAGTACTCTGCATATAAGTTAAATAAGCAGGGTGACAGTATACAACCTTGATGTACTCCTTTCCCAATTTGGAACCAGTCAATTGTTGCATGCCCAGTTCTAACTGTTGCTTCCTGACTTGCATACTGGTTTCACAGGAGGCAGGTAAGGTGGTCTGGTATTCTCATCTCTTTAAGAATTTTCCACAGTTTGTTGTGGTCCACACAGTCAAAGGCTTTAATGTAGTCAATGAAACAGGAGTAGATGTTTTTCTGAAACTCTCCGGCTTTTTCAATGATCTGATGGATGTTGGCAATTTGATCTCTGGTTCCTCTGCCTTTTCTAAATCCAGTTTGAACATCTGGGAGTTCTCATTTCACATACTGTTGAAGCCTGGCTTGGAGAATTTTGAGCATTACTTTACTAGCATGTGAGATGAGTGCAATTGTGTGGTAGTTTGAGCATTCTTTGGCATTTCTTTGGGATTGGAATGAAAACTGACCTTTTCTAGCCCTGTGGCCACTGCTGAGTTTTTCATATTTGTTAGGGGAAGCACACTGACTGAAACCGCCCACCCTGGCCAGGCCCTTTAGTAACCATTCTCATGAGTTGTTTTATGACAGGAGATCCTGGTAAGGAATACAGAACTAATAAGCCACCACCAACCGGAAGAGTTTGGGAAAGGTCTAAAGGAGGCATTGCATATCCATCCACTTCCCAGAATCCCTCTTGCTAGCATCCATCTTGGCTGAACTATGCCTGCGCCATAAAACCCGAGACTGTGAGCCACGTGGCAGAGCTGTTCTCCTGGGTTCCCTTACTCTACTGCTCTCCACCCAGGTGCCCTTTCCCCATAAAATCTATTGCTTTGTCAGCACATGTGTCTCCTCAGACAATTCATTTCCGAGTGTTAGACAAGAGCCCGCTCTTGGGGCCCAGAAGGGGGGCCTCCCACTTTCTGTAACATATTGAGTGCAGCACTTTCACAGCATCATCTTTTAGGATTTGAAATAGTGCACCTGAAATTCCATCACCTCTGCTAGCTTTGTTCGCAGTGATACTTCCTAATGCCCACTTGACTTTGCACTCCAAGATGTATGGCTCTAGGTGAGTGGTCACACCCTCATGGTTATCTGGGTCATAAAGATCATTTTTGTATAGTTCTTTTGTGTATTCTTGCAACCTATTCTTAATATCTTCTGCATCTGTTATGTCCATACTGTTTCTGTTTATTGTGCCCATTTTTGCATGAAATATTCCCTTGGCATCCCTAATTTTCTTGAAGTGATCTCTAGTCTTTCCTGTTCTATTGTTTTCCTCTATTTCTTTGCATTGTTCACTGAGGAAGGCTTTCTTATCTCTCCTTGGTATTCTTTGGAACTCTGCATTCAGATGGGTATATCTTTCCTTTTCTCCTTTGCCTTTATCTTCTCTTTTCTCAGCTATTTGTAAGGCCTCCTCAGACAACCATTTTGCCCTTTTGCATTTCTTTTTCTTGGGTATGGTTTTGATCACCGCCTCCTGTACAGTGTTATGAACCTTTAGCCATAGTTCTTCAGGCACTCTATCAGATCTAATCCTTTGAATCTATTTGTACTTCCACTGTAAAATCATAAGGGATTTGATTTAGGTCATACCTTAATGGCCTAGTGGTTTCCCCTACTTTCTTCAATTTAAGCTCTTAGCAAACTAAAAAGAAAACTTTCCTAATATGTTAAATCTACAAAAAACGTAAAGTGAAAATCATTTTCAACATTAAAACGTTATAAGAATTCTCTCTAAAACCAGGAACAAGGGAAGTATATCTACCATTTTGCCACTTCTAAACAGAATTGATCCTTTTGAACTATGGTGGTGGAGAGACTCTTGAGAGTCCCTCGGACAGCAAGGAGATCAAACCAGTCAATCCTAAAGGAAATCAGTCCTAAAGGAAATCAGGATGAATATTGGAAGAACTGAAGCTAAAGCTCCACTACTTCGGCCACCAGATACAAAGAACTGACTCATTGCAAAAAATCCTGTTGCTGGGAAAGATTGAAGGCAGGAGGAGAAGGGGATGACAGAGGATGAGATGGTTGGATGGTATCACTGATTCGATGGACATGAGTTTGAGCAAGCTCCAGGAGTTGGTGATGAACAGGGAGGCCTGGTGTGCTGCAGTCCATGGGGTTGCAAAGAGTTGGACAGGACTGAGTGATTGAACTGAACTGAACTGAACTGAAGCAGTATTTTATAGATAAAAGTCCTAGACAGGGAAGTAAGTCAAGAAAAAGAAATAAGAGATAGGAATAAATCTAACTAAATATGTGGTAGATGCAAGGAGTAATATTAAAATTTATTGAAAACATTAAAGAAGCTATAAATGAATAGAAGAATATACCATGTTTACATATAGGAGGACTCAGTGTCAAAAAGATACTAATTATTCCAAATGTATCTATAAATTCAATGCAGTCTAATAAAAATCCCAACAGTATTTTTCTAGAAACTTGACAAGTTGATTCTAAAAGTTATAATAATTAATATATAATATGGTATTGTTGGTACTAGTATTGGTAAATCAATGAAATAGAATATAGGGCTTAATAATAGATTCCTCCCTAAAAGGATTAATTTGATATATAATTAAACATTGCATTTCAGGTCACTGGCTGATGAGGTAGTCAGTAAAAAGTGTTGGGATAATTAGCTATTCATATGGAAAGAGAAGAAATAGTATCCTTTTCACATCAAAATAAATTTCAGGTTCCGTAAAGCCCTAAAATAAACATCTCTACAAAGCAGAGAATAGGAGGATTTGGAGCTAAGTGACAATAATTCAATAACTGGAGCAGTACATTCCACCTGGTACCAATTGGTACCAGTACATTCTATCTTTCTTCTAGGTCATGTATGTGTGTGGTTAGTCACTCAGTCGTGTCCAACTCTTTGCAACCCCATGGACTCCTCTGTCCATGGGGATTCTCCAGGCAAGAATACTGGAGTGGGTTTCCATGCCCTCCTCCAGGGGATCTTCCTAATCCAGGGATCAAACCCAGGTCTCCTGAATTGCAGGCAGATTCCAAACCCAGGTCTCCTGCATTGCAGGCAGATTCTTTACTGTCTGAACCAGCCAGTTTCACTATATCTTATCTTTCATCTCGTCCTCCCCAGTCCATTCTCTATACCAGCAGAATATATGCTCTAAAATGAAAATTTTATTGTTACTCCCCAGTTTAAAATCCATTCATGGCTTCTCATTATCCTCAGTATAAAATTTAGAACCCTCACTGTGGCCTGCTGCATGCTAACATCTCTAGCCTCATCTCTTACTTCACTACCCTCACTCTCCCTTCCCTGCAGGGTAGATTCCAGCTCTTTTGAACTTTAGATCTTGAAGTACAATACTGTCTGGCCTCTGGATCTTCTCATGACAGGCTCTTGAATTGGAATACTTTTTCTTACCGTGTTTCACTTGATTAAATCTTCTTCCTCATTTAGTCCCATCCTAGGGGTCGTTTCTCTGGTAAACTTCCTCTGACACTCTAAACTAGATTAAGCATCCTTTCTAAAATCTCCAATATTAACCTCTAAGTTTACCTATTATTATCACATCTATCAAATCATATGATAAATGCTTGTTTGTTCCTTACTGATTTCTTCCAGTTCATGAAAGCAGGGGTTGTTTATCTAATTGACCACTATTACATCACAAAGGCTTAGCACATTGTTGTATAGGCATTCAAATACTTATTAAATTATCTCAAATATAATTTCCTTATTCTTTTTCTTTCCTGCCTACCTATCCATAATATGACTTTGAAGTGTATACATTTTTATTATTTTATTCCTAAAAAAATTGTTTCTAGGGAATTCCCTAGAAGTCCACTGGTTAGGACTCCAGGCTTTCACTGAAGGGGATACAGATTCCATCCCTGCTTGGGGAATTAATATCCTACATGCTGCATGCAGGGCAGCCAAAAAAAAATTTTTTTTTTTTACTTCTAGTAATGTTTTCATGATAGCTAAATCCACTAGCACATGGGTCAGCAAACTATTTCTATAAAGGATTAGTTAGTAAATAGGTTAGACTCTGTGGACCACAGCATCCATTGCTGCTGCAGTTCTTCTTCTCCTTTCTCTTCTTCTTTTGCTGTTAAAATTCTTTAAACATGTAAAAACTATTTACTATACTAAATAGGTCATGGGTCAGATTTGGTTCACATGCTATAGGTTGCCAATCTCTGCACTAAAACACAATTTGAGTGCTATAGATTTTGTTAAAATTAACTCAGCCAATTAAGTCATTCATTGCTTTTGTAACTTGATGATTTAGATTGAATATTACTATTGCCACTGCAGAAACTGAAAACTGAAGCAAAGAAGGATTAGATGACTTACCTCAGATCGTACTTTCTGTGTAGTAGAGCTCAGACATGTTGTTCTCATGCATCATTTATGTCTTAAGTCAGTCCTAAAATATTCTACCTTTGTAAATAAACTGGTAGAAGTGGAATAAAAGGAACTAAGGGTTTCAGTTATTCTAATGGTCAGAAACATTATTAACATTTTTTAGATCCTAACATTGAAGGAACACCCCAGAACTAGGTCCATTGGATAAGAAGATTGTGTCAAATATGTATGATTAAAGCATGTTGCATTAACAGAAGGACTGATGATGAAGCTGAAGCTGAAGCTCCAATGCTTTGGCCACCTGATGCGAAGAACTGACTCATTGCAAAAGACCCTGATGCTGGGAAAGATTGAAGGTGGGAAGAGAAGGGGACGACAGAGGATGAAATGGTTGCATGACATCACCCACTCAATGGACAGGAGTTTGAGCAAGCTCCAGGAGTTGGTGATGGACAGGGAAGCCTAGTGTGCTGCAGTCCGTGGGGTCACAAAGAGTCAGACACGGCTGTGCAACTGAACTGAACTGAAAGCATGTTGCAATAAATATGTCATGATGCCTTCCCAAGGAGTGAGAAAAGGTCAGCAGTGTCATCCAGGCCATAGCCTTATGCAAACTGACCTCATCTAGAAAGCAAACTATTTATTCCAATCATTTGGAAGCGATGGAAGTTGGTGATAATTGAATTCTGGCAGTTGGTTCTAAATAGTTACCTACAGAATCTTTACCCTAAAAGAAGTCCCAGATCTTCCTTTCACTAGGAGATGTTTTTTTCAATAGATTTTATTAGCAAAGTGAAAGTCACTCCATTGTGTCCAACTCTTCGCGATCCCATGGACTGTATAGTCCATGGAATTCTCCAGGCCAGAATACTGGAGTGGGTAGCCATAACCTTCTCCAGGGGATCTTCCCAACCCAGGGATCAAACTCTGGTCTCCCACATTGCACGCTGATTCTTTATCAGATTTATTAGAGAAGTATAGAATTGTGTTTTAGGGTTGCTTGATTGATTTTGTCTTTTAAGTGTTAGGCAATGCCAGGATCTTTGGTAAACCAGAGTTTTCAAAGATGAATTAGAGCTATGAACTCCAATTAGTTCATTTACCTAAGAGAACTGGAAGACAGTGCTTTAGTTTCAGCACTCTTATAATTAAAAATTAGTACTTGAAGACTGACCATATTTCTTATCTTGATTTCTATTAAGTTGTCCATTTGATGAATAAACTAGATAGAAAGAGAAGGAAGAAAAGATATAGTCCTTCATAAGTAGCTTTTATTCTAGGTGGAGATAATCACCACTTACTTACAAGAAAGACTTTATACTTATCCTCTCATTTTGTCCTTTGCTTGAGGCTCTTCATCAAGGCAAAGCCCTTTAAACTCAAGCAGGACCATGTCCAAAATCTTAAATTGCACTATCCTTAAAAGGACTTTTGTCTTCCAAACAAGTCAGATAATGTTGGAGCTTTCCATTAGTGAGTCATGCTGACCAAACATAGTTTCTGTGTTTTTCTTGCCATAAACTTTTAATCTCTTTCTTTCCTATTGAATGACTACTGTGAATGCAAAACTCAAAGTTAACAAGCTCTTGTATAGAGTACTTTCATGATTTAAGACATTTCTATGATCTAGGCATTGACAGCAGACTATATGGTCAAAGAACAGTTTTTTATTTTAGTAGATAAACAATCCAAATTTTTACTTTTGGTGCACTGTCTGTGGCAGTTTTAAAACATTCACAAATTCTTTGATATTCCTTCCTGCAGGAAGGTAGGGCCCCTCCCCTTGAACATGGATAGTACTGAGGGGCTTGCTTCTAATGAATAAAATGTGGCAGAAATGACAGTGTGGCATTTTTGAGACTAGGTCATAAAATGGCCTTGTGGCTTCATCCTTTCTATCTCTCTTGAATCATTGGTTCTGGGAGAAGCCAGATACCATGTCATAACGATACTCAAGAGGCTCTATGGAGAGATCTACATGACTTCAGCCAGCAATCATGTGAGTGAGCTAATTTGAAAGCAGATCCTCAGGCAACATCTTGACCACAACCTCCTGAGAGACCTTGAGCCAGGACCAGCTAGCTAGACGCTAGTGAATTCCTGACCCACAGAAATTATGAGGTGATATGTGTGTGTTGTTTTAAGCCACTAAATTTTGGAGGTAATTTGTTACACTGACATACCATCATGTAATATTTTGTAGTAAAAGTTTTGATAAACATTTTATGTCTTATAGATAAGCCAACCAACATTGTATTTAGTTCTCCTAAAATCTTAATTTTGTCATTATTTCTTTGGACTATCTTGGACTGAGAGATATTCATTAAAGTCATTATTATAATAGCATCACTAGCATTTTTCTATTTCTCCAAACTTCTCCTGTAGTTGCTACTTTATAAAAGTTGTTGCTGTGTTATTTGTTGCATAGATATTCACGACTATTATATCTTCATAGTGAATTATAGCTTTTAGCACTATGAAGTGTTATTTAATGCTCTTTTTTTTGCTTGAATATTACCTTGTCTGATATTATTATAACTATTGATTTTAAAATTTGCATTTACCCAGTACCTCTTTGTTCATTCTTTTAGGCTAACTTATATAAAGCCAAGAATTAGGTTCTATTTTGTGAGTCAGTCTGAAAATCTTTTTCTCCTAAGTGCATTAACCCTACACACACACACACACACACACACACACACACACACACACACACACAACTGCTGTGTTTGATCTCAGTTATATCATCTTTATAAATACGAAAAGTCCATGGTCTTCCAAAAAACTGTGTTCAATTTTCTTTGCTCTTTGTTTTTCTCTTGATATTTATTTTTTGTTTTAATGATTCCCTTTTATACCAGTATTCACATTATACCTTGGTACTTTTTTCTTTATACATTGCCTATTCGTTTCCAGCTTGGAGCACTAATGAAAGCACTTGAAAGCACCTTCTCTTTCCTCTGCGCTCTCCACCATCCAATTTTAGTTATTCGCGTTATTTTTCTTAATGTTTATTCTTGTGTTCCTAAATATGTTTTGGTTCATATGATTCAGTTTTGGCCTTAAATGACATTCCTTTTTTAAAAAAGAACTTTTATTTGTTTATCGATTTTTGGCTGTGCTGGGTCCTCACTGCTGCACACTTTTCTCTAGTTGCAGTGAGCCGGGCTACTCCCTGGTTGCGACACATGAGCTTCTAATTGCAGCGGCTTCTCTTGTTGCAGAGCACAGGCTGCAGGGTGCACAGGCTTCAGTAGTTGCAGCTCCCAGGTTCTAGAGCATAGGCTCAATAGTCGTGGCACATGAGCTTAGTAGCTCCAAGGCATGTGGGATCTTCTCGGACCAGGGATCCAACCTGTGTCTCCCGCATTGGCAGGCAGATTCTTTACCACTGAGCCACAAGGGAAGCCCCTAAATGACATTCTTTAATTCCCACTTTTAACCTTTTAGACAATCAGTGAGGTTATTCTACTTTTTCCTCATTCCCCCATCTCTCATTTTTTTTCAGTTCTGACTGTATTGTCAGAGCATGTAACGTTTATTTACTATTCTTATTCTCACCTTTGTTTTAGCCTTAGATATATAGCCAAATATATCCATTGAACACTACCAATCCCTTTGCTGAAGTTTTCTCAGTCCTGTCTTAGTTGGGAACACTTTGTTCTCTGGAAGGACTCCTAAGTATAATATTCCCAAGGTTTAGCATGCTGAATTTTTTTCTCCCTAAAGCCTTGCTATTTATGAGACAGTTTGTCTGCATTTAAAATCCATGGTGCACATTTTTTCCCCTTGATTATATTGTAGATGTTGCTTTACTATTTTCTGGCTTTGAATGTTGCTGAGAACTCTGATGACTAACTGGTTTTCTGTCCTTAGAAAGTGACTTGGTTTTCCTGCCAGGAAGCACAGGAAGTTTTTTTTTCCCCTTTATATTAAAATGTAATAATTTTCTATGCTAAATCTAAGAGTTGATTTTGGGTCTGTTTAACTTGGAATATGGTATGCCCTTTTAATGCGTGGATTTGGATCTTCTTCCCCTACACACTCTACCCCCCACCCCAAAAAAGTGTATTGAATTATAGTTCTGTTACATTATTTTTATTTTCTTCATCAAGACATTCAGAAATATGTGTTGGGTGTTGCTCGTCTGATTTCTAGATCAGTTTCTCTTTGATCCTTTTAATCTCTTTGCTTTACCATCCTTATTTCCATCCTCTGTGTCCTAAGTGTTATATTTGGTCCTAGTTACTCTTTTCTGTTGTTTTAGGTTGCATTCCCTGGGACATAGACTCTGAGACAGAGATTTGAATGCATGAAGTATACTGGAGAGTACCTTTGGGATCAATATTTGTGTTGCTGTTAAGGAAGGAGAATTGGACAGAAGGAGGAGCTGAGCTGTAATTAGTGGTATGCTGATGAAAGTTTAACAACCAGTTCTCTGGAGCAGGGGGAGCCCTGATCTGTTGCATTTTCCAGCATGTGTGTGTGTGTGTGTGTGTGTACTAAGTCACTTCAGTCATGTCCAACCCTGCGACTTCATGGACTGTAGGCCACCAGGCTCCTCTGTCCATGGGATTCTCCAGGCAAAAAGACTGGAGTTCCTCCAGGGGATCTTCCCAACCCAGGGATCAAACTCATGTCTCCTGCAGCTCCTGTATTGTAGGCCGATACTCTATGCTGAGCCACTGAGGAAGCCCTTTCCCGAATGTAAATACTTCCATCTTGGCAAATTCTAAGCTACCAACATGATGTCACTGAGCATGGATCTGCATAGTAATACCCATACAGATGCAATAGATATAACCTCAAGAGCATAGATAATAGTAAATGTAATAAAATGATTAGGAAGTAATGAATATTGGGTATTGATTACCTTGGTTTTGAATATAATTTATTTAGTTTTAACTTCTATATAATCTAAATTTTAGTAATGGATTATGGCTAACAACCTGTTTGCAAAATTCCTAAAAATGGTAATTGGCTCCAGTGCATTACTGACCATGACCAGTCACAATAAAGATTTCAGCTCATACCATGAAGAGTTCTGAAGTTGCAATGGCCCTTCAGCACCTCTCCTCCTTGAGGCAAGGGCCTTGTCCCCCGAATGCAGGTAGACCCTGGGGAGAGGGTTAGGCCTTGGATGAGGGAGTTTTCTTTGGCTAAAGGAAATAGAGGACTCATCCTCCAACATTCCAGCAACTTGGGGTATGAGGGTTTCAGTCCCAAAGGGAGTGTCTGGGGAGTATATCACAGGATCCATTACAATTAATTATCTTGTAGTTTAGTCTTAATTCTGCTTTGGGACAGCATTTTTTTCTGGTATCTGGTATACTTTAATTTGTCAAAACTTGTGACTCTTGTTTCTGTTTTTTTTTTTTTTCCTTATAGTAATTTTGTATAGATATTGATTTTTTGGTTATTTTCATTCATGTTCAAATATGTTGGATTTTTCTGGGTCAGCTCTCACTTTTGCAGAGAATGGAGAGGCTTTTGTGGGCCTTTTCTGGTTTTTCAGCTCAACCACTCCCTCTTCTGTTGCTATAGTGAAGAGCAGCTTTCTTAATTGTAATGTGTATGTGGTGGTGGTGTTTTGTTTGTTTTTTGTAGTCAGACTTCTGATTCTCTTGTTCTTTTTTTCAGTACTTTACTTATTACAGTAACTATTTCTCTTTCTTCCAATTACTATTGGCTACTGTCTCCAAGGAACAATGACTACTTTCCGAAGTGCCTTCTCCAAAGGGCACTTCTCTTCCAAAGGGCACTTTCCAAAGTGCCCCTTCCAAGGGCCCTTCTCAAGACTACCGTCTTTGTTCCTGTGAATTTTCTGAGCCATATATATTTTAACATTTATTTTTATTTATTTATTTGACTGCTCTGGGTCTTAGTTGCCCGATGTGGGATCTTTGATCTTTGCTGTGAAGTGCAGGATCTTTAGTTGTGGCATGGGATCTGATTCCGATGTTTTGACTTCTCTTGCCAGTGATGATCTGCCATTTTTCAGACCAGATCTCAGCTGTTCCCGATAAAGTTTGGGTTATTTCCTCCTTGGACATGAATCCTTGATGTTGCTGGGTTCTACCATCACCAAGACCCTCCATATTCCCTTACTCTTTCAAACAGATTCTGTGACCACAGATAAACTTGTAGGGGTTCCAGATGGTCTCTTCTGTATCTTTCTCAACCTGCATATAAATTAGAGATTGTAGGATTTTTTTTTCCCTGTATTTAGTATCAGTTGTAGGAAGTTTTATTTCATTTATTTTTGGCTGTGCTGGGTCTTTATTTCTCTTTGGGCTTTTCTCCAGTTGTGGAGAGTGAGGGATAATCTCTAGTTGTGGTGCATGGGCTTCTCATTGCAGTGGTTTCTCTTATTGAGGAGCATGGACTTTAGGGCTCATGGGCTTCAGTGGTTGCAGCACGTGGGTTCAGTAGTTGTGGTTCCTGGGTTCTAGAGCACAGACTTAATAGTTGTGGCACACAGGCTTAGTTGCTCTGAGGCATGTGGGATCTTCCCAGATCCGGGGTTGAACCTATGTCTCTTGCATTGGCAGGCGGATACTTTACTACTGAGCCACCAGGGAAGCCCCAGTAGGAATTTTATTTGTTTTTCTTTTTGCTCCCTACAGTTTTTTGGAAGAGGTATGGGAAGAGTTGTGGGTTTCTCTGGTAGCTCAGCTGGTAAAGAACCCACCTGCAATGCAAGAGACCACGGTTTGATTCCTGGGTTGGGAAGATCCCCCTGGAGAAGGGATAGGCTAACCCTACCCCAGCCCCAGTATTCTTGGGTTTCCCTGGTCACTCAGATGGTAAAGAATCCACCTGCAATGAGAGAGCCCTGGGTTCAATCCCTGGATTAGGAAGATCACCTGGATGAGGGCATGGCAACCCACTCCAGTATTTTTGCCTGGAGAATCCCCGTGGACAGAGGAGACTGACAGGCTACAGTCCAAAAAGAGTTGGTCAGACATGACTGAGCTGCTAAGCACAGCACAGCACATGGGAAGAGTCATAGAATGCCAGAATGTGTATTTGTTTTTATTAATAATATGCATAAATAATATTGTACTTTAAATATCCTTCCATTTTTTTCACTTCTCATGGTTTAAAATCTGTCTGTGCACTATATGTATAGTAGGTTGTTGCTTTTGCTGATACATTTCTTCTCATCTCCATCCACTCTATTTTATGTACCTGTTCCCCTGGTTAATATACCTGAGTTGGTTCCACTAACCTGCTACCTTCCTGGAAGAACATCTTGACTGTTGAATTCAGTTGTATAATATTTATTTGTATCTATTTTTTAAAATCTATTTTCATTAGTGATGTAGATTATGATTCTCTTTTCTTGTACCGTATGTCTGATTTTGGAATAAATTTTTTCCCTCTTTTTCTATTTTCTGGAGCAATTTAATTGACAAAAGGATTAGTGGTTCCTTGAAGTCTTGGAAACTCACTCTAAAATCATGTAAGCCTAAGGCTCTTTTCTAGGGAGTAAGGTCTTACTTACTTTTCAATTTATTTATGGTATTTGGTTTGTTTATATTTTAATTTCTTTTGCCAATTTGGCATTTTATAATTTTAAAAAATCATATACTGCAGGTAAGTTTTTTAGTGTATTAGTCTATAATTAACCATAATACTCTTTTCAATCTCTGCTGTATTTGTAGCTGGTTCCCTTGATTTTGTTATGTGATCTGAATATTCACATATTTTTTGCTGATTAACTCATTAGGGATTTGTCCATGTTACTCATTTTTGTAAATAAAACAGCAAAAATAAGATCTAATACATCTGAAGTTACAATAAATGTTAACCAGTTAAATAAGACAAAAACTCAGATTGGAGCTTAGACTGGACATAAATTAACAATATATTATTTATAAAATACACTTTAAAAAAATATGGACAAATTGAAAGTGGAGATATAAGTAGATGTTTCAGGCTAATATGAACAGAAACATCAAACAAATAAATGCAGAAACAAAATAGATATATTCAAGGTAGAAATTCAAGGTGAAAAGTATCAGGGACGAAGTCTAAGGAGTAGGCAGACTATCAGGAGCTCAACCACGTGAAAATATCAAGTTGATAGCTGGATACACAGGACTAGAAGGCAGGGGCAAAGTTCAGAAGCAAAATAAAAGCTGAGACACAAGTTTGGAGTCATCAGCATATACATGGTATTTAAAGCCATAAGACTGAAGCTATCAAGGAAGTGTATGCAGGAAAAGAGGTCCAAACAGTAAACTTTGAACTATCCCAACATTTTGCCATCAGAGAGATGAAGAGGAACCAGCAAAATGATGTAGAAGCAGCCAGAAAGATAGGAGGCAAACCAGGAAAGCATGATGTCCTGGAGCCATGTGGAAAAGAAGATTACAAAGAAAAAGAGTGATTGGCACTTTCAAATGTAGCTGACAGGCCAATTAAGAGTAAGGCCAAGTAAAATGACCTTTAAACTTAACAATCTGGAGGTTGTTGGCAACCTTGCTAGGAGTAAGCTGGAAGATGGAACTGGGGCAAAGACCTGATTAGAGTGGGTTCGAGAGAGGAAAGAAATTTGAGACAGTGAGTTTACACAGTATTTAAAAGGAATTTTTCTGTGAAAAGGGTGAGAGAAATGGAGCAATAACTGGCAGAGGAGGTAGATCTAAGAGAGTTGTTTGTTTTTAAGTTAAATGTTAAGAAAATTAACATCATGTTAGAGAGGAAAAAGTCAGTGGTACTGAGAGAAATGGGAGAATTACTGAACGGATGTCCTTGAATAGAAGAGGTCTAGTGTGCAAGTAGAGAAGCTGGCAGTAAATAGGCAGCGTACAGTTAAGTTCATCCACAGATAACAAGAGAGAAAGAAGACTATAGAAGCACAAATTTAGATAATTAGAGACTAAATTTGGTGGCTAATAATGGGGCTTCCCAGGTAACTCAGTGGTAGAGAATCTGCTTGCCAGGAGCTGCTGCTGCTAAGTCACTTCAGTCGTGTCCGACTCTGTGCGACCCCGTAGATGGCAGCCCACCAGGCTCCCCCGTCCCTGGGATTCTCCAGGCAAGAACTCTGAAGTGGGTTGCCATTTTCTTCTCTGATGCACGAAAGTGAAAAGTGAAACTGAAGTCGCTCAGTCGTGTCTGATTCTTCTCGACCCCGTGGACTGCAGCCCACCAGGCTCCTCCATCCATGGGATTTTCCAGGCAAGAGTACTGGAATGGGTTGCCATTGCTTTCTCCGGAGATGCAGGAGATGCAGGTTCAATCCCTGGGTCAGGAAGATCCCCTAGGCTAGGAAATGAAAACCCACTCCAGGATTCTTGCCTGAAAAAATTCCATGGACAGAGGAACCTGGTGTGCTACAGTCCATGGAGTCTCAAAGAGTCAGACAAGAACTGAGCAAGTACACTCTGCTGCTGCTGCTGCTGAAGTCGCTTCAGTCATGTCCGACTCTGTGCGACCCCATAGACGGCAGCCCACCAGGCTCCCTCGTCCCTGGGATTCTCCAGGCAAGAACACCGGAGTGGGTTGTCATTTCCTTCTCCAATGCATGAAAGTGAAAAGTGAAGGTGAAGTCGCTCAGTCGTGTCTGACTCCTAGTGACCCCATGGACTGCAGCCTACCAGGCTCCTCCATCCATGGGATTTTCCAAGCAAGAGTACTGGAATGGGTTGCCATTGCCTTCTCCAAGCAAGTACATACAGGTGGCTAATAATCTGAGTTAATCATGATTGTTTCCATTTTCTCAGTGCAGTAGGGAGCTACATGACTAGCCAAGAAGGAAGATGGAAGAGAAGGCCTCAGAGATCTGAAGGGACAGGAGAAAATACAGAATTTTCTTCCAGGACAGTGAGAGTAATGGATTAGAGAAATAGAGTATATTTGCCAGGCAGTACTATGGGCCACTTGAGGTTAATGATTATTTGAAGTAAGATCAGTCAGCAAGTTTAAATGTTTTCCTGAAGCCACATTCAGCTTCCGGAGTGCAGTTATGAGATAGACAGAGAAAACTGAACTTAAGCTGAGCTGTGATCAGCCAGGGAGTATTTCAGAGCAAGAAAGAAACAAGTGAGTTCAAGTTTAGAGCGTATATCAGAAACTGGTTATAATTATCAACTATGGAATTCTAGCTGGGTTACAAAGGAAGTGAGGACATGTAGGGATGAGAGACAGTAAGCAGGTAGTTAAATCAATAAAGGAAAGGGCCCTGTGGAATTCAAAAGGATTGTTGGAGTTGGGGTACTAGAAGGAGCAAGCTGGAAATAGATGATGTTTGGAGAATGAATTATTTGAAACTGAGACTATGTATGGAAGGGTTGCAGTTTTCCTCCCCCTACCCCCACCCCCACTTTTTTTGTGATGACAAAGTCAAGGTTATGATTAATGGATCAAGGGTTATATCTCTGAAGAAGAATAGATCAAAGAATTGTGAGGCCAGGTGTTGGAAAGAGCTATATGAACATTGAAATTGCCAGTGATGACTGCTGGCTCATTCGGTAAAGAGTCTGCCTGCAATGCAGGAGGCCCGAGTTCGGAAGATCCCCTGGAGAAGAGAATGGTAACCCACTTCAGTATTCTTGCCTGGACATTTCCATGGACAGAGGAACGTGATGGGCTACAGTCCATGGGGTCGCAAAGAGTCGGACATGATTGGGCAACACACACACACACACACACACACACACACACACACACACACACACGACAGAAGTATTGGATAAAGTTGCAGTGAGTCAGGAAGAGGTAAAAGATTTCAAGAGAGAGAGCATGGACGGTATTCAGTCTAATGACAGGAGATTTAAAGTTGACTCTTATTAGAAACTAGGAGAGAATGATCTGGAAGTAGCATTGAGGAGCAAGGAAGATCCCCACCTCATTTCCAGGCCAAGTGAATAAGGGGGATGAGAGTTAAAAGAGACAACATTTGACGGACTTCCCTGGTGGTCCAGTTAAGAATCCGCTTGCTGGTGCAGGGGATGTGGGTTCAATCCCTGGTCTGGGAAGATTCCGCATGCTGTGGGTCAACTGAGCTCATGTGCCACAATTACTGAGCCCCCCGGGCCACAGCTACTGAAGCCAGAGCTCCTAAAGCCTGTGCTCCACAACAAGAAAAGCCACCTCAAGGAGAAGCTGGAACACTACAGCTACAGTAGCCGCTGCTCACCAAACTAGAGAGAGCCTGGGCAACAGCGAAGACCAAGTGCAGCCAAAAATATAAAATAATTAATTAATTTAAGTAAATAAATAAAATAGACATCATTTGAGTGGGTGGCAAGTGAGGAAGTATTATCAGTATTATCAGGGAAGAGCAAGGGGTCAGTTGTTGCTTTGCATATTTTGAGGTTACAGTGTCATAATCATCTTTATTAACAATATAGGTGCATGATATTATCTCTATAGTCTTTATCGACTATCTCCCTTTGCCCCGATGATACTTCTTGCCTTGAATTTTATTTTTGCCTGTTATTACATGTCTGCTTTGCCTTGGCAGGTGTTGGGTGGGGTGTACGTATTTGTCTTTTTCGATCTCTTTGTCTGAACTTTGTCCTGTCCTCCTTTTTAAAATTTTTAATGGCATTTAGTTGATCTACAGTGTTGTGCTGCTTTTTGCTGTGCAGCAAAGTGAGTCAGTTACACATATATCTGCTCTTTTTTCAATTCCTTTTGTCCTGTCCTTCTTTTAAGTGTGTCTCTTGTAGACATTATATTGCTAGATCTTTTTAGATTAAATCTGAAAATTTTATCTTTTCTTGGTAAATTAAACTAATAAATTATTTTTTATGTTGAATATTTTATTTCATCCTAGTTTAAATTTTCTTTCATTTTTTCTTGCTTATTTCCTTCTATTAATCAGTTTTTTCTATGGGTTTGAAAAGTACACATTTTATATTTGTTCTTCCATTGGTTATCTTTAACTTGTTAAGATTCTTACTTGTATTTATCTTTTCCAACTTACTAAACTTATCAACACCTATCTGTGCCTTCGCCCTTAATGGTACAGATACTTTTAAAAAATATTTATTTTTTTATTTGGCTGTACTCGTTCTTAGTTGCGGCATGCATGATTCTTAGTTGTGGCATGTGGGATCTAGTTCCCCGACCAGGGATCAAACCCTGGTCCCCTGCATCGGGAGCAGAGAATCTTAGCCACTGGATCACCAGGGAAGCCCTAGGACAAATCCCTGAATATACACTCTTACCTACCTCTGGATATTGCACTCTCCCCCTACTTTGTTATATCTGGTGTGTGTGGGTGTGTATAACGCTTATGTATATATGTATATACAATGTTTCTTAGACACCAACAAGCTTTACAAAATTATTTTCTCATTTTTACTATCTTTATATTTTATAGCATTTCCTAAAATTTTCATTCAATAGATTACTTCCTTCAAGAATACTTTTAAAAGGGGTCTTAATGACAATCTGATGAGACCTTGAAGGTCTGAGAATATATTTGTTATACCCTCACGTTTAAGCGATAGCTTAGTTGACTATAACTTAGCTTCAAAGTTTCTGTTTTTAATATTTTAAAAATATTTATTATTTTCCTGTCCTTACTGTTGCTCCTAAGAAGTCTGACATCATTCTGATTCATTTTCTTTGTGGGTAAGCTGCTTTGCTTAGAATTTTCTCTTTGCTCTGGAGTTCTTAAATTTCATTAAAATATCAATAAGTATTCAATTTTCCCATATCAGCCTAATTTATACTCCCTATATACCCTTCCAATATCAATCTTTCTTTGAAGGTTCTCACTTTTTTAAAAAAATATATCATCTTCCCTACAATAACTTTTTTCTCTCCTGTTAGTGAAGTCACTCAGTTGTGTCCAACTCTTTGCGACCCCATGGACTATAACCTACCAAGCTCCTCTGTCCATGGGATTTTGCAGGTAATAATACTGGAGTGGATTGCCATTTCCTTCTCCAGGGGATCTTCCCAACCCAGGGATCGAACCCAGGTCTCCCACATTGTAGACAGACGCTTTACCGTCTGAACCACCAGGGAAGTCTCCTATTATATAAATGCTGTCTTTTCTATGTCTGAATTCTTTTTTTTTTTTCAATTTATTTATGTTTATTTATTTGGCTGCATAGGATCTTAGTTGCAGCACGCAGGCTTAGCTGCAGCATAGCATGTGGAATCTTAGTTCCCTGACCAGGGATTGAACCCTCGTTCCCCACATTGGAAGGAGAGTCTTAACCACTGGACCACCAGGGAAGTTTCTCTAGCCTCATATTTACTAATTTTTGTATTTTTTCATCTGTATTCCTTCTCAATATCTTCTAGAAAAGTTTCTTGACTGATCTTAGGTTATGTCCATTTTGCTGTTTATATCATCTAGTGAGTTTATTTCAATTATGCATTGAATAGTCAGTAATCCTACTTGGCTCTTCATAAATGTTTGTTTCTGCTTCATTATCAATATCCTCTTGGGAACATTTATTTGGCTTATTGTTGTTGTTCAGTTGCTAAGTTGTGTCTGACTCTTTGCGACCCCATGACCTGCAGCATGCCAGGCTCCCCTGTCCTTCACTGTCTCCCTGAGTTTGCTCAAACTCATGTCCATTGAGTCAGTGATGGCATCCAACCATCTCAGCCTCTGTCGCCCACTTCTCCTCTTGCTCTCAATATTTCCCAGCATCAGGGTCTTTTCCAGTGAGTCGGCTCATCATATCAGGTGGCCAAAGTATTGGAGCTTCAGCTTCAGCATCAGAACTTCCAATGAATATTCAGGGTTAACTTCCTTTAGGGTTAACTGGTTTGATCTTGCTGTCCAAGGGACTCTCAAGAGTCTTCTCCAGCACCACAGTTCGAAAGCATCAATTCTTCAGAACTCAACCTTCATGGTCTTTATTTGACTTGTATTCTAGTAATTCTTTCATCTAGAGTAGGTTTTAATTTATTTTCTTCCCAACTGTCTAGGTACTTTTCCCTGTGAGGTCATTTTCTTTCATGAGTATCCATTATCTCAGTGGGTAATGGAAGGAGAATGAGGTGGGAAGTGTCAAAACCTAGGCTTTAGCTTGTATACCACTCCTGATGAGTGAGACAGTCCAACTTTGAATATCCTTATGTGTATTGCTCTCATCAGAGGGCTTTGCCCCTTGGCGAACTTCTCTATATCCAAGGCTTTGTTCTTTTCTAAAGATGTATTTGTCTAGCCCTCTGGGTAAAGAGAAAGCCTATGAGGAAAGGTAGGAGGAAACCCTTTGATGCTTGTTTCTTGAATCAGAAGTTACTGGGTTTTTTTCAATCCAACTTTCCAGTAGTGTTCCCCTGTGAACCTACTTTCTGGTATTGTAGGAGAGCTGATGGGAAAGGTAGTGATCTACTCTGGGCAGTGGTGGATAGAAAAGAGTCCAACTCAAGATTTCTCCCCAGATCTACTCTCCATGTTGGAAGCCTGGCCCTCCTCTGTCCAGGGCTTCTATCTCCCTTCTTTATCAAATCGTAAGTATCTCCTGACCCTCCAGGGATTTCTGCTGGTTTCATTTTCATTTTTTTTTTTCCACCCATTCATTTCTTGTTTCTGAGGTATCTTTAGGCTTAGGTTGGCATGGGAGGTATACTGTGCCACTTTGTCATTACACCAGGGATCATTTTGTAACAGCCTACCTTAAAGCTTGAAGCCTACCTTTAAGCTTTGTGTTTCCAGCAATTTAGAGCAGAAGATATTCTTTCTTGAATGGTAGTAGTCTGGAAATGAAGGTGTTTAGCCTGAAGAACTATAGGCAGAAATAAAAGCATAGGATAGGCAAAGCAATGTATATACATGAAAGAGCAAAATAGGCATTTTACTGAAATGTTGAAATTTACTTTCAACATACTTGTATTTAATTTTACAGTCACCTGGGAATCTTCTTAAACCTGGAAACAAGACAAGAAAAACTTATTACAAGTTGCTTTTGAACACATTTGTGGGAATACAGATGATTCATAGGGAAATTGAGTGCCTCCAGAAATCAAAGTTAAACTAGAAAAATTAATATGTAAGCCATATATACAAAAGTCACCTTAACAAGGCAGAATGTCTCCCAGGATAAAATCAGGAACAGCAGGACTTGACAGTAGTTTATATTTATTAGACAGTATTCTTATACCTAAAGTTAGAACATGGCCTGAATATTGACAATGGTTGTTATTTCTAGGCATAGACTTGTCTGTGTTTTCCAGATTTTTTATGATGAATATTCATTACCTTTGTAATTGGAAAAAAATGATTTTATGGGATTTTCATAGGGAAATCTTCATATAAATATACAAACCTCTACCAGGATATTTGCTGCAGCATTGTTTGCAATGTTGAAAAAGATCCAAATTTCTATCAGTGGAAGAACTGTTCAATAAATTATGATAGACCTACATAATAAATATCATATAAACAATAAAAGTGATGCTGTAAGTCTATATTAATGTAGAAAAATTTCAAAGATTCACGTTAAGTGAAACACAAAGTAGGTTAAAAGGTGTGTCTGACATGAGTCCATTTTTGCAACCAAAAGTAAGTGCATGGAAATTTTTTGAAAAATATATGCTAGAAGTTACCTCTCGGTCTTAACAAATAAGTTGAACAAAGTTAAAAATCAGCAACTCTTCTTTGATTCTTCAGAGAAGTGAGGTCACAGGGCAAACCACTGCCCCCAAATTGGAGAGACAGATGATAGAGAATTACAGCTTAGCTAAATCAGAAGCTCATGAGCAGAAGCTTCTGCAGGAACCAGTGCCTGGTAGAAAACCTTAAACTGTAACTGATGAATGGTTGGAGGCTCAGTATGAACAAGTCTGAGAGTTAAAAAATCCAGAGGACCTAGTCAATGGGACCTCCAGAAACTCTACTAAATCCTGACAGTGAAGATTGGAGAAAAATCCCCTGTTTAACCCAGAGGACTGGGGAAGGTAACCATTCTGAAGTAGAGCAGAGCCTTCTGTTCTTCTTAACAAATCTACCCTCAAGAGAAACTATTTACCAAAGTCTAACACGCTGGAGTTTTATCAGGGCCTAACCTGCTTGAAGGAAATACCCAACTCCAGTCAGCCCTAGCCATCCTGTCCCATCTAAGGTGAGGTAAGGGTCAGGGGTACTGGCAAGCATTGGTAAAGTTCACAGTCCAGAGGTACAGGTTCTCCAAAAGATGAGACCTAATCACAGAGCTGTAAAATGTTTCCCCTTCTCCCATACTTCACTACCATACCACTAGGGGCCTATTTGCCAGAGTTCCTTTCACCTAATATATCATGTCTGGATTTTAATTTAAAACTTACAAAGCACACTAGAAGAAAAGCACAGTTTGAAGAGGCTGAACAAGCATCAGAACCAGAGTAAGGTACAGTAATGATATTGTAGTTAAGATAATTACAATCATAATTAACTATGATTAATATGCTAAGGATGTTATGAAAAAGTAGACAGCACACAGGAATACTGTATAAGTGAATTTTCTTTAAAGAAGACTTTTCAAGAGAAATCTTAAAATATTTTGAACTAAATTAAAATGAAAATAGGAACATCAAATATTTTGAGCTGCAGCAAAACAGTGTGCTTAGAGGGGAATTTATAGCATTGAGTGCACATGTTAGGAAAGAAGCTTCCACCTTTGGAAACTAAAAAATGAGGAGCAAACAAAATCCAAAATAATCAGAAGAAAAGTAATAATAAAAATTAGAGCAGAAATTAGTAGAGAAAAACAGCAGATTTAACTGGGCACCTTGGTCAATTATGTGTTTATGTTTTTAAGTACAAAGCCAAATGTGTAGAAATATTAACACCATATTCAGGATCATGGTTTCTCTGGCACATGAAGGAAAAAAAGGTCATTGGTTAGGGGTACAATGGAGAAATTCACTTTTATGTGTGTTTGTACTATATATTTTTAAGTTTTGCTTTTTGGGTTTTTCTTTTCTTTTGTAAAGAGCATATTTTATTTCTGCATATGCAGATTTTTAATATTACTATGTTTCTTGCAATCTGAAATATCAATAATAAATACTGAAACAACTTTAATAGCCCTCTAGATAAAGTCCGGGGAACCTAATATGGATTACAAACACCTTCGTGGTTTCTCTGACCCTACTTACCTCTCTAATCTTAACACTTCGAGTTTGTACATAACAGTCTCACCAGGCTGACCAATTTTCCTCAAAAGACCTCATTCCTTCTCTCCAGCACAGCCATTCCTCCTCCTTTATCACCCATCTTTCTCTTGATATTAAATCTTTGCTTAATTGTGCATATCTTTAGGAAAACTTCTCTGGCACTTTTTCTTTGTCTGGGTTGAATACTTCTTTGTCCTTCCAAAACATTTAGCACTTTCCCCATCACTTACCACTTAATCATATGGTATTGGAACTGTTGATTTACTTCTCTATAGCTCCCATTAGAATATAAACCCCAAAAGTACAGAAAGTTATGTCTCACTTATTCTAACATCCCTGGCCTCTGCTTAGTACTTAGCAATAATAGGCCCTCAATAAATATTTTTATAGAAATTATTTAGTTAATTAATGATAGTCTGGCTTATTTAGCATTCTTGAGGCAAGCTATAATTTTATTTTTAATGTGAACCCAGTTTTCTAATCAGTATTTAGTTGGAATCATAAAATATTACCATCCCATAGTGTGGTTAGAAATTATTTCCTGGAAACAAATAAATAATGAAACCCAAAACAGAAATCATTACCTGGAATAAAATTCTCTTCAGTCATTCATATAACAAAGTTTGGGTTAAACTAGGTCTTGCTGTTGTTTTTAGGATTAGCTCATAGTAAGTGTTCATCAGATTGTATAAACCATTCTTAGACAAATGTGATAAAATTCTTAAAGTTGCATTTTGTTTTTATAAATTCAAATTTTGGACTATAATAGGTATTACTCTCATATATGGTAAATATGTACTGATACCACTGCATTTAAATGAATCAAATAAAAATGCCATTGTTTCTTATGTTTTCTTCTTAGCTTACCCTTTTGCTTCATTTTCCCTAGAGTCTGTGTGCTGCTAACTAAAGATTGTGATTTTTGAACAGCTCCTAACCTCATTTGTTAAAAAAAAAAAAAATTATACCTTAATAGAATAATACAACTTTGCTTTTCAAATAGAAGTTTATATAGCAAAATGTTAGCAGCAGTATTATCCCTGAATGGCAGAGGTCGAAAGTAATTTATCTTCTTTGTTATACTTTCTTATGCTTTATATATTTTTGAAATTTTTAATGAAAATATTTCAAATTATATATTGTTGAAAACTGTTCCTTTGGGAATTCCCTGGAGGTCCAGTGGTTAGGACTCGGCATTTTCACTGCTAGGGGCCTGGGTTCAATTCCTGGTGGGGGAACTGAGATCCCACAAGCCATGCAGCATGGCCAATAAATAAATAAATGAAAACTTCTTAAAATTAAAAAAAAAATGTTCTTCTGATAGTTGCTATCTTTTGTAATTCATCAGTATCTTATCATCCCCTACTTTGATTGTTACCTCTTTGGAGACAGAAACATATATGTATTCATTCATTCAACATTGAACTTTTTTTAATATTTCTAATGGGTCAAAATGTCAGACCTCTTGGGATACAAAGAGACAGATGCATAAACAGATCATTATAATACATATGGTAAATACAATGATAGAGTAATAAGCTTAGGATATTATGGAATTTGGGGAAATGGCACATGATGGCAATATGGAAGATTAGGAAAAGCTTTCCTCAGGGAGATAAAATATAAACTAATTAAGTCAGTAATGTTGTTGAGCTGTAACAGAATCCCTGACTAAGGATGGTTGAAGCTAAGAAGTTATTCATTGCTTGTCTAACAAAAAGGCCAGGGGCAAGTGTACTCAGGGTTGCTCTAGTAACTTAATGTCATCAAAGATGGGGTTTTACTTATCTTCCTCCTCTATAATTCTTGGTGTATTGTCTTTTTGGTCCCGTGGTTATCACCTCAGGGTTGCCAAAGATGACACTAGCTCTAAGCATCACATAACACATCAAGGCAGGAAGAGAAATTTTAATCCCAGTCACCCCTGTGGGAAACAGGAAGAAAGGGTACTGGGGGGATAGGGAGGTTTCTGTTTGTATATATTTTTAATTTTAAAAATTTATGAGATAAAGTAAAAGAAGCAATATGTTATTGGTCCTGAATTTTTTCACATATTGTTCCTTCTGCCTGGCATCCATGGTCTCTTGAAACTTTCTCACATATTGTATCTCAGTGCCTCATTTATAGTACCTGGCACATAGTAAGTAGTGAATATTTTTGAAAGTAAAGCAAAAGGCAGAGCAAAAAGAGAAGCAGCTGAACACAATAAGCAGCTAATCTCCCTAAAATATATTGTCTAAAATCAGGGAAGGTAAGTAATAAGGTGATTACAATACATGGTAGGTGCAAGGATAGTGTTAATTACAAGATACTAGTAAGATTATGCTCAAAATACTTCAAGCTAGGTAGGCTTCAGCAGGACATGAACCCAGGACTTCCAGATGTACAAGCTGAGCTTAGAAAAAGCAGAGGAACCAGAGATCAAATTACTAACATTTGTTGGATCATAGAGAAAGCAAAAGAATTCCAGAAGAACATCTGCTTCTGCTTCATTGACTCCATGAAAGTCTTTGACTGTGTGGATCACAACAAACTGGAAAATTTCCAAAGAGATGGGAATAACAGACCACCTTACTTGTCTTCTGAGAAACCTGTATGTGGGTCAAGAAATAACAGAACCAGACATGGAGCAATGGGCTGGTTCAAAACTGGGAAAAGAGTATATGACAAAGCTGCATATTGTCACCTTGCTTATTTAACTTACATGCAGAATTATGCAGAGTAAATCATGTGAAATGCTGGGATGGATGACCCACAGACTGGAATCAAGATTGCCAGGAGAAGTATCAACAACCTCAGATACGTAGATGATACCTCTCTACTGGCAGAGAGTGAAGAAAAACTAAACAGCTTCTTGATGTGGGTGAAAGAGGAGAGTGAAAAAGATGATTTGAAATTCAACATTCTAAAAACTAAGATCATGGCATCTTTTTCCATCCCTTCATGGTAAATGGAGAAAAAGTGGAAACAGTGACAGATTTTATTTACTTGGGCCCCAGAATCACTGTGGATGGTGACTGCAGACATGAAGTTGAAAGACACTTGCTCCTTGGAAGGAAAACTATGACAAATCTAGGTGCAGTGTATTAAAAAAGCAGACACATCACTGACAACAAAGATGTGTATAGTCAAAGCTATTATTTTTCCAGTAATCATATATAGATGTGAGAGTTGGACCATAAAGAAGGCTGAGCACCAAAGAACTGATGCTTGCAAATTGTAGTGCTGGAGAAGACTCTTGAGGGTCCCTCAGACTTCAAGGAAATCAAACTAGTCAATCTTAAAGGAGATCAACCCTATTCATTGGAAGGACTGATGCTGAAGTTGAAGCTCCAATACTTTGACTACCTGATGCAAAGAGCCAACTCATTGGAAAAGAGCCTGATTCTGGGAAAGATTGAAGGCAAAAGGTAGAGGAGGCAGCGGAGGATGAGAAGGTTAGAGAGCATCACCAACTCAATGGACATGAGTTTGAGCAAACTCCAGGAGATAGAAGGACAGAGGAGACTGGTGTGCTACAGTCTGTGAGGCTGCAAAGAGTCAGACACAACTTAGTGACTGAACAGCAGCAACAAGATTACATAATGTTTTTGCTATTATTTTACTTTATTATAGTAAAATTTTCAGTGTCTTATTTCATGGTATCTGCCACCTAAACAAATTTATGAGTTGATGCTGTTTCTTCTTACCCCAGGACTTGGATTTCACCAGAATAAATGAGACTGCTACCACAGATTCTTTCAGGCTACAAAGTTCAGTCTTCTAAATTGTTGGTTTAGAACATTAAATAATTCCCTTTCCTGAAAGAGGTAATGCAGACTCTAAAACTCTTTAGTTCCACTGGAATGATTTCCAATGATATTTTAAAATCTGGTTTAACAGAATTTGGAAACGTGGAACCACATGACTACCACCTTACTTATTGTTTCCAAGTGTATTTAGTGTATCCTGGGATATAAGCCCTGAATTTCCTTCAGATTGGGCCTAGATATGACAACTGAATTTAAGGTCATGTTGCTGAAGCATGAAGTGAGCAAAAGCATTTTACAATGGTCTTTCTGGTATTTTCAACAATAAATCCCTAAGTGGAATTCAAAAGTGGACTGATCTAGTGTTAGATTAAGTTTTGCCATATTATAACTGTTTTTTTGCCTGTTTGTTTGTTTATATTATTCCAATAGGCCCATGAAAAGAGCCACTAAAAGACTAATGCTGAATTTATGGGTACTTTTTTATAACTGGTGTGAGTTTGATGTCACACCAAGAACCTACTTTTGGTAACTTCCTCGTGCTGTAAGTCAAGTTAAGGAAACAAAAGGTACACGACCAAAGGCCCAATTATCAGAGTTCGCCCAGTCCTTAACTTACCTTGATTGAATACATGTAAGAGATCTTATGAAGGCTGACTGAACATCTAACTGAAGCAGCATAGGAATATCTGGGTACCCACCCAGCTGTGCCCAGAGTGAATGCATTGATGTCTTCTCTGTTATTGGGTAACTCGAAGTGGATAGATCTGCATTCCAGATGGCTTGCAGTTGGTCGTCTTTTCTAGAGAATCAGAGAGCACTCCTTAAGCGTCAGACTCTCCTGAGCTCCAAAGCCATTCAAGATATAATTCCTATCATCCTTCCTTTTCTTCACCACCACCGATAGAGCTTCCCTGTTCTTCCCTTTCCACCTGTCCTATAGAGCTCCCACTGGCACTGAGGAACTTTAGTTATGATCACTTCAACTGAGAGATGGATTAAAAAAGCAGAATTTGCAGAAATAACTTTTTTTTTTCCTGAAAGTTGCCTTTCCATGACTTTATCTACTAATACATTTTAAACAACTTTCTAAGCTTCATGGAGTATGCATTCCATATTCAGGCTATTGCCCTACCTCCACAACAATCTTTTCCCTTTCTTTCCCAAAGTTTCTACCTTTTTTTTTTTTAAGAAAATGTTTCTAAGTTTCTTCATTGTGTATATTGAAATAATTTGTTTCTTACTAAGGAAGAATCAACTTCATTTTTTAAAGGAACTCAAAACTAGATGTTAAAGTTTTAAGTAGAAATAAGCCTTTTGCAGACTAGCTAAGAAGATTAATACTTGCACCACCAATATCCACTGCACCATATCATAACTGTGGAGAAGGGGAATCTCTTGGGCAGAAAAAAAAAAGTATTAGGTTCCATTTATTATCCAAAGAAAGTTTAATGTCAGTCTTTCCTACCACACACCTAAATTTATTGAGAATGTTATACTTCCTGTTCTCTTCTTTCAGTAGCTTTGAACATGGCTGTTGAACAGATTTGGTAGAGGCAGGTATTTGCTTTTTTTCAATGACCAAAGGGGTAGGTTGATCGAGATTCAGTTTATATATCTCTTGAAGCTAAAAGTAAATAAATCAGAAAGAGGAAATCATGAAAAGAAATGGCCAAAGTCTTTAGGATGATCTTCTGAGCTGGCCCTAGTTTCCTCTTCCAAATTCTCTTTCTCCATGCCTTTTCTCCCTTCCTCTGAGCACTCTTCAATCAGTACCCACCTCCAACACACAGTTTCAGAGTTGGTAGCCATTAACATATAAAGACCATGGTCCTGCTTTAAGTTCTAGTTTTAGTTCTCTCATTTCCTAGCTTTGTGACTTTGGGTTAGTTGCCAATTTCATTGGCACCTCTTTCTTCTCATTTCTAAAACAAGAATAATAATACAAGGTTGTTGTGAGAGTTGCATAATATGTTTGGAAAACTTCACAAATTGTGAAGAAGCACTGTGCAAATGTAATGATAGCTAACATTGACTGTCAGATGCTTTCTATACGTTAACTTGCCTGCAGTGTGGGAGACCCGAGTTTGATTCCTGGGTCAGGAAGATCCCCTGGAGAAGGAAGTGGCAACCCACTCCAGTATTCTTGACTGGAAAATCCCATGGATGGAGGAGCCTGTGGGGCTACAGTCCAAAAGGTTGCAAAGAGTCGGACACGACTGAGCAACTTCACTTTCACTTTCATTTAATATTTACAGTCTTATAAGATAGGTGCCATTATTATCCTTGTCTTACATATGGGGATATGAAGCTCAGAAAATTTAAGTGGCTTGCCCAGGGTCTCTTAGCTAGTATGTAGTAAAGCCAGTCTGGTAGCAGAACCAACTTCTGGACCACAATTCTGCATCCGTGTAAGGTATTTATGCATTTCTACCCTTTTATTCCTTTTGTTTTTCCCTCTCCTTTCTTAATAGCGTCATACCTACTTCATTACCTAGATTCTAGCTTTCCTGACCCCAGACCTTTATTCATCTTTTGAAATGCCCTAGACATTGTCATTTCTGTTAGACAGCCCATGACATTGCCAATTCATCGTGCCTTACTCCATCTACCTTGGTCATATTTTCCAAACCCAGAACTATCAAGAATATCCATTTTTAAGGTGCGAGAGTTTTAATATTTATATATTGTAACCTAGAATGTAATTTCTGGACAGTTCCCTGATGGCCTAGTGGTTAGAATTCTCGGCCTTCATTCCAGGCCTGGGTTCAGTCCCTGGTTGGGAAACATGGCTGTGTGGCACAACCAAAAAAAAGTAACTTCTAAAAACTTCACAACATGTCTATAATAAGAAGTTTCTCTGTACCTTCTAGAGTAGCAAGTAAGCTAATCTTGCTAATTAATTACTTTAGTGAAACAGAATGATGTACAAATAGAAAATATTCCTAGAACTCCAAAAACTTTGCAGAGCTGCATGCTGGAGAAAGTAAGGGCAGCGTGTAATTCCAGAGCAAAGAACTCTTATCTCAGCTCTGTAACTTTTGGAAGGTCACTATCACTTCCAAAAGCAATACTGCTGGTTATCAGAGTGAATTCACCCATTCACACTGGGTGAATGTCAGAGTTTAACAGGATCTTCTGTGCCTGGTACTATGTAAGCAAGTTAATTAACTCTTATCTCCTTTTTTGTAAATGCTTGATATTAAAACTTGCTTTCTGATAGTTTTGAGGAAAGAAGTAAACACTAAGAATCAGTTGGAGAGCAATGACTTCAAGAGGTTTCATACCTAGAGGCTGGTAAATGTGGGTTGACTAGGAAGGAGTTGAGCATTTCTGGAAGTCTCTCCCATTCTTACAGGCTTCCAGGTGGCGCAGTGGTAAAGAATCTGCCTGCCAGTGCAGGAGATGCAAGACACGTGAGTTCAATCCCTGGGTTGGGTAGATCCCCTGGAGGAGGAAATGGCAACCCACTCCAGTATGCTTGCCTGGGAAATCCCATGGACAGAGGAGCCTGGCAAGCTCTTCTGGGTTGCAAAAGTCCATAGGGTTGCAAAAGGGTTGACACAACTGAGCAACTAAACACCACCATCAATAGATATAATTAAGTTAAGGATCTCAAGATGAGATCATCCTGGTTTAATCAGATGGGTCCTAAATTCAATGATACATTGGCTTTATAACAGAAAAGAACAAAAAACACACTGGACAGAAGGCCACGGAGAAGACAGAGGCAGAGACTGGAGTTATGCAACGACAAGCCAAGGATTGTCTATAGCCACCAGAGTCTAGAAGAGAAGCTTGGAAAAAATTTCTCCCTCAGAGGGTCTGGAAGGAACCAAACCGTAAGAGAACACATTTCTGTTGTTTTTAAGCCATGAAATTTGTAATATGTTAACAGCAGCACAGGGCATTAATATACATGGTATCTCTAGGGAACTGTTATTAATAGTTTCAAAACCTGCCCCTTTCACTTTTCTTACAACAGACTGGGGAGAGGGAGTAGAAAACAGATTACCTGGCTGAAAAAGTACATCATTTTCCTTAGGCACTGATTCCGTTTCTGCTCTAGAGAATTCTGCTTCTCTGTCCAGATCTGCATCACCTTTTTTTGATAATCATCAATCCTCTTCAGCATTATGTAGAGGTTCTGGGTCTCATAACTTCTTCCAGTATCCTGGATGGCTAGTAATCGTTTAATTATGTTGTTCCTTGGAAAAATTAACAAGAATTAGGTTGATAAAATTTCTGACGCTAACTCAGCTAACCTGGCCTCAGTTACTTCCCATTCTCATCTCATCCTTAGTAAGAAGAGATGGTAGAGGGGTGGCAGGCTTGCTTAATGTGACCATCATCTAGTTCCCTATGTGACCAAACTTGCAAAACTCTATATGACTGTCAAATATTTACTTAACTCCGCACAGAGTTTTTAGTGTTACAGTAGTATTGCTTATTATTTTTTAAAGAAAGTTAAGTCACACAGTCGTGTCCAACTCTTTGTGACCCCATGGACTGCAGCCTCCCAGGATGGAAAATTCGTCCATGGGATCTTCCAGGCAAGAGTACTGGAGTGGGCTGCCATTGCCTTCTCTTAAAATACAGTAATATTTTAGTAGTGATATATATAAGACATATAGAAGGTATTTAATACCTTGAAAAAGACTGTCCTTGCCTTCAAAACACTTACAAGCCAGGTTAGAAGACTCATAAAAATTAACTATGTCAGATAATGAAATAAATGCTAAATAGCAGTTGATCTGTTTGAGCTAACAGGAAAACATAATTAATTCTAACAAGAGGAATAAAGAAGGCTCCATAGGAAAATTTGAATACAATCTGGAGGATGTAGTACTCTCTGTTTTTTGTGCCACAACATTTGGGCCTAGATAGTTTTTTTCCATCCCCATTCTACAGGGAGAAAAAGGAATCTGAACAAATTTTCAAAAGTCACATAATTAATTAATGACAGATTTAGGAAGCAAACCCAGATCTTTCTTTCCACAATACCGATATTTCTCAAAGTGTGGACCCTAATCACCTGGACTGATTCATCTTGTGGGGAGGAGGGAGGGTGGTACTTGTTGAATATGGGGTACCTCCCCAGACCTTTTGAATAAAAAAGCTTGGTGGTAGGCTTCAGGATCTGTATTTTAAACAAAATCTCAGGTAAACCTTACAGCCACTAAAGTCTGAGAAAAGGGGAATGAAGAATTCCAGATTGAGGGAATACTATAAATACAGGCAAGATGATGAAAGTTATATTTTGGGAGTGGTGAATAGTATGGAACTTTTTAGACCGCAGATATGTGAAAGGATACATATTGGAGGATAAGACTGAAACAGCTGGATTATGAAAGGCCTTAGAAAAAGGTGTGTTGTGGTGTTTGGATCTAGGGGGAGGTGGGCCATGGGAACACACTGAAGATGTTTTTCTGAATGAATGTGCTTTTCATATAGAGAGGGGCTTCCCCAGTGGATCAGTGGTAAAGAATCTGCTTGCAAGCAGGAGCTGGAGGAGACACACGCTCAGTCCCTGGGTGGGGAAGAGCCTCTGGAGGAGGGTGTGGCAACCCACTCCAGTATTCTTGCCTAGAGAATCCCATGGACGGAGGAGCCTGGCGGGTCGCGAAGAGTCAGGCCAGAAATGACTGAAGCAACTTACTGCCACACATGCCATACATATATAGAGAGAGGTTGTGGGGGGAAGGGAATAACATTTAGGTCTCCTTTACAGGTTGTAATTAATAGTATAGAATGTACTGTATATATGGATCATTTAATACTTAAATATATTAGCTTTCTAAATTATTTCATTTTAAATTAATTTTCCAATAGCCTCCAGGCAGACACTTTAACCTATGAGCCACCAGGGAAGCCCCTCATATCCCATAGGTGATTTTTATTTTTCTACTTCTATGATCATATTTATTACATGTGTTTTTTCCCAGTTTTTTTATTGAAAAGTATAGTTGATCTACAATGTTGTGTCACAGCAAAGTGATTCAGTTATTTATATATATACATGTGTATAAATAGTATAAATATTATAAATGTATTTACATAGTCTCTTTCAGATTATTTTCCATTATAGGTTATTGCAAGATATTAAGCATAGTTCCCTGTGATACATGTGTTTTTAATCACATGTAATCATACACAGGCATCTCCTGCATCATTTCTCCATGTGTTACCAAATTCCTATCACATCCATTCCTATAAATAAAGGTGTTCTCAATTAAGCAATTGGGTAGCATTCTAATGACCATATTTCATATGGATTTGAGATATAAGCAACTGTGTATATTTATAATTGAGGTATTCACTGCAGATGGTGACTGCAGCCATGAAATTAAAAAACGCTTACTCCTTGGAAGAAAATTATGACCAACCTAGATAGCATATTGAAAAGCAGAGACATTACTTTGCCAACAAAGGTCTGTCTAGTCAAGGCTATGGTTTTTCCAGTGGTCATGTATGGATGCGAGAGTTGGACTGTGAAAAAAGCTGAGCGCCAAAGTATTGATGCTTTTGAACTGTGGTGTTGGAGAAGACTCTTGAGAGTCCCTTGGACTGCAAGGAGATCCAACTAGTCCATTCTAAAGGAGATCAACCCTAGGTGTTCTTTGGAAGGAATGATGCCAAAGCTGAAACTCTAGTATTTTGGCCACCTCATGCGAAGAGTGGACTCATTGGAAAAGACCCTGATGCTGGGAGGGATTGGGGGCAGGAGGAAAAGGGGACGACAGAGGATGAGATGGCTGGATGGCATCACCCACTAGATGGACGTGAGTCTGAGTGAACTCCGGGAGTTGGTGATGGACAGGGAGGCCTGGTGTGCAGCGATTCATGGGGTTGTAAAGAGTCGGACACGACTGAACGACTGAACTGAACTGAACTGACTGATATTTATATAAAATTGAGATATAAATTTAAACTAAGTTTAAGGTGTATAATGTGTTGATTTGATGATACATTTATATACTGCAATATGATTACCACTGTAGTGTTAGTTAATCCCTCTATCATGTCACATTTCTTTCCTGTGATGAGAAAAATTGAGATCTGGTCTCTTAGCAACTTTGAAGTTTACAAACATAGTTTTGTTTTGTTTTGTTTGTTGCACTGGGTCTTCATTGCAGTGCATGGGCTCTTGGTTGCAGTGCCTGAGATTCTCTAGTTGCGGAGCACCGGGTTAGTTTCCCCTCTGCAAGTGGAATCTTAGTTCCTGGACCAGGGATTGAACCTGTGTTCCCTGCATTGGAAGGTGGGTTCTTAAACACTGGACCACCAGGAAGTCCCTATAAATACAGTGTTGTTGACTGTAATCACTATGCTATGTATTAGATCTTCCCAATAAGTCTTATTTTCCACATCAAATCTTTCCTGCCGTTTTTCTCTCTATTCACAGTCTTTTAGATTTTTCCTGTAGTTTTTCCTTATTGAAATTATATGTCCCTACTTGGAAAAGTTTGCAGTTTCATTTCAAACTTAGAGATTTTATTGTTTATGTGTTTTAAAATATAATCCAATATCTAATTACCCAGTCTAGTAGCAACCACTGAGGTATCTCATTATTTAAAATTTTCTATCTAGAAACATTTTTGTTCATTTCTTCCTACCACTTGTTCCCACTCTTTTAGCAAATTGTACTTATATTGATAAAATACTGCCCTCATTCTAATAAATATTTTATAGTATTTGATAGAGAATTATGATTCAAAGGAAGGTGCTTTAACATTTACTGAGCATCTACTATGCATCAATCATTGTGCTGGAGATGTTGTTTCTATTTTAAATTTTATGTTAAATAAAACATTTTAATAGTTTAAAATATATTATTTCATTTAATCGTCACAATCATTCTTTGAAGTATATATCATTACATTATCAGTTTTACAAATTTGAGTCAGCACATTAAAATCTTAGAGACGTTTAGAACGAGAAATTTGAACCAAACTCTTCCTGACATGAAAGAGAGAATATGACTAAGATTTGGATATAAAACTATTACTACCCTCCTACACTGTCAATGGGAATGTAAATTGGTATAGGTGTTATAGGCACTATGGAGAACAATACAGAGTTTTCTTAAAAATCTAGAAAGAGTTACCACATGATCCTACAATCCCACTCCTGGGCATATATGCAGAGAAAACTCTAATTTGAAAAGATACATGCACCCATTGTTTATAGCAGCACTGTTTGCAGTAACTAAGACATGGAAGCAACCTAAATGTTCTTTAACAGATGAATGGATAAAGATGTGGTGTGTGTATATATATATATAAATGAAATGCCATTTGCAGCATTTGGATGGACCTAGAGATGATCATATTAAGTGAACTAAGTCAGAAAGAGAGAGATAAATATCATATGATATCATTTATATTTGGAATCTAAAAAAATAATACAGGGAATTTCCTGGTAGTCCAGTGATTAGGGTTCTGTGCTTCTACTACAAAGGGCATGGATTGGACTCCTAGTCAGAGAAGGCCAAAAAAAGAAAACAGATACAAATAAACTTATTTACAAAGCAGAAATAGACTTACAGACATAGAAAATAAACTTACGGCTACTAAAAGGTTAACCAGGGGGTGGGGGAGATAAATTAGTAGTTTGGGATTAACATACATATACACATTTACACATATACACATCATTAACATATACACATTTGCCAACAAAGGTCCATCTAGTCAAAGCTATGGTTTTTCCAGTAGTCATGTATGAATGTGAGAGTTGGACTAAAAAGAAAGCTGAGCACAGAAGAATTGATGCTTTTGAACTGTGGTGTTGGGGAAGACTCTTGAGAGTCCCTTGGACAACAAGGAGATCCAACCAGTTCATCCTAAAGGAAATCAGTCCTGAATATTCATTGGAAGGACTGATGCTGAAGCTGAAACTCCAGTACTTTGACCACCTGATGCGAAGAGCTGACTCATTTGAAAAGACCCTGATGCTGGGAAAGATTGAAGGCAGGAGGAGAAGGAGATGACAGAGAATGAGATGGTTGGATGGCATCACCAACTCAATGGACATGAGTTTGAGTAAGCTCTGGGAGTTGGTGATGGACAGGGAGGCCTGGAGTGCTGCAGTCCATGGGGTCACAAAGAGTCAGACACGACTGAGTGACTGAACTGCACTACACACATTTATGAAACAGGTAAACAACAAGGACCTGTACAGCACAAGAAACTATACTCAGTTTCTTGTAATAACCTATAATGGAAAAGAATCTGAAAAAGAATATATATATATATATATATACATACATATATATGTATAACTGAATCACTTTACAATTAACACAACATTTTGAATTAACTATATTTCAGTTTTTAATAAATAAACAGTTTATTGCTAAAGAGTGCTAACTGCCATCTGAGCTGGTAGAGTTTTGCCTCAGAGCTGATGATTGCTGACTGATTAAGTAGTAGCTGCTGAAGTTTTGGGTGGCTTTGGTGATTTCTTTTTTTTTTTTAAATAATTTTATTTATTTATGGTGTGTTGAGTCTCCGTTGCTGCGTGGGCTTTTCTCTAGTTGCAGCAACAGGGGGCTCCTCTCTAGCTGGAGTGCGTGGGTTTCTCACTGCAGTGGCTTCTCTTGTTCCTGAGCGTGGGCTCTAGAGCTTTCTGCTTTCAGTAGCTGCAGCGTGTGTGCTCAGTAGTTGCAGCTCCCAGACTCGAGCACAGGCTCAATAGCTGTGGTGCATGGGCTTAGTTGCTGCAAGGAATGTGGGACTTACTGGATCAAGGATCAAACCCATGTTTCTTGCATTGGCAGGTAGATTCTTTACCACTGAACTATCAGGGAAGCCCTGGTGATTTCTCAACATAAGACAACAATGAAGTTTGCCATATCATTGACTTGTCCTTTTATGGATGATTTCTCTGTAGTGTGCAATGCTATTTGATAGCATTTTACCCACAGTAGAACTTTTTAAAATTGGAGTCAGTCCTCTCAAACCCTGCTACTACTTTATCAATGAAGTTTCTGTAATATTCTACATCCTTTGTTGTTATTTCAGCAATCTTGTCAGCATCTTCATCAGAAATAGATTCCATCTCAGGAAACCACTTTCTTTGCTCATCCATAATGCAGCTCCTCATCTGTTCAAGTTTCATCATGAGATTGCAGCAATCCAGTCACATCATTAGGCTCCACTTTTAATTCTAGTTCTCTTGCTATTTCCACATCTGCAGTTACTTCTTCCTCTGAAGTCTTGAACACCTCAAAGTCATCCATGAAGGCTGGAATCATCTTCTCAACTCCTGTTCATGTTGATATTTTGCCTTCTTTCTATGAATCATGAATGATCTTTTAAATAAAATATTTATGTATTCTGGCTGCATCGAATCTTAGTTGCAGCAGGCAGGATCTTTGTTGCAGTGTATGGACTCTCTAGTTGTGACACGTGGGCTCAATAGTGGTGATATGCAGGCTCAGTTGCTCTGCAGTGGGATCTTAGGTCCCTGACCAGGGATCAAAGCTGCATCCCCTGCATTGCAAGGTGGATTCTTAACCACTGGACTGCCAGGCAAATTCTAGAGTGACCTTAATGGCATCTAGAAAGGTGAATGCTTTCCAGAAGGTTTTCAACTGACTTTGCCCAGATCCATCAAAGAAATCATTATCTATGGCAGCTACTGTATAACCTTATTAAATGTATAATAAGACTTAAATGTCTTGAAAGGCAGAACTAATCCTTGATCCGTGGGCTGCAGAATGAATACTGTGTTGGCAGGCATGAAAACATCATAAAATCATTCTGCATCTTCATTAGAGCTCTTGGGTGACCAGGTGCATTGTCAATGAGCAGTAATATTTTAATCAGCTTTCTTCACAGTCCAACTCTCACATCCATACATGACCACTGGAAAAACCATAGCCTTGAAGAAGGCTAAGCGCTGAAGAACTGATGCTTTTGATCTGTGGTGTTGGAAAAGTCTCTTGAGAGTCCCATGGACTGCAAGGAGATCCAACCAGTCCATTCTAAAGGAGATCAGTCCTGGGTGTTCTTTGGAAGGAATGATGCTAAAGCTGAAACGCCAGTACTTTGGCGACCTCATGCGAAGAGTTGACTCATTGGAAAAGACTCTGATGCTGGGAGGGATTGGGGGCAGGAGGAGAAGGGGACGACAGAGGATGAGATGGCTGGATGGCATCACTGACTCGATGGACATGAGTTTGAGTGAACACAAGGAGTTGGTGATGGACAGGGAGGCCTGGCGTGCTGCGATTCATGGGGTCGCAAAGAGTCGGACACGACTGAGCGACTGAACTGAACTGAACTGAACTGGCTGACTAGACAGACCTTTGTTGGCAAAGTAATATCTCTGCTTTTCAATATGCAATCTAGGTTGGTCATAACTTTCCTTCCAAGGAGTAAGCGTCTTTTAATTTCATGACTGCAATCACCATCTGCAGTGATTTTGGAGCCCCAAAAAATAAAGTCTGACACTGTTTCCACTGTTTCCCCATCTATTTCCCATGACGTGATGGGACCAGATGCCATGATCTTCGTTTTCTGAATGTTGAGTTTTAAGCCAACTTTTTCACTCTCCTCTTTCACTTTCATCAAGAGGCTTTTTAATTCCTCTTCACTTTCTGCCCTAAGGGTGGTGTCATCTGCATATCTGAGGTTATTGATATTTCTCCCACAAGCTTGATTCCAGCTTGTGCTTCTTCCAGCCCAGCGTTTCTCATGATGTACTCTGCATAGAAGTTAAATAAGCAGGGTGACAATATACAGCCTTGACGTAGTCCTTTTCCTATTTGGAACCAGTCTGTTGTTCCATGTCCAGTTCTAACTGTTGCTTTTTTAAAATGTAGCCACCTTCATTATTTTAGCTGTATCTGGATAACTTGCTGCAGCTTCTTTATCAGCACTTGCTGCTTCACCTTGCATTTGATGTAATGAAGAGGCTTCTTTCCTTAAACATCATAAATCAACCTCTGCTAGATTTAAATGTTCTTCTGCAGCTTCCTCAACCTCTTTCAGCCTTCACAGAATTGAAGAGAATTAGGGCCTTCGTCTAGATTAGGCTTTCCACTAAGGGAATGTTGTGGCTGGTTTGATCTTCTATCCATACTACTAAAATTTTCTTCACATCAGCAATAAGACTATCTTTCTTATCATTTGTAAGATTCACTAGAGTAGCACTGTTGATTTCCTTCATGAACTTTCCTTTGCATTCACAACTTAGCTAATTGGTGCAAAAAGCCTAGGTTTCAGCCTTTCTTGGCTTTCAACTTGCCTTGCTTGCTAAGTTCATTCATAATCTAGCTTTTGACTTAAAGTGAGAGACTTGAGACTCGTCCTTCCACTTTAACACTTAGAGGCCTTTGTAGGGTTATTAATTGGCCTAACTTCATTATTATTGTGTGTCTCAGGGGATAGAGAAGCCCAAGGAGAGGGAGAGAGGTGGAGGAATGGCCAGTTGGTGAAGCAATCAGAACACACAAAAGATTTATTATTTAAATTTGCCTCCATCTTATGTGGATATAATGCATCATTCCTTGAAACAATTACTCTTTTCACACACACACATACACACACTGTGCTTCTTGCTTCCTTTCTTTGTTCTGCTAGACTCTCTGCCTTTGCTGCCTTAATGACTCTTTTTTTTTAAATTTTTATTTTTACTTTATTTTACTTTACAATACTGTATTGGTTTTGCCATACATTGACATGAATCCACTACGGTGTACATGTGTTCCCAAACATGAACCCCCCTCCCACCTCCCTCCCCATAACATCTCTCTGGGTCATCCCCGTGCACCAGCCCCAAGCATGCTGTATCCTGCATCGGACATAGACTGGCGATTCGATTCTTACATGATAGTATACATGTTTCAATGCCATTCTCTCAAAATCATCTTAATAGTTCTTTGAGACATAATTCAAAAGTGTGAAGGCCTAGAAGCTTCACCTAACTCTTGTGTCTGCTCAGTCTTCTGTATAGAGTTGGTGATATACCATCATTGTTCTTTCCACCTCATTCTATATAGTCATCTGTTTGTGTGATTGTTTCTGAGGAGACTTTGAGTGCCCTCGAGGCAGGGATATGGTTTATCCATTTTTGTATCCTTCCACCCTCCACCCCCTGGGCCTAACTCAGTCCCTGTCATATTATTTAAATGTTGATGATGAACTAAATGATAAGTTAAATCCTATCTATCTATCACTACCACATTTAGTATCTTTAAGAACTTTCTTCAATACATATGGAAATGAAATGTTTCATTATCAGCACATGGTATAATTTTATATCCTCTCCATCATTCTTCTCAGGTATATTAATACTGATCATGTGGTAATATAACTCTAAAACAGTATTTTCATATTTAAATATGAAATATTTACTTACAGAGGCTCTACAAAAATTTCTTTATAATAATAAAGAAATAATTTATATTATTATAAAAATAATTTATATTATTATAGTTTACATTTTCTTTCCAATACAATGTTACAGTCTTCTTGACTCAGGCATTTTTATTATGGAATTGTTCATCTGTCTGTATGTAATTCCTTGTTAGACATTGTTGGTGATTTGATCATTATAACATTAAATAGTAAAGAAGAGCTTACTGAAAAATGAATGAATTGATCCTTGATGGGATTAAAGTTATGTGTATAAATTAAATATTGTGAAATGTTGATCTATCTATTTCAGTTTTTAAATGATTTTACCAAAACAGGTCACATCATGTCACTTAGGTCTTCAAAATCTTCAATAATTATAAACAAACTTAATTGCCATATAAAAATTAAATTGTCAAAGGACTTCCCACAAAAGCACCAAGTTCATATAGTATCACAGGTAAAATCTGTCAAATATAAAAACAACAGCTAATTTTATCATTAAATTGTTCTACAGCATAGAAAAGAAAGTTTTTACATTTTTAAAATGATGCCAAACTTAAAATTATACCAAAACTTAAAATTATACCAAAACTTAAAATTATACCAAAATTTGACAAAGAAAGCACCAAAATAAATAAATAAACCACCAGTCAAACTTATGAATGGATTTCAGTACAAAATAAAATCCTAAATAAAATATTAGCAAATGTAACACCCTCAAAGAAGGATACTGGGTTGGCCAAAATGTTCATTCAGGTTTTTCTATAAGATGCTGCAGAAAAACCCAATCAAATTTTTTGCCAACCCAATACAAATAGGATTTATTCCAAGGATGCAATGATAGTTTAAAACATTAGTCATATTAATAAATATTAGGAGAAAATATTTTCTCTGATAACCATGATAATGAAGTGCTGAAATCATATTTAACAAAATGTAATTTAATAAACTTAACAAAATTAAATATTCACTCTTAATTTTAAAGAAATAATGAAATGGGCTGAAGGATACTTCTTTAATATGACAAAATGTATTTCAACCCAAAAGCCAGCATTTTTTAGTGACAGATACTAGAATGATGTCCTCTATCATCATTATATTTTTAATCAATTCATATTTGCTGCTGCTAAGTCGCTTTAGTCGTGTCTGACCCTGTGCGACCCCATAGACGGCAGCCCACTAGGCTCCCCTGTCCCTGGGATTCTCCAGGCAAGAACACTGGAGTGGGTTGCCGTTTCCTTCTCCAATGCATGAAAGTGAAAAGTGAAAGTGAAGGTGCTCAGTCGTGTCCAACTCTGTGCGACCCCATAGATGGCAGCCCACCAGGCTCTCCCGTCCATGGGATTTTCCAGGCAAGAGTACTGGAGTGGGGTGCCATTGCTTTCTCCCAATTCATATTTACATTTTAGTAATTAGCAGTGAAAGAATGACTTAAATTTTGGCATTCTGAGTTACAAAGGAATGGATAAAATAACTCCCCTCAAAATGAAATTGATTAAGGTTAAAGATGTTTTGCAGCTTTTTTAGAAAGGAAAATATAAATATAAACAATCCTTTTAAACATTCTTGAAGGTGAATTTTTCCTAGAAAAAAATAACATGAGGCCATGGAAAGGCACTACTAGCTGTTACTCTGGGTAAGTCAAGTGAACAAAGGTGGCCTGGTGCTGGTGGCCACATCACCAATATTTTTTAATACAGTTTTTAAGGTTTTAATCAATTCAGGCAGTCAAGAGACAGAAATGAGATATTTAAAAATTGGAAAAATCTAGATGTAAAAACATTATTATTTACAAGGGATATGATTATGTAATTGGAAAACTCAAGAATATCAACTGAAAAACTATTACATGCTTTTGAATACAGTAAGATGAATATGCCATTGAAATTGCATATGAAATGATATGCATATGAATATGCACATGAAATTGATATAGAGAGATCTAGCCTTTCTTTATACCAATAACAATCAGTTAGAAGGTGTCATAGAAGGAGAGAGTCCGTTTATAACATCAAAAATAAAAACTACCAAGATACACACTTATGGAAGAATATTCAAGAGCTTGACGAAAACTTTAATAACTCCAACAGAACACATACACACACACATACACACACACCTGAACAGAAAAAAATGTATATCATTTTCTTGAGTAGGAAGACTATGTTAGTAAAGATAAGCTAGGTTTTGCTGTTTTAACAAATAATCCCCAAATCTCAGTGACTAAAAACAACAAAAGTTTATCTGTTGCTCATAGTACAAATCCATCATCGCTTTGCAGAAAAGAACTTCATTTTATACTCTCCGGAACACAGGGTAACAGAACAGCCATCATCTTGAACACTATAGCTTATCATGCCAATGGAAAAGGAGACTCTAGAGGGTCTCAAACTGACAATGGCAAGCTCAGCACAGAAAAGACACACAATTCTGGTCACATCTCATGGACAAGTACTAGGAAACAGTAGTAATAACTATCACAAAGACTCAGCATCATAAAAATAAAACTACAACAAATAACAGTAATTCAAGTCTATGCCCCAACCAGTTATGCTGAAAAAGCTGAAGTTGAAAGGTTCTATGAAGACCTACAAGACCTTCTAGAACTAACACCCCCCCAAAAAAATGTTCTTTTCAACAGAGGGGACCGGAATGCAAAAGTAGGAAGTCAAGAGATACCTGGAGTAACCTGAAAATTTGGCCTTGGATTACAAAATGAAGCAAGGCAAAGGCTAACAGAGTTTTGCCAAGAGAATGCACTGGTCATAGCAAAGACCCTCTTGCAACAACACAGAGAAGACTCTACACGTGGACATCACCAGACGGTCAATACTGAAATCAGATTGATTATATTCTTTGCAGCCAAAGTTGGAGAAGCTCTATATAGTCAGCAAAAACAAGATCGGGAGCTGACTGTGGCTCAGATCATGAACTCCTTATTGCAAAATTTAGATGTAAATTGAAGAAAGTACTCGCACTACCTGGGAAGCCCCAAAATACTAATAATCAACTATTCAAGTACTATAAGAAATCTCAAAATAATTTTTTAAAAATATATTTCTCAGAGTGGAAAGGGCTTTTTAAAATAAGGCACAAAGCATTATTGAAAATATTAATATAAACATGAACTCCTTATTGTCAAATTCAGACTTATATTGAAGAAAGTGGGGAAAACCACTAGACCATTCAGGTATGACCCAAATCAAATCCTTTATGATTATACAGTGGAACTGAGAAATAGATTTAAGGGACTGGATTTGATAGACAGAGTGCCTGATGAACTATGGACAAAGGTTCGTGACATTGTACAGGAGACAGGGAGCAAGACCATCCCCAAGAAAAAAAAATGAAAAAAAGCAAAATGGCTGTCTGAGGAGGCCTTACAAATAGCTGTGAAAAGAAGAGAAGTGAAAAGCAAAGAAGGAAAGGAAAGATAGACTCATTTAAATGCAGAGTTCCAAAGAATTGCAAGGAGAGATAAGAAAGCCTTCCTCAGCAAGCAATGCAAAGAAATAGAGGAAAACAATAGAATGGGAAAGACTAGAGATCTCTTCAAGAAAATTAGAGATACCAAGGGAACATTTCATGCAAAGATGGGCTCAATAAAGGACAGAAATGGTATGGACCTGACAGAAGCAGAAGATATTAAGAAGAGGTAGCAAGAATACACAGAAGAACTGTACAAAAACGATCTTCACGACCCAGATAATCACGATGGTGTGATCACTCACCTAGAGCCAGACATCCTGGAATGTGAAGTCAAGTGGGCCTTAGGCAGTATCACTGTGAACAAAGCTAGAGGAGGTGATGGAATTCCAGTTGAGCTGTTTCAAATCCTGAACGATGATGCCGTGAAAGTGTTGCACTCAATATGCCAGCAAGTTTGGAAAACTCAGCAGTGGCCACAAGACTGGAAAAGGTGAGTTTTCATTCCAATCCCAAAGAAAGGAAATGCCAAAGAATGTTCAAACTACGGCACAATTGCACTCATCTCACACGGTAGTAAAATAATGCTCAAAATTCTCCAAGCCAGGCTTTACCAATACATGAACCATGAACTTCCAGATGTTCAAGCTGGTTTTAGAAAAGGCAGAGGAACCAGAGATCAAATTGCCAACATCTGCTGGATCATTGAAAAAGCAAGAGAGTTCCAGAAAAACATCTATTTCTGCTTTATTGACTATGCCAAAGCCTTTGACTTTGTGGATCACAATAAACTGCAAAATTCTGAAAGAGATGGGAATACCAGACCACCTGACCTGCCTCCTGAGAAATCTGTATGCAGGTCAGGAGGCAACAGTTAGAATGGGACATGGAACACAGACTGGTTCCAAATAGGAAAAGGAGTACGTCAAGGCTGTATATTGTCACCCTGCTTATGTAACTTATATGCAGAGTACATCATGAGAAACGCTGGGCTGGAAGAAGCACAAGCTGGAATCAAGATTGCCAGGAGAAATATCAATAACCTCAGATATGCAGATGACACCACCCTTACGGCAGAAAGTGAAGAAGAGCTAAAGAGCCTCTTGATGAAAGCGAAAGAGGAGAGTGAAAAGTTGCCTTAAAGCTCAACATTCAGAAAACGAAGATCATGGCATCTGGTCCCATCACTTCATGGCAAATAGATGGGGAAACAGTGGAATCAGTGGCTCCAAAATCACTGCAGATGGTGATTGCAGCCATGAACTTAAAAGACGCTTAGTCCTTGGAAGGAAAGTCATGACCAACCTAGATAGCATATTAAAAAGCAGAGACATTACTTTGCCAACAAAAGTCCGTCTAGTCAAGGCTATGGTTTTTACAGTATGGATGTGAGAGTTGGACTATAAACAAAGCTGAGTGCTGAAGAATTGATGCTTTTGAACTGTGGCATTGGAAAAGACTCTTGAGAGTTCCTTGGACAGCAAGGAGATCCAACCAGTCCATCCTAAAGGAAATCACTCCTGAATATTCTTTAGAAGGACTGATACTGAAGCTGAAACTCCAATACTTTGGCCACCTGATACGAAGAACCGACTCATTTGAAAAGACCCTGATGCTGGGAAAGATTGAGGGCAGGAGGAGAAGGGGATGACAGAGGATGAGATGGTTGGATGGCATCACCAACTCAATGAACAAGAGTTTGAGTAAACTCCAGGAGTTGGTGATGGACAGGGAGGCCTGGTGTGCTGTAGTTCATGGAGTCACAAAGAGCCGGGCACTACTGAGTGACTGAACTGAACTGAACTGAATATAAACATATAAAAATATAAATTATTTAGAAAGCAAAACCCACCAAAAGGAGAGTCTAAACACAAGTGGGGAAAGTTTTGTAGTTTATATCACAGACAAGGGGCTAATTTTCTCAATATTTGAACAGGTCCCAGAAATCAATTAAGAAAGCAACAGAAATAAAAACAAAAATAAACAATTGGGACCTAATTAAACTTAAAAGCTTTTGCACAACAAAGGAAACTGTAAGCAAGGTGAAAAGACAGCTTTCAGAATGGGAGAAAATAGTAGCAAATGAAGCAACTGACAATTAATCTCCAAAATATTAAAGCAGCATATGCAGCTCAATACCAGAAAAATGAATGACCCAATCAAAAATTGGGCCAAAAAACTAAACAGACATCTTTCCAAAGAAGACAAATGGCTAATAAACACATGAAAAGATGCTCAACATCACTCATTATCAGAGAAATGCAAATCAAAACCACAATGAGGTACCATCTCATGCCAGTCAGAATGGCAGCTATCAAAAAGTCTACAAACAATAAATGCTGGAGAGGGTGTGGAGAAAAGGGAACCCTCTTACACTGTTGGGAATGCAAACTAGTACAGTCACTATGGAGAACAGTGTGGAGATTTTTTAAAAAACTGGAAATAGAACTGCCATATCACCCAGCAATCCCACTTCTGGGCATACACACTGAGGAAACCAGAATTGAAAGAGACACATGTACCCCAATGTTTATTACAGCACTGTTTACAATAGCCAGGACATGGAAGCAACCTAGAGGTCTATTGGCAGACGAATGGATAAGAAAGCAGTGGTACATATACACAATGGAGTATTACTCAGCTATATATAAAAAAAAAGAACACATTTGAGTCTGTTCTAATGAGGTGGATAAAACTGGAGTCTATTATACAGAGTGAAGTAAGTCAGAAAGAGAAACACCAATACAGAATATTAACACATATATAGGGAATTTAGAAAGACAGTAACAACCACCCTATATGTAAGACACAAAAAAGGCACAGATGTAAAGAACAGACTTTTGGACTATATGGAAGAAGGCAAGGGTGGGATGATTTGAAAGAATAACACTGAAACATGTCTGTTGCCCTGTGTAAAATAGATGACCAGTGCAAGTTCAATGCATGAAGCAGGACGCTCAAAGCTGGTGTTCTGGGACAACCCAGGGAAGGAGTGGGGAGGGAGGTGGGAAGGGGCTTCAGGATGGGGGGACACATGTGCACCCATGGCTGATTCATGTCGCTACATGGCAAAAACCACCTTAATATTGTAAAGTAATTAGCCTCCAATTAAAATTAATTAATTAATCATTTTAAAAAGCAACTTGATAACCCAGCTGAAAAATGGGCAAAGCATTTGAATAGCATCTTTACAGAAAATAAAATACAGATGGTTCTTAACTCTATGAAAAGATGCTTAACTTCAATCTATAATAAAAGTAATGCAAGTGAAAGCATGGAAGTGCCATATTTCATTCATTACATTGACAATGAACAAAAAAGTTGATAGTATTTGTGGGGAAATACTCTTTTATAATGCTGACTGATATATAAATTGTTCCAACCTCTTTGGAGAACAATTTGACAAAAAATTTATCACAATTACAAAATGCTTACCCTTGATTTAGAAGTTCTACTTTTAGGAACATACATACATGTATACATATGTATATACAAGATTGTTCATTGAAGTATATTTTTATAATGCAAAATATTGAAAACAGCATAAATGTTATGTTAACCTCATCAAAAGTTAAGTAAATTCTGGTAAATCTAGACTTTGGAGAACTATAAAACTGTAAAATGAATGAGTAGACTCTTTATATATTAATATCTAAATTCTAGCTTGTTATGAAAAAATCAAACATTGTAATTTTAAATGTATAAAGAGTGGGATAAAAGAGCCTATGTTCTTTGCTACATATGTAGAAAGTATCTCTGGGTGGAATACCTGGGTAGCCCTGAAGGAGGGGCCTAATGGCCAAGAATAAGAATACTAAGGAGGCTTTTCACGCTATTTGTATTTTTTAAAATACTGCACCAGGTGAATGCAATTATTTATTTTAATTTAATATAACAAAGAAAAAAAGACATGAAGGAACTGGAGAATGACCAGAAACATGTTATTTCAGATTCTCAAGTGGATGAAAGTGCTTATGTGTAAAAACAGATTTAAAAGACTAGGAACAACAACAACAAGAAGACTAGGAACATTCATTCTGGGAAGAGAAAAACACACTATAGAGTAGAAAATATTTCAACAATTCTAAGGTAAGCAGTTTTGAAATGAAAATTTCTGTCTATACACTGAATGTCTTTCTTTTACACCTTGTTATTCCAGTGCTTAGTTTTTAAATGAATTCAGTTCTCAGAAATGTAAATATCATGAGAACAGGGTACTTTGTTTTATTCACTGCTATATCCATAGCATCTAGAACAGTGCTTGCCAAATAGTACGTATTCAATAAATATTTGTTGAATAAATGACATAGATTGTTTCTATAATTAATGATAGCTTTTTCTATCATTGATCTTAGTTTGACATATTGTAATTTTAGGTTAGAAAAATTCTCCAAATAAGATAACACAGTATTATAAATTAACTATTTTAAAAAGGGGAAAGAATTTCTACAATAAAAAAAATGTTTTTAAAATCCCCAAAATAATAAGTTGGCAACCTCTAACACAAAGGCCAAGAATTGGCAGGCTAATTTCAATTTAAAAAATCAAGACTAGAACATGTTTCCTGTAGGTCATTCTAGCATCAAAGCTTCTATGGCAACATGAAGTACATAAACCTGCCTGACATCTCCCACTTTAATAGATCTTCTGTCCAACTTCACTGCAATAAAAAGTAAATTTAAAAAAAAAAGAATCATAGGTCTTCTGGTGAATGCAAGATTAAAGTAATTCAGAATAACTGCAAGCATTTCTAAACTTTTGAAGTTGATATTTTGGAGATCAACCATGAGCCTCAAAATATATTTTAGAATCTCTGCTAGAGATATATATGAGTGAAACGGGTGTTATATGACATTTCTTATTTCTAAAAAATATACCTCCTTTTGATATCTTAAATATGCTTCCATCTTACAAACCTTCTATAAGAGAATCTTTTAGAACACCTAACCTGACAAATACATATATACTGACAGGGTAATGAGGGAGGATATTTGAAATCAGGACTAAATCAGACAACTAGACACATAATATTTACATCTACCTTGCACGCTGGATCAGTCTATAGGCATTGTACTTGCGGAATAGGTATCCCAGCCGAACTTTGTCTGTACGAAGTGTCTCGATTATGAGATTCCTAGCTTCTGTGTGTAGCTGTGAAGGGAGTATAGAAGCTTTTGTGGCCTGATTTAAGAGTATCAGGTTCTTCCGCTGAGCCTCCACATCAACAAAATAGTTCTGTTCTTTGAGCTCTTGGGGATAGGAAGTGGGCACCATCATCTTGGGTTGCCTGGTATCTGAAACTGAAGTCAGTACCCAGGGCTTATTGATAGGGGGAAGTTGGGATTTCTGGTCCCATTCAGAAGGTGAGCTCTGCCGTGTTTTGAGTAGTTGAGTAGTAATAAGAGAAGGTAGTGGAGTTACAGGCCTAATGAGAGTAGTAGGAAGGGTCCCCTCATCAGCATAAGGGGCTTGAGATACTGGTGTCTTGTAATCGGTGAGATGGGACTTAAACATTCTAAATCGTTCCACGGCAAAAGGATCTTCAGGTATCTGGATTTCTTCAGAAGTGTCAGAGACCTCTGCTGTTTGGAACTTCTTAGTGGTGAAAGGGGCTTGAATTACCTTGAAACTTGGAGCACTGGGATGGACTGATACTGATTTCAATTTCAGAGAAGAAATAATTGACAATCTTTCCTTCCTTTTCTCAGAGACAGCAGAGAACAAATCTTTCTGTGGCTTTCCAGGGGTTGAGGGAGTCAATGGTGTTAGGGGACGCCCAGGGGTGGGAGAGACCCATAGAGGGGAAGCTTGCCCAGGAAGGGTCCTTGGTGGCAGATGCTGCCCAAGGGTAGAAGGGGCTTGTAACCCAGGAGATTGCTTATGAGTGGCAAAGGTCTGGGATGCCTGAAACTGCTCAGAGAGTGTTAAGGGTCCAGATTTCAAGAGCTCCTGAGGGATGGAAGTAGTCCCAGAAACCAAGTGCTTCCTAGGAGAGAGAGGAGCCCAGATTTGGGGAATCTGTGCAGAGGTGACTGGGACTCCAGATATAAGGGGCTGTCTGAGGTCATGAAAGGGCTTCAATATCAGAGGTGACTGGGGTGTCATAGAGTCCCTAGATATGAAGAATTGCCTGGAACTAAGGAGGGCCTCTGGTTCAAAGGGCTGCTGTGGAGTGGGAGAGAGCCCAGATATTGGACTGGGAACTGGTGTTGGGAATGGAACAGAGGTTGATAGATCCTTAGACATTAGGGTCTGTCTGGAAGAAGGAGAAGTCTGTGGTGCCAGGGGCTTCCCAGGGTCTGAAGGAATCCTCATTCCCAAGAATTTCTCAGAGGGGGCTTGTTTAAGAGGAAACCTTGACATACGGAAAGGAGTAGAAGGCACCTCAAATACAGGGAACTCCTCAGCAATAGCAGCAGATGATACTGGGGACTCCTTAGGAGTGTGAGGAGCATGTTTCGTGACAGATTTATCAGTAATGGAAGAGATCCCAGTTTTCAGTGTATGTCCTGAAGGAGGACTAGCCCAGGGTGGTAAGGGGTGCTCCTTAAAGAGAGGAGTTCTTGATGTTAGGCCCTGCACAGGCCTAACAGTAATACCCACGGACCAGGCCTCCCCTGGGGTGAAAGGAGCTTCCAAAGGTTGGATTTGTTCTGGGATGTGGGGATATTCTAAAGTATACACTTTATCTGAGGTGAGAGGAACCCCTAATTTTGCAAACTGTTCATGAGAGAGAGAAATCCCCAATGCTTGAGCCTGTCCTAAAGTGAAAGGGGCCCCCAAATCCTGAGGCTGTGGAATGATGACAGGGATTCTCAGTGCCTGAGACTGCTGAGGGGTAAGAGTGATGCCCTGAGCCTGTGCCTGCTCAGGGGTGATGTGGCTCCTCAGTGCCTGGACCTGTTGAGAAGTGAGAGACACCCAAGGTACCTGGGCCTGATCAGGAGTGAGAGTGATCCCTAGTGCATGGGCCTGCTCAGAGGTGACATGGATCCCCAGGGCACGGGCCTGTTCAGGGGTCACATGGATCCCCAATGCCTGGGCCTGCTGAGGGGTAAAGATGATGCCCTGAGGGGTGGCAGGGATCCCCAAATCCTGAAACTGCTGAGGGGTGAGAGTCAGACCGTGAGCTTCACCCTGCTGAGGGGTGATAGGAATGCCTAGTGCCTGAGCCTGTTGAGGGGTGAGAGAAACCCCCACTTCCTGGATATGCTGCAGGGTGACTGAAATCCCCAGTGCCTGGGCCTGCTGAGGGGTGAGAGTGATCCCTGGTGCCTGAGCTTGTTCAGGGGTGAGAGTGATCCCCAGTGCCTGGGCCTGCTGAGGGGTGAGAGTGATCCCTGGTGCCTGAGCTTGTTCAGGGGTGAGAGTGATCCCCAGTGCCTGGGCCTGCTGAGGGGTGAGAGTGATCCCTGGTGCCTGAGCTTGTTCAGGGGTGAGAGTGATCCCCAGTGCCTGGGCCTGCTGAGGGGTGAGAGTGATCCCTGGTGCCTGAGCTTGTTCGGGGGTGAGAGTGATCCCCAGTGCCTGGGCCTGCTGAGGGGTGAGAGTGATCCCTGGTGCCTGAGCTTGTTCAGGGGTGAGAGTGATCCCCAGTGCCTGGGCCTGCTGAGGGGTGAGAGTGATCCCTGGTGCCTGAGCTTGTTCGGGGGTGAGAGTGATCCCCAGTGCCTGGGCCTGCTGAGGGGTGAGAGTGATCCCTGGTGCCTGAGCTTGTTCGGGGGTGAGAGTGATCCCCAGTGCCTGGGCCTGCTGAGGGGTGAGAGTGATCCCTGGTGCCTGAGCTTGTTCAGGGGTGAGAGTGATCCCCAGTGCCTGGGCCTGCTGAGGGGTGAGAGTGATCCCTGGTGCCTGAGCTTGTTCAGGGGTGAGAGTGATCCCCAGTGCCTGGGCCTGCTGAGGGGTGAGAGTGATCCCTGGTGCCTGAGCTTGTTCGGGGGTGAGAGTGATCCCAAGTGCCTGGGCCTGCTGAGGGGTGAGAGTGATCCCTGGTGCCTGAGCTTGTTCAGGGGTGAGAGTGATCCCAAGTGCCTGGGCTTGCTGAGGGGTGAGAGTGATGCCCTGAGCTTCAGCCCACTGAGTGATAGGAATCCCCAAAGCCTGAGCCTGCTGAGGAGTGAGAGAAGCCCCCACATCCGGGATATGCTGTGGGGTGACTGAAATCACCAGTGCCTGGGCCTGCTGACGGGTGAGAGTAATCCCTGGTGCCTGAGCTTGTTCACGGGTGAGAGTGATCCCCAGTGCCTGGGCCTGCTGAGGGGTGAGAGTGATCCCTGGTGCCTGGGCCTGCTGAGGGGTGAGAGTGATCCCCAGTGCCTGGGCCTGCTGAGGGGTGAGAGTAATCCCTGGTGCCTGAGCTTGTTCGGGGGTGAGAGTGATCCCCAGTGCCTGGGCCTGCTGAGGGGTGAGAGTGATCCCTGGTGCCTGAGCTTGTTCGGGGGTGAGAGTGATCCCAAGTGCCTGGGCCTGCTGAGGGGTGAGAGTGATCCCTGGTGCCTGAGCTTGTTCAGGGGTGAGAGTGATCCCAAGTGCCTGGGCTTGCTGAGGGGTGAGAGTGATGCCCTGAGCTTCAGCCCACTGAGTGATAGGAATCCCCAAAGCCTGAGCCTGTTGAGGAGTGAGAGAAACCCCCACATCTGGGATATGCTGTGGGGTGACTGAAATCCCCAGTGCCTGGGCCTGTTGTGGGGTAAGAGTGATCCCTGGTGCCTGAGCTTGTTCAGGGGTGAGAATGGTTCCCAGTGCCTGGGCTTGCTGAGGGGTGAGAGAAACTCCCACTTCCTGTATCTGCTGAGAGGGGACAGGAATCCCCAGTGCCTGGGCCTGCTGAGAGGTGAGAGTGATCCCTAGTGCCTGACCTTGTTCAGGGGTGAGAGTGATCCTCAGTGCCTGGTCCTGTTGAGGGGTAAGAGTGAGGCCCTGAGCTTGAGCCTGCTGAAGGGTGATAGGAATCCCCAGTGCCTGAGCCTGTTGAGGGGTGAGAGAAGCACCTACTTCTTGAATTTGCTGAAGGGTGACAGGTATCCCCAGTGCCTGGGCTTGCTGAGGGGTCAGAGTGATCTCTGATGCCTGAGCTTTTTCAGGGGTGAGAGTGATCCCAAGTGCCTGGGCCTGCTGAGGGGTGAGAGAAACCCTTACTTCCTGGATTTGCTGAGGGGTGACAGGAATCCCCAGTGCCAGGACCTGCTGAGGGGTCAGAGTGATCCCTGGTGTCTGAGCCTGTTCAGGGGTGAAAATGATCCCCAGTGCTTGGGCCTGCTGAGGGGTGAGGGTGAACCCTGGTGCTTGAGCTTGTTCAGGGGGAAGTGTGACCCCCAGTGCCTTGGCCTGCTGAGGGGTGAGCGTGATGCCCTGAGCTTGAGCTTGCTGAGGGGTGACAAGAATCCCCAGTGCTTGGGCCTGTTGAGGGGTGAGAGTAATCCCTGGTGCTTGAGCTTGTTCATGGGTGAGAGTGACTCCCAAGGCCTTGACCTGCTGATGGGTGAGCATGATGCCCTGAGCTTGAGCTTGCTGAGGAGTAACAGGAATCCCCAGAGCCTGGGCCTGCTCTGCACTGAGAGCCGCTCCCAAACCCCGAGGCATCTTAGGAGTAGTAGTTTTCCCCAACGCCTGAACCTGATTAAAGGTGTCCATGATTTTCAGTGCCTCGGCCTTTTCAGAAGTGAAGTCAATTTCCTTTGCTTGGGCAAGCCTAGAGGTAAGAGTGATGGACTTTGCAAGAGACGCTCCAGAAAGAGGAGAGGGTCCATGTGAGGAGGATTGTGTGGAGATGGGAGTAGTGATTGGAATGCGATGCTTTCCTTCAGCCAGATCCCCTAATTTCTTAAGGTTCCCAGTGAAATCTGTTCTTTGGTGTGTCTGCGGTATGTCTTTCTGTGTGCTCTCCCACCTGTGAGACAATGTGATTGAAGTCTGACTGAGCACCTGTTCTAGTTGTTCATATGTCTTCATCTCCTTTGCAGTTTTTTGCTTCTGACTTTCATAGTCCCCTACATTTCTCCTTGCCTTCTGCTTCTCCTCTCTCTCCAAACTGCTTTCTTGCTCCAGATGTCTCACTTCCTTCTGAACCTGCATCATCTGCTGTCCTTTCTCCTCCAAAGGCACACCTTGTTGTTTTGTTGTTTGTTTCCATGCCTCCAACTGCTGCTGCTTTGACTTCTGATACCCTTCTCTCTCCTCTTCTCTTTGCTTTTGCTTCTCATCTGACTCGATCTGCTTTTGTATCTTGAGTTTTTGCTGTCCCTTCCACACCTCTTTTTCCTGCCATTGTTTCTCTTTCTGTTGCCTTTGCTTTCCCTCCTTCACTGGGAGCCATGCCTCTTCCTTCTCCAAATTCTTCTTTATCATCTCAAACCTCCTTTCTTCTAGCTCTTGTTTTTCCTTCTCTTTATAGTCTGTCCCTACTGTAGAGGCTTCTGGAACATTCCTTTCACTTTCTATTTCGGTCAAGATCATTCTTATTAAATTGTCAGTTAGTGGGTCAAGCCTCTCCTGTGAAATTAAGGTGCTAATTTCTGACTGTGCACTAGTTGGTTCCTGAGAATGCCGTTCTGGCATAAATGAGACTGCCTTTCTTAGTTTCAAAGGTTTCTCTCCAATTTGTCCTTCATTTTTTATATCTTTGTATTTTCTTAAGATTTTTGTCACAGTTTCAGCCACTTTATGGAAATATTCCTCCATTTTTGTCTTTATGATTCCTAATTTCTCAACTTCTGATCTTTTTGATAATAACTCTTCTTTTGACACAGTCTTTTTATCCCAGGGCTTTCCTATGTTATCAATTTTCTCTTTAAGGAATGACTCTATGGCTTTCTGAAATTCTTCTAGGTTACTCTGTTCACTTTCGTGATCTGGAATACCTGATTTAGCAAGTTCAAGAGACTTGAATTTCTTCGTGAAGACTGACATATCTTTCTCTTCAGATTTTTCTTCTTTTCTTGTAGTGCTTCCTGGAGAGATGTGGTGTTTCTTTCCTTTTATTTTCTCAGAGGAAGGATCAAGTTTGCTCCACCTGGATGGCTCTGGTGTGCTACTCATCTCATTTCTGCCATCTTTGTCCGTTGGCTCAGTGGTGAGCTCCTCTTCATTCTCTGAAGACATTTGACTTTTACTCTGTAAATATTCCGATTTAGCCTCCCTCACTTGTTCCACTTTACCACTTGTTCCACTTCTACCACCTTGGCTCTTGTCAGAAGGGAAATCAGAAGGAAAATGTTGACTTTTTGATTCAGTGAGTGACTTTGATTTGGCTTCAGGAAAGGATTCTGTTTTGTTTCTCTTCTTATCCAGTGCTTGTAATTCTAAGTGGTGATCAAGTTTGGTCCCTGTGACTTTCTGTTTACCTTTATCATCATTCACATTTGATTCAGAGGTCTCCTGCACAGACAGGCCTTTTGTACGCTTTTTTTTCTGTGACTGGAACTCGTCAGCCCCATCTTTCTGAAAGGCACCACCTTTCTTCACTGATATCTTATCTTCAGTGATCTCTCCAGAAGACTTTTTCTGCTGGCCAGTTAAATCTGGAGTTGTTTCACCTTGGGCTGCATATAATTGCGATGAGTCCGACTTGATTCCCAAGGCTTTGGTCTCTTTTTGAGGGGCCTCATCTACCATGTTTTCAAATTCTTTGGTCAAAATACTGTCTAAACTGTTTTCTGTGTCAGCTTGGCTAATGGTTGATTGTGGAGAAGGCTCAGGTAACACTTTTTGTGTTGATGTGGGCAATGCTTGGTGCTCTACAACTTTGGATCGAATAAGGTGTTCATATTTTTCTTCTGCTTCTTGAAGTTTTTGCTGAAGCATTTCATTTCTTTTACTGAGATCTTCTATTATCTTCAGGGAAATCTCTTGTTCTCTTTCAACTGTCTCATTTGCATATGTATCAGAAGTATGGAGGTTAATAGCTTTCACTTCATCATTTAGTGTACTCAAAGCTTTAGAAAGGTTTACTGTTGTTGATGATATATATTTAATAGCATTGTTTTCCAGTTTATTGAACATTGAAGTACCTATGAGATCCTGAAGCATATCTTGGATTTCTGACACCTTTGTTTTTGTGGCAAATTGATCACTAATCATCTGATCTGGTCTTAAAGCATGAGCTGTTGCAGGTCGCTTTATAACTCTTTCTTTCCATGATTTCCATAGAGAACTTCTAGATGCTAGAAGAAAAAAAAGCATAAAACATAAATGAGATTGCATTTTTCCTTTTGTGCTGTGCTCTAAGTTTAAGACTAAGGAATTTAGCCTAAATTAACAGATAGATATAGGATGAAGTTTCATTAGGGAAGTTTGGCCCCAAAATAAATGACATTATTTTCAAAAGGATGACTCTTTCCCCACAATTATCTAGACGTTCTTCTTCCAGAGTTTAGAAGAACTCAGCTGTGACCTCAACTTACTTTAGGTTACAATTTTGAGATTAGCTAGGATGAATACCAAAATTTTCCTTTGGTTTTATGCTTGGTGCTTTCCATTTTATTTAATGGGTTCTTATCTTTCTTTTTTCTCTTTTCTGAGTCAAAGCTAAACTTAGTTGTTTCAGAAGGATCACTAAAAATAGAAGGCAAACATTTGAAGGGATTTTCAAAATGGCTGAATGAGAAACTCAGCAAATTTTTCGCAAAAGTACAAGAAAAAAGCTGAGCAAAATTGCCAAAAACAACCATTTTAGGACTTTGGAAACTGACTAGAAACATACAACAAATTGAGAAGAATTAGTTCAAGAAAAATTTGCTGTGATGTTTTAGCTTGTAGCTGCTTCCATCTTCAACTTCCTAGCCCTATGGCCTGGTAGTTCTACCAGAGTAAAACAGGCTGTGAAGACTGACAACTCTGCTGCCTGAGGGGGTTGATTTGATCTGAAGCAATGCAATATTATAACAATACTACTTTAACCCGTAAACAGATTCATTAGCAAAGAGTATAAGCCTTACTAGATAATCTGAATTAATTGATGATTGACTGATCATTGACTGACCACTAAGCTATGCTGAACCAAACAAAACCCCCTAAAATTCAGGCTTAAAAATAAAAACAGGGGTTTCCCTGGCAGTCCAGTGGGTAAGACTCCTCTGGTGGGTTTGATCCCTGATCAGGGAACTAAGATCCCACAAGCCTTAAGGTCAAAAAACTAGAATGTAAAACAATAGAAGCAATAAAGACTCAGACATCAGATTCAATAAAGACTTTAAAAATTGTCCACATTAAAAAAAAAAACAACTGTGTACACCTGTGGTGGATTCATGTTGATATATGGCAAAACCAATACAATACTGTAAAGTAATTAGCCTCGAATTAAAATAAATAAATTTATATTATTAAAAATTTTTTTAAAGTAAAAAATTAAATTAAATTTAAAAAAAACTTAAAAGCAAACCAAGTGGAAAAATTGGAGTTGAATAGTACAATAACGGAAATGAAAAATTCACCAAAGTTGCTCAACAGTGTATGTGAGCTGACAGAAGAAAATAACCAGCAAACCTAATGCTAGATTACTAGAGACTGTCTAATCTGAAGAACAGGGAGGGAAAAACAATAAAGAAAAATGCAAAGGCTCAAAGATTTGTGGGAGACCATCAGGCATACCAGTATACAAGCAATAGAGGTCTCAGAAGAAGAGAGAGGGGCATTTAAAATATCTGAAGAGAGGACTTCTCTGTGGGCCAGTGGCTAAGACTCCATTCTCCCAGTGCAAGGGACCGGGGTTTGATCCCTTGTCGGGGACAAGATCCTACATTCTGCAACTAAGAGTTTGTATGCTGCAACTAAAGATACCCCATGCCCCAGTGAAGACTGAAGACCCCATGTGCTACAACTAAGACCCATCACAATCAAATTTTAAAAATATATAAATAAAAATACTTTAAAAATGTATTTGAAGAAATAATGGACAAATGATCCCAAATTTGTGGGAAAACATTAATCTACACATTCAAGAAGCTCAGCAAATTCTAAGTGGGATAAACACAGAAAGAGCCATACATGGAACATCATAGTCAACTGTTGAAAGCCAGACAAAATAAGAATCTTTAAAGCAAAAAGAGAAAAATGACTAAACAATCAAAGGAGACTCAGTTAGAACCTAGGAACCACAGGAAATTTAATGGGTTACTTCTTACTGGAAACAATGGAAGCAGAAGTCGGGGAATGATATATTCAACGTGCTGAAAGAATAATGTGTGTGTGTGTTAGTCGCTCAGTAGTGTCTGACTCTTTGCGACCCCTTGGACTGTAGCCCAGGCTCTTCTGTCTACAGAATTCTCCAGGCAAGATTACTGGAGTGGGTTGCCATTTCTTTCCTAGAATTCCATATCCAGCAAAATTCTTCTTCAAAAATAGCTACCAAACTTGATGCTATATTACTAGAAGGTAATACATCATTCCCTGGACTAACACTCTTCCCGAAGCACACACACGTACAACTCTCATGTTGTTGTTCAGTCGCTAAGTCTGTCCGACTCTGCCATCCCATGAACCACAGCACACCAGGCTTCCCTGTCCTTCACTATCTCCTGAAATTTGTTCAGACCCATGTTCATAGGGCCGATGATGCCACCAACCATCTCATCCTCTGTCACCCACTTCTCCACCTGCCCTTAATCTTTCCCAGCATCAGGGTCTTTTCCAGGGAGTCAGGTCTTTGTATCAGGTGGCCAAAGTACTGGGGCTTCAGCTTCAAAATCAGAACTTCCAATGAATATTCAGGACTTGTTTCCTTTAGGATTTACTGGTTTGATCTAGTAGTCCAAGGGACTCTCAACAGTCTTTTCCAGCACCATAATTTGAAAGCATCTAATTCTTCGGCACTCAGCCTTCTTTATGGTCCAGCTCTCACATCTGTACATGACTACTGAAAAATACCATAGCTTTGACTAGGCAGACCTTTGTCAGAAAAGTGATGTCTCTGCTTTTTAATATGCTGTCTAGGTTTGTCACAGCTTTGCTTCAAAGGAGAAAACATCTTTTAATTTCATGGTGTGCAGTCACCATTGCTGTGATTTTGGAGCCCAAGAAAATAAAATCTGTCACTTTTTTTTTCATTCTTTTTTCATTTTGACATTTTGCATTTCACACAAAGAAATAAAGAGCACTAGTATATGTAGGTAAATAAAAATACAGGAAAAATTTTTTTTCTTTTTCCTCTCATAGTTAATTAAAAGACAAGCATATAAAACAGTAATTATAAAGCTATATTGTTGGGCTTAAATATGTAGTATACATGGCAAAGCACAAAGGAGAGGAAGAGGGTGGAACTATTGGAGCAAAGATTCTATATTTCACTGGAATTAAGTTAGTACCAATCTGGAAAAGATTGTGGTAATTTAAGATATATACTGTAGTTCCTATAACTACCACTAAGAAAATGTAAGAAAAAGTGGAATTAAAAGGTACACTAGAAAATACCTATTTAACACAGAGGCAAGAAAAGAATAGAAGGAAAAAAAAGATACATGAGCAAAATAGCAGATATATATCCAACCATATCAATAATTACATTAAATGTGAATTAATTAAACTCACCAGCTAAAAGTCTAGAGTTGGACTATAAAGAAAGCTGAATGCCAAAGAATTGATGCTTTTGAACTGTAGTGCTGAAGAAGACTCTTGAGAGTCTCTTGGACTGCAAGGCAATCCAACCAGTCCATCCCAAAGGAAATCAGTCCTGAATATTTATTGGAAGGACAGATGCTGAAGCTGAAACTCCAATACTCTGGCCACCTGATGTGAAGAACTGACTCATTTGAAAAGACCCTGATGCTGGGAAAGATTGAGGGTTGGGGTGGGGGGAGCGGTGGAAGGGGACGACAGAGGATGAGATACTTGGTGGCATCACCAACTCAATAGACATGAGTTTGAGTAAACTCTGGGAGTTGGTGATAGACAGGGAACCCTGTCGTACTGCAGTCCATGGGTTTGCAGAGTCGGACATGACTGAGTGACTGAACTGAACTGAGCTAAAAGTCAGAGATTGTCAGATTGTATTTAAAAAAAAAAACCCCAAACATCCAAATATAAGCAACACATCTTAGATTCAATTATACTAACAATAACCACAGTACTCGGGTGCAGTCTCAAAAATGACAGAATGATCTCTGTTTGTTTCCAAAGCAAATCATTCAGTATCACAGTAATCCAAGTCTATGCACCAACCACTAATGCTGAAGACGCTGAAGTTGAACGGTTCTATGAAGACCTACCAGACCTTCTAGAACTAACACCAAGAAAGATGTCTTTTCTATTATAGGGGACTGGAATGCAAAAGTAGGAAGTCAAGAGATACCTGGAGTAACAGGAAAGTTTGGCCTTGGAGTACAAAATGAAACAGGGCAAAGGCTAACAGAGTTTTGCCAAGAGAGCACACTGGTCACAGCAAACACCCTCTTCCAACAACAAAAGAGACGACTCTACACATGGACATCACCAGATGGTCAATAGAGAAATCAGATTGATTATATTCTTTGCAGCCAAAGATGGAGAAACTCTATACAGTCAGCAAAAACAAGACTGAGATCTGACTATGGCTCAGATCATGAACTCCTTATTGCAAAATTCAGACTTAAATTGAAGAAAGAAAAAACACCACTAGAAAATTCAGGTGGTGTATGAAACTGTATGAAAACTGTATGAAATCACTTATGATTATATATAGTGGAAGTGACAAATAGATTTAAGGGATTAGATCCAATAAACAGAGTGCCTGAAGAACTATGGATGGAGGGTTCATAATATTGTATGGGAGGTGGTGATCAAAACCATCCCCAAGAAAAAGAAATGTAAGAAGGCAAAATAGTTGCCTGAGGAGAACTTACAAATAGCTAAGAAAAGAAGAGAATGAAAGGTAAAGGAGAAAAGGAAAGCTATATCTATCTGAATGCAGAGTTCCAAAGAATAGGAGAGATAAGAAAGTCTTCCTAAGTGATCAGTGCAAAGAAACACAAGAAAACAATGAAAGGGAAAGACTAGAGATCTCTTCAAGAAAATTAGAGATACCAAGGGAACATTTCATGCAAAGATGGGCTCAATAAAGGACAGAAATGGTATGGAACTAACAGAAGCAGAAGATATTAAGAAGAGGTGGCAAGAATACACAGAAGAACTATACAAAAAAAGATCTTAATGACCCAGATAACCAAGATGGTGTGATCTTCCACCTAGAGCCATACATCTTGGAGTGCAAAGTCAAGTGGGCCTTAGGAAGCATCACTATGAACAAAGTTAGCAGAGGTGATGGAATTCCAGCTGAGCTATTTCAGATCCTAAAGATAATGCTGTGAAAGTGCTGCACTCAATATACCAGCAAATTTGGAAAACTCAGCAGTGGCCACAGGACTGGAAAAGGTCAGTTTTCACTCCAATCCCAAAGAAAGGCAATGCCAAAAATGCTCAAACTACTGCACAGTTGCAGTCATCTTACATGCTAGCAAGAAATGCTCAAATTCTCCAAGCTAGGCTTCAAGAGTACGTGCACTGAGAACTTCCAAATGTTCAAGCTGGATTTAGAAAAGGTGAAGGGACCAAAGATCAAATTGCCAACATCCATTGGATCATTGAAAAAGCAAGAGAATTCCAGGAAAACATCTACTTCTGCTTCAATGACTTCCAAACCCTTTGAATGTGTGGACCACAGCAAACTCTGGAAAATTCTTCAAGAGTTGGGAATTCCAGACAACCTTAACTGCCTCTTGAGAAATCTGTATGAAGGTCAAGTAGTAACAGTTAGAAACAGATATGGAACAATGGACTGGTTCCAAATTGAGAAAGGAATATGGCAAGACTGTATACTGTACCCTGTTTATTTAACTTATATACAGAGTTCAGTTCAGTCGCTCAGTTGTGTCTGACTGTGACCCCATGGACTGCAGCATGCAAGGCCTCCCTGTCTATCACCAACTCCTGGAGTTTACTCAAACTCATGTCTATTGAGTTGGTAATGCCATCCAACCATCTCATTCTCTGTCATCCCCTTCTCCTCCTGCCTTCAGGAGATGCCTCCAGCATCAGGGTCTTTACAAATAAGTAAGTTCTTTGCATCAAGTGGCCAAAGTATTAGAGTAATGCCATCCAACCATCTCATCCTCTGTCATCCCCTTCTTCTCCTGCCTTCAGGAGATGCCTCTAGCATCAGGGTCTTTACAAATGAGTCAGTTCTTTGCATCAGGTGGCCAAAGTATTAGAGTTTCAGCTTCAGCATAAGTCCTTCCAATGAATATTCAAGACGGATTTCCTTTAGGATAGACTGGATTGTTCTCCTTGCAGTCCAAGGGACACTCAAGAGTCTTCTCCAACACCACAGTTCAAAAGCATCAATATACTTCAGTACTTAGCTTTCTTTATAGTCAAACTCTCACATCCATACATGACTACTGGAAAAATCATAGCTTTGACTAGACGGACCTTTGCTGGCAAAGTAATGTCTCTGCTTTTTAATATGCTGTCTAGGTTTGTCATAACTTTTCTATTTGAGGTTTTTTGTATTTCCATACAAATTGTGAAATTATTTGTTCTAGTTCTGTGAAAAATACCATTGGTAGCTTGATAGGGATTGCATTGAATCTATAGATTGCTTTGGGTAATATACTCATTTTCACTATATTGATTCTTCCGATCCATGCACATGGTATATTTCTCCATCCATTAGTGTCCTCTTTGATTTCTTTCACCAGTGTTTTATAGTTTTCTATATATAGGTCTTTAGTTTCTTTAGGTAGACAAATTCCTAAGTATTTTATTCTTTTTGTTGCAATGGTGAATGGAATTGTTTCCTTAATTTCTCTTTCTATTTTCTCATTATTAGTGTATAGGAATGCAAGGGATTTCTGTGTGTTGATTTTATATCCTGCAACTTTACTATATTCATTGATTAGCTCTAGTAATTTTCTGGTGGATTCTTTAGGGTTTTCTATGCAGAGGCTCATGTCATCTGCAAACAGTGAGAGTTTTACTTCTTTTCCAATTTGGATTCCTTTTATTTCTTTTTCTGCTCTGATTGCTGTGGCCCAAACTTCCAAAACTAGGTTGAATAGTAGTGGTGAAAGTGGGCACCCTTGTCTTGTTCCTGACTTTAGGAGAAATCCTTTCAATTTTTCACCATTGAGGATAATGTTTGCTGTGGGTTTGTCATATATAGCTTTTATTATGTTGAGGTATGTTCCTTCTATTCCTACTTTCTGGAGAGTTTTTTTTTTTATCATAAATGGATGTTGAATTTTGTCAAAGGCTTTCTCTGCATCTATTGAGATAATCATATGGCTTTTATTTTTCAATTTGTTATGTGGTGTATTACATTGATTGATTTGCAGATATTGAAAAATCCTTGCATCCCTGGGATAAAGTCCACTTGGTCATGGTGTATGATCTTTTTAATGTGTTGTTGGCTTCTGATTGCTAGAATTTTGTGAAGGATTTTTGCATCTATGTTCATCAGTGATATTGGCCTGTAGTTTTCTTTTTTTGTGGCATCTTTTTCAGGTTTTGGTATTAGGGTGATGGTGGCCTCCTAGAATGAGTTTGGAAGTTGACCTTCCTCTGCAATTTTCTGGAAGAGTTTGAGTAGGATAGGTGTTAGCTCTTCTCTAAATTTTTGGTAGAATTCAGCTGTGAAGCCATCGGACCTGGGCTTTTGTTTGCTGGAAGATTTCTGATTACAGTTTCAATTTCCGTGCTTGGGTCTGTTAAGCTTTTCTATTTTTTCCTGGTTCAGTTTAGAAAGTTGTACTTTTCTAAGAATTTGTCCATTTCTTCCACGTTGTCCATTTTATTGTCATATAATTGCTGATATTAGTCTCTTATGATCCTTTGTATTTCTGTGTTGTCTGTTGTAATCTCTTCATTTTCATTTCTAATTTTATTGATTTGACTTTTCTCCCTTTGTTTCTTGATGAGTCTGGCTAATGGTTTGTCAATTTTATTTATCCTTTCAAAGAACCAGCTTTTGGCTTTGTTGATTTTTGCTATGGTCTCTTTTGTTTCTTTTGCATTTATTTCTGCCCTAATTTTTAAGATTTCTTTCCTTCTACTATCCCTGGGGTTCTTCATTTCTTCCTTTTCTAGTTGCTTTAGGTGTAGAGTTAGGTTATTTATTTGACTTTTTTCTTGTTTCTTGAGGTATGCCTGTATTGCTATGAACTTTCCCCTTAGCACTGCTTTTACAGTGTCCCACAGGTTTTGGGTTGTTGTGTTTTCATTTTCATTCATTTCTATGCATATTTTGATTTCTTTTTGATTTCTTCTGTGATTTGTTGGTTATTCAGCAGCGTGTTGTTCAGCCTCCATATGTTGGAATTTTTAATAGTTTTTCTCCTGTAATTGAGATCTAATCTTACTGCATTGTGGTCAGAAAAGATGCTTGGAATAATTTCAATTTTTTTGAATTTACCAAGGCTAGATTTATGGCCCAGGATGTGATCTATCCTGGAGAAGGTTCTGTGTGCACTTGAGAAAAAGGTGAAATTCATTGTTTTGGGGTGAAATGTCCTATAGATATCAATTAGGTCTAACTGGTCTATTGTATTGTTTAAAGTTTGTGTTTCCTTGTTAATTTTCTGTTTAGTTGATCTATCCATAGGTGTGAGTGGGGTATTAAAGTCTCCCACTATTATTGTGTTATTGTTAATTTCCCCTTTCATACTTGTTAGCATTTGTCTTACATATTGTGGTGCTCCTATGTTGGGTGCATATATATTTATAATTGTTATATCTTCTTCTTGGATTGATCCTTTGATCATTATGTAGTGTCCTTCTTTGTCTCTTTCCACGCTTTTGTTTTAAAGTCTATTTTATCTGATATGAGTATTGCTACTCCTGCTTTCTTTTGGTCTCTATCTGCATGGAATATCTTTTTCCAGCCCTTCACTTTCAGTCTACATGTGTCCCCTGTTTTGAGGTGGGTCTCTTGTAGACAACATATATAGGGGTCTTGTTTTTGTATCCATTCAGCCAGTCTTTGTCTTTTGGTTGGGGCATTCAACCCATTTACATTTAAGGTAATTATTGATATGTATGATCCTATTGCCGTTTACTTTATTGTTTTGGGTTCAAGTTTATGCACCCTTTCTGTGTTTCCTGTCTAGAGAAGATCCTTTAGCATTTGTTGGAGAGCTGGTTTGGTGGTGCTGAATTATCTCAGCTTTTGCTTGTCTGTAAAGCTTTTGATTTCTCCTTCATATTTGAATGAGATCCTTGCTGGGTACAGTAATCTGGGTTGTAGGTTATTTTCTTTCATCACTTTAAGTATGTCTCGCCATTCCCTCCTGGCCTGAAGAGTTTCTATTGAAAGATCAGCTGTTATCCTTATGGGAATCCCCTTGTGTGTTATTTGTTGTTTTTCCTTTGCTGCTTTTAATATTTGTTCTTTGTGTTTTATCTTTGTTAATTTGATTAATATGTGTCTTGGGGCGTTTCGCCTTGGGTTTATCCTGTTTGGGACTCTCTGGGTTTCTTGGACTTGGGTGATTATTTCCTTCCCCATTTTAGGGAAGTTTTCAACTATTATCTCCTCAAGTATTTTCTCATGGTCTTTCTTTTTGTCTTCTTCTTCTGGGACTCCTATGATTCGAATGTTGGGGTATTTAACACTGTCCTGGAGGTCTCTGAGATTGTCCTCATTTCTTTTAATTCATTTTTCTTTTTTTCTCTCTGATTCATTTATTTCTACCATTCTATCTTCTAATTCACTAATCCTATCTTCTGCCTCTGTTATTCTACTATTTGTTGCCTCCAGAGTATTTTTTATCTCATTTTTTGCATTGTTCATTATATATTAATTCTTTTTTATTTCTTCTAGGTCCTTGTTAAACCTTTCTTGCATCTTCTCAATCCTTGTCTTCAGGCTATTTATCTGTGATTCCATTTTTATTTCAAGATTTTGGATCATTTTCACTATCATTATTTGGAATTCTTTCTCAGGTAGATTCCTTATCTCTTCCTCTTTTGTTTGGTTTGGTGGGCATTTACCCTGTTCCTTTACCTGCTGGGTATTCCACTGTCTCTTCATCTTGTTTATATTGCTGAGTTTGGGGTGGCCTTTCTGTATTCTGGCAGTTTGTGGAGTTCTCTATTGTGGAGTTTCCTTGCTGTGGGTGGGGTTGTACAGGTGGCTTGTCAAGGTTTCTTGGTTAGGGAAGTTTGTGTCGGTGTTTTGGAGGGTAGAGCTGGATTTCTTCTCTCTGGAGTGCAATGAAGTGTCCCGTAATGGGTTACGAGATGTCAATGGTTTTGGAGTAACTTTGGGAAGCTTGTATATTGGAGCTCAGGGCTATGTTCCTGTATTGCTGAAGAATTTGCATGGTATGTCTTGCTCTGGAACTTGTTGGCCTTTAGGTGGTGCTTGGTTTCAGTGTAGGTATGGAGGCGTTTGATGAGCTCCTGTCAATTAATGTTCCCTGGAGTCGGGAGTTCTCTGGTGTTCTCAGGGTTTGGACTTAAGCCTCTTGCTTCTGGTTTTCAGTCTTATTTTTACAGTAGTCTCAAGACTTCTCCTTCTGTACAGCACCATTGATAAAACATCTAGGTTAAAGATGAAAAGTTTCTCCACAGTGAGGGACATCGAGAGAGGTTCACAGAGTTACATGGAGAAGAGAAGAGGGAGGAGTTAGAGGTGACCCAAATGAGATGAGGTGGAATCAATAGAGGAGAGAGAAAGCAAGCCAGTAATCACTTCCTTATGTGCACTCCACAAGTGGACCGCTCAGAGATGTTCACGGAGTAATACAGAGAAGAGAAGAGGGAGGAAGGAGACAGAGGTGGCCAGGAGGATAAAAGAGGGGAATCAAAAGGAGAGAGACAGATCCAGCCAGTAATCAGTTCCCTAAGTGTTCTCGACCGTCTGGAACACACAGAGATTCACAGAGTTGGGTAGAGAAGAAAGAGGGTAGGAAGGAGACAGAGGCGACCTGGTGGGGAAAAAGTGGAGTCCAAAGTGGGAGAGAGCAGTCAAGCCAGTAATCTCGCTCCCAAGTAAAAATGGGTACTGAAGATTGGGTTCTTAAAGGTACAAAATTGATAACAAATACCAAAAAGCAAAGATTAAAAATCTAGACTAGAGTTTGGAATTTCAAAAATATGATATTAAAGAAAAGAAGAAAAAAAGAGAAAAAAAGGTCACAAAAATTATAAAATATATATATATGAAGTTTGCTTTTAAAAAGTGGTATCTTTTGTTTGCAAAGTAATAGTAGGTTATAAAAGTGAAAATTAAAGGAGTAATAGAGGACTTAAAAATTTTTAAAAAAAGAATGATCATAAAAATAATAAAAAATGTATCTAGGACTTTCTCTGGTGTTGTTGTGGGTATTGCAGGGTCAGTTCAATTTTGGGTATTTCCTTGGTCTGGCTTATATTTCTCAACATCTATAGGCCCCTTCCCATGTAGTCGGTACTAACGACAGGGTTTTAATCTATTGCACCTGTCACTTACAAGGCGGTTCCCTCTGTTTTAGCTTCTTCTGTTTGCTGGTCTCTTCAGTGTCTGATTTCCACCCTGACACAAAGGGGGCGGTGGTGGACACCTTTTTTAGGCTCACTTGTTCAGTCAGGCTACGGGGAGGGAGGGACGCTGCAAACAAATAACACTGGTGTGTGCTGGCAGTGCCTCAGCCACACTGGGCCTGCCCCCACTCACAGGTCATGCGCCCTCCCTGCCCACACTGCTCAGGCTCTGCTGCTGCTAAGTCGCTTCAGTCCTGTCCTACTCTGCGCGACCCCATAGATGGCAGCCCACCAGGCTCCCCCATCCCTGGAATTCTCCAGGCAAGAACACTGGAGTGGGTTGTCACTTCCTTCTCCAATGCAGGAAAGTGAAAAGTGAAAGTGAAGTCGCTCAGTCGTGTCCGACTCTTTGTGACCCCATGGACTGCAGCCGACCAGGCTCCTCCGCCCATGGGATTTTGCAGGCAAGAGTACTGGAGCGGGGTGCCATTGCCTTCTTTAGGATGCTCCAACGGGAACTGTCTGAGGCCGGCCCTGGGCTGCATGCACCTCCCAGGTCTAAGCCGCTCAGGTTCAGGCACTCGGGTAGTCCTCAGAGGTGCAGACTCGGTTGGGCCTGCATTTTGTGCCCTTCCCAGGTGATGAGGTGTTTGGCGTGTGCAGTCACTGCGACTTATCGCCTCCCCAGTCCCTGTCGCTCGGTTTTCTGGGTGTACAACCCACGCACCTTCTCAGGCAGATGTTGACTGTCCAGAACCCCAAGAAGTCTTAGTTAGCAAAGAAGCCTGCTTGCAGTTTGGTAGATAATGTCTCTCTGGGGCTGCGATTGCCCCCTTCCAGCTCTGGCTGCCTGTCACCAGAGGGGGATGGTCTGCAGCTGGCTAGTTCTGTTCACTCCTTGTTCTGTGCGCGGGCCTGGCAGTTTTCCCATGGTAGCTATCCCACAGTCTGGTTTGCTAGCCCAAGTTAGTTTGCTCAGATTGCCCTCGGGGCATTCAGGCCAGATCCTTACTCTGAGCAATGCAGCCTGCACCTTCCTGCCCAGCCCCTGCTTGCTAGTGGTGGGTGCAGGCGTCAGCGCTGCTTCTCCACTGGGGGAGTTACCGTTGGGCTTGTAATCTGTGGGTTTTAATTATTTATTTATTTTTCCTCCCTGTTATGTTGCCCTCTGTGCTTCCAAGGCTCGCCACAGACTCGGCAGTGAGAGTGTTTCCTGGTGTTTGGAAACTTCTCTCTTTTTAAGACTCCCTTCCCAGGACAGAGCTCTGTCCCTACCTCTTTTGTCTCTTTTTTTGTCTTTTATATTTTTTCCTACCTTCTTTCGAAGACAATGGGCTGCTTTTCTGGGTGCCTGATGTCCTCTGCCGGCATTCAGAAGTTGTTTTGTGGAATTTACTCAGCGTTTAAATGTTCTTTTTATGAATTTGTGGGGGAGAAAGTGGTCTCCCCGTCCTATTCATCCACCACCGCACCCCCCCGGTACATTTAAAAGGATTAAAATAATACCAAATATGTTCCAAATTGCAGTGTGCTAGATAGATGGATAGATAAAATATAATCTCCTTTTGGTTCTGTTTTCAGAGTTGAACCCTGACTGATACAAGTTCTTAATGCAACACTAAAACCATGATCCATATAAGAAAAAAAGAAAGATAAACTGATGGAACTTCATCAGAATTAAACACTCTTGGGCTTCAAGGCTCCATTAAGAAAATGAAAAGACAAGCCACAGACTGGGAGAAAACATTTGCAAATTACTTTTATGAAAAAGGACTTGTATCCAGAATATCTAAGAAGCTCTTAAAACTCAATAATGAAAATGATTAAGTATTTGGATAGATGTTTCATCAAAGAAAATATAAGAATGTCCAATAAGCACATGAAAAAGTACTCAGTATCATTAGTCAGGGAAATGCAAATTAAAGCCACAATGAGAAACCACTTCACACCTATTAGGAAAGCTATAATAAAAAAGACAGTAGAAACTAAGAGAACGTTGTAAAGCAATTATACTAAAACAAAAAAAGCCAATAACAAGTGTTGTTGGAAACGTGAAGTAAGTGGAACCCTAATACATTGCTGGTGAAAATTTAAATGGTGCTATCACTTGGGAAATCAGCTAATAATTTCTTAAAAAGTTAAATATATGTTTACCAGCAATAGATAAATAAATGACATAGAAATTCTGCTCCTAGGTATTTCCAAAAAGAAATGAAAATTTACGTTCATACAAAAACATACATGTGTGTTCATAGCGGCATTATTCAAAAAAATGAAAAAGTGGGAGCAATGCAAATAAACTGGTAAATGGATAAATAAAGTTTGGTATATGCAAACAACGGTGTACGATTGGCACTAGAAAGGAAGAAACTACAAACTACAGACTAAAACTATGTGTTACATTTGGTAGCATGGCTGAATGTCGAAACATTACGCTAAATGAAAGAAACCAGACATAAAGGACTATATGAAAATATGATTCCATTTTATGAAATATCCAAGAAAGGCAAATCGATTGAGATAGAAGGTAGATTATTTATTGTCTGGGGCTGAAGGTGGGAATGAAGATTGACTGCAAATGGGCCTGAGGGATCTTTCGTGGATCATAAAATGTTCTAAAGTTAGACTGTGGTGATAGTTGCACAATTCTAAATGTATTAAAAGCCATTGAATTATACAACTATTGTGGGTAAACTTTATGGTATGTAAATTATACCTCAATAAAGCTATTTTTTAGAAAAAGTAAAATCTATATCCAATGTCTTAGAGCACTCTTACCTGTTTTTTTCTTTTGTTTCTTCTTTTCTTCAAGCAAATATGTAGTAATTCTGCTTAGTATCTTGACATTGCTCTCAATAGCTTTGAATGTTTCTGGTAACATCTCCATTTGTGCTAAACAGTGATGGTGTTCTTCAATATCAATTGCAGTGATCTCAGACAAAGTGACATCTTGAAGAGAGTAAAAAAAATTACTTTTGTGCAGAAAAATAATTACAACCATATAGGCTTACAATATTGGCTACCTAGTCAATATTATAGTATTGGGAAATACAGATAGCTTATACCTATTTCTATTCTGAGGCTTTTCTCTGTGAAGAAATGAAAAAAGAAAAGACTTGGGCTTGGGCATGAAAATATGCTTAAAATATAGCTGCTGCTGCTGCTAAGTCGCTTCAGTCGTATCTGATTCTGTGCAACCTCATAGACGGCCTCCCCACCAGGCTTCTCTGTCCCTGGGATTCTCCAGGCAAGAACACTGGAGTGGGTTGCCATTTCCTTCTCCATTGCATGAAAGTGAAAAGTGAAAGTGAAGTCACTCAGTCGTGTCCGACACTTAGCGGCCTCATGGACTGCAGCGCACCAGGCTCCTCTGTCCATGGGATTTTCCAGGCAAGAGTACTGGAGTGGGATGCCAAGGTGTCTAATTGGTTTAATTATCTGATATCAAGGATAAAGATCTAAAATGTGATTATATGCTTTAATACTGGGGATTAAAACCCCAATTAACTCCCTTGGTAAGTTTTCTAGTATTTCATAACCCTTGTTATATGAGATTTCTTGTAACTAAATGAAATTTCTCTTTTTTGTATTCTTAGCTTATTCATTCTTTCATTTAACTAGAGTCTCCTCTGTCATATACTGTTCTAGATGCTGAAGACACAGCATTGAATAAAACAAATTCCCTGATTTTATTACTGTTTATATTCTAGTGAAAGGAAACAAACAAAATTTTTTAAAAATATTAATTATTAATTATAAACTGTGCCAGATGGTAAGAAAAGCTATACATAAAAAATTGTAAAGAATAACAGCCAGTGCCAGGGTGTAGAGAATGGGGATGGTCAGAGAACACCTCATTTTAAAGTGAGGTATATAAAAAAAATAAATAAATAAATAAAGTGAGGTATAAGCAGAGAATAAACCATGTGGCTACCTGGTATAAAATGTTTCAGGCAAGGGACTAGGAAGCATTAAGACACTGGGCAGGAGCATGCTAAGTGAGCAAATTTGTTTTCCTTCCTGAAACAGAGAGCAACTGTTTAACCATCTTAGCTTTTCCTTCTTTAGTCTTCTAATCCTTCAAAATTTACTTATAATTCTGTTCTGTAGGTTTTTCATTAACTTTAAATCACTTCTGGGAACTTACTCCATTCTTCCAACCAGGCCAGAATGTAGGCAAGAGTCTTGTCTTTAATTTCAGCAGTCTTAGCACAAGCAACTATTTTCTCCAGCAAGCTTCCTCTCCGTTTCTTATGTTCTATAAGGGACATTTTCCTTCCAGCATGCATATTCTCATTCATAGTATAGCGATTTATTATACGCTTCACATTTTGCATTATGTCTGTCAGCTGCATATTAAGATACTATAAGAATAAAAAGGGGGATTATAGTAATAAATCCTGTTTGACAATAAGATTTGATCACCTTTCTTCCCAGAATGTCAGTGATAGTCACTATAAAGCTCTCTAATCAAAAGCTTTTTAATTCTAATCTTTCTGTAAGTCTAAGATTTTCCTCTTAATTTTTTTTTCTCTGCCTTCATCCTAGAATTTCTATGATATAATGAAAAGAATATTTGGTTTGAAATTATATCTGGATTCTAACTCTAGCTCCCTCCTTAAAATGACTTTTAGTGGACTTCCTGGTGATCCAGTGGTTAAGAATCTGCCGGCCAATGTAGGGGACATGGGTTCGATCCCTGGTCTGGGAATATTCCACATGCCATAGGGCAGTAAGCCCATATACCACAACTACTGAAGTCCCCTCTCTGTAGAGCCCATGTTCCACAAGAGAAGCCACCTCAATGAGAAGCCTGAAACTAGAGAATAGCCCTCCTCTTGCTGCAACTAGAGAAAGCGCTCACAGCAATGAAGACCCAGCACAGCTGAAAAATAAATAAAAATTGTTTTTAAAAAGATAACTCTTTAAAAAATTATTTTCTACAGTCATGACTCATCTGTAAAATAATGGAGATGTTAAGTTCACAGTTGATCTGAGACATGTAACATGTGTGAAATGCCTTATAGACTTTGGCTGCTGTAAACAAACTAATTAAAGGAAATTACTTTAAAAAAAATTAACCCTTACACCTGGAAAGCAGCTATTGGAATATTCCACAACATGATTTTTATTTCATTATTTCCCCTCCTCAAGAATCTATCAGTAAATTTCTTCTGTCCATCACTTTATCCTAGTAGTTCTCGGTGGGGGTAATTACTGCCTCATATCTGGCATTTAGAAATGTATGGGACTTCCTGGTGGTACAGTGGATAGGAATCTGCCTGCTTATGCAGGGGATATGGGTTCGATGTTGGGTCCAGGAATAGTCCACATGCAGCAGATCAACTAAGCTCATGCACCACAGCTACTGAACCCCTACTCCAGAGCCCTGGAACTGCAACTACTGAGCCCAGGTTCTACAATTACTGAAGCCCGTGCTGCTAGAGTCTGTGCTCGGCTGCAAGAGAAGCCTGAGCACTGCAACAAAGAGTAGACCCCGCTCACACAACTGGAGAAAGCCCACGTAAAGCAAAAGAGACCCAGCTCAGCCAAAAAAAAAGAGAGAGAGAGGTGGACTACCCTGGTGGTTCAGTGGTTAAGAATCTGCATTGCAAGGCAAGGGACACTGGTGCAATCCCTGGTCCCAGAAAAATCACACATGCTGCAGAGCAACTAAGCCCTCAAGCCTTCTACTGAGCCAGTGCTTTAGAGCCCGCGAGTTCCAATTATAGAACCTATGTGCTGCACCTACTGAAGCCTGTATGCCTGGAGCCCATGCCCCACAAGAAGAGAAGCCACTGCAATCAGAAGCCCACACATTGCAACAGAGAGTAGAACCCCCACCCCACCACCGCAACTAGAGAAAGCCCATGCACAGCAATGAAGACCCACCATAGCCAAAAAATGAAGATAAATATATAAGCTTCAAAAAAAAAAAAAAAGTCACAATGTCTGCCAAAGAAAAGAAGCACTTTTGGTTGTAACAAGGAATGGAAGGGAAGACATTGTACTTAGTAAAGGATGCTAAGTTGTGCCAGCCCACCCTATGTGCAATGGACAGTATACATATTTAAGAATTGGCTCATCCTGCGTAAATTTTCACTGTCCAATGGGATATTCACATAGGTTACATAAAATCTGTTTATAATTACCTGAGCCTAGAAACTTATTCTTTTTAAAGTATAAATGGAAAGTGAGTTCCTACCAAGTTTAATTGCTTACTGAAATTTCCAGGAATGCAAATATTATGCTAATCAAAGGAAAATGTTCTTTAGGATTTTGCCAATAAAACTTCACCATTCACCAATAAAATGTTCACCATAGTACCAACCAGCAATGCACCATTGCTAATAGTATGTAGTGTCACTGCAATAAACCTGCATTTGTTTCAGCCTATATTCATAGCTTTCATATTTATTTTAATTCTGCATAAAGATGCAAGCCTCTGCTACCTCTTTGTAATGTCTTCTATTGAAGTTTGACTTAGAATTTACACATTGAAATGCATGTTATTAAATTTAGCACTTTTATTTACCTTCATATAATAATTTCTTAAAGTATGAGTATAGATATTTTATCTATGAAGTTCACTTCAGAGGAACAAAAGGGAAGTTAAAAGTATTTTTAAAAGGCATAATAAATCTGATAGATGTAGAACCACTGCTCCATCTTTCCAACTTTATCAATTACTTTCTCAATTTGGCTTTAGATAAACCTAACTTCTTCTACACTCCTTATAATAGCAGTGAGATTGGGATTTTGCAAGCCAAATCGCCATGCCAAAAGAGTAATCAAATGTTAGGTGCTAGAATTACTGCAGTCAGAAATAGGTAATGCAGTTGCAGTAAGTCAGAAATGCAGAACAGAGACAAAGTTTGATAAGACAAGTGATGAAGAATAACATTACAAACTAACACATAACATGGTGATTAAGGAAAAAGTATTACCAACTTCTCATATATTCTCCCACAGAATGGAAAAGAACTCTTCTCAATTCATTCTTTGTGGCCAGAATTACCCTCATACCAAGATGGATAAAGATATTGCAAAAAAAAACCAAAAAACTACAGATCAACATCTCTATAAATTTTGTTGCAAAAATCCTCAACAAAATACTAAATAGGATTAGCACCTTATTAATAGAATTGGATACTGCAAACACGTGGGATTTATTCCAGGAATACAAAAATGGTTCAACATGTGAAAATCAATGAATGAAATACACCAAATTAACAAAATGAAGGAAAAAAATCATATGATCATCTCAACTGATACAGAAAAAGCATGCAACAAAATTCAACACCCTTTCATGATGAAAGCTCTCACCAAAGTAGGTGTAAAGGGAAAATACTTCAATATAATAAATGTCATATATGACAAGCCCAAAGCTAACATACTGAAAGGTGAAAATCTGAAAGTTATTCCTCTAAGATTAGGAACAAGTAAAGGATTCCAACTCTCATCAGTTCTATTCAACATATTGCTGGAAGTCCTAGCCAGAGTAATTCAGGAGAAAAATAAATTTTAAAAAATCAAAATTGGAAAAGAAAAAAAAAATGTTTGCAGATGATATGATCTTATATGTTGAAAACTCTAAAGCTTACACACACACACACACACACACACACACCCCAAACCTGTTAGGAGAAATAAATGAATTCAGCAAAGTTGCAGGATACAAAATCACACACACAAAAAAAACATGTTTAATTTTCTGGGACTTCCCTGGTGGTACAGTAGTTACCCTCCTTGTAATGCAAGGACATGCATTTGATTCCTGATCGGGGAGCTAAGCTCCCACATGACACAGAGCAACCTAGCCCATGCCCCACAATTACTGAGCCTACGCACTCTACAGCCCACATGCCACAACTAGAAAGTCCACGCACTACAACAAAAGATTCCACATAGCACAACAAAGATCCTGCAAAGCTAAGACTTGACCCAGCCTAATAAATGAATAGATATGTTTAATTTTCTGTATGCTAGTAATGAACTGTCAGAAAGAGAAATTAAGAAAACAATCCCATTTACAATGGCAAAAAAAAATTACATACCTGGCAATAAATTTAACTGAGGTAAAAGACCTATATATTGGAAATGAAAGAAATGAAGAAATTAATATTGTTAATTCTCCTAAGAATTAAAATATTCATACCACCCAAAGCAGTCTACACATAGAAAGCAATCATTATCAAAATTCTAAGAACATTTTTTATAGAAATAGAACAAAAAGCCCTAAAATTTGTATGGAATCATAAGAGACTCTAAATAGCTAAAGCAATACTGAGAAAGAAGAACAAAGCTGGAGCTCCTTGATTTCAAACAATAGTACAAAGTTATAGAAATTAAAACAAATGATATTGGCATAAAAACAGACCCACAGATCAATGGAATAGAAAGGAAAGTCCAGAAATAAACCCATACACACATACGGTAAATTTACAACAAAGCAGCCAAGAATATACACTGGGAAACGACAGTCTTTTCAATACATGGTGCTGGAAAAACTGGGCAGCCACATACAGAAGAAAGAAACTGGGGATTGCTATCTTATACCGTGCATAAAAATTAACCCAAAATGGATGAAAAACTTGAATGTAAGACCTCAAACTATAAAAATTCCAGAAGAAAACACATAGGCAGTAATCTCCTTGACATTGTTCTTGGTGATAATTTTTTGGATTTCACACCAATAGCAAAGGTAACAAAAGCAAAAATAAGCAAGTAGGACTGCATCAAACTAAAAAGCTTCTTCACAGCAAAGGAAACCATCAACAAAATGAAAAAGCAACCTACTGAGTGGGGGGAAATATTTGCAAATCATATGTCTGACAAGGGGGTAATATTCAAAATATATAAAGAACTCATACAACTCAACAGCAAAAACCCAAACAATCTGATTAAAATATGGACAGAAGATCTACATAGACATTTTTCCAACAAAGACATATAGATGTTCAATGGGTACATAAGAAGATAATTACTGTCATTAATCATCAGGAAAATGCAAATCAAAATCACAATGAAATGTACCACACACCTGTGAGAATGACTATTATCAAAAAGATTGAAAATAATAACACTTGTTAGTATTGGCAAGGATGTGAAGAAAAGGAAATCCTCATGCATTGTTAGTGGGGTAAATTGGTGCAGCCACTATGGAAAAAAAAGCTGAAGCTCCAATACTTTGGCCACATGATGCTAAGAGCTGATTCACTGGAGACCCTGGTGCTGGGAAAGACGGAAGGCAAAAGAAGGGGGCAGCAGGAGATGAGATGGCTAGGTAACGTCATCAACACAATGGAAATGAATTTGAGAAAACTCTGGGAGATAGTGGAGGACAGAGGAGCCTGGTGTGCTGCAGTCCATGGGGTCGCAGAGTCAAACATGACTTAGTGACTGAGTAACAATAACCATGGAAAACAAAATGGAGGTTCCTCAAAAAATTAAAAATAGAACTACAATAATGATCCAGGAATTCCGCTTTGGGGTATTTAGCTATAAAAAACAAAAATAGTAATTAGAAAACAAATATGTATTCCCATGTTCACTGTAGCATTATGTACAATAGCCAAAATATGGAAAGGAACCAAGCACCCATCAATAATGAACAGATAAGTATATGTGTATTATATACACCTACACAAATATACAATGAAATAGTATTCATCTGTAGAAAAAGATAAAGGTTTTCCATTTGCAACAACATGGATGGAATTTGAGGGCATTACATTAAGAGAAATAAGTCAGAGGAAGAGAAATACCATATGATCTTTCTTACATGTGAAATCTAAAATAAAACTAAGTTCATAGCTACAGAGAAGAATTTGATTGTTGCCAGAGGTGGCGGTAGGGATGGTGTGAAAAGTGGGTGAACTTTTTTTTTTTTTTAGTTTAGTTGAAATAAATTGAATTTAAAAAATCAATTGTGGACTTCCCTGGTGGTTCAGTGGTTAAGAATTTGCCTGCCAACGCAGGGGACACAGGTTTGATCCCTGGCTTGGGGACGATTCCACATGCTGCAGGGCAACTAAGCCCTAGCATCCCAGTTACTTGAGACCATGCACCCTAGAGTCTGTGCTCCAAACAAGAGAAGCCACTGCAATGAGAAGCCTGTGCATCGCAGCTAGAGAAAGTCCGCATGCAGCAGTGAAGACTCAGTACAGCCAAAAACAAATAAATAAATAATTTTTTTTTAATAAAAAATGTTTAAATAAACAACTTTTTTAAATCTGAAAAGGAAATTAAGAGAACAATTCTACTTACAGTAGCATCAAAAGAATAAAATTATTTATAATAAACAACCAAGAAGGCAAAAGACAATGTTAAAACAATGCTATTGAACGAATCTACAGCTAATGCACTCCTTAGCAAAACCTCAATGATTTTGCAGAAATAGAAGTACATCTTTAGGATTCATGTGGAATCTCAAAGAACCCCAAATACCCAAAACAGTCTTGAAGAATGAAGTTGGAGATCTCATACGTCTCATTTTCAATTATTATTATAAATTTACAGTAGTTAACTGGCACATTTTAATTATAAGAGACATATAGAATACAAAGCCCAGAAACAAACTTTCACACATATAGTTAAATAAATTTTTTTAACTTAAAAAATGTTTATTTGGCTGTGCTGGGTCTTCGTTGTGGCACTCGGAATCTTGGATCCTCTGCACCATGCACAATCTATAGTCACAGAACTCATACTCTCAGTTGGGGGATGTGGGGTCTAGTTCCCTGACCAGGGATTGAACCCCGATCCCCTGTATTGGGAGTGTGGAGTCTTAGCCATTGGGCCACTAGGGAAGTCCCTGGTCAAATAATTTTTGACAAGAGTGTCAAGGCTTTTTAATGGGAGAGGCCAATCTGTCAACAAATGATGTTGGGAAAACTGGATACACCCATGCAAGAACGAAGTAGGACTCTTATACCATATACAAATATTAACTCAAAATGAATTAAAAAACCTAAGCATAAGACCTAAAACTATAAAACATAGAAAACATAGAGAGAAAAGCTTCATGACATTGGATTTGGTACCAAAAGTACAGGCAACAAAAGTAAAAATAGATTGTTTAGTTGCTAAGTCGTGTCCGACTCTTTTGCCACCCCATGGACTATAGCCCGCAAGGAACCTGTCCATGGAATTTTCCAGGAAAGAATATTGGAATGGGTTGCCATTTTCTTCTCCAAGGGATCTTCCCAACCCAGAGAATGTTGCAGGCAGATGCTTCACCACTGAGCCAACAAATCAAAATGTAAAACTTTTCTGCATCAAGGAACACAATTCACAGAGTAAAAAGGCAACCTATGGAGTGGGGAAAAAAGAATTTGCAAATCATATATCTAATGAAGGGTTAATACTACAATATATAAAGAATTCTTACAACTCACATCAAATGAATAAATAACCCAATTGATAAATGGGAAAAGGACTTGAATAGACATTCAAAAGACGTATAAATGTCCATGAAATTAAGACCCTTAGTCCTTGGAAGAAAAGCTATGACAAACCTAGACAGTGTATTAATAAGCAGAGACATTACTTTGCTGTCAAAGGGCCGTATAGGTAAAGCTATGATTTCTTCAGTAGTCATGTTTGGATGTGAGAGTTGAACCATAAAGAAGGCTGAGTGCTGAAGAATTGATGTTTTTGAACTGTGGTGCTGGAGAAGACTCTTGAGGGTCCCTTGGACAGCAAAGAGATCAAACCAGTCAATCCTAAAGGAAATTAACCCTGAATATTCATTGGAAGTTCTGATGCTGAAGCTGAAGCTCCAATACTTTGGCCAGCTGTTGGGAAGAGCCGACTAATTAGAAAAGACCCTGGTGTTGGGAAAGATTGAGGGCAAGAAGAGAAGGGGCAAGAGAGGATGAGATGGTTGGATGGCATCACCAACTTAAAGGACATGAGTTAGAGTAAACTCCAGGAGATAGTGAAGGACAGGGAAGGCTGATATGCTGTAGTCCATGGGGTTGCAAAGAGCTGGACAAAACTTAGCAACTGAACAACAAAAACAGCATCAATGGCCAACAAACATGAATAAAAGCTCAACATCACTAATCATTCAGTTCACTTCAGTTCAGTCGCTCAGTTGTGTCCGACTCTTTGCGACCTCATGAATCGCAGCACGCCAGGCCTCCCTGTCCATCACCATCTCCCGGAGTTCACTCAAACTCACGTCCATTCAGTCGGTGATGCCATCCAGCCATCTCATCCTCTGCTGTCCCCTTTTCCACCTGCCCCCAATCCCTCCCAGCATCAGTCTTTTCCAATGAGTCAACTCTTCGCATGAGGTGGCCAAAGTACTGGAGTTTCAGCTTTAGCATCATTCCTTCCAAAGAACACCCAGGACTGATCTCCTTTAGAATGGACTGGTTGGATCTCCTTGCAGTCCAAGGGACTCTCAAGAGTCTTCTCCAACACCACAGTTCAAAAGCATCAATTCTTCAGCACTCAGCTTTCTTCACAGTCCAACTCTCACATCCATACGTGACTACTGGAAAAACCACAGCCTGGACTATACAGACCTTTGTTGGCAAAGTAATGTCTCTGCTTTTGAATGTGCTATCCAGGTTGGTCATAACTTCCCTTCCAAGGAGTAAGCGTCTTTTAATTTCATGAGTGCAATCACCATCTGCAGTGATTTAGGAGGCCCCCAAAATAAAGTCTGACATGGTTTCCACTGTTTCCCCATCTATCTGCCATGAAGTGATGGGACCAGATGCCATGATCTTTGTTTTCTGAATGTTGAGCTTTAAGCCAACTTTTTCATTCTCCTCTTTCACCTTCATCAAGAGGCTTTTTGGTTCCTCTTCGCTTTCTGCCATAACGGTGGTGTGATCTGAGGTTATTGATATTTCTCCCAGCAATCTTGATTCCGGCTTGTGCTTCTTCCAGCCCAGCATTTCTCATGATGTGCTCTGCATATAAGCTAAATAAGCAGGGTGGCAATATACAGCCTTGACGTACTCCTTTTCCTATTTGGAACCAGTCTGTTGTTCCATGTCCAGTTCTAACTGTTGCTTCCTGACCTGCATATAGGTTTCTCAAGAGGCAGGTCAGGTGGTCTGGTATTCCCATCTCTTGAAGAATTTTCTACAGGTCTACTAGCATAAAGCATTACTTTACTCACATCCATTAGGTAAATGCAAATCAAAACCACAGTGAGATATCACTTCATATCCACTTAGGTGGCTACTATGAAAAACAAATGCTAGTAAAGTAATGCTCAAAATTCTCAAAACCAGGCTTCAGCAATACGTGAACCATGAACTTCCAGATGTTCAAGCTGGTTTTAGAAAAGGCAGAGGAACCAGAGATCAAATTGCCAACATCCGCTGGATCATTGAAAAAGAAAGAGTTCCAGAAAAACATCTATTTCTGCTTGATTGACTATGCCAAAGCCTTTGACTTTGTGGATCACAATAAACTGCAAAATTCTGAAAGAGATGGGAATACCAGACCACCTGACCTGCCTCTTGTGAAACCTACATGCAGGTCGGGAAGCAACAGTTAGAACTGGACATGGAACAGACTGGTTCCAAATAGGAAAAGGAGTCCATCAAGGCTGTATATTGCCACCCTGCTTATTTAACTTATATGCAGAGCACATCATGAGAAACGCTGGGCTGGAAGAAGCACAAGCTGGAATCAAGATTGCCAGGATAAATATCAATAACCTCAGATATGCAGATGACACCACCCTTATGGCAGAAAGCGAAGAGGAACTAAAAAGCCCCTTGATGAAAGTGAAAGAGGAGAGCGAAAGAGTTGACTTAAAGCTCAACATTCAGAAAACGAAGATCATGGCATCTGGTCCCATCACTTCATGGCAGATAGATGGGGAAAAAGTGGAAACAGTGTCAGACTTTATTTTTTTAGGCTCCCAAATCACTGCAGATGGTGATTGCAGGCATGAAATTAAAAGACGCTTACTCCTTGGAAGGAAAGTTATGACCAACCTGGATAGCACATTCAAAAGCAGAGACATTACTTTGCCAACAAAGGTCCGTCTAGTCAAGGCTATGGTTTTTCCAGTAGTCACGTATGGATGTGAGAGTTGGACTGTGAAGAAAGCTGAGTGCTGAAGAATTGATGCTTTTGAACTGTGGTGTTGGAGAAGACTCTTGAGAGTCCCTTGGACTGCAAGGAGATCCAACCAGTCCATTCTAAAGGAGATCAGTCCTGGGTGTTCTTTGGAAGGAATGATGCTAAAGCTGAAACTCCAGTACTTTGGCCACCTCATGCGAAGAGTTGACTCATTGGAAAAGACTCTGATGCTGGGAAGGATTGGGGGCAGGTGGAAAAGGGGACAGCAGAGGATGAGATGGCTGGATGGCATCACCGACTCAATGGATGTGAGTTTGAGTGAACTCCAGGAGTTGGTGATAGACAGGAAGGCCTGGTGTGCTGTGATTCATGGGGTCACAAAGAGTTGGACACGACTGAGTGACTGAACTGAACTCAACTGAACTGAACAAATATTGGTAAGGATATGAAAATTTGGAACTCCTGTGCACTATTTGTGGGAATCTAAAATGGTGCAGCCATAATGGAAACTGTATATGCAGTTCCCCAAAATATTAAAAATAAAATTACCATACGATCCAGCAATTCTACTTCTGAGTATACACCCAAAATAACTGAAAACAGGAAGCCTATCAGATAGTCATACACCTGTGTTCATAATAGTATTATACATAATAGCCAAGAGATAGAAGCAACCCAGGTGTGCATTGACAGCTGAATGGATAACAAAATGTAGACTATATTTACAATGAAACATTATTCAGCCTTAAAAAGGAAGGACATTCTGAAACAGTAAATCCCATGGGCAGAGGAGCCTGGCAGGCTATAGTCCTTATGGTCGCAGAGTCAGACATGACTGAGCATCTGAGCACACGTGTGGTTAAACCATAAGACGTTAAGCTAAGCTGGGACTTCCCTGGTAGTCCAGTGGTTAAGAATCTGCCTTCAAAACTGAAGAAACAAAAACTTATGGCCCAGGAATAAATGCTGCAAAAAATAAATGCAAATAAAAGTTAAAAAAAAAAATCTGCCTTCAAATGCAGGTAAAGGTGGTTCGATCCCTGTTCAAGGAACTAAGATTGAACATGTGTTGGGGCAATTAAGCCTGTGTACCACAACTAGAGAAGTGTGGTCATCAAAATGAAGCCTAGCACAGCAACTCTTACCCCCAAAAAGACATTAAGCTAAGTGAAACAAGTCAGTCATAAAAAACAAATACTGGGGACTCTCTAGGTGGTCCAGTGGTTATGATTTTTCCTTCCAATGCAGAGGGTATGGGTTCCATCCCTGATTGGGGAGCTAAGATCCCACATGCCTCTCAGCCAAAAAACCAAAACATAAAAAAACAGAAGAAATATTGTAACAAATTCAATAAAGACTTTAAAAATGGTCCACCTTTTAAAAAATACTGTATGATTTCACTAATATGAGGTATCTAGATTAGTTGAATTTACAGAAATAAGTGAAATGGTGGTTTCCCGAGGTGAGAGGGAAGAAGGAAATAGGGTATTGGAAGGTGAAAAAGTTCTGAGGAAATTCCCCAGTGTCCAGTGGTTAGGGCTCCACTCTCTCACTGCAAGGGCTGTGCAGCTCTGTCAAAAAAAGAGTGAAGACGTTCTGGATGTTGATTGCATGACAATGTGATTATGCTTAGCAGTACTGAACTGTATACTTAAAAATGATTAGGATGGTAAAATTTATGTTATGTGTATTCTACTACAATTAAAATTAGATAAAAATGTTTTAATATATAAAAGGAGTAATCAGATGTTAGGTGCTGGAAATATTGCAATAAGAAACAGAAGATCTAGTTGCCACAAATAATGTGTCAGATATATAGGAGAACCGAGACAGAGTTTGCTGGGTCAAGTGATGAAGAATACACTACAAGCTAAGCAGTTGCTTATAAATTCTTCCAGAAATCTGAGGTGGGAAAACATTTCACAACTTATTCTTTGAGGCCAGTATTATCCTGATGCCAACACCAGATAAAGACATAAGAAAATAAACTATATCAATATTCTTTATGAACACAGTCACAAAAATCCTTAACAAAATATTAGAAATTAGATCAAACAATGTACTAAAAATACAACAGTATGAACAAGTGGGGTTTATTATTAGAACATAAGGCTATTTCAAAACTGGAAAACTAATAAGTGTAAATAACCATATCAACAGACTAAGAAGAAGCATATGATCATCTCAATAGATGCAGAAAAAGCAGTTAACAAAATTCAACATTCATTCATGATTTTTTTTAAATTCTATAACAAATTAGTAATAAGGATAGCTTCCCCAAACTGATGAACATTTACAAAAAATTTACAGCTAACATTATACTTAATGGTGAAAGCCTAAATTGCTCTGAGGATTCCTTTTTATTCAATCTTTTATCAAGGTCCTACCCAATGCAATAAGGTAAAAATAGGAAATAAAAGAATATTAATTGAAAAAGGAGAAATAAAAAGGTTTCCATTCACACATCAAACAAAACCAAAAACAAACCAAAAATTAAACAAACAAAAAACTGTATAAAAATTCCCAAAGGAATATATCTTTTAAAAGCTGCCAGTATATAAAAATCAAAATCATACCTCTATACACTAGCAATAAACAATTAGAATTTGAAATTTAATAAAACTATCATCTGCAATTACACTAAAAACATGAACTATTTACAAATCTAACAAGAAAATTGTACATTGAAAATTACAAAACCATTGATGAAAGAAATCAAGAAGAACTAAATAAATGGTGACAATACTAAGTACAGACAAGGATGAAGAGCAACTGGAACTCTTACAGTTTTCTGATGGGAATGCAAAATAGTAAAGCCATTTAAGATAACAGTTTGACAATTTCCTATAAAGGTATGCTACCACAGGACCTAGCAATACCATTTCTAGGTATTTAGCCAAGAGATGAAAACTTATGTTTATAAAAGAATTCATACATGGAATGTTTATAGTGACTTTATTCATAATTGCTCCAAACTAGAAACAACTCAAGTATCTTTCAGCTAGTGATAGATTCAAGTGACATAAGGTATGATTCCATCTGTATGGCATTCAGGAAAGGAAAACTGTAAGCACAGAAAACTAATGGCTTCAGGAGGCTATCAGCCAGGAAAAGGGTGGCCATGGAAGGGTGTAAGGGGATTTTTCAAGGAGTTAGAACTGTTTTAAATCTGAATTTTGGTGGTGAGTACACATCTATATGTCTTTGTCAGAATTCTCGAACAGTACACCAAAAAGGGTGAATTTTACCTTAATTTCTTTTAAAAGGCAGTAGAATCACAGAATACTTGGATTTGATTCCAGGACCCACTATGTATAACAACCATGACCTTGAGGCCAGCCTCACATATTGTCAGTTTCCTCATCCGTGAAATAAGATTAATAGTAATATCTATCCCTGTTGAATTATTCTGGGGATTAAATGAGATAATCTATAGATAAACTTATACCATGCATAACATGGTAAACACTTTAAGTGCTACCAGGTTATTAAGGGCCTGCTATGTGCCACACCCTGAATATTCATTGGAAGAACTGATGCTGAAGCTGAAGCTCCAATACTTAATCCACCTAATGTGAAGAGAAAAAGACCCTGATGCTGGGAAATATTGAAGGCAAAAGGAGAAGGGAGCGGCGGAGGATGAGATAGTTAGATAGCATCACCAACTCAACGGACATGAATTTGAGCAAACTCTAGGAGGTGGTGGAGGACAGAGGAGCCTGGCATCTGTCACCAGACAGACATGTTAGAAACATGTGCCACAGGGGTGAAAGGGTCAAAGTAAGAAGATGGGTAGAGAAAGCACCATAACCTCGAGCAGGATAGAATCTGAGAGGCAGATAATAACAATAGCAGTGCTAGGGAAAGCACACTGACTGAAACTGCCCACGCTGGCCAAGCACCATTAGCGTGAATTGTTTTAGGACAGCAGATCCTGGTAAGGAACATGGAACTAACAAGCCACCACCAACCGGAAAAGCTCAGGAAAGGTCAAAAGGAGACACCACCTGTACTGCTACCTCCCAGAATCCTTCTCGCTGGCATCCATCTTGGCTGAGCAATTTGTGAACAACCGAGAAGGACCCTGAGTCAGAATGAGTGGCCAAAGACAACCCAGAAAATAATGCCATCACCATAAAACCCAAGACTGTCAGCCACAAGCCAGAGCAGGTCCCCTGGGTTCCCTTACCCTGGTGCTCTCCGCTGGGGTGCCTTTTCCAATAAAGTCACTTGCTTTGTCAGCACATGCATCTCCTCAAACAGTTCTTTTTCTGAGTGTTAGATAAGAGCCACTCTCAGGGCCCTGGAAGGGGTCTCCCTTCCTACAACAACAAAATGAGCATATGGCAACCCACTCCAGTACTCTTGCCTGGAGAATCCCATGGACAGAGGAGCCTGATAGGCTACAGTCCAAAGGGTCACGAAGAGTTGTACACAACTGAAGCAACTTAGCATGCATGCATGCACCTATTCTTCAGCTGAAGAAGCAGAAAATCCTTAAAGGTTCCTGTGTTCCCAATATCAACTGCATTGCTTTCCCAATGTCCAAAGATAAATACTATTCTGAATTTTAGTCTCTGTACTTCTAACACAGTAGTAAACTGAATGATGTCCCTCCTGCAAAAATATTGTAACCAAACACAAGTTCACCTGCCCAACACACAGTGAGGCCAAACAAATGGAAATGTTGGAACAGAAAAGGGTTTACTGTAGAGTCAAGCAGGGAGAAAGGGTGGCTCCTGCTCAGAAACCCGTAACTCTCCAATGGTTTGGGGAAAAAGTTTTTATAGGCAAAATCGGGGGTGAGGGCTGCGGTGTGTGTGACTTTCTTCTGATTGTTTGGTGGTGTGGTAACAGGGCAGTACTCTAGGAATCTTGTGCTCAGCCTTAAGTTACCACCCTCCATCTGGACAGAGGCCTCACTACCTGCAGAAGAAGGATTGTTATGAATATTTCTTGAGGAGGAACCTGACCTGCCCCCAGGCCACACTGTTGTGCCTAGACTGCTCCCCCTTTGTTTCTAAATTCCCTCCCTTCTCTGATTAGCAACTATTTGAATCTGCCCTTTGGAACACAGGGAAGGTCAAGGAGGCTGAAGCCTTTTTTCCTATAAATAAGAAACTGGGGACATGGAAAGGATTTGTACCAGGGAGGGCCCCACAGTGTCTTACTCCCTTTCTGGAATGTGTAAATGTTACTTTATATGGAAAAAGGGTCTTGCAGGTGTGATTAAATTTATGATCTTGGAGTGGAGAGATTATCCTGGATTATCTAGGAGAACCCTGTTGCAATCACATGTGTCCTTATAAAATGGAGGCAGAAGGGGCAATATTTAGACACCTAGGAGAAGGTTCAATGTGAGGATGGAGCAGAAAGAGATTTAAAGCTGGAGATTGGAGTGTTGTGGCCACAGCCAAGGAATGCCAGCAGCTACAAGAAACTGCAAGACACAAGGCATGGATTCTCAGACAGAGTCTAGAAGAAGTGTAGCCCTGCTGACAACCAGTCCAGTGATTTGCAGATTTCAGACCTCTAGAATTTCTGACCTTTAAATTGTGAGAAAGTAAATGTTGTTGCAGGCTTCCCAGATGGCTCAGTAGTTAAGAATCTGCCTGCCAATGAAAGAGAGGCAGGTTCCATCCCTCGGTTGGGAAGATCCCCTGGAGAAGGAAATGACAACCCACTACAGTATTCTTGCCTGAGAAACACAGAGCTCCAGAGGTGCTGGAATGTAATGTGGAGGCTGAAGGAAAGAAACCCGAGGAATGGTCACAGGCATGTGTGGAAAAGACTCTTGAGGATCTTGGACAGCAAGATCAAACCAGTCAGTCCTAAAGGTAATCAACTCTGAATATTCATTGGAAAGACTGATGCAAAAGCTGAAGCTCCAATACTTTGGTCACTTGATGCGAAGAGCCAACTGATTGGAAAAGACCCTGATGCTGGGAAAGATTGAAGGCAGGAGGAGAAGGGGGTGACAGAGGATGAGATGGTTGGATGGCATCATCAACCCATTGGACATAAGTTTGAGCAAGCTCTGGGAGATAGTGAAGGACAGGGAAGCCTGGCATGCTGCAGTCCATGGGTTTCCAAAGAGTCAGACAGGACTGAGTGACAGACAACAACAAAATGCTGCTCTTTCTTTTTCTCCCATAAGAATGCACAAAAGGAAGATTAAAAAAGCTCAAACTATTAATACTTCTGTATAACTTAACTAAGGTCTCAAAGTTCAGAATATTTATAGGATTAGAAAAAAAATACCCAACACTTAACAAGATAAAATTTATAATATCTGATAACTGATTGAAAAATATCAGACAAGGGACTTCCCTGGTGGTACAGTGGGTAAGATTCTGCCTGTCAATACAGGGAACACAGGTTCAATCCCTGGCCTGGGAAGACTTCACATGTTGCAGAGCAACTAAGCCCCTGCTCTACAACTACTGAGTCTTCCCCCTAGAGCCTGCACAATGCAACTACTGAGCCCACGTGCTGCAGCAACTGCAGGCCGTGCACCTACAGCCTGTGCTCTGCAACAAGAAAAGCCATTGCAATGAGAAGCTGACATGTCACAAAGGGCAGACCCCGCTGGCAGCAACTTGACAAAGCCTGTGTGCAGCAAGACCCAGCACTGGTCTTTAAAAAAAGTTCAAAAAAACATTCAGGCAGGAGGGGTGATACCAGGGAAATGGCTGAGCAGAAAGCATGAGGAATCGATTGGTCCAACCAGACAAAGCTGTTTTGGCAGAATCTATCTGATTTAACTGTCTTGAAGTTCTGGCGTCTATTCAAAGGCTTCCATATTTCAAAGGAAATCTTGACCAGGAAATTCTTGGTGAGTGTGTGCTAAGTCGCTTCACTAGTGTCCGACTCTTTGTGACCCTATGGACTGTAGCCCACCAGGCTCCTCTGTCCATGGGATTCTCTAGGCAAGAATATTAGAGTGGGTTGCCATGCCCTCCTTCAGGGGATTTTCCCAACCCAGGGATCAAACCCACATCTCTTACATCTACCTGCATTGGCAGGCAGGTTCTTTACCACTAGCACTACCAATTTCATTCAACTGAAGCTTTTAGCATAATAGTTCTGGAGAAGGCAATGGCACCCCACTCCAGTACTCTTGCCTGGAAAATCCCATGGATGGAGGAGCCGGGTAGGCTGCAGTCCATGGGGTCGCTAAGAGTCGGATACGACTAAGCGACTTCACTTTCACTTTCATGCAATGGAAAAGGAAATGGCAACCCACTCCAGTGTTCTTACCTGGAGAATCTCAGGGATTGGGGAGCCTGGTGCCGTCTATGGCATCGCACAGAGTCGGACACGACTGAAGTGACTTAGCAGCAGTAGCAGCATAATAGTTCAGTCACTCCGTCATGTCAGGCTCTTTGCGACTCCAAGGCCTGCAGCACTCCAGTCTTCCTTGTCCTTCACCAACTCCAAGAGTTTGCTCAAACTCATGTCCACCAAGTCAGTGAAGCCACCCTTCCATCTCATTGTCTGTCGTCCCCTTCTCCTCCTGCCTTCAACCTTTCCCAGTCTTTTCCAATGAGTCAGTTCTTTGTATCAGGTTACCAAAATATTGGAGTTTCAGTTTCAGCATCAGTCCTTCCAGTGAATATTCAAGACTAATTTCCTTTGGAATGGACTAGTTGGATCTCCTTGCAGTCTAAGGGACTCTCAAGAGTCTTCTCCAACACCACAGTTCAAAAGCATCAATTCATCTGCACTCAGCTTTCTTTATAGTCCAACTCTCACATACATACATGACTACTGGAGAAATCGTAGCTTTGACTAGAGGGACCTTTGTTGGCAAAGTAATGTCTCTGCTTTTGAATATGCTGTCTAGGTTGGTCATAACTTTTCTTCCAAGGAGCAAGCGTCTTTTAATTTCATGGCTGCAATCACCATCTGCAGTGATTTTGGAGCCTCCAAAAATAAAGTCTGTCACTGTTTCCACTGTTTCCCCATCTATTTGCCATGAAGTGATGGGACTGAATGCCATGATCTTAGTTTTCTGAATGCTGAGTTTTAAGCCAACTTTTTCACTCTCCTCTTTCACTTTCATCAAGTGGCTCTTTAGTTCCTCTTCATTTTCTGCCATAAGGGTTGGTGTCATCTGCATATATGAGGTTATTAATATTTCTCCCAGCAGTCTTGATTCCAGCTTGTGCTTCATCCAGCCTGGCATTTCGCATGATATACTCTGCATATAAGTTAAATAAGCAGGGTGACACTATTCAGCCTTGATGTACTCCTTTCTCAATTTGGAACCAGTCTGTTGTTCCATGCCCAGTTCTAACTGTTGCTTCCTGACCTGCATTAGGTTTCTCAAGAGGCAGGTAAGGTGGTCTAGCATTCCCATCTCTTTCAGAATTTTCCAGTTTATTGTGATCCACACAGACAAAGGCTTTGGCATAGTCAATAAAGCAGAAATAGATGTTTTTTCTGGAACTCTCTTGCTTTTTCCATGATCCAGCGGATGTTGGCAATTTGATCTCTGGTTCCTCTGCCTTTTCTAAATCCAGCTTGAACATCTGGAAGTTCATGGTTCATGTACTGTTAAAGCCTGGCTTGCAGAATTTTGAGCATTACCTTGCTAACATGTGAGATGAGTGCAATTGTGTGGTAGTTTGAACATTCTTTGGCATTTCCTTTCTTTGGGATTGGAATGAAGACAGACCTTTTCCAGTCCTGTGGCCACTGCTGAGTTTTCCAAATTTGCTGGTGTATTGAGTGCAGCACTTTCACAGCATCATCTTTTAGGATTTGAAATAGCTCAAATGGAATTCCCTCACCTCCACTAGCTTTGTTCATAGTGATGCTTCCTAAGGCCCACTTGACTTCATATTCCAGGATGTCTGGCTCTAGGTGGGTGATCATACCATTGTGGTTATCTGGGTCATGAAAATCTTTTTTGTATAGTTCTTCTGTGTATTCTTGCCACCTCTTCTTAATATCTTCTGCTTCTGTCAGGTCCATACCATTTCTGTCCTTTATTGAACCTATCTTTGCATGAAATGTTCCCATGGTATGTCTAATTTTCTTGATGAGATCTCTAGTCTTTCCTATTCTATTGTTTTCCTCTATTTCTTTGCATTGATCACTGAGGAAGGCTTTCTTATCTCTCCTTGGTATTCTTTGGAAGTCTGCATTCAAATGGATATATCTTTCCTTTTCTCCTTGTTTAGCTTCTTTTCTTTTCTCAGGTATTTGTAAGACATGATAGCAACTACTCATTTTTTACCCTCCACATCTGTGACAGAAGTGTTCCTAGAGCAGCTTAGAAGAGCCAGAGGGGGCAAGAAGAACCTTATCCTCCAAATATGAGAGATCTGTTATGATTGTGAATTGCTATTTCAAATCACAGAGGTGTAGACACAAAGGCCAGCTACGATTGTTGTAACCTCCACCAAGTGGAAGCAGCTTTCAGGGGATTTAGAGGCAATTTCAGGTTTTTTCCCCTCACTTTTCCGTTTTCTCCTTTGGAAGCCAGACATTTAAAGATTAGGAAATTGAATGCAATTGTATTTTCAAGGGAACTTAGAAGGTCACCAGGTTCAGTTCAGTCACTCAGTCGTGTCTGACTCTTTGCGACCCCATGGACTGAAGCATGTCAGGCTTCCCTGATATGTCCATTGAGTTGATTATGGCATCCAACCATCTTATCTTCTGTTGTCCCCTCCCCCTCCTGCCTTCAATCTTTCCCAGCATCAGGGTCTTTTCCAATGAGTCAGTTCTTTGCATCAGGTGGCCAAAGTATTGGAGTTTCAGCTTCAGCAGCAAGTCACCAAGCATGCCCATAAAAAGATGCAGGTTCAGAAAAGACCTGTAAGGACCTAAAAATTATACCTCAGGCTGATCCCTGGCACATAGTAAATACCATACAACTCTAAAAACAAGCAACAACCTTAGGAGAGAAAGAGAATTTATTTCTAGACTGATCACAGTATAAGATTCAGATGTCCAATTTTCAATAAAAAATATCATAAAGCATATAAATAAATAGGAAAGCATGTCCCAGTCGAAAGGAAAAAAATTACAGAAACCATGGGGAAGAAATTAAGACATTATCAGATAAAAGCTGAGGAAGTACATTACCACTAGAACTGTTTTATGAGGTATGCTAAAGGCAGTGCTTCAGGTTGAAATCAAAGTAATCAAAACTGCATGAAGAAATAAAAATCTTTGATATAAGCAAATACATGGGAAATTATAAAAGCTAGTATTGATGTAATTTTGGTTTATTATTTATTATTATCTGAAATGAAGTGAAGTAAAATGAAAGGTGCTTAGTCATGACCAACTCTTTGTGACCCCATTGACTGTAGCCTACCAGGCTCCTCTGTCCATGAGATTTTCCAGGCAAGGTTACTGGAGTGGGCTGCCATTTCTTTCTCCAGGGGATCTTCCCAACCCAGGGATCAAACCCAGGCCTCCCACACTGTAGGCAGATGCTTTACTGTCTGAGCCACCAGGGAAGTTAGAGGGGCAGAGTTGTATGCTATTAAAGTTTAACTGGTATAAATTCAATTTAAGAGTGATAACTTTATAATGCTATGTGCAATTCCCAAGATAAACACAAAGAAAATAAGTATAGGATATACTCAAAAGGAAATGAGAAGGGAATTAAAGCATTTCACTAAAAAAAATTAATAAAATAAAAGATGACAACAATGAAAGGAATGAAGGGGGAAAAGTTTGAATACAAATAGAAAACAAACAGCAAAAGCTAAACCCTCCTTATCAGTAATTACTTAAATGTAAGTGGATTAAACCATCTTATCAAAAGTTAGGGACTGACAGAATAAATTTTAAAAAGCCAATGATCCATGCCTTCTATAAGAGACCCACTATAGATCTAAAGACCCAAAGAGATTGAACATGAAAGGATAGAAAAAGATACCTGATGCTGGGAAAGACTGAAGGCAGGAGGAGAAGGGGACAACAGAGGATGAGATGGTTGGATGGCATCACTGACACAATGGACATGGGTTTGGGTGGACTCCAGGAGTTGGTGATGGACAGGGAGGCCTGGTGTGCTGCAGTTCATGGGGTTGCAAAGAGTCGTAAATGACTGAGCAACTGAACAGAATAACCAAAAGGTGGGTAGTTATATTAATATCAGACAAAATAGACTTTAAATTTTAAAAAAAGATGACAAGATGGGGGAGAATGGATACATGCATATTTATGGCTGAGTCCCTTTGGTGTTTAGCTGAAACTATCACAACATTTTTAACTGGTTATACCCCAATATAAAGTAAAAAAGTTTTTAAAAAATTACAAGAGGCTATAATGAGAGTTTCAATTGAGCAAGAAGCTATAACAATTATAAACATGTATGCACCTAATAACAGATCCTCAAAATATAAGAAGCAAAAATTAACAGACTTGAAGGCAGAAACAGATAGTTCTACAAAAATAAGGCAAGATTTCACTTTGGCAATGGATAGAACAACTAGATAGAAAATAAGTTAGGAAATAGAGGACTTGAACAACCAATAAATCATCTAGATGTATATAGAATACTCCATGAAACAAGAGTATTAAAAAAAAGAAAAATAGCAATATATGATTTTCTCAATAGCAGGTGGTACCTTCTCCAGGATAGACGATTTCCAGGCTAGGCGACAAAAGCTCAATATATTTATTTACTTGTGTTTGGCTCTGATGGGTCTTCTTTGCTTTGCACAGGCTTTCTCTGGTTGTGGAGAGCCAGGGCGATTAGGCTCTAGGGCGTGCGGGCTTCAGCAGTTGTGGCACACAGCCTAAGTAGTTGTGGCACACTGGCTTAGTTGCTCCACACCATGTGGAATCTTCCTGGACCAGAGATTGAAACCATGTTCCCTTTATTGGCAGGTGGATTCTTATCTGCTGTGCCACCAGGGAAGTACTCAATATATTTACGTATATATTACACAAAGTATCTTTTCCAACCACAATGAGATTGTTATAAATCAACTACAGAAGGAAAACTAGAAAATTCACAAATATGTGGAAACATATTCTTAAACAACAAGGGAGTCAAAGAAGAATTACAAAGGAAATTATAAAATACTTGGAGAAGAAAATGAAATCACAACATACAAAAACTTATGGGATGTAACAAAAGCAGCACTGAGGGAAATTTATAGGGATAAACATGAAAAAAGGAAGGTCTCAAGTCAACAACCTAACTTTATGCCTTGAAGGAACTAGAAAAAGAAAAATTAAACCCAGTTAGCAGAAGGAGAGATCAGAAAAATTAGAGCAGACATAAATAAAGAGTATAGAAAATCAATGAAACAAAAAGTTGACTCTTCTGCCCAAATCAACATAATTGACAAACTTTTAATTAGATTGACAAAGAAAAAAGAGATTACTCAAATTACTAATTCAGAAATCAATATGGGAACTTTACTGCTGATTCTATAGAAATAAACAGGATTAACAAAAACACAAATTTGAAAAGATATCTGCACCCCAAGGTTCATAGCAGCATTATTGACAAGAGCCAAGATATTGATACAGTCTTAGGGTCCATCACAGATGAATAGATAGAAAAGATGTACAGGACTTCCCTGGTGGTACAGTTGATAAGAATCCACCTGCCAGTGCAGAGGACAAGGGTTCTATCCCTGGTCTGAGAAGACTTCACGAGCCCCAGGCAACTTAAGCCAGCATGGCTACCACTACTGAAGCCTGTGCACCTAGAGCCTCTGCTCCGCAAGAGAAGCCACCGCAATGAGAAGCCTGTACACTGCAAGGAAGAGTAGTCCGCCCATGCTTATTACAACTACAGAAAGCCCATGCACATCAGCAAAGGCCCAGCACTACCAAAAGAAAACAATTAATTTAAAAAATGAAGAAGTACACACACATAAACCATGGAATACTACTTAGTCATAAAAAGGAATGAAAACTTGCCACGTGCAGGGACGTGAATGGACCTGGATCTTTTCAAAGTGAAATAAGTCAGACAGAGAAAGACAAATACTGTATGATATTACTTAAATGTGAAATCTAAAAAATGCAACAAACTAGTGAATATAACAAAATAGAAGCAGATTCCCAGATATAAAGAACAAAGTAGTGGTTACCTGTGGGGAGAGGGAAGTGGCCAGGAGCAATATAGGAGTAGGGGATTAAAAGGTACAAACTATTAGGTATAAAGTAAGTTACAAGGATATATTGTGTAACACAGGGAACATAGTCAATATTTTATAATAATGATAAATGGAGTCCCTTTAAAAATTGTGAATCACAGAATAGCTGGGTGGATAGGTGGGTGGATGAATGAATTGGTGGGTGGGTAGATGGATGGATGAGTGAATGGGTGATGGGTGGGTTGGTGAAAAATAACTGTGAATCACTATATTGTACACCCATAACTTATAAAATATTATACATCAACTATACTTCAAGTAAAATTTTTTTCTAAAAAAAGTGAACAACCGTATGCCACCAAATTGGAAACTTAGATGAAACAGAAAAATTCCTGAAAACACAAAACATATGAAAACTGAATAACAAAGAAATATAAAATCTGAATAGATCCATAATTAGGACAGAGAACAAAACAGTAATAAAAAACCTCACAATAAAGAAAAGCCATAGACCAGATGGCTTCACTGGTGAATTCTACCAGATTGGAGAGTTGATGGAGAAGGAAACAACCCACTCCAGTAATCTTGCCTGAAAAATCCCACGGACAGAGGAGCCTGGAGGGCTGTGTTCCAAAGGGTCACAAAGAGTTGGACATGACTGAGCAACTAAGCGTGAAGAATTGATACGTCCCTGAGGCAGACCAGTAAAAGTGTCTTGCTCACCTTGCCAACTGAAAGAAAACTGATTCTGGTGGTTCGTATTGATAGGTATGGCGAAAAGCCACATGCCGAATCAGTAGATGCATACCAGCTACCAGAAGGTATGATAATTTGCTTAAGCAATGAAACCACATCTGGTACATCAGCTGCAATTGAGGTCAGTTCAGTTCAGTCACTCAGTCGTGTCTGATTCATTGCGACCTCATGAACCACAGCACGCCAGGCCTCCCTGTCCATCACCAACTCCTGGAGTCCACCCAAGCCCATGTCCATTGATTTGGTGATACCATCCAACCATCTCATCCTCTGTCATCCCCTTCTCCTCCTGCTCTCAATCTTTCCCAGCCTCAGGGTCTTTTCAAATGAGTCAGCTCTTTGAATCAGGTGGCCAAAGTATTGGAGTTTCAGCTTCAACATCAGTTCTTCCAATGAACACCCAAGACTGATTTCCTTTAGGATGGACTGGTTGGATCTCCTTGCAATTCAAGGGACTCTCAAGAGTCTTCTCCAACACCACAGTTCAAACACATCAATTCTTTGGTGCTCAGCTTTCTTTATAGTCCAACTCTCACATCCATACATGACCACTGGAAAAACCATAGCCTTGACTAGATGGACTTTTGTTGGCAAAGTAATGTCTCTGCTTTTTAATATGCTGTCTATGTTGGTCATAACTTTCCTTCCAAGAAGTAAGCGTCTTTTAATTTCATGGCTGCAATCACCATCTGGAGTGATTTTGGAGCCCCCCAAAATAAAGTCAGCCACTGATTCCACTGTTTCCCCATCTATTTGCCATGACGTGATGGGACCAGATGCCATAATCTTAGTTTTCTGAATGTTGAGTTTAAGCCAACTTTTTCACTCTCCTCTTTCACTTTCATCAAGAGGTTCTTTAGTTCTTCTTAACTTTCTGCCATAAGGGTGGTGTCATCTGCATATCTGAGGTTATTGATATTTCTCCCAGCAATCTTGATTTCAGCTTGTGCTTCTCCCAGCCCAGCGTTTCTCATGATGTACTCTGCATAGAAGTTAAATAAGCAAGGTGACAATATACAGCCTTGACGTACTCCTTTTCCTATTTGGAACCGGTCTGTTGTTCCATGTTCAGTTCTAACTGTTGCTTCTTGACCTGCATACAGGTTTCTCAAGAGGCAGGTCAGGTGGTCTGGTATTCCCATCTCTTTCAGAATTTTCTACAGTTTATTGTGATCCACACAGTCAAAGGCTTTGGCATAGTCAATAAAGCAGAAATAGATGTTTTTCTGGAACTGTCTTGGTTTTTAATGATCCAGCGAATGTTGGCAATTTGATCTCTGCCTTTTCTAAAACAGCTTGAACAGTGGGCCTTAGGAAGCATCACTACGAACAAAGCTAGTGAAGGTGATGGAATTCCAGTTGAGCTATTTCAAATCCTGAAAGATGATGCTGTGAAAGTGCTGCACTCAATATGTCAGCAAATTTGGAAAACTCAGGAGTAGCGACAGGACTGGAAAAGGTCAGTTTTCATTCCAATCCCAAAGAAAGACAATGCTAAAGAATGCTCAAACTACTGCACAATTGCACTCATCTCACACGCTGGTAAAGTAATGCTCAAAATTCTTCAAGCCAGGCTTCAGCAATACGTGAACTGTGAACTTCCAGATGTTCAATTGAGGTCACCACCTGGTTAATTTTACAGTGATCCACTGTCATTCTCGAAGGTCCATCTGTCTTCTGCACAGGCCAGATAGGCAAGTTGAATGAAGATGTGGGAATTACCACTCCTGCATCTTTCCCTGATGATGGCATTTATTTCTGCCATTCCTCTAGAAATGCAGTTTCAGTTTACTACCTTCCCAGGTAAAGGCAGTTCTAATGACTTCCACCTGGCCTTTCCCACTGTGATAACCCTCACTCCACAGTCAGAGAACCAATGTGGGGATTCTGCCAGTCGCTGAGTATGTCTTTTCCTTTTATGTATTCCAGAACTGGCAAAAATAGCCACAGGATGGCTTCAGGGACGCATTGAGCCCACTGTGACATAGACCTGAACTAAAACTCTACTGATCACATGACTTCCATAAGTGCCTACACTCTGACTGGTAGATCACAATGATATTCTTGATCTCCTCGAATTAGCATCAGTTCAGAGCCAGTATCCAGGAGTCCAAAAGGTTTCATTATTTCCTATTCTTCAATACACAGTCATCCTAGTAAAAGGCCAGGTCTCTTTGAAGAAGACTTGGAGAAGAATTAATAGCATGAATTTCTGACTATGTCCTTCCTCAAAGGAACCCATCTGCTCCTTCATTCAGGGGGTTCTGGGTCTGTAAACTGCCTTAAGTCTGAGAATTGATTGAGGAGCCATGACTCTCTGTTGTTATGATTCAGATTAGACTTCGGTTCACTTGACCTAGAAATTTTCCACTTATGCAGATCAAGTGAGAGTTTAGTAAGTGAAAGTCACTCGGTTGTATCCAACTCTTTACAACCATACAGTCCATGGAATTCTCCAGGCCAGAATATTGGAGTGGGTAACCGTTCCCTTCTCCAGGGGATCTTCCCAACCCAGGGATCCAGCCCAGGTCTCTCGAATTGCAGGTAGATTCTTTACCAGCTGAGTCACCAGGGAAGCCCAATTTTACTTTCAGTAGAAATACTACAATCAACTAGCCAATGCCATAGCTCTTCATAAGTCATACTATTCTGATTGGTGTCTAACTGGACTCTGCTGTGCATTATGTAACCATGCCCACTCGACCTTTGGTGGTTGTATGCCCCCACTTGGCCCTTGCTACCTCAGGATCCAATTATTCCCAATGTTTTTAGATTTTCCAATTCCACTATAAGGTCCGGCCTACAGAAAAGAGTGATCACAGAGTTCTCCAAGGATGCCAAGGCTGCTCTTATAAAGTTATTTCTCACAATTATGATGAAAGATGTGTCTTCTGGATTCTCCCAGGGTGGATGAATAGATCTTAAATCCACCTTAACATTCCAGTCTCGCTAATCCTTCTAATTATTCCCTACATTAAACCAAGACAAGTCTGGCATGTCTAACTTATTCACTGTGTGTGAGTAACTTTTTGGTCCATGTTTCAGCGAACCAACCAAACAAACTGTTAGAGCCTTTTCTAACTCAACAAGCTGCAACGTTAAATACTAAATCTTGCTTTAGTGAGTCTACATCAGTTAGCCTGATCCAACTTTATGTTTTTTAATACAATTTTTAAAAATTTATTTATTGACTGTGCTGCGTCTTCATTGCTGTAAGGACTTCTCTCTAGTTGTGGCAAGAGGGGGCTACTCTCTAGTTGCATTGTTCAGGCTTCTCTTCTCTTGTTGCTGAGACAGGCTCTAGGGTACTCAGGCTTCAGTAGTTGCGGCTGAGGGCTCAGTAGTTGCAGTTCCCCAGCTCTAGAGCACAGGCTCAATAATTGTGGCTCTCAGGCTTAGTCACTTGCAGTATGTGGGATCTTCTCGGTCCAGGGATCGAACCGGTGTCTCCTACATCGGCAGGCGTATTCTTTATCACTAAACTACCAGTGTGTGCGTGTGCATGCTTAGTCACTCAGTTGTGTCCACCTCTCTGAGACCCCATGGACCATGGCCTGCCAGGCTCCTTTTTCCATGGGATTCTCCAGGCAAGAATGCTGGGGTGGGTTGCCATTTCCTTCTCCAAAACCACCAGGGAAGCTCCAACTTTATGTTTTTTCTGTCACTATCCCACACCCACACCTTCAACATCCATTCCCATACATATTCCCTGGACTTCCATCTGTAAAAATTAGAAAATTCAAGTAGGTCTTTTGGAATGTAGTGCACTTCCTCATGGGTCACACTTTATACCTTGTCTTCAGTGGCTTACTGGATTTTAATCTAGTTCCCTGGTGGCTCAGAGGTTAAAGTGTCTGCATCCAATGCGGGAGACCAGGGTTCGATCCCTGGGTCGGGAAGATCCCCTAGAGAAGGAAATGGTAACCCACTCCAGTACTCTTGCCTGGAGAATCCCATGGACGGAGAAGCCTGGTAGGCTACAGTCCATGGGGTCGCAAAGAGTCGGACACGACTGAGTGACTTCACTTTCACTTCACAGGTCTAGAAACAAAGAGATGTTGTGGGAGCGGTTTCTGAGGGAGCAGCAGCATCTTGCTTGGTACAACTGCTTCAGGAAAGGTCATTGTAGTTTCCTCAGGCAATACAGGGTTAATCCTCTGAGACAGGTGTGGAGCAGCCATTCTCATTGGTGTTGGGTAAAGAGGCAGCTTCTCTGGCAAAGGAAACTCATCATTACTTAGAGCTTTCAATATTCCAAGCTGTAACAAAGTCTTTGCATACATCCCCATTCCAGTTTTCAGGATCCCAGTCCTTTTCAATGTTCTCACTGTAACATCAGCCACCCAGTGACACTGGGAGCTCAACTTGTACTGCAGTTCAGCAAGTCAGAGATTGAGTTTCTTGGTTTAATTTTCATCAGTTAGCTGGCGCTACAGTTCCTCAATAAATAAAAAATAAAATTACCATATGATGCAGCAGTTCTACTCCTGAGTATACAAAGAATTGACAGCAGACACTTAAATAGATATTTGCACTTCTTTGTTCATAGCAACATTATTCACAATGGCAGGAAGGGGGAAGCAACTCATGTGCCTAAAATATGATATATACATACAATGGAATATTATTTAGCTTTAAAAAGAAAAAATTCTAACAAGTGCTACAACAGAGATGAACTCTGAAGACACACTAAACGAAATAAATCAGGCACAAAAGGACAAATACTTTATGATTTCACTTACATAAGGTGTCTAGAGTAGGCAAATTCATAGAGACAGAAAGAAAAATGGTTTTTGCTAGGGTTTAGGGGAAAAGGAGAATGGGTAGTTATTGTTTAATGTGTCAGAGTTTGTTTGGGGTGATGAAACATCACGCCAGGCTTTCTTGTCCTTCGCTATCTCCTGGAGTTTGCTCAAACGCATGTCCATTGAGCTAATGATGCCACCCAACCATCTCATCCTCTGTCGCCCCTTTCTCCTCTTGCATCAGGGTCTTTTTTCTTTCCCAGCATCAGGGTCTTTTCCGATAAGTTGACTCTTCACATCAGGTGGCTAGAGTATTGGTGCTTCAGCTTCAGCATCAGTCCTTCCAATGAATATTCAGGGTTCATTTTATGGTTACATAACACTATAAATGTATTTAATGCCAATGAAGTGTACAATTAAAAATAGATAAAATCACAAATTTTGTTATGTATATTTTATCAGGATAAAAATTTAAAAATAGATTAACTGCTTGTTTCAAACAAAAATAATTGGAAAGTAATAGACATTAAGTTTATAATACATGTAGAAGTATGATATAAATATCACATAGGCCAGGAGAGGAAAAAAGGAGAATACTGCGGCAAAGTTTATACGCTGCTCAAAATTGGTGTAATACACTTTAAGGTAAATGGTGATAACCTAAATACATACCCTATGAACCCCAAAGCAACCAATGAAAAGTAAAAGTATAGCTAGTAAACCAATAAAGGAAATAAAGTGGAATCATGAAATATATTCACTCTAAAAGAAGTCAGAAATAATAAAAGGAAACAAACAAAAAACATGGGACAAACAAAACAAATAGCAAGATGGTAAATTTAAACTTAACCATATTGATAATTGTGTTAAATATAAATGGTCTAAACATCCAATTAAAAGGCAGAAATTGTCAGGCTGGATAAAAAAGAAACTCAGTTATATGCTTCTTGTAAGAAACCCATTTTTAAAATTATTTATTTATTTATTTATGGTTGTGCTGAGTCTTCATTGCTCTCAGGCTTTCTCTAGTTGTGGCAAGTGGGGGCTTCTCTCTAGTTATGATACAGGGGCTTTTCATTGCAGTGGCTTCTCTTGTTGCAGAGCACAGGCTCTAGGCGCACAGGCTTCAGTAGTTGTGGCTGATGGGCTTAGTAGCTCTGAGGCACATTGCATCTACTGGGACCACAGACTGAACCCATGTCCCCTGCATTGGCAGGTGGATTCCTATATCATGAGGTATAGGTATACTGTTCCTATTCCTATACCTGTATCACCATGAAAGTCTATGTAAGAAATCTATTTTAAATATAGTAAGCCAAATATATTTAAAGTAAAAGAATAAAAGAAGGGAAAGGAGGACTTCTTGGAGGTTCAGGTAGAAGACTCCATGCTTCTACTGCAGGGGGACATGAGTTCGATCCCTGGTTAGGGAAATAAGATCCAACATGCTCACAGTGTGACCAAAAGAAAGAGAGGAAAAAGGAAAAGGATGGTAATACTCATCAAAGGAAAGCTACAGTGGATATAACAAACAAAGTTTGTTTGTTAAGTTACAAACAAAGTTTGTTTTAGGTTACAGAGAAAAGTATATTGTGGTTTAGTCGCTAAGTCATGTCTGACACTTGAGACCCCACGGACCGTAGCCTGCCAAGCTCCTCCGTCCATGGGATTTTCCAGGCAAGAATCCTGGAGTGGGTTGCCATTTCCTTCTCCAGAGGACCTTCCCAACCCAGGAACTGAATCTGGGTCTCCTGCAGGCAGATTCTTTACCAACTGAGCTAGAAGGGAAGCCTGAAAAGTATATTACTAGAGATAAATAGGATCATTCCATAATAGTAAAGTAGCCAATTCATTGAGAAAACATAACAATTCTAAATGTTTAGTCACCTAATAATAAAGATTTAAAGTACATGGGGGAAATTTGATAGACTATCAGAAGAAATAGAAAATTGCACAGTTATAGTCAAACATTTCTATATCCCTCTTTCAATAAGTGATAAAGTTGAGAAAAAAACAACAAACAAGTCTTCAAGAAGACTTGAACAATACTATCAACTGATTCGAGGTAATTGTTATTTATATTCAATAACAGGATGAAAATTATATTCAATGGCATACATAACATTTACTAATATAGACCATATTCTGAGCCATAAAACAAATTTCAAGAGATTCACTAGGTTTCAGATCATATGAAATAAGGTCTCTGACCCCAGTGAAATTGAATTTGAAATAAATAAGAGCAAGAAGTCTCCAAATATTTGGAAACTAAATAAATAACACTCTTCTAAATAACACATGGGTCAAAGAAAAAACTAAAAATGAAATTATAACATGTATAAAACTGAATGAAAATGAAAACACAGCATTTTCATTTGCAGAGGGGGAATATATGGAACTAAACACTAAAAATGTTAACAAGCCGAAGCAACTAGAACCTGTGCTCCACAATAAGAGATACCACTGCAATGAGAAGCCCATGCACCGCAATGAAGAGTAGCTCCTGCTTATTGCAACTAGAGAAAGCCCTGGCACAGCAACAAAGACTCAGCACAGTTAAAAACAAAACAAAATTAAAAAAATGTTATCAAATCAGTGACCTCATCTTGTCCTTAAAGAAACTAGGAAGAAAAGAAGAGCAAGTTATACGCAAAGCAAATAGTTTATTCCAAAAGCGTAAGGTTGGCTTAACATTCACTACTGAGGAAATTTAGACCTAAATAAGTGGAAAGATATGCTATGATCAGGGGGTTAGAAGAGTCAATATTGTTAAGATTTCAATTCTCCCGGAATTGATATACAAATTCAATACATTCCCAATCAAAATACCAGTAGGCATTTTTCCCCCAATAGAATTTGACAGATTGATTCTAAATTTCCTATGGAAAAGCAAGGGAGAAAGTAGTTTGAACAAAGACAATTTTTAGGTTACGAATGTTTAAGTATTGAGAGAAATGTCCAAGAAGAGGATAAAGAGTTAAAAGGCAGATGTCAGAGAAGTTGGGCACAACTAAAAAACTACAAAGTTGAGGAACTAAAACTACATGATTTCAAGAATTATGAAACTTCAGTAATCAAGACACTGTGGTAGTGGCATAAAGATAGTTAAATAGTCAAGAGAACAGACTGGAGACTCTGTTAACTCAAACATATATGTTCAACTGACTTTCAGTAAAGGTGCAAATGCAATTTAATGGAGAAAGAGTAGTCTTTTCAACAAACAGAGCTAGAATAATTGTTTTTAAAAAAGAACTTCGATCCATATCTGATATGATATACAAAGATTAAAACAAAATGGATCATAGACCTAAATGTAAAATCTAAAAGTATAAAACTGCTAGAAAAACACATAAGAAAAAACGTACTGTCTTTGTATTCCTCTTGGCCAATAAACCCCTCTTCTATGAAGTGTTCAGGGGAAAGAAAAGGAGCTAGAAGTCAATCACATTTCTTCTTCTAAATAACTATTTGATAAAAGCTCAGTGGACAACAAATGAAAGCTATTGACTAAAATTAGGTATCAGTATTAGCTGTAGAATGATTTTTTTAATCACAATCACTCAGTAACACATGTGATTCATTTCTTAAAAAGCTTGATTAACTCTGATATGAAATTGAAAGCAATTAATATAGAATTGGAGCTTGTAGGAACTTCCCTGGTGATACAGTGGACAAGAATCCACTTGCCAATGCAAGGGACACGGGTTTGATCCCTGGTCTGGGAGATTCCACTTGCTGCAGAGCAACCAAGCCCATGTGCCACAATTACTGAGCCCGAGTTCTAGAGCCCGTGAGCTGCAACTAATGTGCCCTTGTGCTATAGTTACTGAACATCTGTGCTGCAAACACTGAAGCCCCTACACCTAAAGCCTGTGGCCTGCAACAAGAGAGGCCACCACAGTGAGAAGCCTGTGCACTGAAATGAAGAGTAGCCCCCTCTCGCTGCAACTAGAGAGAGAGCCTGCAAGCAGAAATGAAGACCTAGCACAGCCAAAAATAATGAATAAATAAATCGTTTAAAAAAAAAAAGAATTGGAGCTTGTTATCCAGAGTCTGGCTCTAGGTGAGTGATCACACCATCGTGATTATCTGGGTTGTGAAGATCTTTTTTGTACAGGGGGCTTCCCTGGTGGCTGAGAGTTTAAAGCGTCTGCCTGCGATGCGGGAGACCTGGGTTCAATCCCTGGATCGGGAAGATCCCCTGGAGAAGGAAATGGCAACCCACTCCAGTATTCTTGCCTGGAGAATCCCATGGACGGAGGAACCTGGTAGGCTACAGTCCATGGGGTCACAAAGAGTCAGACACAACTGAGTGACTTCATTTTTTTTCTGTGTATTCTTGCCACCTCTTAATATCTTCTGCTTCTGTTAGGTCTATACCATTTCTGTCTTTTATTGAGCCCATCTTTGCATGAAATGTTCCCTTGGTATCTCTAATTTTCTTGAAGAGATCTCTAGTCTTTCCTAATCTATTGTTTTCCTCTATTTCTTTACACTGATCGCTGAGGAAGGCTTTCTTATCTCTCCTTGCAATTCTTTGGAACTCTGCATTCAAATGGGTATATCTTTCCTTTTCTCCTTTGCTTTTCTCTTCTTTTCTTTTCACCGCTATTTGTAAGGCCTCCTCTGAGGGCCATTTTGCTTTTTTGCATTTCTTTTTCTTGGAGATGGTCTTGCTTCCTGTCTCCTGTACAATGTCAAGAATCTGTGTCCATAGTTCATCAGGCACTCTGTCTATCAGATCTAGTCCCTTAAATCTATTTCTCAAAGGGATTTGATTTAGGTCATACCTGAATGGTCTAGTGGTTTTCTCCACTTTCTTCAATAAGGAGTTCATGATATGAGCCACAGTCAGCTCCTGGTCTTGTTTTTGCTGACTATATAGAGCTTCTCCATCTTTGGCTGCAAAGAATATAATCAATCTGATTTCGGTGTTGACCATCTGGTGATGTCCATGTATAGAGTCTTCTCTTGTGTTGTTGGAAGAGGGTGTTTGCTATGACCAGTATGTTTTCTTGGCAAAACTCTACTAGCCTTTGCCCTGCTTCATTCTGTACTCCAAGGCCAAATTTGCCTGTTACTCCAGGTGTTTCTTGACTTCCTACTTTTGCATTTCAGTCCCCTATAATGAAAAGGACATCTTTTTTGGAGGTTAGTTCTAGAAGGTCCTGTAGGTCTTCATAGAACTGTTCAACTTCAGCTTCTTCAGCGTTACTGGTCGGGGTGTAGTCTTGGATTACCGTGATATTGAATGGTTTGCCTTGGAAATGAACAGAGATCATTCTGTCGTTTTTGAGATTGCATCCAAGTACTGCATTTCAGACTCTTGTTGACTATGATGGCTACTCCATTTCTTCTAAGGGATTCCTGCCAGAGTAGTAGATATAATGGGCATCTGAGTTAAATTCACCCATTCCAGTCCATTTTAGTTCGCTGATTCCTAGAATGTTGACGTTCACTCTTGCTATCTCCTGTTTGACCATTTCCAATTTGCCTTGATTCATGGACCTAACATTCTCAGGTTCCTATGCAATATTGCTCTTTGCAGCATTGGACCTTGCTTCTAGCACCAGTCCCATCCATAATTGAGTGTTGTTTTTGCTTTGGCTCCATCCCTTCGTTCTTTCTGGAGTTATTTCTCCACTGATCTCCAGTAGCACATTGGGCACCTACTGACCTGGGTAGTTCATCTTTCAGTGTCCTATCTTTTTGCCTTTTCATACTGTTCATGGGGTTCTCAAGGCAAGAATACTGAAGTGGTTTGCCATTCCCTTCTCCAGTGGACCACATTCTGTCAGATCTTCACGACCCAGATAATCACAATGATGTGATCACTCACCTAGAGCCAGACAATGTGAAGTCAAGTGGGCCTTAGGCAGTATCACTATGAATAAAGCTAGTGGATGTGATGGAATTCCAGATGAGCTATTTCAAATCCTAGAAGATGATGCTGTGAAAGTATTGCACTCAATATGTCAGCAAATTTGGAAAACTCAGTAGTGGCCATAGGACTGGAAAAGGTCAGTTTTCGTTCCAATCCTAAAGAAAGGCAATGCCAAAGAATGCTCACACTACCACACAATTGCACTCATCTCACGTGCTAGTAAAGTAATGCTCCAAATTCTCCAAGCCAGCCTTCAGCAATACGTGAACTTCCAGATGTTCAAGCTGGTTTTAGAAAAGGCAGAGGAACCAGAGATCAAATTGCCAACATCTGCTGGACCATCAAAAAAGCAAGAGAATTCCAGAAAAACATCTATTTCTGATTTACTGACTATGCCAAAGCATAGTGGATCACAATAAACTGACCTTGTGGATCACAATAAACTTGGAAATTCTGAAAGAGATGGGAATACCAGACCACCTGACCTGCCTCCTGAGAAACCTGTATGCAGGTCAGGAAGCAATAGTTAGAACTGGACATGGAACAACAGACTGGTTCCAAATAGGAAAAGGAGTACGTCAAGGCTGTATGTTGTCACCCTGCTTATTTAACTTCTATGCAGAGTTCATCATGAGAAATGCTGGGCTGGAAGAAGCACAAGCTGGAATCAAGATTGCCAGGCAAATATCAATAACTTCAGATATGCAGATGACACCACTCTTATGGAAGAAAGTGAAGAACTAAAGAGCCTCTTGATGAAAGTGAAAGAGCAGAGTGAAAAAGTTGGCTTAAAGCTCAACATTCAGGAAACAAAGATCATGGCATCTGGTCCCATCACTTCATGGCAATTACATGGGGAAACAGTGGAAACAGTGTCAGACTTTATTTTTGGGGGCTCCAAAAATCACTGTAGATGATGATTGCAGCCATTAAATTAAAAGACGCTTACTCCTTGGAAGAAAAATTATAACCAACCTAGACAGCATATTAAAAAGCAGAGACATTACTTTGTCAACAAAGGTCTGTCCAGTTAAGGCTATGGTTTTTCCAGTAGTTATGTATAGATGTGAGAGTTGGACTATAAACAAAGCTGAGCGCTAAAGAATTGATGCTTTTGAACTATCGTGTTGGAGAAGACTGTTGAGAGTCCCTTGGCCTGCAAGGAGATCCAACTAATCCATCCTAAAGGAAATCAATCCTGGGTGTTCATTGGAAGGACTGATGCTGAAGCTGAAACTCCAATACTTTAGCCACCTGATGTGAAGAACTGACTCATTTGAAAAGACCCTGATGTTGGGAAAGATTGAAGGCAGGAAGAGAAGGGGATGACAGAGGATGAGATGGTTGGATGGCATCACCAACTCAATGGACATGAGTTTAGGTAAACTCTGGGAGTTGGTGGTGCACAGGTAGGCCTGGCATGCTGCAGTTCATGGGGATGCAGAGTTGGACACGACTGAGCAACTGAACTGTACTGACTGATCCAGTCAGAGGAAATTGTCACTTGGAATCAAAGTTACCTAAGTCAAATATTATGAAAACAAAGTGAGTCTTTGAAAAAAAAATAAAGTAGCTGCTCATGGAAAGGTTAAAAAGAAAGTTGCAATCCAAAACTTTTCATTTACTACCTACCTCTCTGGCTCGCTGGAGCTGTGCTTGCTCAATCTTACTGATGACATCCTGAACTGCAAATGGAATCTCAATATTAGGAACCTCTGATTTTTCTAGGACAGTTTTGTACATTTTGGTGAAATCGAAAGTTTCTTTTTCTGCTTCATGTTCATCGTTGTTCTCAGCTGACATTTTGATAAATGTTTTGGAAAGTTGAGTGATTTTCTTTTATTTCTTCGTTTTTTACAAAATATAGGCAAATGCTTCTAAGCCATCCACAAGGAAGCTAGAAGAGGCTTTTCTTGCTCCCAGAGATTGTGGAGTACCCTGATCTTCCCCATGGTGTTCCGGTTCTGGTGATGTCATATTAGATCCATTGTGACATTATCATTAACTCAAATACTTAAAGAGTGCTTACTGTATGCAGAGAATTAGGCATTCTATATGCTGTGATGGTAGTGGGTGAAGGGGGGAGGGTGGGTAGGAAAGAATAGACAACAGGAACTATAAAAGAAATAGACGATATAGCCTTGCTTAAATGAGCTTAAAATCTAGGTGTTAGAATTCAAGATCCAGTATATCAATTTTAACTCCTGGTTCTTCTCTCTTCCTGAGGTTTTGCTTAAGAATGTTTAAGCTTGTAATGGAATAATCGCATTACAACTTCCTCAGCTGCCCCTCAACTTTTCCTAGACTTGTAGTAACTTGGATGATAGTATTTGGATGAAGATTACAGTCTTTGCACTGCCTAGAGGCTCATTTATTCAAGGAGCCTGACTGAAGAAGGCTTTGAAGTTTCATAGTTGGCTGAGAAATTGAAGGGTATGCTTAGAGGCTGCTTTCTAACTGAAAAATTCACTTTGGGCAGCTCCTTTGTAGAGGAGGTGAAAATATTTTGGACACCAGATAAATTAAAGGACAGATGGTTTTGTTGGCTGTGTAGATTATTTTTTAATTTAAAAAAAAAAAGTACAGAAAGTAATATAGCAAATAGCCATGTGCCTATCACCTAGAATGAACAGATATTAACATTTTGTCATATTTGCTTCAGATATTTTTTAAATAAAGCATTAGAGATAAAGTTTGTTATTCTCTCTAGATTCCTTCTTTCCCCTTTGCCCATTTTCAGAGGGCCATAACAAGCATAAATCTGATGTATTTATGTCTAGTCTATGTTTATATAGTTTTACTGCAGGTGTGTTCCTAAACTATGTAATATCATTTTGTAGGTTTTAGATTTTATACAAATTATAGATGTATACCAATTACTCTATGAGACTATGAGTACTTTATGAGTGCTTGTTGAAAAACTTATAAATTTAAACAATTTGTTTCAGTCCTTGGAGAAAGGAATACAGGGGATCATAATGTAATTGTCTTTTAAAAGTATCAAGCAATATATAAATATTTTCCCTTCTCTTTAAGACCCTGTTGTCTAAGTTATCCCTCTCCTGTGGTCCCAAATCATCTTGTAAACTTTATATGATAGTACTTATTGAAGTGCAACTATTTGTTATTTGTTTCTATCCACTAGTTGTTGAACTTCTCACAACCAGATGCTGTACCTTAGGTTTCTTTTTCTCCTTTCTTGGCTGTGCCAGCTCTTCTGTGCAGCATGCAGACTTCTCTTGCTGCAGAGCACTGGCTCTAGGGCACACGGGCTTCAATAGTTGCAGCCTACAGGCTTAGTTGCCCTGTGCCATGTGGGATCCTATTTCCAATCAGGGATGGAACCTGTGTCGCCTGCATTGGATGGTAGATTCCTAACTACTGGACCACCAGGGAAGTCCCTGCAATTTAGGTTTATCCTACGTTTGGCACTCTTTTTCAGTACCTCCATGGAAACTGTCTAAAATATTTGGACATTCATTATAGTTTAAAACTCCTTCCCTGGTGGTTCAGTGGCTGAGACTCCGTGCTCCCAATGCAGGGGGCTCGGGTTAGATCCCTGGTCAGGGAACTAGATCCCACATGCTGCTACTAAGAGTTCACATGCCTCCACTAAGACCAAGTGCAACCAAATAAGTAAGTAAGTAAGAAGATAAATAAATATTAAAACTCCTTTCCTTGTGGAAACTTCTCTAAGTCCGGAACACTTTCTTTTATTAAGATTATACCCTCCTCCCCCTCCCCATAAAATATCACTCCCTCCTTTTCTATAAATCACAATTTAGTCTATTTATTGAAAGGAGTTCATAATGTTTTCTGAAAGGGTCACAATTAAGGAGAATTATTTGTTTTTAGAAATGTGAGGTTTCATTAAAATACCCATCATTACCCAATATTCCTTGACATTATCAATTAATCTATTAAATTACTTTGTTGATATTATTAAATTATGAGGTCCTTTAATAACTTAATTCCTCTTGATTCCTTTACATTGCTTACCCTAGTAGGCATTCACAAAGCAGCCTACATGCTGGTCAACTAAACTAATTTAGTATTATTGTGCTTTCTCTTTCCCTCATATTTTTTATGCAGCATGGAATTCATCAGCAACTGGCAATGAAGGCTTTTTAAAACAAATTTTAAAAAATCTCTTCAATTTGACGAGCATTTGCTGAGATACTACTATGTGGCTACCATTATCCTAGACTGTGAAGAATATATGCTAGGGTATCTGTGAAGAAACTGAAAAACAACAAAAAAAGCAAAAAGAATTTAAGTTAGAATATAATATTCAAGTGCTAAACAAGGGACATGAAGAGATCTGTGAGGAACGGAGTCTTTGGGAAAACCTTATGGAGAGAGAAGGTTGATTGACAAATGAAGGCATTCCAGACAGGGAAGACACCTTGAGCCATGGCTTTGGAGGTGAGTGCTGAGTTTGTACTTCAGGGAGAAAGTAACTGGTTTAATTGAAGTGAAGTAATTTTGAATTTAGACTTCCCTGGTGGCTCAAACTGTAAAGAATCTGCCTGCAATGCAGGAGACCAGGATTCAGTCCTTGTGTTGGGAAGATCCTCTGGAGGAAGAAATGGCAACCAACTCCAATATTCTTGCCCGGGGAAATCCAATGGACAGAAGAACCTGGTGGGATGCGGTCCATAGGGTCACACAGAGGCCAACACAACTGAAGCGACTTAGCACGCACACACACAAGGGAGATTACATGGGATATAATAGCAGTTTGGTGAAAATGAAACCTTCAATTTAGGAAGATTTTTTTGAAATAATGTAATAGAAAAAATTTATTGAAAATCAAGACATGATTATTTCAAACGACAATGTCTGAGTTAAGATATAGAGGTGGGACTGTTAAGGGAGGGATAAATCGTAGTAAGTGTGGCTAAAGACAATAAAGAATTTGGATCACCTAACAGTTAATTATAAAGATTAATTTTAAAAATTTGTTTTTATCGTATTTCATTTGAATTGATGGCAGGACATCAATGAAGAGGCTATCCAGACTAACTATTAATATTATCAAATAACATACTGAGCAAAGATGTGGGTACCTGATTCAAGAGAACGTGGGGCCAAGTTCTTTGAATGTGTGTCTTAGGGAAACCCGCTCTCCCAGTAAGTGTTAGCCGCTCAGTCGTGCCCGACTCTTTGCGACCCCATGGACTATAGCCCACCAGGCTCCTCTGCCCATGAGATTTTCCAGGCAAGGATACTGGAGTGGGTTGCTATTTCCTTCTCCAGGGGATCTTCCCAACCCAGGGATTGAACCCAGGTCTCCTGCACTGCAGGCAGATTCTTTACCAACTGAGCTACAATGGAAGCCCTAGAGGGCTCCTTCAACAGTAAAATAGGGATAACAGTATTATTGCGTTGAATTGTTTAGATTAATTCACATATAATAGTTAGAATAGTGCCAGGCCTTTAATGTGAACGGGTTGCTGTTAATATGTTTACCATTACTGCTGCTTTTTTCCCCTTCTCTCCTTTTTTTCTGCGGGTCATCGCCTTTTCAGTAGGGCCGGGCGTTTTTCAGAACACTTTGCACAGTCTCGGCTTTTTATCAGATCTAGGTCCTGGGTTATGAGAAACTGCGGAGTTATTATGGTAACTCTGCAATGGGCCAGGGATAAAATGCGCCCGCAGAATTTTTCCACACCCCCGTGGCACAGAATGGTGCCTTCCTCTGATAGATTCCATCCCCCCTACCCCCATGTCAGATGATAGTACAGTCCAAACTGCGGCTGGAAAAGGTAGTGCAAAAGTTGAGCGCGCCGAGGATTTTCTCTTCTCCCGGAAGCAATTGTTCTCTAGAGCCGGAAACAGTTGCTGTTTCAAGGGAGGTGGGACAGGGCGGGTCAGGGCGCAGCGGCTGACGGCGGGGGAGGAGCCGGGTCCGCTGCCGGGTGGAGGGGCCAGGCGAGTGTCCTCATCCTAGCGATTGGGGCTCGGGCCTGTAAGCCAGTTGGAGTCGCGTCGGCGAGGACGATTGGGCCGAGCGGAGGAAGACATGTTGCTCTTCGTGGAGGTGAGTGGACTTGGGAACCTCATCGTGCTCTGAGGAGAGCTGGAGTGTGGAGGCGCCGGCCGGTCCCAGCGCCATGTGACTTTCCAGGCCGTACACGGCGCGGAGCCGGCAGACAGGCTGACACAGCACCTGGGCCGTGCAGGCCCGCGGCTCCGCGCTGCGCGCTCGCCGCACTTCAGGAGGCTGTGAGGGGGGCGAGTGCCTTGGTTGGGGAGAACCGGAGGTGGAGAATCGAGGCTTGTCTGGTGCGGCGTGAGGATCGGAGGAAAGGGAAAGCGTCCCATATGGACCTCCTAAAGGAGGCGAGCTGGGGGTGGGGGGGCTGAGGGCGGAGTCTGGGGAGAGAAGGGTAATCAGGTGGGCGCGTTCCGGGTGAAGTGAGGCCTCGCGCGGGCCTCTGGGAGCAGGCGAGCAACATGTGGGGCCGCCGAGGGAGGAAGGTGAAATTCCGTCTAAGTGTTTGGAAAAGAAAGTTGAAAGCCTGTTTCTAGCAGCCCCCACCAAATTTTGTTTGGTCCCCATCCCTCGTCTCTGGAACGTTCTGTGGGTGGAAAGCGAGTTACTGTGAACGGAGGAGAAAGCCTGTAGGATTTGGAAGCCTTGAAAGGCACCGCTTTGACCTTTTGTAAAAGTTAACTCAGGCAGCGACTCCGTGATGAGGGACCGGTTTTATGAACGAATAAGAGCCTTTTACAGGAAAAATTCCAAGAACGAGCGAAACCTAGTTCGGGCAAAGCTTTTTTTTTTTTTTTCTTTTGTATTGTTATTTAACAATTTGTTGTTCAGTCGCAAAGTCGTGTCCGACTTTTTGCGACCCTGTGGACTGCAGCACTTTTATTACTTTAACCGGAACATCTGTTGTTGGCCTATTTTAGTTTTAAAGGTAGTGGATACCTGTTTTACATAAATACAAGGTTCGATTTCTCTTATTTCTTTCTCTTGTGTGCAATGAGCATCAGCTGACTGCCCGGCTAATGGTTTGAGTAGATTCCAGATCGTATTGTTCTTGCATTGTGAAAACGTCAAACCAGCAAAGCTGCAACTTCGCAACTTGGCATTTGTTAACTATGCCCATAAAAAGAATCTTTTCAATGAGAGAAGGAATTTACAGGTTGTATAATGGGTCGGGATCTAGGGCCAGTCTACGGCGGGTTTCTTTCAGACGAAGGGAGGAATCTTAGTCTATAATATTCCGACATAAATACGTGCTTCTACGGTTTTTTTTTTAAATCGACTGTGTAGCTGATAATTGGATTTTAAAGAGGCAGCTACCTTTTAGAATATTTCAACATTGATAATAAACATTCACTGGAACATTCCAAGTACATCATGAAGAGATTTTACGTTATTGAATCTGTTTTGTTTTTCTAATCCTCACTGATTTCCTTGGGCAGAATCAGATATGATTTTAAACAGCTCCAGTTTGTATTAGGAATGTTACGCCAAACAAATGCTGCGGGTTTTAAGTTGTATATGTTTTACCCGGCAAAAGACTGAAGTTTCAGTTATATCAAGATGAATTCCAAAACAAACTTTTGAGTTCAAAATTGATTGCTTTGGCTTTGTTAAAACGTGAACCTTAGTAATAGCTCCATTTATTGACAGCTTAAGCTGAACCTCTCTTATTTCTAAAACAACATTGCAGTGTTCTACAGATGAGAAAACTGAGGTGAGAGGTTAAATAACTTAGTAAACCTAAAATAGTGGAGCTGGGATTTAGATACAGGTCATTCTGATGCCAGATCATGACTCTCAGTGTTACGTATAACTCATATTTCCTTAATCATTTTCTTTGTAAATCAGTATTTGGCTTTTAGTTTTTTGTTGTTGTTTCGTTTTTTTTTGTTTTTACATATGAGTTTTCCTGAAAATTAACAATGGCACTAAATATTTGGGTCTAATTACATGGTATTAAAATCAGTAAAATATAACACACTGGCCTTTTGGCATTTTGTTAACTAATATTCAGTCCCTGTAACCTCATGATTTAGGAATTATTCTAAATGAGGGAACTAAAGCGCCGAAGTTTGATGTCCAAGGTCATTCAGGTGTAAATAATGTGAGGGCTAAAGTCTGAAGTCTGACTTCTAGAACACAAGTCAGTGATTCCAAAACTTATTTTTACGCTTACTTTCCAGTGACTGGAGGGTTCCTAATCTGGGTCCCTAAACACAGAACTTGGGTTGAGGGGAAAAAAATAATTTTATTTTCACTAGCTGCTAATTGAAATCTAGGATTGAAAAGAATTAAAAATTATTGACATTTCAAATGCATGCACTGAGAAATGTTTTCATTTCATATTACAATTTTTGCAGATATGAAATATTTACGTGTATTGCTCCTTGTTAAATGTGAGAAAGTCTTGTTTATTAGTGAAGAAGCACATTTATTACTAAAGTAGACATTTTAAAATATTTTGGTAACTATAATTTATTTTGTGGTTCTGCATATTTCATATACTTAAAAATATTCTGAGAAGAGATTAATAGGTTAATTGGACTACTGAAAAGGTCCAAGGAGATTAATAACCACTTGACTACAAACTATTGCTTTGAATAGGAGTTCTCTAATATAGGATTAATGAGTCCTCTGCAGTTGTGTTCAAAATCTTATTTGCGTGCATTTTTCTGGAGAGACCCCAGCTTAATTATTTTATAACTGCAATCAGTGGGATACAGGATATTAATGATAATACTATAATAATAGTGGTGTACACATAAATTGTGCTTACTGTGTGTTAGGCCTCTTAAGTCTTGCTGCATGTATACATTCATATACATCAACTCAAAACTACCTGTGAGGTAGGTAGCATTATTTTCTCCCTTTTGGAGATAAACCAAGTCACGGGAAATTAAAGAAACTTGCCCACGATCATGCAGCTAGTGAGTGTTATTGAAGCTGGAGTTAGAACTCTGGATTGGAGCATGTGCTGTGCTGTGCTGTGCTTAGTTGCTCAGTCGTGTCCAGCTCTTTGCGATGCTGTGAACTGTAGCCTGACAGGCTCCTCTGTCCATAGGGATTCTCCAGGCAAGAATACTGGAGTGGGTTGCCGTGGCCTCTTCAAATTGCAGTTTACTGCAGTAGAAATCTATAGGCAGACAAGGAATCCTATTTTAAATAACACTGAAGATGTAACTTTTTAAAAACTTGATCTTGCAGACAAAGGGCTATACAGACTTCAGTAGTTTATGTTTTTATCTCACCTCTGTTCTGAGGTAGACACATACAGCGTCTGTCTTTGGGTAGAGGTTAAAACTTTTTGGATAATATACCAAATTGTCAAACGTGCTCCAACATGCTGCTGCTGCTAAGTCGCTTCAGTCGTGTCCGACTCTGCGCGACCCCATAGATGGCAGCCCATCTGACTCCCCTGTCCCTGGGATTCTCCAGGCAAGAACACTAGAGTGGGTTGCCATTTCCTTCTCCAGTGCATGAAAGGGAAAAGTGAAAGTGAAGCCACTCAGTCGTGTCCGACTCTTAGCGACCCCATGGACTGTAGCCCACCAGGCTCCTCTGTCCATGGGATTTTTCCAGGCAAGAGTACTGGAATGGGGTGCCATTGCCTTCTCCGGTGCTCCAACATACTTGGTTACAAAAATTCTGAAAGTTTGAAACAGCAATGTGCAGTGTTCTTCTGGTGATTATTGAATTATTTAATTTTTGAGCACTGAGGAGACACTTTGCAGTTATTTTCATATTTTTATGGTTTGCTAACGTTTTATTCACTTTTCAGATCATTTCCCCCCTCCAATATTTCCAGCCAATTATGTCTGCTCTAGTTGTTTGGCAATGTTTTAATTGGATTTCTGTCTCTGTTTGAGTTTTTCCCAAAAAATGAATACTCAAAGATGTTTAATACTCTCACATAATTTTTAAAAAATAATTTTAATTATGGAAAGTACACATAAAATGTATCATCTTTAATATACAGTTCAGTAGTATTAAGTACTTACAAGTGTTTACACTGTTGTGCAACCACTACCACCATCCCTATCCAGAAGCTTCATCTTGCAAGACTGAAACTCTGTACACATTAAGCAGTAAATCCTTGTTCTCCCTTCCCCCAGATCTTACACAATTTTTAAAAGTATTTTATTTATTTCTGCGTCTTCATTGCTGTGCAGGCTTTCTGTAGTTGTGATGAGTGGGGGCTACTCTCTAGTTGCGGTGCATGGACTTGCATTGTGGTGTTTTCTCCTGTTGAGCATGGGCTGTAGCACTCAAGGCTCAGTAGTTGTGGCGCACCAGCTTAGTTGCTCCGCAGCACGTGGAATCTTCTGCACCAGGGATTGAGCCTGTGTCCCCTATATTGGCAGGCAGATTCTTAACCACTGGACCACCAGGGGATGTCCCTTTCACATTTTAAAAAATAACTTATCTGACTTGTAAATTTTTCTGCTTTTTTAGGTGATAACATTTTAAGTTTATTTATTTATTTATTTTTTCAGTAAATGGCCATGTCCATTGTTAATATTTTTTTTTTAATTTTTATTTTTACTTTATTACTTTACAATACTGTATTGGTTTTGCCATACATTGACATGAATCCACCATGGGTGTACATGCGATCCCAAACATGAACCCCCCCTCTCACCTCCCTCCCCACAACATCCCTCTGGGTCATCCCCATGCACCAGCCCCAAGCATGCTGTATCCTGCATCGGACATAGACTGGTGATTCGATTCTTACATGATAGTATACATGTTTCAATGCCATTCTCCCAAATCATCCCACTCTCTCCCTCTCCCTCTGAGTCCAAAAGTCCGTTATACACATCTGTGTCTATTTTGCTGTCTTGCATACGGGTCATCATTGCCATTTTTCTAAATTCCATATATATGTGTTAGTATACTGTATTGATGTTTTTCTTTCTGGCTTACTTCACTGTGTATAATCGGCTCCAGTTTTGTCCATCTTAGCCTTAGAATCTGAAATAAGTGACATATTTGCCTTAATAGTAAAAATTGCTATTAATTTTGTATTGCAGTAATTATGAATAGTTTTGTGTCTTTTACCCTCAGTGCAGTATTCAGTTTTTCCCCAATAGCTTAAATAGGTTTGTATTTATAAAAAGTTATTAGATATAACCTACTGAAAATGTTTTTTCAGAAATGACTGAAAAAAAGAAAATGTTTACACAAATTGTGAACTGATTGCCAGGAAGTAATAAGTAAATGGCTGAGAAGTTTTTGAACAATTTGATTTTGGAATATTTATTGGAAAATTCTGGATGCAGAAGTTTTAAATGGATAGATATTTTCAAAGAAATACTTTCAGATGTAATGGATTGAAAATGAAGTAGAAATTATTTTCTATTTTCATAGTGTGAAAAGTGGAATAACATGCTCAGAAGTGAATATAAAGATGTAGAAGTGCCTCGAGGTGCTTCAAATTACATGTGAAAAACTAGAAATGAGAAGTATTGGTATTCAACCATTTTCTATCCGGTTGGATTTGTTCAGGCTGTCTCCCTGCTCCATATTACTTTCCAGCTGATGGAAATGATCCTTAGTACTAGACATGAATGTTTCAAATCTATAATTTTGGTCTTTGCATGTGTGCGCATGTGCTCAATTGCACAGTTGTGTCTGACTCTTTGCGACCCCATGGACTGTAACCCGCTAGTTTCCTCTTGTCCATGGAATTCTTCAGGCAGGAATACTGGGGTGGGTTGCCGTTTCCTCCTCCAGAGGATCATTCTGACCCAGGGATCAAACCTGTGTCTCCTGCGTTGACAGGCAGATTCTTTATCACTGCATCATACCTAGGAGCTTAAAAAAAAAAAAAGATTTTGACCCTGTGGTTAGAGATGGGGTCTGCGACTGTATTGCAGAGGAGCAGAAAGTAGAGGAAAGGAGAAGCTAGTGGAGCTGTCATTGGAAAGTCTTAAGAAAGATTTTTTTAATTTCCACTTCGAGTATTCTTAAGTGAAATGAAAAATGACTCTAGCTCTGATAGTGCTTATAGCATTTTAATTTATCATTCCTATATTCTGCGTTTTGCTTAAGTTCTGTTTTCTTTAAAGTTCATTCTTGAGGGAGGTTTCCAGTTTCTGTTGTAAACTTTTTTTGCACTATGATTTTTTGTAAAGGTTTTGGTTTGGAATCCTGGGATCAAATGTTAGCTATGACCTGAGGCAAGTGACAGCTTCTTTTGAGCAGCTTCCTATCTGTAGTTTGAGAGTGATTCTTCTGCTATTTAGGTTGTGTTAATGGTGTTTATGTGATACAGTAAACCTTGTTTGCAATACAGTCTAGCTAAAGTCTTGACAGATGTTATCATTTGATCATCACAGCAAGTGTGTCATTATGTAAAATTGTCCAGGATATGGCCTTCCAAATGACTAAAATTTTTACTTTCCTATATTTGATATTTCTGGGAAATTTATTAAAACTGCATGATAGTAGTAGCACTGTTTATTGCAAAAACTGCTGTGTGATAGCACTGATTTAATGGAGTATTACTCAGCCATTAAAAAGAATACATTTGAATCAGTTCTAATGAGGTGGATGAAACTGGAGCCTATTATACAGAGTGAAGTAAGCCAGAAAGAAAAGCACCAATACAGTATACTAACACATATACATGGAATTTAGAAAGATGGTAACAATAACCCTGTATGCGAGACAGCAAAAGAGACACAGATGTAAAGAACAGTCTTTTGGACTCCGGGAGAGGGCGAGGGTGGGATGGTTTGGGAGAATGGCATTGAAACATGTATATTATCATATATGAAATGTATCGCCAGTCCAGGTTCGATGCATGATACAGGGTGCTCGGGGCTGGTGCACTGGGATGACCCAGAGGGATGGGATGGGGAGGGAGGTGGGAGGAGGGTTCAGGATGGAGAACACATGTACATCTGTGGCGGATTCATGTCAGTGTATGGCAAGACCACTACAATATTGTAAAGTAATTAGCCTCCAATTAAAATAAATGTTTTTATATTAAAAAAAAGAGAGAGACATATATCTTTGAGTTCTACCTAATCCTAGGCTTGTTACTAATTTGCTCTGATTCTTGGTAAGGCAAAGCAGTTAATTACCTTAAAGTTTTTATACTTTGGTTATACTATTAATTGGGCAAAGAAAACTTTAAAAATGAGGATGAAGACTGCAGTCTGCTAAAATACAGACTTATTTATGTGCAATATTTAAAGAAATACAATTGATACAGTGCACATAGACACTTTATATTTGCTCTTTTGGAAAAAGAATTTTTTTTTTCCAGTGTATATATAGTGTGTTAGTCTCTCAGTCGCGTCCAACTCTCTGTGACCCCGTGGACTGCAGCCCACCAGGCTCCTCTGTCCATGGAATTCTCCAGGCAAGAATACTGGAATGGGTTGCCATTCCCTTCTCCAGGGGATCTTCCTGACCCAGGGATTGAACTCAGGTCTCCTGCACTGCAGGCAGATTATTTACTATCTGAGCCACCAGGGAAACCCTTCTAATGTGTAAGTGTAAGTAAATGTAAGGAAAGGAAATTTGAATATCACATACTCATGCTTCCTGTCTTGTCTATTGCCTTGTCAAGACATTTGAACCAATTTTTGGTTTAGAAAATCTCTCTCTCTATATTGATGACTGGCTCTAAATTAAAGACAGAGGAATACTTTAGATGAATATTACTAGGAATATGGTATGAGCATAGGCAGAGAGCCAAGGATGTGGAATTAAGTTTTGTTTGGTTTATATATTATTGAGGAGAGAGAAGAGTATTTTCTGTGTCAGGATGGAAAAGTCAGAAGTAATCCAGGGTTTATATAGTGTAGAGTTGGGCAGTATTTTCATACCACTGGATACTACAAACTACAAAAGAAGTAAAATTGGCCATACCTCCCGTTTTGACCTGACCAGTCATTGTGTACACCTGTTTTCTGGAACAGCTGTCCCATTTTATTCTCAAAAATGTCCTGGTTTGTATGATAATTTTTTTCAGAAGAGATTAGAGGCTCACTGTGTGCTTGTTGGCAAGTTTTTTCCCCATATCATTAAAAAGGCAAGATAGTGTACTAAGTTGATATCAAAGTATTTGTTGTTGAAGGCATTGAGAATTACAGTTGAGCTAGCTAAGGGAAATAGGGTTATTCTATTTTTTTGAGTTTGAGGAAGGAAAAAAATAGGAGGGCAGTGGCTGAGTAATAATGATAAGATACAGTTATATGAAAGATTGCATGAAAGAATGGTTAAGAACATGGACTCTGGGGCCAGGCTGCCTGCTCAGGTTAGACACCTTTCTAGTGGACCTTGTTCCGGCTGTTTAACACATGTTTCTCAGTTTTCTTATCTGTAAATTCAGGATAATGTTAAAGTATGAGATAATATTGTACTTTTTATATATCTCAAAGAGTTAAGAGGATTGACAGTCAATGTAAAGCACTTAGTGTCTGGTACACAATAAATATATGTGAGTTTTCTTTCACATTATGAAAGATAAGTCTCATTTCAGTTTCCATAACAAATGGTTTACTGACTTGACTGTACACACTAGAAATTAAAAGTTATCTTTTTTCATAAAGGATTATTTTGATATTTGAGTTTTGAGGGTTTTTTGAGCTCATTTGTATAATTAGCTGTTGGCTTTTTGTACACACTAGAAATTAAAAGTTATCCTTTTTCATAAAGGATTATTTTGATATTTGAGTTTTGAGGTTTTTTTTAGCTCATTTGTATAATTAGCTGTTGGCTTTTTAAGATGACCAATTTGAAGTAAAATGACTTGGTATTTTGTTGTGGTTCAGTTGCTCAGTTATGTCTGACTCTTTGCAAACCCATGGACTGCAGCATGCCAGGCTTCCCTGTCCTTCGCCATCTCCTGGAGCTTGCTCAAACGCATGTCCATTGAGTCGGTGATGCCATCCAATCATCTCGTCTTCTGTCATCTCTCCCTTCTCCTGCCTTCGGTCTTGCCCAGCATCAGGGTCTTTTCTAGTGAGTCAGCTCTTCACATCAGGTAGCCAAAGTATTGGAGTTTCAGCTTCAGCATCAGTCCTTCCAATGAATATTCAGGACTGATTTCCTTTAGGATTGACCGGTTTGATCTCCTTGCAGTCCAAGGGACTCTCAAGAGTCTTCTCTAGCATCACAGTTCAAAAGCATCAGTTCTTTGGCACTCAGCCTTCTTTATAGTCCAACTCTCACATCCATACATGACTACTGGAAAAACCATAACTTTGACTAGAGGGACCTTTGTTGGCAAAGTAATGTGTCTGCTTTATTTAATATGCTGTCTAGGTTGGTCATAGCTTTTCTTCCAAGGAATAAGAAACGTCTTTTAATTTCATTGCTGCAGTCACCATCTGCAGTGATTTTGGAGTCCAAGAAAATAGTCTGTCACTGTTTCCATTGTTGCCCCATCTATTTGCCATGAAGTGATGGGACCAGATGCCATGATCTTCATTTTTTGAATGTTGAGTTTTAAGCCAGCTTTTTCATTCTCCTCTTTCACTTTCATCAAGAGGCTGTTTGGTTCCTCTTTGCTTTCTGCCATAAGAGTAGTGTCATCTGCCTGTCTGAGGTTATTGGTGTTTCTCCTAGCAGTCTTGATTCCAGCTTGTGCTTAATCCAGTCCAGCATTTCTCATGATGTACTCTGCATGTAAGTTATATAAGCAGAGTGACAGTGTACAGTCTTGACGTACTCCTTTCCCAATTTGGAACCAGTCCATTATTCCATGTCTGGGTCTAACTGTTGCTTCGTGACCTGCATACAGGTTTCTCAGGAGGCAGGTAAGGTGGTCTAGTATTCCCATCTCTTGAAGAATTTTCCACAGTTTATGTGATCCACACAATCAAAGGCTTTAGTAGAATCATCGAAGCAGAAGTAGATGTTTTTCTGGAATTCTCTTGCTTTTTCTATGAACCAGAGGATGTTGGCAATTTGATCTTTGGTTTCTCTGCCTTTCATAAATCCAGCTTGAACATCTGGAAGTTTTTGGTTTACATACTGTTGAAGCCTTGCTTGGAGAATTTTGAGCATTACTTTGCTAGCATGTGAGATGAGTGCAATTGTGTGGTAGTTTGAACATTCTTTGGCATTGCCTTCTTTATTTTGATGACTATTTAAATGCTAAATACTTATCAATTGGGTTCCTAATCTTTAACAATAAAGTGGTACATTAATCTCAGTAGAACTTTCTGTAAGTAGTCTGTTTGATTATATATTAAGAGCAATCCATGACTCCAAAAATTAAGCTGGTAATCTATGACAGCCTCTTTTTTTTTTTTTTTTAAAGCAATCATCATCTGTCATCTGACTGAAGTAGTTAGAATTTAGGGAACTTACCTTTTCCTCTGATAGTGGAGGACCAGCAGTTATCGCTTTATTGATGAGTAAACTTAAGGTTTTTTTCTGGGTGTGGAATAAGTGAATCCTTATTTTTGACAACTTGGCATATGACTTAGGGTGGTCCAGTTCCCTTGCTGGAAAGTGTGTGAGCCTCAGCAAACTTCTTTACCCAGGACTTGTTAGAATACAAACTCTCTGCCCTATCTCTGAACTGCTGAATCAGAATCTTCCTTTTTCTCAAGATCCCTAGATGATTCTTATATAAGCACTACAGTTTAAGAAACTGGCATATAGCATATAAATTTTATTGTTGATCTCCTGTTCAGGGTGCTAGAGAAGAGTAAACCGTAGGTGAGGTCACTGCCATTGTGGAGCTTGCAGACGAAATAGCTCAACTTAGGATAAGTGCTTTGTTATAAGGGGTAAATTTTATTGCACAGACTACCATTTTTCTTTTTTTTCTAGCTGGAAGTTAGTTGTACCATGGCCCTAAGATAGAAATCACTGCAGAGCTCAATTGACTTCTGCCCTGAGTACTCTAGTTCTTATCTGGTAGTTCTTTTTCTGTATCCATTTCTTCTGTATTGTTACCCACTCTTAACTTGCCTTTGGGCCAGGGTCTGTTTGGCTTGGTAAGGAGATATGCAATATTCCTTAAATAGTGTAACTGTTTGTCTTAAAGTTTTCCCTGAGGCACTATAGTATAGTGGCTAAGAGCTGCTGCAGTGTAGTGGCACTCTCCTGACAGCCTAGGTTCAAATTCTGGCTCTGTCTTTATTAGCTATATAACGCTGGGTATATTACAGTTAGGTAAAGTTTTTCTGTATCTGAAAAATGTAGATGATAAAATTTAATGTAGTTGTTATGAAGATGAATTCAGTGTCTCATAAATGGTAACTATCCTTCCTTGTGAGAAGGGTGAAAATTTCCCAGTTTTCATTTTTATTTTTTATAAAATGCCCTAAACTTACTCTAATAGGACTTTGAAGTTTCATGCTGGATGAAATGACAGGTGTTTGTTTTGTGTTTTTTTCTTTTTTCGGTCACCTGTGCAGCTTGTAGGATCTTAGTTCCCCGATTAGCGATTGAACCCATCCGCCTAGCTGTGGAAGCACAGACTTGAAACTGCTGGAATTCTCTCTCTCTTTTTAAATGTACTTGTAGTTTTGTGGTCCTCTTAATACTGAAGATGTAAAAATTAAACCTAGGTGATTGATCTGCCATGAGGCAAATAAGTTTAATCATTCTATTTACTTTATTTCTGTTTTTCAGCATTTGTAGGGTTAAGTGGCATGGGATTTCTGTTTCTGATAGTAAATAGGTAAGTAAAACAAATCTATGTTTTGACCAAACATATGTGGTCAAATCTGTGTATGACCACAGAGATGGTTTTGCCATATTTATGGTGATTTTTTCCTAACTCTTGGTTCTGTTACCTTAAAACTGCTCTCTTCTGACCGGAGGGTATGGTTTTGCCAAGAAATTGATGTTTTCCTTTTTCCTTTCATTTGTATCTTTCCCTAGATAGGAACTAGCGTGAAATAGGTCAGTGATGGAGACTGCTTTTGGCTTACTCAGTAATGACGTGTATTGCTTAGAAATAGAGGTGTTGATCTGTTAGTTTTACAAACTGACAATTTGAATATTTTTGTGGTGGTTTGTGAGTATGTGTGTGCTTATGTGCTACATATGTGTATGTTGGCAGATAGTTTCAGCATGCACTTAGATAATTTACCTCCTTTAATAGATGTTTTATATAACCATGTAGCCTCATGGGCTTATTTCTAGTTCTGTGGGAGAGATAAGGATTTTTATGGAGTTCTTTGTTAAACCTTAGTCAAAAGATGAGTCAAAGGTGGTTATCTAGAATTTAAATGGAAAAATAAGTCTTTGTTCTTGTTAAATGGACTTGTCAGATTCATTATTGTGTCATTTTAAAGATTATTTGTTATAGAAAGACATATCTACTTGTTCTTTTGATGGACATTGTCAGTTTCCAAATTTTCTTTATGTTGAGTAATTCTATAAAGAACGTTCTTGTGTGTCAAGCTCTTAGACTAACATTTACTGTGGTAGCTCATATGTTTTAAAAGTTTTTGACATCAGTATTGACAGATTGCTTTACATAGGTGTTGCGGATTTTTTTTTTTTAAACTGTGCTGCGTGGCATGCAGGATCCCCAACCAGGGATCAAACCTGCGCCCCTGCAGTGGAAGCACACAGGCCTAACCAGTGGACCACCAGGGAATTCCCTGAAATTCACATATTGTGATTGATTATTCCCACTTGTTTTAGTACATCTTCTGTGTTTGGCAGATCTTTTATTAGTTTTCAGTTAATAGTAACCTTCCAGACCTTTTCTGTTTTTACATACTAATATGCTTATCTGTACAATGATTTTATGTGTTTGTTAATATAAATTTAAAAATGCTTATTGTTTTGCAAGTTGAATTTTTTCATGGAACAATATGCCTTGAAGCACTTTTCACATTGGTGTGTGTAGACCTGCCATTTTTTTTTTTCTTATAGTATTCTGTGTTATGAAATATATTGCATTTTATTTAACCGTTTGTCTAGAGATGGACATTTAGGTGGTTTTCAGTCTTTCACTAATGGGATCAGTGTTGCAATATACATTCTTGTATATGTCTTCTTGTATACATTAATGGCTTTTCAAGTGTACTGTTAAACTAGGCTGGTGAAAAATATAAATATGCCCAGGTGTACTGCTGTCTATATGCCATAGGCCTCACACTTTGGTTATTCTTGGCACCATTAGCAAGGGAGACATCAGATTTATGGGTAATATATTGCTGAAAGGCATCTAGTTAATTATTTTGAGTGATTATTAAATGCTTAATGAACTAATACATCTCATCAGTAAGTAGAAGATAAGTTTTTAAAATCATAGTTCTCCAATATTGTGTATTTATGTATAAATAAGTATATGTGGGACAATATATTAATATCTTGTATGTTAAATATTAGTCTTAATCTCTGTCATATTTGGGGTCTCCCAGTTCTTGAATAGCTTTCTATATTTGCAGAAATGCCTGCATAATGAGTTAGGCCTCTCCAGTGAACGTACTAGTCAAAACTCAAATTCCAGGATTCCCTTATACCTAGATGGATGCAGGCATGTTAGTAAGAGCTGCTAGTTAGACCACACCTACAGGTGTCTTCTACTTGAAAATATATATAGTGTAGGGAAATGAGGTTTCTATTCTTAACTTCCATTTTGTAGTCAGGAGTGGCAGTAGAGGTGGTCAGCTTTAAGTAGAGTTAATAGTTGCAAGGTTGAGTTTCTGGTGGAGAAGTAACATTGATATTGGTAATAATAAAAGTTGTAATGGATTTGACTTTTGGCATTTACCACTTGATGGTGGCATGGATAGTGATTTCCTTATCAAGCCACTTCAGCAACATTATTTTGAGTGAGATTACCTTTGCATCTAATTTTTCAGCCTTTCCAGTGACAGGGACACTACCTTTTATTTACTTCGCTGTCTAATTTATCCAGGGTGGATTCTGAATACTAATAAGCATGCACTGTTCGGATTCTGCATAGGGGTAAATGTAAAGATGACTTGCTTTCTAAAATTGCTACCTAAAGAAAAATAAAAATAAAATTCCTACCTAGAGGTGTATTTTGTTGTTTGTTTGTTTGTTTGTTTTTTTGCCACACCATTCAACTGGTGAGACTAGGAGTTGAACCTGTGCTCCTTGCAGGGGAAGCACAGAGTTCCAACTACTGGGCTACCAGGGAATTAGAGATTTTGTTTCTTTGTTTTGGCCCTGCTACAAGGCATGTGGGATCTTAGTTCCTGAGCCAGAGATTGAACCTATACTACCTGCTGTGGAAGAAGTGTTCAGTCTTAACTGTCAGGAAGGTTTCATGGAATTGTTTTGAATATAGTTTTTGTTTACTTGTTTGCTCATCTGTTTATGGCTGTGCTGGACCTTTGTTGCTGCGCGGGCTTTCCTCTAGCTGCGGGGCGCTTGCTTCTCCTTGCGGTACTCCTCTTGTTGCAGAGCACAGACTCTAGGGCGCTCGGCCCTCAGGAGCTGCGGCACACGGGCTCGGTCGTTGTGCCTCTTGAAATCTAGAGCACAGGCTCAGTAGTTGTGGCACATAGGCTTAGTTGCTCTGCGACACGTGGGATCTTCCCAGATCAGGGATCGAACCAGTGTCTCCTGCGGTGGTAGGCGGATTCTTTACCACTGAGCCACAGGGGAAGCCCTCCATAGAGGCTTTTAAAAATTATCTGTGTACCTGGCCTGTTGGGGCTAGCTGGTGGTACTGTAAGGAAATTGATTGTTCTTTTCCCTGAGCTAATTATGATATGAAACAGTTGTCAATTAACATCTCTAAGCCAAGATGTTGCTTTGGTTATTTATCTTTGGTGCTACTTCAAAGATCCTTTTGCTCCCTTGCTAGGTTTGACATTTTGTTATTGGTTTTGATGTTTATTGTGAAAGCCTTTGTCAGCCCTGAAATCATAAGCCAAGAAGTACTCCAATTCTGTTTTAAACAGGCATATGAGAAAAAGGAAGATTGTATCAACTCTGATTTTCTGTCACATCAGAAGGGTAAATACAGTGTCTAAACATTAATTTCTTTTTTTGCACCTGTGTCTCTACTATTCCATTCAGATAGACAGTTGAAGGTCTACTCTCAGCCTGGTTTATTTTAATAGCTGAAATAGTAGAGGGTGACCCAGCTTCTGCCTTTTTTGATTGAGTCCACTGCCTTGCTGTAAAAAACAATAAACTATTACAGTGGTAACAAATTAGAAGTATGTACAAATAACAAGAGGGAAAGAGAAGTAGTGACCAAGACAAAGTTAGGTGTCCAAGGTTTGTAAACACTGTAAGGAGTTTTGGTACATTTTTTAAAACAAAGAAGTTGAGATCAGTAACTGCATAATTACTAGGTGGCAGAGTAAAGTTAATTTTTGTCTGTTATACCATAGTTGACTTTTAATTGTTGGAATTCCTCTTCAATTTAGCTGTAAAGTACCAATATTAGTACTTTCTTCTTCTCTTTTTTTTTTTTTTAGATTTATTTTTGGCTGTTCTGAGACTTGGTTGCTGTACACAGGCTTTTTCTAGTTGCGGTGAGTGGGGCCTGTTATTCGCTGTGGTGCGAGGGCGTCTCATCGCAGTGGCTTTGGCAGTTGCGGCCTGCAGGCTCTAGAGCATGGGCTCAGTAGTTGTGGGGCATGGGTTTAGTTGCCCCTTGGCTTGTGGGACCCTCCTGGACTAGGGAATGAACCCAAGTCTGTTGGATTGGCAAATGGATTCTTCACCTCTGGTGCCACCTGGGAAGCCCTGAAACTTCAAACTTAATTATTTCTGACCCTGTCTACCCCAAGCCTGCAGGCATGGTTGTGTTATGCTGACGTGCGTGCTTAGTTGTGTCTGACTCTGCACCCCCATGGACTGTAGCCCACCAGGCTCGTCTATGGACTTCTCCGGGCAAGAATACTGGCATGCGTTGCTATTTCCAGTTTGTTTGGCTGTATTGGGTCTTACCTGCGCCACACAGGATCTTTCACTGAAGCACACAGCACACTAAGGGAAAAAAACAAGCTTTATCAGAGAAAAAGAAAACTGGTCAGCTTTAGTCTTGGCTCTGGGTTGGTGGAAAGAGGGGTCTTATATTAACCACAAATTCTCTTTGATGCAAGGTGGGGCTGAAATTCCCACTACTTGTTGTTCTCTAAAAACCCGTATTGAAAACTTTAAGTCATGGGAACTCCCCCTGTGGTCCAGTGGCTAAGACTCCATGATCCCAATACAGGGGCCTTGGGTTTGATCCCTGGTCAGATGACTAGCTTCCACTTGGCACAGCTAAGACCCAGCACAGCCAGATAGATTTTAAAGAAAAATTTAAGTGATACCAGATTGATAGTCTTACTGTGTAGTCATCCAACAGAAAGAAAACAAATCCTCTCCTGAAGAGCGCATTTTAAACAACCTTTAAAATTCCCACAAATAAAGTTTCAAGGAAAACAAGTGTGTGGAACAAAATCATAAAACACATAAGTCTTAATGAACATGGTTTAGCAGTGAAAAAAACAGATCTCAGCAGAAACTCAAACCCTTTGATTTTGGATATTACACATACTGGAATTATCAGATACAGGCTATATGATTAGAATGTTTGAAAGAAGGAAGCTACTGGAAATTCCCTGGTGGTCCAGTGATTAGGACTCTGAGCTTTCACTGCAGCAGGCCCGGTTCAATCTGGTTGTGGTGGGATGGCCAGAAGAAGAAGAAAGGTACTGAAAGGATTGGAGGAGAAGATGGCCACCCACTCCATCATTCTTGTCCGGAAAATTCCATGGACGGAGGAGATAGCTACAGTCCATGGGATTGCAAAGAATTGGACACAACTGAGCAACTGAGTGCACACACACACTGAAAGGATGATCAAAAAACAAAACATTGATCAGATAGATTTGAGGAAAGAACCAAAAGGAACTTCTGAAATGAAAATGTAGAAAGAACTTAGAGACTGACTGTACAAGTTGGATGCATCTTAGAAACGACTGAAGAGAGAATCGATGAACTGGAAGCAAGGTCTCAAATTGCTCAGAATATAATCTCTCAGGAAGACCAAGATGTGGAAACTAAGAAAGAAAAATTGATACAAAGAGAGGTGGGATACAGGGTCAGAAGGTATCGAATATTTTCTTGGCATTCCAGGGAAGTAATAGAGAAGTTGGTGGAGAGCAAATTTGAAAAGGTAAATGACTGAATGTTTTACAGAACTGATGAAAGATGCATCAGATTTCAGAGAGTTCAGTGAACTCCAAGTAGAATAATAAAGAATTGCACACTTAGGCTTACGATTGCAAAGCACCATTGACAAGGGTTAAGCTCCAGAGTTAAAAGAGAGATTAGGAATGACAGCTAGACTAGTGACTGAATTCTGTCACTGGTCCAAATAGAAGGCAGTGGGGCAGTGGCTAAGACTCCATGCTCCCAATACAGGGGCCCTGGGTTCGATCCCTAGTCTTTAATGTGCTGAAGAGGAATTATGTGCCTAGAGAGATTTCTGTATACAGCAAAAGTAGAAGATAGAAATAAAGGTGTTTTTTGAGAAACCACAACTGGAGAGTTTACTAAAAAAAAAAAGTTATGAATGATGTTCTTGGGGAAGAAGGAAAATGATCCAGAAGAAACGTCTGAAATGCAAAAAAAGAATGATGGTCAAAGATAATTGGTCAAAATTTATAGAAATTTAAATAAACATTGAGTATATGTTACATATATGCAGGCACAAAGGGCACAAAATTATCTTTGATGATAATGTGCTAGCAGAGGATTCCCCATTGACATTTATGCTCTGATTTGAAAAATCCTTAATGGATGTAATAAATCTTTTTCAGTTTCATATTTTTTATGACTTAGACTTAAGGCAACATTTTTTTTTAAATTATTTTTTAATTGAAGAATAATTGCTTTACAGAATTTTGTTGTTTGCTGTCAGATATCAACAAGGCAACATATTAGTGAATGCTTTGATTTTTTTTTAATTTTAATTTTTTATTTGCTCCAGGTCTTAGTTGAGGCACTTGGGATCTTTGATCCTCATTGCAGCATGTGGGGTCTTTAGTTGTGGCATGTAGAGTCTAGCTCCCCAACCAGGGATTGAACTCAGGCCCCTGCACTAGGAGCACAGAGCCTTAACCACCAGAGAAGTCCCATGAATAATTTACTAATGAAATGCTTTATGGAGGAAAAATACCCCTGATCTAGGTTTTGTAGCGGAGCGTGTTTCCTCCTAGTCCATGTCCACATGTTTATTTGATTTTTTACAACTGTAATAATCTGTGACTTGTAATCATTGTAGGTTAATACAGACTCCATACTTAATAACTCTGTGTAGCTTTAGTTGGATATATTATTTCTCATATAATAGGATAACATGTAAGAGGGAAATATCAGTACTTACAGATTGTCTTAAGAAGTCAGTGAGTTCATAGATGTGTTCAGTATAGCACCTGGCCCAGACAATTGCTTAACATGTTTGCTTTTGTTACTGTGGTGGAGATGTTTTTTCTATGCCATTGTGTGAAATCACTTTCCATTTTGATATTTTTCACAATTTATCAATACAGTATTTGATGTGTCATGGTTTAATAGATAGCAATTTTTTGTGATGTGTTAATACCCCCCTTTAGATTTAATAAATGTGGCAGTGTATCTTTACAGCTTTGTTGAGGTGTTTCTTTTTTATTTATTGTTTGTTTGTTTTATTTATTTTTGACTGTTCTTGAGTTTTCATTGCTGCGCAGACTTCAGTTGTGTAAGAGGGAGCTAGTCTCTAGCTGCAGTGCCCTGGCTTTGCATTGCAGTGCTTGTCTTGTTGCAGAGCACTGGCTTCAGGGCTTGTGGGCTCAGTAGTTGCAGCTCCCGTGCTCGAGAGCACAGGCTCAGTAGTCGTGGCCCTTGGGCTTAGTTGCTCCTCAGCGTGGGATCTTCCCAGATCAGGAGTCAAACCTGTGTCTCCTGCCTTGGCAGGCAGATTCTTTACCACTGAACCACCAGGGAAGCTCTGTGGGGTTTTTTTTTGACATCACCACATGGCTTGGGGGATGTCAGTTCCCTGACCAGGGATTGAACCTCGGCCCTGGCAGTGAACGAAATGTGCCAAGTTCTAACCACTAGACTGCCAGGGGATTCCCTCTTTATAACTTTGAGTGGTTGTATAACTCACTTTATCTAGTGAGTGTGTTTTAATTTCCTGTTTTGCTCCTTTGTTTGACTTTGAGTTATTTACATTTCTTGGCTCTTATAAATAATACTAGGATGTGGGAAGCTAAGTTGCACCATTTTATAGTCTTCAGTAAAATAATGAGTTTGGAAATTTTATGCCAAGGTAGGAATTATTTTTAAGTGCTTTGCTAATCTAATAAGCATAAAATGGTACTTTATTTTCCTATTTGTGTGCATTTGTGAGGTTTTTTTAGAATTTTATTTTCCTAGTCTTTATTTTCATTTTGTTGTTGTTATTGCAGTTTTGTATTATTCTGTAGTCAACCATTCTCCTGTGATTTGTATTTGCTTCTTTAAAGCTAATTTTCTATGACATAATAATTTACATTTATGTAAATAGTTAACTTTGAACATACCTCACAGTTATTTTGATTAATGCATTAGTGTTTGTGTAGTATTCTTTTGAGGGTGAGACAGCCAAATTACTTTTATTCAAAATCAACATGCTTCGTAAAAAAGAATATGGAGTATTTATACATATCAGTTGCTTTTCATTGTTAATATTCAGCTCTTAAGGAACTCTTCTTCGTCTTTAGGCAGCCCTCTTTGTTTGGCTGCATTGGGTCTCGGCTGCGCCACGCGAGGTCTTCCACGGCAGCGCTCACACTCTAGCTGCGGCTTGTGGGCTCTCAGGTTGTGGCCCGAGGCTTAGTTGCCCCATGGCATGTGGGATCCCAGTTCCCCCATCAGGGATCGAACCCCTATTCCCTACATTGCATGGTGGATTCTTAACCATTGGACCACCAAGGAAGTCTCTAAGGAATTCTTACCTCAATGCATGGTTGAGAAAATTGAGTTAGGAACTTTCCCCACAATCACACAATCGTTAATGTTAGCGCTGGGTTTTGAATATGTGATTCTAGAGCCTCAGCTCTTGATTGTAGTTATCTGTAGTTGTTACCTATTTTGCTTTACTAAAGCTGCAGCCGTTCTATTAGTTAAGGGTATTTCTAGTGGATACATGGCTTCGCTACTGTATATTTTTCATGTACAGGTTTTATTCATGAAATGAATTTTTTACTCTTATTGTATTTATCAAGATTTAAGAGTTTTATTTTTCTGAGAACCATAGTCTTTATTATTTGCCATTTTGGAGGGTAGGGACATAATTGGTATTTTCAGAATCGAGTGAAAGGAGGGGAGGGTAAGTAAGTATGTATTAATAGGTAAATTTTCTTCTGTCAGAATGCTTAACACGAAATTAAATGTTCCCATGGCAGGAAGGCTAGGCTGTCACAAACTCTTCATGGTTCTTTTCTGCCATCAGTCAGAAATTAAGCTATACTTAAAATTCCCAAATCACATTCAATCCCTTCTGCTCCAAAGGCTAAGTGGTGAGAGGCTACTGCCCTGGTGAATGCAGAAAGGGGGTGTATTGTCTGTAGAGAATTTTAAAATAATAATAAAATTGACTAAAAGCCAGATGTTTATATACAGTTCTAAACAGTGTCAGTGGTAAAATAATGTCCACTAACACCAACATTTCAAGGCCCAGCCCTGTTCCCAAGATACAAATGAACCTTGACATGGAAAAAGGCATTGTGTCTGGGCATTCTCCTTTTTTCCAGATTGAATTTCAGTTGATATCTGAAAGGAGTCCAAAAATACATGCAAGCTGTGGAGTATAATTAAACGATGTTTCATTGGTTCATACATTCAAGTTATGTTAGCCATGTTAGTTGCAAAGTGTGGAAACTCACTCAAAGTGAAAAATCAGTTTATTAGATTCAGGGGTACTGGGGAATTTCATGGTACATAATTACAGGAAGTATAGTTAGGCCTGTCAGAAGCTGAGTCTTCTCAGCAACTCTCTCTGAAGCTCTTCAATTCTTCTATCCAGAGTTCTGCTTTGGTTGGTTATGTTTTGGTGTTGGTAATACTTAAAAGCTGTTTTCACACCTCTACCTAAACCACATGAGTCAAGGTCAGTTGTAAGAACTCTAAGTAGACAGAATTTATGACAGTGTCCTGTAAATGGCTCAGTGTGTGCCAATTATTTTTTTATGAAAATCAAATCCCCAGTATCTGCAGGTCATAAAGCTTCCTTGCTGTACCTTCTGGTACTTGCCATCCAGGAGAGGGGCCTACAGTTGAGAAGACAAAAGTAACTTTCTGGAAAAGGAGTGAATTCTGTGGAGGATCATTAGTGTACTTGAGAAGGATCAGCCCTGTGGTTTGGTTGAATGCGATGAGAGAAATGTATTTGTGCATCCTGCTTCCTCTCCTTCCACCTCTTGAATACTCTTCTCTCTCACCCCTCGCCCCATGATCCATTTCTGCTTTGTGTGTGTGTGAGAGAGAGAGAGATTAGGTGATGTATGCAAATGATCACTTTAGATGGTAACATGTTAAATAATTGTTTTAGACATTAAGAATATACTTAAGGGACAGATGGAATAGTGCATTCTGATGTAAGGCAGAATGCTGGTTTTGACTTGGAAAAGAGTTTCCACTTATAGAATCATTCAGACTTGAAGGTCTCTGTCACAAGTTAGATGGCAATAAAAATTTACTCTGAAAAATTGCTCTTGATAGTGCAAATGGCCAAGATAATGTGCATAGTTTTAACTATAATATTTGCAAGTAAGTTGGGGTAAAGCAGTATATCTATATTAATAGTATTTTATGGAGACGTTTTTATTGTACAGGTAGCTAAAATTTATATATAAACATTTCAAATTCATCTGCTTAAAAGGTTTATAGTTCAAGTTGAGCCAAAAACTTTAAAATATTGTTTATTTAATCTAAATTTGTAATTTTAATGCACTAACTTTTAAAATTTACAAATGAATCCTATGATTATTTAGCAGGTGACATCTAAAGGAACTGGTTTAAATCCTAATGCCAAAGTATGGCAAGAAATACCTCCGGGAAATACTGATGCTACGCCAGTAGCTCATGAAACTGAAAGCTCTTGGCATGAAACAGCAGCTACATCAGGATCTCTTCCTGAGGGTAAGTCCTAAATATTTCATCAGAATGCATCACAGTTTGGCTAAACATTTGACCAACCAGTTTATAGAACTTTGGGGTACCTCCTTTGATTATTTGATAAGATATATTTATAAATGTTTAACATGTAGTTTGTATACCATTCTCATCTATATCCAGTATGAATAGATTGTCACTAATTTCAGAGAGCAGCTGTATCTTTGGGTTCAGTTTTTAACCCGTGTATAATATCGTATTTTTAAATTAGTTTTGATCTACCATCATTGACAGGGCTGTTTACTCACTATCTGATCTTGGGCAGATGATTTAACCTTTCCATGCCTGTTGCCTTCATCTGTAAAACATTGGCAATAATAGTTTGGCATTGGATTTTCTGAGAACTAAGTAAATAATGTATGTGAAGCTGTCATATACATAGATAGTACTGTGTAAGTTTGGGCTGTTTTTTAAAATTTATTTATTTATTTGGCTGCATGTGGGCTCTAGAGTGTGCAGGTTTCAGTAGTTAAGGCAAGTGGGATGTGGGATCCCGTGTGGGATCTTTTTGGACCAGGGATCGAACCCATGTCCCCTGCATTGGCAGGCAGGTTCTTAACCACTGGACCACCAGGGAAGTCCTTACGCTATTTTTAATCCCTTTTTTTTTTTTTTAACTTTATTTGGCTGCACTGGGTCTTAGTTGCCACATATGGGATCTTTAGTTTCAGCATGTGGGATTTAGTTCACTGACCAGGGATTGAACCTGGGCCCCCTACATTGGGAGTACAGAGTATTAACCACTGGACCACCAGGGAAGCCCCAGTTGTTAATCATTTTAGCTTATTTGTAATGGTCAAGCTTACGTCCTGTCGAAGACAGTTCTTACTTAAAGCCATATGGACATTTTCCCATTTGATAGAATTCTTTGAAATCTTGTTATAGAAGACAAGTGCCTGGAGTACCTAAAGATAGGATTTTAAAGAATTACTATTTACTTTCAGTATGTTTTTTTTTTAATACAGGTAATAGAGAACTTGCAGATGATATGTGTAAGGAATATGAAGTAATGTATTCATCTTGTGAAACCACAAGAAATATTACAGGCATTGAAGAATCAACTGATGGAATGATTTTGGGGCCAGAAGATCTGAATTATCAAATATATGATGTTTCTGGTAAACTTTGATTTTATTGGTAAAATGAGAATGCAGTGTGCTAGTCTTTTCCCCCTTCCAGTCTCTTTGTCATTGTTCTAGTAAATAGTAGCATTGATCAGTCTATTTTATTATTTCAAAAGTTTATATTAATGGGATATTAGGCAATTTTTACAAATGGTCAAACATGAATATTATAATTTAAAAATATATTTATTTTAAAGATCTTATTGAAAGAAAGTGTGAAGTTAACGATGAAAGGAAAAAAACAGTCAACATAGTTAAAAGAGACCTAAATTACAATCTTTCAGAGAGTCCAAGTTTCCTGGTCTATTAGTGGGACTTGACAGAACTTGTCAATGCAAGCTCTGTCAATTTTCCCGTCACTTTTGTCAAGGAGAAATGCATTTTAAATGGGATTAATTTTGAGATTGTGTGTTGTTTGTGTATGTGTATGGGATTAATTTTGAGAAAAGGGTTGTGTTAAATCATAGTTCTGTTGTAGTTCAACTTGTGAGATAATCGTTTTTTTCCTGCTCCACATTCATTTGTTGGCATAGGTTAGTAGTTGCTTGGATTTAAAATGGATGAAATTTAAAGGAAACTAAAAATAGACCATAGACCCTGATTACCTAACTTTGTTTTTCTAATTTCCAAACAGTCTCTTTGGAAAATAAGTGAAATAGGGAGTAGGCATTTCTATCACTGCTTAGTTGCTGACTTGGTTTAGTTGAGTTTAGTTTAGTTGCTGACTTAGTTTAATTCAGTTGTTCAGTCATGTCTGACTCTTTGCAACCTCATGGACTGTAGCACTCCAGGCTTCTCTGTCTATCACTAACTCCTGGAGCCTGCTCAAACTCATGTCCTTTAAGTCAGTATGCCATCCAACCATCTCATCCTCTGTAGTCCCCTTCTCCTCCTGCCTTCAATCTTTCCCAGCATCAGGGTCTTTTCAAATGAGTCAGTTCTTTGCATCAGGTGGACAAAGTATTAGAACTTCAACTTCAGCATCAGTCCTTCCAATGAATATTCAGGACTGATTTCCTTTACTGATTTGCTAACATTAGTCAGCAAATTTGGAAAACTCAGCAGTGGTCACAGGACTGGAAAAGGTCAGTTTTCATTCCAGTCCCAAAGAAAGGAAATGCTGAAGAATGCTCCAACTATCCTGCAATTGCACTCATCTCACACTCTAGCAAAGTAATGCTCAAAAATTCTCCAAGCCAGGCTTCAACAGTACATGAACCGTGAAATTCTAGATGTTCAAGCTGGATTTAGAAAAGGCAGAGGAACCAGAGATCAAATTGCCAACATCTGTTGGATCATCAAAAAAGCAAGAGAGTTCCAGAAAAATATCTACTTCTGCTTTATTGACTATGCCAAACCACTGTATGGATCACAACAAACTGTGGAAAATTCTTTAGGAGATGAGAATAGCAGACCACCTGACCTGCCTCCTGAGAAATCTGTATGCAGGTCAAGAAGCAACAGTTAGAACTGGACATGGAGCAACAGACTGGTTCCACATAGGGAAAGGAGTATGTTAAGGCTGTATATTTTCACCCTGCTTATTTAACTTATATGTTAATAAGCAGAGTACATCATGAGAAATGCTGGATTGGATGAAGCACAAGCTGGAATCAAGATTGCCAGGAGAAATATCAATAACCTCAGATATGCAGATGACACCATCCTTATGGCAGAAAGCGAAGAGGAACTAAAAAGCCTCTTGATGAAAGTGAAAGAGGAGAGTGAAAAAGTTGGCTTAAAGTTCAACATCCAGAAAACTAAGATCATGGCATCTGGTTCCATCACTTCATGGCAAATAGATGGGGAAACTGGAAATAGTGTTAGACGTTAATTTTCTGGGCTCCAAAATCACTGCAGATGGTGACTGCAGCCATGAAATTAAAAGACATTTGCTCCTTGGAAGAAAAGTTATGACCAACCTAGACAGCATATTAAAAAGTAGAGACATTACTTTGGCAACAAAGGTCCGTCTAGTCAAAGCCATGATTTTTCCAGTAGTCACAGCATATTAAAAAGTAGAGACATTACTTTGCCAGCAAAGGTCTGTCTAGTCAAAGCCATGGTTTTTCCAGTAGTCATGTATGTATGTATGTGAGAGTTGGAACTGTAAACAAAGCTGAGCACAGAAGAATTGATGCTTTTGAACTGTGATGTTGGAGAAGACTCTTGAGAGTCCCTTGGACAGCAAGGTGATCCAACAAGTTCATCCTAAAGGAAATCAGTCCTGAATATTCATTGGAAGGACTGATGCTGAGCTGAAACTCCAATACTTTGGCCACCTGATGTGAAGAACTGACTCATTTGAAAAGACCCTGATGCTGGGAAAGGTTGAGAGCAGGAGGAGAAGGGGACGACAGAGGATCAGATGGTTGGATGGCATCACCGACTCAGTGAACATGAGGTTGAGGAGGCTCCAGGAGTTGGTGATGGACAGGGAAGGCTGGTGTGCTGCAGTCTGTGGAGTTGCAAAGGGTTGGACATGACTGAACAACTGAACGGAACTGAACATTAGTCAAGGTCTGTAAACCTTTGTCCTCAGTTTGTTATAAATACCTGAATTAGATTTCTCAGGTCAGCCTGCTTGAAAGTTGATTCCTCAAGTAAAACGGGGTGGTATTTCTATATAATAAGGAAAGATTGGTTAGGTTTTACTCCCTCATGTTGTAAAATACTTAACCACTGGCTACATTTTGAACATAGAGTTGGTTTAAATGAAGTGGCAACCAGTTGAATTTTTAAAGGTTTGCTATAATGATACTGAAAGCTTAAGCATTTTGGTGGATGAATTTTGTGTTAGAAGAGTTGCATATACTACATGGAAATAGAATGCTTTTTATTTTTAATGAAATTAGTATCTAATAACACTTCGAGTCTTGCATATAAGACAAAGTAGTGGTAAAATCATGCACAAAATGTATGTTTACATATATCCTATTATCTGTGTATTTAAAGGAAATTAGCCTACTTAATCATTAGTGCTTTTAAAAAAGAGGACATATCATATGATTTTAGCAGGTGGTGTTTTGTATAAGAATCTAATAAGAACTGATGGTTTTCCAGGCTTTAGTCCTGAAAAATCATGTTCTGGGTTTAAATAATAGAAAGCATAGAGGGCTGTTAAGAGAGTTGGTCCAATCCTTTGGACATTTGAATGCTTTAAATATTCCTAGGAAGATACAGTGCTCTAAAATTAAGCAATGAAAAGAATATAAAAAGATAGAAGTAGGTTTTTTTTTTCCTTAAAGTATAGTTGATTTATAGTGTTACTAATTTCTGCTGTACAGCAAAATACATATATAAATATATGTTCTTTTTTATATTCTTTTCCATTATGTTTTATCAGAGAATATTGAATATAATTCCCTGTGCTGTACAGTAGGACCTTGTTTATCCATTCTTTATATAATAGTTTGCATCTACTAACCCCAAACTCCCAATCCATCTCTCTTCCCCCAACACATACACCTTGGGTAACACAAGTCTATTGAGAGAGAAATTTAAGGAGTGTGACTCACATCAGGTTTACTACCAGTAATATAAATGTGGAGCCATATATATATATATATATATCCCACTTTGTGTAGTTCCTGTCTTCAAATTTAGATTACTATTACTTTAGTTCTTTGAGTTTTCATTAAAGGAATAAGTAGTTATCACATTTTTTAAGTATTGATGACTGTGCTTTACAAAGTGGTATTCAGGTGCTTTTAGTGTTACTGATGATTTGTTAATTGCTTGATAAAATATATAATTTTAAAACTGAAATGAAATCTGTCTAAACAAACAAGAATAGAAAAGTTGAAAGAATTTATTAGACCATGTGTATCTGAATTCTAAAAAAGAGTGAAAAAACAGTTTTCTGGTGATTTTAATTTGTGCATACTTTGTGGCTTATTCTTAAAACAGCAATATGTAGTTTACTACCTGTGGTAATTAGGAGTTAACTTTTTCTCTCTTGTTTTCTACCATCAGGAGAAAGCAACTCAGCGATTTCTACAGAAGAACTAAAAGAGTGTTTAAAGAAACAATTAGAATTCTGTTTCTCACGGTACATTATCATTTTTTGATTGACATTCTCTTCTTTTGAATTGTTTGATTGATATATGTAAAATAACAATGAAATATTAGACTGGTACAAACTTAATTGGTTTCAGATCATGAATTTTAAATCATTATAGCAAGACTCAAACACATGTTTATTAATCAAAATAGGAACCATTACGATCAACACTTTTTTTGCCAACGAGAATTAAGTTTATTTAGTCCTGTAGTGTAAAAATTTGTGCTTCGGGATTTGAGAAACTCTTGGAAAGCATTTTCTCCTTCCTGCTGGTTGTAGAAGCATTTTCGCTGCAAAAAGTTTTCTAGATGCTTAAGAAGTGGTAGTGAGTTGGCAAGAATCAGGTGAATATGGTGGATGAGGCAAAACTTTGTAGCCCATTTCATTCAACTTTTTAAGGGTTGGTTGTGCAATGTACAGTCAGGTGTTGTGGAAAAGAATTGGGCCCTTTCTGTCGACTAGTGCCGGCTGCAGGAGTTCTGCAGTTTTGGTTCATCTCGTAGATTTACTGAGCATATTTCTCAGATGTAATGGTTTCACTGGGGTTCAGAAAGCTGTAGTGGATCAGACTGGCAGCAGATAACGACACAGTGATCATGACTTTTTTTTTAGTGCAAGTTTGGTGCTGCTTCTCGGTCCAGCCACTGAACTGGTGGTCACCAGTTGTCATATAAAGTCCACTTTTCATCACATGTCACAATCTGATCGAGAAATGATTCATTATTGCCTACAGTAAGAGAAGATGACCCTTCGAAATGACAATTATTTTGATTTTTGGTCAGCTCATGAGGCACCCACTTAATGAGGTTTTTCACCTTTCCAATTTGCTTCAAGTGCTGAACGGCTGTAGAATGGTCAATGTTGAGTTCTTTGGCAACTTCTTGTGTAGTTGTAAGAGGATCAGCTTCGATGATTGCTGTCAGTTGGTTATTGTCAACTTCAGATGGCTGGCCATTGCCTTCCTTGTCTTCAAGGCTCTCTTCTTCATTGCAAAACTTTGTGAACCACCATTGCACTGTACGTTCATCAGCAATTCCTAGGCCAAATGTGTTGTTGATGTTGCGAGTTGTCTCCACTGCTTTACAACCCATTTTGAACCCAAGAAAATGTGTTGAGTTTGCATTTTGTCTAACGTCGTTTCCATAGTCTAAAAAAAGTATAAAATACATGGCAAATAATAAGTCATTAGCAAGAAAATATAAAGCAAGAAATGTGCATTAAAATGATGTATAACATAACCACATTTAAGAATGTATTCCAATATCAAATGGCAGAGTTCATCAGTGTAAAACCACAATTACTTTTGCACCAACCTAATAGAATGGAAAAATGGTTTTTTAAATTTCCTTTGGTAATGTATTTTGGTATCATTCTTCAGTGTATTTCTTAACTAGGTTTAAAGATGTAGTCTCCAACTGTATATGTAAAGGATCTATTCCTTTGGAGAAGGAAATGGCAACCCACTCCAGTGTTCTCGCCTGGAGAATCCTAGGGATGGGGGAGCTTGGTGGGCTGCTGTCTATGGGATCGCACTGAGTCGGACACGACTGAAGTGACTTAGCAGTTGGACATTTTTCCTATAATCATATTCATTTTTAGGGTTCTTAAGTTATCTCTTAATTATAGTTGTAGTAGTTTGCTCTTACAACATTTGATCATGGAGTTCTTTTTTTAATGACTTAATAAGATTGTTTGATAAGATGGGTATAGAATTTTTCTCTTTTTATTTATAGGGGTATAGAATTTATATTGCCAATTATTTCTTGGGAAAGGCAAACATTTTAAGATGTCTTATTTACAGATAATTCAGAATTATGTAGGTATATTTATAGCTTAGATGTATAAAATTTCAATTTGTAGAACTTTCCCTTCCAGAAGAGATAGAAGTTGGATATTCTTGGAATGTAATGTCTTCTGTTTTCAGAGGAGGACTAGTAAACCAGTTTTTTAAGCTAGCAACCTGGATTTTGTTAGACTTGTTTATTTCTTTATATAGAATACATATTAACTTGGGTTTAATTGATTCATCTTGAATATCTCCCTTTTCTTCTCCATTTTATTCTTTGCCTTGGTAGTCTAGTATAGGCCCTAGTTCTATAAAAGACCTGTGGCTTTTCTCTAGTCATTTGCTCCTGTGATGCAATTCATATTGTGTAACATACTTACTGTAGTTATTTTAAAATCTTTGCCTACTAACTGGATCATTTTGCCTATATTTCTTGAGTTTTTTTCCCTCTTAATTCTCTATTCACAACTTCTGCCCTTTTTGCATGTCTTACGCATTTTGATTATAATTTGGACACTACATATGCTGGCCACACCATATAAAAAGAAATTACAAGCTGCAAGTGCCATAATTTTTCTCTCTAGACAAGGTTTGAGCTTTCTTCTGGTTGGCAGTAGCAGATTGATTTCTTTAATCTAGTCAGGAATTGAGCTGAGTCAGGGCTGAGCAGCCATTTTAAATACACTTGTTCTACCTCTGATTTATCTCTGTTCTTTTGTCATGACCCTCTTAGGCTTTTGATTTGGAAACGCAGTTTTCTGTCAGCTCAGTCCTGAAACACCAAGGGCGTTTTGGTTCCATTGTTCAGAGGTTTGAGATGAGCTCTTTAGCCTCTTACTCTGTACAGCTTCAAAATCTGGCAGATGTCTTATCAAGAAGACCTATCTTAGGTTTGATGCTAGGTTCCTTCTTCCACTGGGACTGCCACAGGACCACAAAGATTCTACTCTGCTTCTTCAGCCTGGCTCCCAGCCTCGCATCTTCCTCCTTAGAACTCAATAAATGTCATATGGAGGAAAATTAGCTGTGCAAATGCCTGAGATAAAGCTCTTCTAGTTGCCTTCTGGTCCAGGATCTGTACATATCCTCGGAAAAGAAACATCATCTTCCTGGAATTTCATTTTGTCCTTGTAGCTTCCGCAGCTCTCCTTTATCACCAAAAGCATGACTTTTTGGTAATCTACCCAAGCTTTTTTAGTTGTTGCAACATGAGCTGTAGCTTATCATGATCTGCCACATTCTACTCAGAACTACAAAACAGTTCAAACTGGCTGGGCATTTGAGATTTGTAGCTCAGCAAACTTGCCACTGAGACATACTAGATTTAGTCATGAACATATTAAGTATTAGGTCCTATCTCTTCATGGCAAATAGATGGGGGAAAAGTGGAAACAGTGTCAGATTTCATTTTCTTGGGTTCCAAAATCAATGCAGATGGTGACCGCATTCATGAAATTAGAAGACGCTTGCTCCTTGGAAGAAAAGCTGTGACAAATCCAGATAGTGTATTTAAAAGCAAGAGACATCATTTTGCCCACAGTGGTCCGAAAAAGCTGTAGTTTTTCCTGAGTCATGTACGTATGTGAGAGTTGGACCATAAAGAAGGCTGAGCAGTGAAGAATTGATGCTTTTGAACTGGTGCTGAAGAATACTCTTGAGAATCCCTTGGACAGCAAGGAGATCAAACCAGTCTATGCTAAAGGAAATCAACACTGAACATTCATTGGAAGGACTGGTGCTGAAGCTCCAATACTTTGGCCACCTGATCGGAACAGCCGAATTCATTGGAAAAGACGCTGATGCTGGGAAAGATTGAGGGCAAGAGGAGAAGGGGATGACAGAGGATAAGATGGTTGGATGGCATCACTGATTCAGAGGACATGAGTTTGAGGAAGTTCCGGGAGATAGTGAAGGACAGGGAAGACTGGAGTGCTGCAGTTCATGGAGTCACAGAGTCAGACACAACTGAGTGACTGAATGATATTAGGTATTAGTCGTAATCCTAGGTGTTATATATCTATTAATTTGACTTAACTTCTGCAAGGTACGTTTCTTTAAGGGTATGCCATTCTGTTTTATAAGAATAGACCTGCTGAAAGTCTCAGTCGATTTAGAATACAATCTTTTAGTTGTACTCATGTTTACAGTAGCCTTGTTTTCAGGTTCTTAAGGAATAAGACAGTATGTTCTAATGTCCTTTGTTTTGTGCTGAAGTGAATTTGTCACTGTTATCCTCTGTATTCTTTTTCCCCCCAAGACAAATAACCGCTATTTGTTGACAGTTGTAACCTTAAAGTGATTAATACTCTATTTTAGTATAACTTTTTAATATATTAATTTATTAAATAATAAAATGCTTTTATTTTATATTTATTAATTAAAATTTTAATGTTTATTTGATTATTTTGGTTTGTGTGTGTCTTTGTTGCTGCACATGGACCTTCTTTAGTTGCGGCAGGTGGGGGCTGTTCTTTGTCGCACTGAGTGGCTTTCCCATTGTGGTGCCTTCTCTTGTTGTGAAGCACAGGCTCTGGAGCACAGGCTTCAGTAGTGACAGCACTCGGGCTCAGTAGTTGTGGTTGCACTGGCTTAGTTGCTCCACAGCATGTGGGATCTTTGCAGACCAGGGATCGAACCCATGTCCCCTGCATTAGCAAGCAGGTTCTTATCCACTGTACCACCAGGGAAGTCCAATTTTAGTACAATTTGAATGTAAAGGCCTTGACCCTACTCTGCCAGGCACTAAGTCTTGTCAGGTGTCACTAGTGGTGAAAGAACCCGAATACTAATGTGGGAGACTTAAGAGACCGATTCCTGGGTTGGGAAGATCCCCTGGAGGAAGGCTTGCCAACCCACTCTAGTATTCTTGCCTGGAGAATCCCCTTGGGCTGAGGAGCCTGGTGGGCTGCAGTCCAAACAGTTGCAAAGAATGGGCTTCCTTACTAGCTCAGCTGGTAAAGAATCTGCCTGCAATGCAAGAGACCCTAGTTCGATTCCTGGGTCAGGAAGATCCCCTGGAGAAGGGATAGGCTACCCACTGCAGTATTCTTGGGCTTCCCTGGTGGCCCTGATGGTAAAGAATTCACCTGCAATGTGGAATGGATAAAAGTAGAGCTGAGTAAGCAAGGGAGGAGTTGAAACAGGAGTGCTTGTGTGGTTTTAGTTTTAAATAGGGTGGTCATTGAGACGATTTTTAAGCAAAGATTTCTAGCTATCTATAACCATACTGTTTGAAAGATTTAATGTAAATTATAAGACAATTTGATTCTCCTTCAGTTTGTTGTTAAACAGGATTTTATGTATAAGAATGTGTTTTCCTTTTTTAAAAATGTATGAGACGGAATCTTTTGTCTTAATTTAAAATGATTTAAATTTGTTATTTTAGCTTTATTATTTAAATTTAAAAGTCAAATGTACCTATTGAAAATGAAAAACATTAAAAAATTTAAAGTCCCTCATGATCCAACTCATGGCTTACACTATATTCTCCATATACATGTTCTAACATCAGTGATAAAGTATGATGGAACAAAACTGTATGTAATATTTTGTGATACACTTTAAGCCTTTTTGCATATCAGTATAATTTGATAAACTCCCTTGTTCAAAACTGTTGGACCCAGTGTATTTAGGGATCCAGAAACTTGCCAGAAGTTGTTAAAATGTATCTGTTGCATATTATGTATTTTCAAAGTTTACCTTGTTATTTCTAATAGTATAATTTTGTTTTCCTAGATTTAGTGATAAAAGTAAATAAGGCATCTCTTTTCTTTAGGTGCTTTTTAAAGTTTGTTTTATAGGACTGTACTTCTCTTATTCCTTTCAGAGAAAATTTGTCAAAGGATCTTTACCTGATATCTCAAATGGACAGTGATCAGTTCATCCCAATTTGGACAGTTGCTAACATGGAAGAAATTAAAAAACTGACCACAGACCCTGACTTAATTCTTGAAGTTTTGAGATGTATGTAAATCATACCTTTTACTTTACTTTTAAAATCAAAAATTAAATATTCTTTTGATTTCTGATTGTATAGAAAATTGTTTTTAACTCCATGTTTTTTGTTATTCTGTGCTAATAATTTTTCTGTTTTTATTGACTGATACATATCTATATCAATTCTGTACCTTGGTTGTTCATCTTGATACCCATTTACTCAAGTATAAGCAATTAAACCTCAGGTTTTTTGGCTGTTAAAATGCTTTATGTATTGTTATCCCACCCTCTAAAGCAATGTGTTTCTTGAAAACAGTAAGAAGTAAACTTCATGGCATAACCTGATAGACACACTACATATACAGAACTGAAATGTTAAGTATGTTATTTAGTACTGAATGCTTGAAATGAGTTCATTTCTTTTATTCTGAATTTGTTTTCACAACCTGTTAGAGAGTTGTGACCTCCAGTTTAACAAATGCTGCTCTAAAGTTTGGTAAAGAGTTTATATTTTTAGATTGAGGTTTAAGAATTTTTGGTGGTAATTATGTCTTACATCAGCATTTCTTGGTAACCTCTCTTTTATGGGTTTTGTTAACTACTTGAGTAAAGACAGATCTTCACTTTTATATGAAATTTGTTTGAGATGATTAAAAGTTAAACACAGAAAGTCCAGTAATAGTTTTACATAGGAGTAGGGATTTCCATTCTCAGAGGATAAAGATATTTATTAAATCTCTGATCACTTGGAAAGATAATTTCTTAAAATGACCCAGTCTTGTCAGCATTTAAAGAATTGGCCAAGAGACAGAATCTCCTACCTCCAAGGGCTGAGACCTAGGATTTATAAACAAGCCTTCCTTAACAACTGCTTTTATTCTCTCTACTTGCTTGTGCAGGGAGATGTGGAATATTATCCTTTGAAGGTATTGGAAATAAAAGTTTTGGCTTGTGGTACTACCTTTATTCAGTATTACTCAAAAGCAGCATCTAAAAGATGGCTTCTGGGTCTCTGTAGTAGTAAGTAAGAGTAAATATGTTAAAATCACAGAAAGTTTGTAATGATTTCTATATAATTCTTGGTTTAAGTGCTTCTCAGACTTAAAGAAGAATTTCTTCACATGTCAAAGCTTGTTACACTTCCCAGAGTAGTGTTTGGCTAGTGTACGTACTTTGACTTGACTTGAATTCAGTAATTGTATATAGGGAAATACCTTATGAGAAATCATTACCAAATACTCTATGAAGGCTTCTTTTCAACTCCAAGTGACAGAGCAAGTACTCTGAATATTTATTCAGTGATTAACATTGGACGGTGTTCTTTGCATATCAATCTCAAGGTATTTTATCGTAACTGTAATCTTTGAATCTACCACTTAATTTTTTAAAGATGTTAGCCTCTGCTGATTCATTTAGTTGGAAATTGAAATGAATAGTTTTTTAATGGAATTATAATATCACTATTTTTCACCTTTGAATGAAATTTTTTCTAAATTTCAGCTTCTCCCATGGTGCAAGTTGATGAGAAGGGTGAGAAAGTGAGACCAAGTCATAAGCGTTGTATTGTGATTCTTAGAGAGATTCCTGAAACAACACCAATAGAGGTAAATCATTAGCATTGTTTGAGCTAAATATTCTTTCCTGTTTAAATTGGAGGAGGTAAAGAGGCAAGGCTTGTCACTGCTGTCATGTCAGTTACTGTGAATAGGGTGAACACTGACTTGCTTTGTAAATTCTGAAATACTGAAAGAATGGCACACAAGGAGGAAAATGATAGAATTCTGTGTTCTTAGAAGGCTAAATTTGACTATTGCAGTGATACTCATTCTCCATTAATTTAATTGAATGCCAGTTAAAATATAAATAGGCTCTTTTGGAGCTTGATGATTAAACTGAAAGGATTACTTTAGGAATGAAAAATTTGAGTAAGGATTAATGATTTAGGACTGGTTAGCAAAATAATAAAGCTGCAATCAAATCATAAAGATAGTATGGTACAGGTAGAAGGGTAAAATAATATTTTAATGAGACAGTAAATCCAGAAATGGGGAGTTACCTGGTGGCCTCGTGGTTAGGATTCAGAGCTTTCATTGCCGTGACCTGGGTTCAATCTCTGGTTAGGGAACTGAGGTCCCGCAAGCCATGTAGCTCGGCGAAATGAAATTAATTTAATAAAAATCGAAATAAAATTTTAAAAGCATTCAATAGTGTTCTATTTTGAAAAAATATAGAAATAGATCCTTTTATGTAACAACATAGTATAATAACATTTATTTAATAATCAGATTTTACCAACTCTCATGTACTATAGTTATTTAAAGCCTAAGGTTTTTTGTTTTGATTTACAAATAAAGTAACTGAGCCTTGGAATGGTTAGATAACACATGGACTGTTTTAAGTTACAGAGTCTGGATTCAAACTTAATCATCCTATTTCCAAAACCCATGTTGTTTAAGCCATGAAGCTTCACACCGAGTTGTCATGTTAAGGATAAATTAGAGATGAGGAAGGTTAATCAGTAACTGATATGGTAATTGATTAACCATTTTAAAAAGAATTTTTAGACCCTTGTCACCTATTTGACACATACGTAAGTAGTTAATCTTTTTGCCTGGAGTCATTCAGTATTAAATTTCCAAAAGGATGATTTCCTAAACTTAGAAGCAGTGAGAGAAATTAGAAAAGAACCTGTCACTGGATAGATCTTGGATTTTAAATTATTAATTATGTGTCAGAAGTAACAAATTGAATGGAAAATTGCAGAAAGGAAGAATATTTGCAATATTAGGAAAAAATTTCAAGTGTATGAGCCAGAAACTGCCTGGATTTGGATTCCAGCATTTTTATTTACTAGCTCTGTGACCTGGGATAAGTTACTTAATCTCTTTTTGTGTTTGCCACAGTTTTCTCATCTATTAAATGGAATAATGCATGGGTGCTGTGTCACTTTGGTCCTGTCCAACTCTTTGCCACCCTATGGATGGTAGCCTGCCAGGCTCCTCTGTCCATGAGATTCTACAGGAAACAATGCTGGAGTGGGTAGCCATTCCCTTCTCGAGGCGATCTTCTGTCTCCTGCATTGGCAGGCACATTGTTTACCACTAGTGCCACCTGGGAAGCCAAATGGGATCATTTGTTGTTGTTGTTTAGTCGCTCAGTCGTGGCTGACTCTTTGCTACCCCGTCGACAGCAAGCAGCATGCCAGGCTTCCCTGTCCTTCACCATCTCCCAGAGCTTGCTCAGGTTCATGTCCTTTGAGTTAGTGATGCCATCCAGCCATCTTGTCCTCTGTCGTCCCCTTCTCCTCCTGCTATCAGTCTTTCCCAGCATCAGAGTCTTTTCCAATGAGTCGGCTCTTTGCATCAGCTGGCCGCAGTATTGAAGCTCCAGCTTCAGCATCAGTCCTGCCAATGAATATTCAGGACTGATTTCCCTTAGGATTGACTGGTTTGATCTTGCATTCTAAGGGACTCTCAAGAGTCTTCTCCAACACCACAGTTCAAAAGCATCAATTCTTCGGTGCTCAGCTTTCTTTATGGTCCATACACGACTACTGGAAAACAATAGCTTTGATTGTATGGACCTTTGTTGGCAAAGTAATGTCTCTGCTTTTTAATAATGTTGTCTAGGTTTGTCACAGTTTTTCTTCCAAGGAGCAAACGCCTTTTAATTTCATGGCTGCAATCAACCATCCACAGTAATTTTGGAGCCCACGAAAATAAAATCTGTCACTGTTTCCATTGTTTCCCCATCTATTTGCCATGAAGTGATGGAACCAGATGCTTTGATCTTCGTCTTTTGAATGTTGAATTTTAAGCCAGCTTTTGCGCTCTCATCTTTCACCTTCATCAGGAGGCTCTTTAGTCCCTCTTCACTTTCTTCCATAAGAGTGATGCCATCTGCATATCTGAAGTTATTGATATTTCTCCTGGCAATCTTGATTCCAGCTTGTGCTTCATCTATCTAGTCAGACGTTTCGCATAATGTACTCTGCATATAAGTTAAATAGTCAGGGTGACATTATATAGCCTTGATGTATGCCTTTTCCAATTTTGAACCAATCCATTGTTCCATGTCCAGTTCTAGCTGTTGCTTCTTGTCCTGCAGACAGGTTTCTCAGAAGGCAGGTAAGGTGGTCTGGAATTCCCACCTCTTTTAAGAATTTTGCAGTTTATTGTGATCCACACAGTCAAAGGCTTTAGTGTAGTCATTGAAGCAGAAGTAGATGTTTTTCTTTCTTTTTCTGTGATCCAGTGAATGTTGGCAATTTGATCTCTGGTTTCTCTGCCTTTTCTAAATCCAACTCTTAAATCTGGAAGTTTCTCAGTTCACATATTGTTGAAGCCTAGCTTGAAGGATTTTGAGCATTACCTTTCTAGCATGTAAAATGAGTGCAGTTATGCAGTGGTTTGAACATTTTTTGGCATTGCTGTTCTTTGGGATTGGAATGGAAAGTGACTTTTTGCAATCATGTGGTCATTACTGAGTTTTCAAATTTGCTGGGATATTGAGTGCAGCACTTTGGCAGCATCTTTTAGGATTTGAAATAGTTCAACTGGAATTCCATCACCTCCACTAGCTTTGTTCATAGTGATGCTTCCTAAGGCTCAAACTTCACACTCCAGGATGTCTGGTTCTAGGTGAGTGATCACATCATCAGGGTTATCTGGGTCATTAAGATCTTTTTTGTATAGTTCTGTATATTCTTGCCACCTCTTAATATCTTCTGCTTTTATTAAGTCCATACCATTTCTGTCCTTTATTGTGCCCATCTTTGCAGGAAATGTTCCCTTGGTATCTCTGATTTTCTTAAAGAGATCCCTAGTCTTCCCCATTCTATTGTTTTCCTCTACTTTTCATTGTTCACTTAGGAAGGCTTTCTTATCTCTCTCTGCTATTCTTTGAAACCCTGCATTCAGAGTTCCAAATGGGATAGTAGTAACAAATGAAATTGTGAGAATTGAGTTATTATATAAAGAGCTTTGAGCAATACTAGGTACATTAGCCATTGTTATTATTTCTGTAGTTATTATAACTCATTCTGCATACATAGAGTGCTTATACAGATGAAAAACAGCAGATAAAGAAAGCAACACACTATTCATTTTTTAAAAAAGTAAAGGAAGTACAGATGACTAAAATAGCCAGAGAGGGTTGATCTTGGCAATAGTCTCTAAAATTCAAATTAAATTGAGGAGATTTGGATGGTGACCTGAAAGACTGTTGTCAGGTGGAATAAATTTTGATTTGTTTATATCCAGACTTCTTATACTTGGGAAAGTAAATCTATGAATATTATTCTTTCTAAAGAATGATAAAAGGATAAAAAATAATGGATTATATTAAGATTTAACTAAATTCATTATACTATTTGAAGGAACTGGAAATATCTGAAGAGTATTGATAGATTTTTGAAGGTAGAAATCAATGGGTGTCAGTCTAATAAAATCTGTCACTGCTTCCACTTTTTCTTCATCTGTTTGCCATGAAGTGATGGGACTGGATGCCATTATCTTCATTTTTCGAATGTTGAATTTTAAGCCAGCTTTTTCACTCTCCTCTTTGACCTTCATCGACAGGATCTTTAGTTCCTCTTTACTTTCTTCCAGTAGAGTGGTATCATCTGCATATCTGAGGTTGTTTATAATTCTCCTGGCAATCTCCATTCAAAGGCTTTAGCGTAGTCAATGAAGCAAAAGTAGATGTTTTTCTGGAATTCCCTTGCTTTCTGTATTATCTGGTGTATGTTGTCAGTTTGATGGGGTTCCTCTTCCTTTTCTAAATCTAGCTTGTACATCTGGAAGTTCTCAGTTCATATATGCTAAAGCCTAGGTTAAAGGATTTTGAGTATAACCTTACTAGCATGCAAGATGAGCACAGTTGTATGGTAGTTTGTACATACTTTGACACTGACCTTCTTTGAGGTTGGAATGAAAACTGACCTTTTCCAGTCCTATAGCCAGCGCTGTTTTCCAAATTTGTTGACTTATGGAGTGCAGCACTTTAGCAGCAGCATCTTTTAGGATTTGAAATAGCTCAGCTTGAATTCCAACACCTTCACTAGCCTTATTTGTAGTAATGCTTTCTAAGGCCCACTTGACTTCACATCCCAGGATAAGGGACTCTAGGTGAGTAACCAGACCATTGTGGTTATTATGTTCATTAAGACCTTTGTTGTATAGTTCTGTGTATTCTTGTCACCTCTTTTTAATCTCTTTGACTTCTGTTAGATCCTTACCATTTTTGTCCTTTATCGTGCCCATCCTTTCATGAAATGTTCTTTTATATCTCCAGTTTTCTTGAAGAGATCTCTAGTCTTTCCCATTCTGTTGTTTTCCTCTACTTCTTCGCACTGTTAACTTAAGGCCTTCTTATCTCTCCTTTCTGTTCTCTGAAACTGTGTTCAGTTGGGTAAGTTTCCCTTTCTCTCTTGATTTTTGCTTCTATTCTTGGGCTCCAAAATCACTGCAGATGGTGACTTCAGCCATGAAATTAAAAGATGCTTACTCCTTGGAAGAAAAGTTATGACCAACCTAGACAGCATATTAAAAAGCAGAAACATTACTTGGCCAACAAAGGCCCGTCTAGTCAAAGCTATGGTTTTTCCAGTAGTCATGTATGGATGTGAGAGTTGGAATTATAAACAAAGCTGAGCACAGAAGAATTGATGGTTTTGAACTGTGGTGTTGGAGAAGACTCTTGAGAGCCCCTTGGACAGACGGAGATCCAACCAGTCCATCCTAAAGAAAATCAGTCTTGAATATTCATTGGAAGATCTGACACTGAAGCTGAAACTCTAATACTTTGGCCACCTGATGCGAAGAACTGACTCATTTGAAAAGACCCTGATGCTGGGAAGGATTGAGGGTGGGCGAAAAAGGAGACGACAGAGGATGAGATGGTTGGATGGTTGGATGGATCCACTGACTCAATGGACATGAGTTTGAGTAAACTCCAGGAGTTGGTGATGGACAGGGAGGCCTGGCACACTGTAGTCCATGGTGTTGCAAAGAGCTGGATACGACTGAGCGACTGAACTAAACTGAACTTCCCTCAGCTATGTATAAAGCCTCCTCAGACAGCCATTTTGCTTTCTCGTATTTCTTTTTCTTGGGGCTGGTTTTGGTTACAGCCTCCTGTACAGTGTTACAAACCTCTGTCCGTAGTTCTTCAGGCATCCTTGTCTCCCAGATCTAATCCCTTGAAACCATTTGTCACTTCCACTGTATGATCATAAAGTATTTGATTTATGTCCTACCTGAATGGCCTAGTGGTTTTCTGTACTTTTTAAAATTTAAGCCTGATTTTTGCAATAGGGAGCTGATGATCTGAGTCAGTCAGGTCCAGGTCTTGTTTTTGCTGACTGTATACATTTGCTCTATCTTTGGCTGCAAAGAATATAATCAGTCTGATTTCGATACTGACCATTTGGTAATGTTCATGTGTAGTCGTCTCTTAGGTTGTTGGAAAAGGGTGTTTGCTATGACCAGCACGTTCTCTTGACAAAACTCTTTGTTTAAACTTGCCCTGCTTCATTTTGGGCTCCAAGGCCAAACTTGCCTGGAGAAATGCATGAAAATAGTTAGCACCTAGAAAATGCTAATCTAGGACCTTCCCCTTCCTGCCACCCCTCCCTCCCCTCTCCCATTTTATTAGATAATGATAGGACTTCAGAGATTTTTCTTTAAGGAAGATTTAGCTTGCCATTAGGATGTAAATAATTTTTCAGTTTTGCTGATTATAAAATAAGTTTCCTTCCCTAAATCACCCACATAGTTTACACTACAACTGTGCATATTCTTTAAGAGCATAATCCTACTCAACAGAAAAATGTGCAGAAGATATAAACAGTTGTTACTAAGTAAAGAAATAGAAAGGACCAAAATCATGAAGAGGAAAAACTGCCTGTTATTGATATATTTTTAGGGCTAACTGAAGTTTTTCATTTTTAGGAAGTAAAAGCTTTGTTTAAAAATGAAAACTGCCCCAAGGTGATAAGCTGTGAGTTTGCGCACAATAGCAACTGGTATATCACTTTCCAGTCAGACACAGATGCACAACAGGTGAGAAGAAAGCTTTTCTTTTGATTTGAACTGCTGGTGGAAAAAGAGAGAGTGTGTATTTTAATTGAGAAAAATGTGTGCTTACAGTAATGTTTATCAAGACTTTGGAGAACTTTGTTCACTTTTTTGGTTTTGCTTTCTCATTGGTTTCCTTTTTGATGATCTTCCTAAAGTTTTGTTTCATCATAAGAACCATTTCCTATCAATAAAAAATTAGCACACAGTTTTCAAATTAACATGTACTCAGTATTTCTGTTACATAGTAGGCCGCAATATATATAACTTCTGATTCTTGGAATTTTGACATAATGATATTAACTCTTAATTGCTACCATGTTTTATATAAAGATAAGTAAAATTACTTTGAAACAAAAATTTATATAATAACATTTTTAAGTCCCAGATTTGTCTTAATTCTTCATCTTAGAAGGCTCTCGGAACCTATTTTAAAATTGATATGTAGTGATATTTTGGGTCTTTTCTGAATTTTGTGCATTTTATCTGTAGTGATCCATAGTAGTCATTACATAATAAGTGTTAACTGTAGCCGAGGTCTTACATTTCTGCTTTTTCATTTCCTATCATCTGCATAATGGGGTCACCTTCGGAATTTTTTATAGTTTAGAGATAGTTGGTAATATTAAACCTCTCAATAGAATAATGATTGCTTTAATGAAATATTTGAATGCTAATGAAAGTTCCTTTCTGCTTTGTAACAGGCTTTTAAATACTTAAGAGAAGAAGTTAAGACATTTCAGGGCAAGCCAATCATGGTAAGAAACATTTTTTTAAGTAGTCTAGTTTCAGACAAGAAAGTTTTTGTTGTCTGTTAACAAACATGAATAACATTTTATAAATCACATAATGAGTTTAAAGAAATTTCTGACTCATATGAAATGCTATTTCAGAAAATTAGTTGACAGAATATCAAAATACTTTCTAAACAGCAATAACTTCTGAAAGTATAACTTCAGACAGCATGAAGTTTTAGTCAGATGCTGATTGACAATGTGTAAGATAATTGTAGATCTCAAAAGTCAGGAGCAGGAATGCGTTTTTAGCAACGAAGGTGGGAAACATTCCCCATTTCCAATCTCATTTCAGTTAACTGCATCTATGCTAATACTTAGCTATTTGTGAGACCTGGAAATTGTCATTGATGATACTTGGCTCACTGTTTACATGTCTAATCTGTTCACTTCAAAATCCACTTCAAAACTTCTTTCAGTCATTATTGCCATTGTTTAGGCTTTTGAGAGATTAGAATAGCCTTTTAACTGTTGTGCCTTCAGCTTTCCCCTCCTTAAAGCCCATCCTCCACATTATTACCAAACCTTCCCTCGTGGCTCATATGGTAAAAGCATCTGCTTACAGTGCGGGAGACCTGGGTTCATTCCCTGGGTTGGGAAGATCCACTGGAGAAGGAAATCGCAACCCACTCCAGTATTCTTGCCTGGAAAATCCCATGGACAGAGGAGCCTGGCAGGCTACAGTCCACGGGGTCGCAAAGAGTCGGACACGGCTAAGTGACTTCACTTCACTTGACCATCTAAGATAGAATCCTAAACATGCACTTTGACAAGCTCCACGTTCCCTGGGTAATATGTAATTATTGTTTGTAAATGTGGTGTGTTGTTCTTACTGTTACTGAGCTCTTAACTGTAAATCAGTGTCTATTCTAAGCATGGTGTGTGTATAGACTCATTTAATTTTTACAAGAACCTAGTAAGGTGGGTACTCTCCTTTTTACTGGTAAAGAAAGTGAGGCACTAGAGTCACATACCCAGTTCCACATAACTAGTAAGTGAAAGAACCAGAGTGAGAAAAGCTTACATTTATTAAGAGGTTGCATCTCACTTACTGTTCTAAGAACATGACATATTTAAATCTCACTACTACTGTATTATTACTTTCCATGGTGGTATTACTTCTCATATTATGAATGAAGGTATCTGCCAGTTATCATTCTAGTTCCTCTACCTGTAATACTCTTCTCCTTATTTCCTTTCCCTGCTTGAGGCTATTAGGATATTCCCGGAGGTCTTCTAACAACTTCAAAGTTTTATATGTCAGATTTAGGTCTTTGATACATCTGAAATTAACTTCATATATAGTATAAGACAGGGGTCTAATTTCATTTTCCCTTCATTTATAGAAAGGCAGTTGTGTTTGCACTTATTAAGTGCTCTGTCCTTCCACAAGTTGTGTGTAATGTTGTATCTATCCTATATATCTCTAGTTGTTCTAATTATCATAGATTTCTAATATCCTTTTCTCCTTGTACAAAGTCTTCGTTCTTGTGGTTTTTTAGAATTATCTTGAGTATTACTTTTCCATATGAATTTTAGAATGTTTGTCTAATGGTAACAAACAACCAATAGTAACAAAAACCTTATTGGAATTAATGGGATTACATTTAATTATTTGATTATATTGGGGATATTTGGCAGTTTTACCCTGAATTATTCATTATTGTGGTAACTTTATTATGATGTATTTTCTTTATTCAAGTCTGTTGTATTTCTTATTTCCTTAAAGTAGTTTTTACTGCTTTTTTCCCTCTCCTTGGTAACTTAGTGATTTTTTCCAAAAATGTTTTCATTTGTAGCAGCCTTGCTGAACTCCTTAGATCTATTAGTTTGCCGGGCCTTTTGGATTACTTGCTTGATGGATCTTACCAATAAATAATCACTATTTTGATTATTCCGTATACCTCCTGTATCTTATAGCTTATTGCTTTGGCTGAGATCCCAGGTTTAGAGGTAAATTTGTCCCTTTGTTCCTTCCTTTCTTTCACTATAAATAGTTTTCTGCTTTTTCTGCCATTTTGGTTTTCACATCTTGGTTCTTTTGATTATCCGTCACATAGTCCATGGGGTTGCAAAGAGTCAGACATGACTGAGTGACGGAACAACAACAACAAAGCAGTATTCTTGTGGAGATTCACATTAATTTTTATATCATTCATTAAAACCAGATGACCTTACACCCAGAAAGGCACATGCAGGAGCAAGAAATTGTATGTTCCAGGCCTTGATGCTATTTTCAGCCATCCATCCTTTGATCTGGGCATGTCCTTTACCCCTAAGGTTTTGGTTTGTTTCTTTGAAGTGTGCATGCTTTTCATTTCTGAAGTTCCCTGGTTCAAAAGCAGTGATCTTGGAGGACAAAGGGATTCGGTGAACAATGCTTGCCCTCCTGTGCTGTGGATAATTTCATTAAGAGGCAATACTTCCTGTTTAATTGAGTTTTTATGACTGAGAATTAAGTTTTATTTGGATTTCATATAAATTGTATATATTATAGAATATATGTATATAGTATATATGTTTACTTCTGTATATATTTCTGTTATATATTTACTGTTTCAGAATTTTTAACTGTGAAAGTAATACCTGTATGTGGTAAGAAGTTCAAGTGATTCATAGTAAAGTAATTAATTAAATCTCCCTCTCTCAGATTCCTCCAGTCATTTTCCCTGTAGGTAATATGAGAGAGTAATTTTTTCTGCATGCGTTTAGAAATCTTTGTGTCTATCTTTATGGGAATGGAAATGTACAGTGTATACACTTCTGCTGTTTTCTCATAGTAGACCTTCAGGATCTTTTCATTCACCATTGTTTCTGTTATGCATACAATATTGTTTGCGTGTATCATGATTTAATCATTTGTCTCCATGGAGAAACATTAAGTTGTTGCTCTGTTTACAGATAATTTGCAATGTATGCTTTCTTTAAATTTTTTTTTTATTATTGTGGTAAAATATGCATACATGCAATCTGCCCTTTTTAAGTGTACAGCTCAGTGGCCTTTAGTACATTCACATCGCTGTACAATCGTTACTGGTATTTTTTAGAACAAAAACTCTGAAACAAAGTTCCCAAACATCCCAGCCTCCCAAATAAAAATGCTATACCCATGAAACAATAACTTCCCATTCTTCCCAGCTGCTGGTAACTTCCCTTCTAGTCTCTGCATTTCTGAGTTTACCTATTTTAGATGCCACATACAAATGGAGTTATGTGATATTTTTTCTTTTGTGTCTGGCTTATTTCACTTAGGACAATGTTTTCAGGCTTCATCTATATGGAGCATATATCAGAACTTCATTACTTTTTGTGTGTGTGTGTTTTATAATCCATTTCTCTTTTTTTAAGATTTTTTTTCAAAAAATTTATTTTTGATTGAAGGATAATTGCTTTACAATACTGTGTTGGTTTCTGCCATACAACAACATGAATCAGCCATAGGTATAGAACGTCATTACTTTTTATTTGATGAATAATATTCCACTGTATAAATACCACATTTCTTGTATCCATTATCTATTGAAAGATGCTTGGGTTGCTTTCATCTTTGGATTATTGTAAACAATGCTGCACAACTATCTGTTTGAGTTCCCGTATGTACTGGGAATTACTGGGTAACATGATAATTATATGTTTAACATATTGAGGAGTGCATAAGTGTTTTCCAAAGAAACTGTATCCTTTTACATTCCCACCAGCAATAGAGGAGGATTCAGATTTTTCTACATCCTTGCCAACACTTATTTTTGCTTTTTTGATAAAGCCAATGGGTAAAAGTGGAATCTTACTATGGTTTTGGGTTTCATTTTCCTAGTGACACAAGATATTGGGCATCTTTTCATGGACTTCTTTGACATTTTTATGTCATTTTTGAAGAAACATGCATTCAGGTCCTTTGACCATTTTTAATTTTGTTTTTTAAAACTATTTTTAAATTTATGACTGTTTTGGGTCTTGATTGCGGCACGTGCAATCTTTGTGGCACTACGCAGACTTCTCTTTAGCTGTGGTGTGAGGGCTCAGTAGTTGTGGTGTGCAGGCTTAGTTGCCTGGCAGCGTGTAGGATCTTAGCTTTCCAGTCAGGGATGGAAGCTGCATCTCCTGCACTGGGAGGCAGAGTCTTAACCAGTAGACCACCAGGGAGGTCCCTGACCATGTTTTATATTGGGTTATTTTTGTTGTTGTTGATTTGTACCAGATCTTTGTATATTCTGAATATTAACCTCTTGTCAGATATATGATCTGCAAGTATTTTTTTCCCATTTTGTAGTTTACCTTTTGACTCTCTTGAAGTGTCCTTTGAGACACAAAAGTTTTTAATTTTTATGAAGTTCAATTAATTTTTTTTGTTGTATGTGCTTTTGGTGCCATACATCAAAAATCATCGCCAAATCCAAGATCATGAAATGTTAACCCTATGTTTTCTAACAAGGGTTTTTATAATTTAGCCTTTTCTATTTATTTCTTAAAAATTTATCTATTTTTATTTTTGGCTGCACTGGGTCTTAGTTGCTGCATGTAGGCTTTCACTGTCATGAACGGGGGCTACTCTCTAGTTGCAGTACTTAGTCTTCTCATTACAGTGGCTTCTCTTGTTCAGAACACAGAATCCAGCGTGTGGGGGCTCCAGCAGTTGGGGCACGCAGGCTGTAGAGCACAGGCTCAGTGGTTGTTGCACATGGGCTTAGTTGCCCCGCGCATGTGGAATCTTCCCAGACCGAAGACTGAACCTGTGTCCCCGGCAACTGGCAGGTGGATTCCTGACCGCTGGACCAACAGGGAAGTCTCTAGAACTTTTAAAATTGGAGTCAGTCTTCTCAAGCTTTGCCACCACTTTAACAACTAAGTTTATATAATATTTAAATCCTTTCTTCTTATTGTTTCAACAGTCTTCTACCATCTTCATCAGAAGTAGATTCCATCTTAAGAAACCACTTTCTTTCTTCATCCATGAGAAGCAACTCCTTATTTGTTCAAGTTTTATCATGAAATTGGAGCAATTCAGTTCCATCTTCAGCTCTATTTCTAATTCTAGTTCTCTTGCTGTTTCCACCACATCCACAGTTAACTTCTTCCAGTAAACTTGAGTCTTGAACTGCTCAGTTATCCATGAAAGTTGGAATTAACTTATTCTAAACTCCTGTTCATGTTGGTATTTTGCCTTCTTTTGATGAATAATCTTAATGGCATCTAGAATGGTGAATCCTTTCTAGAACATTTTTAATTGATTTTGCCTGTCTCCATCAAAGAAATCATTATATCTGGCAACTACTCTATAACCTTATGAAATGTATAGTAAAACTTATATAATTAAGTCTTGAAAGCCAAAATTTCCCCTTGATCCATGGGCTACAGAATGGATGTTGTGTTAGTAGGCATGAAAACAACATAAACTCTGTCATATATCTTCCTTAGAGCTCTTGGGTGACCAGTTGCATTGTCAGTGGGTAGTAATATTTTGGAAGGAATCTTTTACTGAGCAGTAGATCTCAGCAGTAAGCCTAAAATATTTAGTAAACCATGTTGTTAACAGTTGTGCTATCTTCTAAGCTTTGTTGTTTCATTGATAGAACATAGGCATAGTTTGGTTCAGTCACTCAGTCGTGTCCACCTCTTTGTGACCTGATGGACTGCAGCACACCAGGCTTCCCTGTCTATCACCAACTCCTGGTGCCTCTTCAAACTCATGTCCATCACGTCAGTGATGCTATCCAACCATCTCATCTTCTGTCATCCCCTTCTCCTCCCACCTCCAATCTTTCCCAGCATCAGGGTCTTTTCAAATGAATCATTTCTTTGCATTAGGTGGCCATAGTATTGGAGTTTCAGCTTCAGCATCAGTCCTTCCAATGAGTATTCAGGACTGATTTCCTTAAGGATGGACTGGTTGGATCTCCTTGCTGTCCAAGGAACTCTCAAGAGTCTTCTCCAACACCACAGTTCAAAAGCATCAATTCTTCTGTGCTCAGCTTTCTTTATAGCCCCAGTTCTCACATCCATACATGACTACTGGAAAAACCGTAGCTTTGACTAGACAGGCCTTTGTTGGCTAAGGTGTATATGTTAATCTGTATATATGTGTAAATGTGTATACGTTAATCCCAAGCTCTGCTTTTAAATGTGTCTCTGCTTTTAAATATGCTGTCTAGGTTGGTCATAGCTTTTCTTCCAAGGAGCAGCAAGCATCTTTTAATTTCATGGCTGCAGTCACCATCTGCAGTGATTTTGGAGCCCCCAAAAATAAAGTCTGTCACTGTTTCCATTGTTCGCCCATCTATTTCCCATGAAGTGATGGGATTGGATGCCATGATCTTAGTTTTCTGAATGTTGAGTTTTAAGCCAACATTTTCACTTTCATCAAGAGGCGCTTTAGTTCTTCTTCGCCATAGTGGGTTTACCATAATTCTGAAGGGTCAAAGGATTTTTGGAATGGTTAATGTGCATTGGCTTCAGGTTTAGTCACTGACTGCACTAGCCCCTACCAAGAGAGTCAGCCTGTCCTTCTAAGCTTTGGAATCTTGAAGCCAGGCGTTGGCTTATCTTCTCTAGCTATGAAAGTCCTGAGGTATTTGAAAGTTTATTACTTATTTTAGCTAGATATTCTGGATAACTTGGTGCGGCTTCTACATCAGCCCTTGATCCTTCACCTCGTACTTCGATGTTATAGAGATAGCTTCTTTCATTAACCTCATGAACCAGTCTCTGCTGTCTTCAAACTTTTCTTTTGTAGCTTCCACATCTCTCTCAGCTTTCACAGAATTGAAGAGAATTACTGTCTTGCTCTGGATTTGGCTTTTGCTTGAGGGAATGTTGTGACTGGTTTGATCATCTATCCAGATCACTGAAACTTTTCCACATCAGCAATTAGGCTGTTTGGCTTTCTTATCATTTGTGTGAACACTTTTATTTCAAGAACTTTCTTTGCATGCACAACTTGACTTAATTGTTTGGCACAAGAAGCCTAGCTTTCAGCCTTTCTTGGCTTTCAGCATGCCTTCCTCACTAAACTTGTTCCGAGGGACTTCCCTGGAGGTCCAGTGGCTTAAGACGTCATGCTCTCAGTGCAGGGGCCCAGGTTCTATTCCTGATCAGGAAACTAGATTCCACATGCCACAACTAAGAGTTTGCATGCCACAAGTAAAACCAGGAACAACCAAATAAATAATTTAAAAACCATTTCTAGTTTTTTATTTAAAGTAAGAGAGCTGTGACTCTTCCTTTCACTTGAATATTTAGAGGCTAGTTTAGGATTATTAACTGACCTAGTTTCAATATCGTTGTATCTCAGGGAATAGGGTGATCCAGGGAGAGATTGAGAACAGGAAAACTCCATTGGTAGAGTAGCCAGAACACACACATATTTATTGATTAAGTTTGTCGCCTGATATTAGCGTGGTTTGTGGTATCCCAAAACAGTTAGAATAGTAACATCAAGGATCACAGGTCACCATAACAAGTTTAACAATAATGACAAAATGAGAAATACTGGAAGAATTACCAAAATGTCATGCAGAGACACTCACCACAATTAGAGAAAGCCCACTTGTAGCAGTGAAGACCCAGTGCAACCAAAAATAAATATTTTTAAAAAACTGGACCTTTATTTTATATACTTGAAGCTAATATAATATTATGAATCAACTCTTAACAATGTGAGCAAATGCTGATGGGAAAATTGTACCAATTGACTTGCTCAATGCAGGCCTGACATAAACCCTTAGTTTGCAAAAATAGTACAAAATAAAAACAAAACCATAATATTTGGGAAGCACAATAAAGCAAAGTGCAATAAAAGTATAGTATGCCTGTACTGCAACTTGATTATCTAGTTACTTGTTCTTACACATCTTCGTTCCTTGGTTACATCATTTTTAGTGGACTGTCCTTTTAAATCTGTTTTCTATCTTTGAAAAATGTGGTGATGGGAGTTCCTGGTGGTCCAGTGGTTAAGACTTTATGCTTCCACTGGAGGGCACAGGTTTGATCCCTGGTTGGTAAACTGAGGTCCCACATGCCATACAGCATGACCGAAAAAGCAAACAAAAAAGCCTCAGGTAGGAAATGCCTTGATGGTTTAGTGGTTGGAACTTCATGCTTCCATTGCAGGGGGCACGGGTTCAATCCCTGGTTGGGGAACTAATATCCCACAAGCTGCAGGCAGTGTCCATAATAATATAAATTAAAATTTATTATTTGTGTGTGTGTATATATATATACACAAACTTTCTGTTTTTAAAATTAATCTATTACTTTTGGTTGTACTGGGTCTTTGTTGCTGCAAATGGGCTTTCTCTAGCTGCAGTGAGCGGGGGCTACTTTTCATTGTGGTGCATGAGGTTCTGATTGCTGTGGCTTCTCTTATTGCGGAGCACAGGCTCTAGGCCCACAGGCTTCAGTAGTTGACTGCATGCCAGCTCAGAAGCTGTGGTGCACAGGCTTCTAATTGCTCCATGGCATGTGGAATCTTCCCAGACCAGGAATCCAACCTGTGTACTCTGCTTTAGCAGGCAGATTCTTTACCACTGTGTAACCAGGGAAGTTAGCTGTGTGTGTGTGTGTGTATATACATATAGTGTTAAAATACATATAAAATTTACCGTCTTAACTATTCTCATTTCATTTAATAGTTCAGTAATGGTAAACACATTGTCTTTGTTGTACAGCCATCACCACCATCCATTCATAACTCTTTTCTTCTTGTAAAATTGAAACTTTCTGCCTGTTAATAACTCCCCATTTTCCCCTCCTCTAGCCCCTGACAACCCCCTCAGCCTATATTTGATTACTTACCTCATATAAATAAATCATATAGTATGTCTCCTTGTGATTGGCTTATTTCAGTTAATATTGTGTCTTCAAGGTCCATCCATGTAGCATATTGAAAATTTTCCTCCTTTCTAAGGTTGATACATATTCCAGTGTATTTATATAATAGAATTTGCTTATCCATTCATCTGTTGATAGACACTTGGGTTTGCTTCCATGTTTTAGCTCGTGTGAGTAATGCTGTTATGAATCATGGGTGTACAAATACCTCTTCAAGACTCTGCTTTGAGTTCTTGTGTATATATACCCAAAAGTGGAATTGCTGGATCATATGGTAATTCTACTTTCAACTTTTTGAGGGCCCCCCACAGTAGCTGTACCATTTTATACTCCTGCCAGCAGTGCACAGGGTTCCAGTTTCTCTGTATCCTCTCCAGCACTTCACTGTTTTCTGTTTCTTGTTAGTGGATGTGACGTGGAATTGCTCTGTGGTTTCAGTTTCTGTTCCTTCAGGAATTAGTGATGTTGAGCGTCTTTTCAAGTGCTTATTGTCCATTTGTATATCTTTAAAGAAATGTATATTCAGGTTCTCAGCCCACTTTTTAGTTGGCTAGTTATATTCTTAAGCATAGTTTTAACACAGTCTTTGTCCTCTCTATTTCATGCAAATTAGTAGCTAGATCTAGAGGCTTAATCAGAATTGGATTTGATTTTGGAGCAGCAGAGAGAACAAAAACACATAGTGTCATTGTGTCTCTGGTATACTAGCTGCTGCTGATCGTTGACTAGATACATTAATTCATTAAGGGTTGCTATCTGTTGCTATTTCTGTTCTATATTTTTTCCATTTGTTAGTCAAAATACTTTCCCTCATATTCATTACCCTTAGTAATAGGTTATATATATGATGTATGATAAATGCCTGGTTCTAGCTTTTATTACCAATTTTCAAAATAATGTGTTGGTTCCCTTGTTATTTAGTCACTAAGTCCTGTCAAACTCTATTGCAACCCCATGGACTGTAGCCTGCCAGGCTCCTCTGTCCATGGGATTTCCCAGGCAAGAATACTAGAGTGGGTTGCCATTTCCTTCTCCAGAGAATCTTCCCAACCCAGGAATTGAACCTGAGTCTCCTGCATTGCAGGCAGATTCTTTACTGTCTGCACCACCAGGGAAGCCCCTTCAAAATGACCTTCAAAAACAACCGTTCAGCTATTTTTGGTTTTCGAATATTTAAACATATTTGGTGTATTTATTGTCCTTACTGATGAAGTGTAGCCTCTTTGAGTCCTTTTGTTAGGGTAGTTTTCAATGTTCCTTGCTTTCTAATGGGACAATCTTCCAGGCTCTTATGCATTTTCTGTCAAAAGGCTCTGGAGTCACGAGGTTACTTTTATTTATTTCCCTTTTTAAGGGTTGTACTGTTTTGAACGCCCATCATCAGTGTATCAGAGTATGTGTTTTGCCACAGCTTTTTCAGTAGAGTATGTTGTTAGATTTTTAGGCTTTTGCCAATTTTGTAAGTGGGAAATATTAATTCCATTCTAATTGCATTTCTCTGTGAGCAAGGTCTAACATCTTTCCACATAAGAGCCACTTGCCTTTTTTTCCCCTTGTTTTGATAAGTTGCCGTTATTTTTAATATTTTGACTTTTATGATTTTACTTTGTTTATTGTATTAATTGTATTTTCTGTGTAAAAGTTTTTAAAAGTAAAATGTTTAAAATTAAATATATTTGTGAAAGTATACACTTAATCCTTTGTGATTATATATTCTTTGTGTTCTTCTTGCTTTTAGGCAAGGATAAAAGCCATCAATACATTTTTTGCTAAGAATGGTTATCGATTAATGGATTCTAGTATGTATAGTCAGCCCATTCAAACTCAAGCACAGTATGCCTCACCGGTCTTTATGCAGCCTGTATATAATCCTCACCAACAGTACTCTGTCTATAGTATTGTGCCTCAGTCTTGGTCTCCAAATCCCGCACCTTACTTTGAAACACCGCTGGTAAGTGAGATCCTTAGAGAATATATGGTTTTTCACTGAAGCTGAAATTTGAAGAAATCAGAGTTAGAGTTCTTGTTTTATTTTGTTTTGTATTGATGGTGGTTACTTTATAGGCTTTAAATGGTGATAAGTATATTTAATACCCCAAATCAATTTAAACATTACAATTTTCTTTTAGGCTCCCTTTCCCAATGGTAGTTTTGTGAATGGCTTTAATTCACCAGGATCTTATAAAACAAATGCTGCCGCCGCCGCTGCCGCTGCTGCTGCCGCTGCCGCTGTAAATATGGGTCGACCATTCCAAAAAAATCGGTAAGGTAAAATATGATAGCTGGAATTTATTGTACACAATTCCCGGTAGTTCTTACAGTCAGTATGTTAATAGCAATGCTTATTTTCTAACATAATAAAAAGGTCCCACACACCCCCCCCGAAAAAAAAGTGTATGTTAACAATTAATCAACACACTTTTACCTCAGAGTTGATAATGCATATAAAAAGAATTTGGGACTGAGATCATACACCAGTATATATTGACGTTTTTTTTTTAATAATAACGAGAATAGAAAAAATTTTGTGGTAACAATATAAAATCTGGTTTCTAGGTACCATTTAATGTGTTAAATAATGTTTTGTAGAATGAGTTTTTTGATAGGAGAAATGTTAACTGGTTTGAGTAATAAATACTGGGAGAGTGAGTTATTTATCGTTTTTAAGGATTGACTTGATTTCCACAAACTATGCTGTGCTGAGTCACTCAGTCATGTCCGACTCCTTGCAACCCCAAGGACTGTAGCCCGTCAGGCTTCTCTGTCCATGGGGATTCTCCAGGCAAGAATACTGGAGTGGGTTGCCATGCCCTCCTCCAGGGGATCGTCCCAACCCAGGGATCGAACCCAGCTCTTCTACATTGTGGGTGGATTCTTTACTGTCTGAGCCACCATGGAAGCCCGTTCTTTACTGAGTCATGTCTAAAGTTCTGTTTTAAGGCCTTGATTTGTTATATCACTATTAATTTTCAAAACCCTGTAGATACAGTATTGTGTCGATTTAAAAGAAGAAATTTGAGAAATAAAAATGTTATATATCATGTCCAAAAGCATGTAGCCAGTAGCTTGCAGAGCCAAGATTTGAGTCCAGGCAGTTTGATTCCAAAGCCTACACTTAAACCATAATATTCTGAATAAATTGTTAAGAACTCCAGAATCTCAGTTGAGATTATCAACTGGTAATCTCAGTAATTTGGTATATAATATGAGTTTTGCTGGAGTGTAAGTAACCAAAGGAGAAGGGGCTCAGATTTATTTAGTTTTTTAGATTTATTTAGTAGTTCACATCTCTTATTTCTCTGCCTTATTTTGTGAGCCTCCTATGTTGTTTTTTGTTTTTAATTATTTCTCTTCAGTAATTTTTTTTTTCTTGCCAGAATGAGAATTCTCTTACTTGGTTCTTTTTGGCAAGGAGACCACATGTGGGGTATGTTTTTCTAAAATAGCTTTTAGGAACTTAATTCTTTTTTATAAGGTTTTTCTGAAACATGCTTCACTGAAGAAACAAGCCTTCCAGTATTAAAAAAAAAAAACACCTCAGTAGATTCTAGAAGCATTCATATATACCACTCTCTAATAGTCTAATAGATTTTGTACTCAATTTTAACTGACACATTTGGTTTAAACATTGGAACATCTTTGCTGTTGTTCGCACTAGGAAGCTTGTAGAATCTTATGTCCCCAATCAGGTATTGAACTTGGGCCCATAGCACTGATAGTGCCAAGTCCTAACCACTGAGACCACCAGAGAATTCCCTGAAGGTCACTTTTAAATGTTTGGAAATTTTTACTGTATATACACATTCATAAAGACTTCCCTGGTGGCTCAGACGGTAAAGTGTCTGTCTACAATGCAGGAGACCTGGGTTCGATCCCTGGGTGAATTGTTCTATGAAGTTTCAAATGAGAACTCTTCATACTGTAAGAATGAAGGATTCATTATAAACAAAAGATTATTTATGCTCTTATAAATGACTGTTAGTTTGATACAGTAATAAGAACAAAATTCAGGTCATTGCTAGGACATATATGTAGAAGTTCAATGAGCCTTAAAACACACACTGTCCTCTAACCTCCATCCTGTTAATAAAAAATTAATTCCCATATACACATAGAGATAGTGATGTTTAAGTCTGGAAAGACCTTTGTTATAGTGTCATTTTATTCATTTTACAGATGAAGAAACTGAAAGTTGAGGGGGATAGTTATCTTACTAGGGTTACATGGCTTTTTATTAATTAGCAAACCTGAGATTAGTATATTTCTTTTTCTTCTACTATAGCTAGTAAAGTTTTTTTTTCTGGAAAATAATTCCATTAATACAAATGACAGTTTATACTTCCCTTGTGAGGAAATAGATTTCTTATGGTTAGAAATAGTAACTTTGTAGAAATTTGTATCTGTTGATTTCACTTTTCTTTGAAGGGGTGAATTTTGCTTTAAGCAGTTAAATGAAATTGACATCTTGGTTATATGATGGACTAAAAACAGTTTTCAGTAACAACAAAAGTGTTTGCAGATGTTTACCTTAAAAATACGTTATGTGGGTTTATGGTATTCCTTTATTGTCACTTGATGTTTTTATCTGCTTTGCTTTCTTGGCAGAAGAGGTAAATTTGCAATAAGAAGGCCAAGAATGACAGTCAAGTCATTCTTGCTTACAAGGAGATGTATCTGTGGTTTTGGAGATACAGATTTAGTATGATTTTCCTTGTTACTCAAGTCTATTTGTGTATAGTTTTATCCATATATTTGACCAACGTAGATAGTTACTAATTTCCAGTCACAGAAATAATACACAGATACTTCCTTATAAAAATGTAGATGTTGGAGATGAACTAGAGCCTGTTGACTACAAACCCAAATCCTGATTTCCATCTTACTTCTAAGAAGTGACTACTGCCAAGCCTTTATTTTTATATATTTAAGTCATTGGTCAAGGGGCAGTTTATAATACTAACCTTGCAACAGCCCAGTGATGATCATAGGACTAACTTTCAGAAATCTGGGCAATTTTCTTCCTTTAATACTTTATCTTTCTGTCACATTCCTTCTCGTCTTTCATCACATTTCTTTTATCATCCTTTCTTCCTTTGCCTGGACTTCGATTGTAAGTCCCTCTCTGTGAAGGGAAAGATTATGAGATCTGAGGGCTTTTTAAACCTAGTAACTTGTCTTATTGGGTGTATTGATACAGTGAGAAGATTTTGGTGATAGTTTCTGAACAGATACATAAACAGCATATGTACCTCCTGAGGTCATTTTCAGATCTGATGGATAATATAAATGTTTTGAAAATTAGTTTGTGTTAGTTGACACTGAATTTCATTGCTATTCAGAATCTATTTTGTATCATATAAGTAATTTTCTGGAAAAGTATCATATATGAGACTTAGCTAAAATTTATAGCCTGGTATTTATGTTTGTTTTAGTAGTAGTACCTTTATTTGTTATATTTTCTAAAGAGTTAGTAGGGTAGCTGAATAACTATGAAAATAGACTAAAAAAATGGAGTGTATAAACTGCAGGGAAGGGGCTAAATGAAAATCGAGTACTTCCTTTTTTAATCTGCTGTAGAGCCAAGATCCTCAGTTACTTGAGCTTACTTGAAATATTCTCACTTTTAAAAAAATAAACTTTATTCATTTAGTTTAATTTTGACTGTACTGGGTCTTTCTTGCGGCCCCAAGCTTTCTCTAGTTGTGGCACGTGTGGCCTGCAGGCTCTGGAGCATGTGGGCTACATAGTTGTAATGGCTTGCAGGCTTAGTTGTCCCATAGCTTATAGCATCTTAGTTCCCCAACCAGGGATTGAACCCCTGTCCCCTGCATTGGAAGGTGGATTTTTTTTTTCTAATTTTATTTTTAATTGGAGGATAATACTTTCAGTCCCCTAAAGAGCCTTTTTAGACTCTTCCTCCAATTCCCTCATATGATAATTTAATGCTAGAGATTATTGTATGTCTGTTTATTCTAGTTCTTACTCTCTCTGGGGGTTTTATTGCCCTATTGAGAATGTATGGCATAGATTCAATAAGCTTCTAGTCTGGCTGATTTAGATATGTCAAAACTGTATCTTGTGCTAAAGAAGTTAGCTGAAATCCTAGTTATATCCTGAATTTTGAGGTGGAAGTAGCTTAATCTTGAAGAACTTTGGATCATTTCCAGATCGCTCCAAACAGCTTTTTTAATGAAAAAATTCTTTGCCTTTTAAAAATAATACATCTGAGACATTAAAGGGTTTACATTTTAACAATATAATGCTTCTGTGTCCAACCTAGTTTATGGAAAATCAGAATACAGCAGAAGGCAGTTTTTAACTTGGCCTATTAAGAATTTCTGCCATTAAGAGGAAGGATTTTTCTGTCTTAATTTATTCTTTCGTGTATATGGCCTTATGTTTCTTACAGTGTGAAGCCTCATTTTAGGTCAGGTGGTTCAGAACATTCAACAGAGGGCACTGTGTCGTTGGGGGATGGACCATTGACCAGATCTGGTTCAAGGAACTTTGCAGCTGAACGACATAATCCTGCAGTAACAGGGCATCAGGAACAAAGCTACCTTCCAAAAGAAACTCCCACTTTGCAGATGGAACAGAATGGGGACTATGGCAGGGGCAGGTAAGGAAATATGGTAATAAATATGGAAATAATGTATATGAAAATTCTTTAATCATAATATGAATATTAGAAGTCCATGATCTAGTGATTTTTTAAATTTAATTTTTCGTATATAGTTATGCTAAAATTTTTTTTGTTCACATAATATGGGTTACTAGTTTTTCATAATTAAGAAATTTAGAATCCCTATAAAGAATATAACTGAGTCAGAGGTTTATAAAAGTTATTCTGAAGTTCTTTACAGTTCACTAAGGAAAGATTAGTATCTTAAGCCATCATAGTTTTAATTTTTGGCAACATGTGAACTGTGGGAATTGGGTTATATATTTATTGTCTACCCTACCAAAACAAAAAAACTGAATCCTAATATGCTCCTGATGTGGAGGGAGCACTGATAATGAAAATAGGACCAGTTTATACTTAGTGGTGGTGGTGGTGGTAGGTGACATTTTCTGTAGATCAGCTTAGGATCCCTTCAGAAGAATATATATCCTTTAATAATAAAGGAGATTTAGGAAGTACAGATACTTAAAACAGAAATTCACCCATCTTTGATAGAACATACACATTTGAAGAAACTTAATGAGTTCTCCTTCCTCCCCCACCCCTCACCCCCTTTTATCATTGTTAAAAGGAGAACTCTCTTCAGAGGTCGAAGACGTCGGGAAGATGAAAGGATCCCAGTAAGTTGTTGTTTTTTTTTTTTTAACTTTTAATTACATGTGTTCAGGGTTTGTTTGTTTCTTTGTTTTTCTTGTGTGATTTAGTATGGCATTGAATTCTGGTATGTCTTTCCTTGATTTTGTTTTATTGGTTATAATATTCAGCAAAGATAATTATAGCCTGTTTTTGACCCTGAAATATCCACCATCACCACCACCCATCACCCTTAAAGCACACATGTAGTTAGAGATTTGACCTGTATTGCTCACTTAAAAAAAAAAAAAATGTTTGAATGCCTAACCTATTCACATGGTTTAAAATAAAATCCATGAAAATATTCCATGTAAAGTTTAATTATTGCTTTATTAATGGAGATTTAAGGAATTTCAGTGTTTTAATCTTACAATGCTGTTACAAACAGTGCAGTGATAACCTCGTATAACCATCACTTCCTGTCTATGCTATAGTATCTGAAGGAGAATCCCTGGAGGTAACATTTCTGAGTCACAGTTCAGTAAGTTACTGCGTGATGGCTTTCTGTAGGGTTTGTGTCAATTTTCACTCAGTGAAGAAAGTTCCTATTTGTCCATAGCTTTACAAAGTATATGATTTTTTGCAAATCTAATATAGTATGTGGTTCACTTTTAAAGCTCTGTTGGGTGATGTTGGAAATTATTACACTATTTATTGTTACTTAGGGGCAATTCTCTACCTACTGCTGGTTTTTATATTTCCCAGTTAAGATTTAAAAAAAAGAAATTCTTTATAGTTCTAGGCAGGTTTTTGAATCCTCACTTAGCCAGCTTCAAATTATTCATATTTTTATTTTTTGAGGTTTGTTCATGGTGAACATTTGCCATCTCCTAACTGGAGTTGAGGAATAAAAATAGTGTAAGAAGCTGGGCATACACACCGAGGAAATCAGAATTGAAAGAGACATGTGTACCCCAGTGTTCATCGCAGCACTGTTTATAATAGCTAGGACATGAAAGCAACCTAGATGTCCATCGGCAGACGAATGGATAAGAAAGCTGTGCTGCATATACACAATGGAATATTACTCAACCATTAAAAAGAATACATTTGAATCAGTTCTAATGAGGTGGATGAAACCGGAGCCTATTATGCAGAGTATAGTAAGCCAGAAAGAAAAACACCAATACAGTGTACTAATGCATATATATGGAATTTAGAAGGATGGTAATGGTAACCCTGTATGCGAGACAGCAAAAGAGAGACAGATGTATAGAATGGTCTTTTGGACTCTGTGGGAGAGGGCGAGGGTGGGATAATTTGGGAGAATGGCATTGAAACATGTATATTATTATATGTGAAACGTATTGCCAATCCAGGTTCAATGCATGATACAGGATGCTAGTGTAGGAAAGCATGAAAGTTTCAAGAAAACACTAGAATTTACATTTATATATGTGTGGAATATGCTTTACATGCATAAATAGTAAATTAATATACATATATAATAGTGTACTATATAGTGTTTGCGTAATATACCTAAAAATATACAGATACCACATGTTTGAGCAGTGAAAAGTGACCAACTTTTCAAGGAAAAATAATTGCATTTTAACCCAAAGAATAGTTCTTGGGGCAAACTGTGAACCCTTTGAAAAGTGTGGTTGTTTGCATTTATAACTTTCTATACCATAGTCAGCCTTGAGATTGTAAGGCAGGTTTTTTAGGATATCATTATAGCAGGTCATGTGAATCTTCAAGAGGCCCTGATCAATTGAGAGGAGAGTTAGGTTTGAGGTCTGTTCGATGTTGAAAACATCTGGATCGAGGATTGAAAGCAAAGTAGGCAAACATGCTTTTCTGTAGAAAAGGCAGGGTGGGGGTGCCATCGTGCAGTGAGGAGACCTTAGCGTGAGGTTTAGAATTTATAGGGTTGCTGGCAGTAATTACAGTTGTAAGAATGGATAAGATCATGCAGGGGACTCTGTGTAGACCGATTTTTAAAACAGCAAGAATGGAACCGTGAGGATCATGGTAGCTTTGGGGTTGAAAAATGAATTATTTCATTTTGTTTGAAGTATCCAAGGGAAATCCAAGTGGAGATGGCTAGTAGGCAAGTAGATTTCTGGGTTTCGGGCAAAGATCTGCTCTGAAAATATTTAAAAGTGTACAACATAGTGATTTTTGATAAATTTTCAGAGTTGTGCAACCAAAAATTTTCCAAAAAGTGAAAATGATTGTTTTTAGAGTTGTTTGCATGTAGGTAGTAGTTGAAGCCGTGGATAATGGATATCACACAGGGAGAGTTTGTAAAGGCAGTAAGAGCAGTAATCATACAGAAATCAAAAACCTTCCAAAGAAGCTGACAGGGAAAGACGAACACATGCTTGTCAGACCTGAGAATGAAGAGAAAGTATCAGAAGCTAAAGAAGAATGAGCTCCTGTAGGAAAGAATGTTTGCTCTAGTGAGGTCAGTGGGGGAAACCTCAGGTTTTGTATTGTGTAAGGTATTGGTGACTTGTCACAGCAGTTTCAGTGGTGTGGTAAATACAGAGGTGAGGGAGTAGAGGAGAAAACATAGTATGTGAGAGGTTTGTCTGAGAATATAGAGTGGGATAGATGAAAGAGAGATAAGATTCTTAAGGAAGGATATTGTTTTCTCTTGAGACTATGGAAGGAGAAAAGATGCTGGCAAATCTGGATAGTGTAGGGTTTTTTGTTGTTGTTGTTATGGGAGAGGGTGTAGCAAATTTAGAAAGCGAAGAATAGTGGAGATTGATTAGAAGGTTTAAGGAAAGTGGTAAAGTTTGCAAAGGAACCAAGAGAAGAAGCTGACTAAGGATAAACTGGACCGATAAATTACTAATGAGAGTTCAACTGAGATGAGAATCCAAGAATTTATAGAGGAAGAGTTCTGTTCATTAGGGTGCAATTTTGTTTGTTTCTACAGCTTTCAGCTTCTGTGGTACAGGGTTAAGGAATGTAATAGACATGTAACCTGTTTTTTGACTTGTGTCTTTTAGAGACCCCATCCTTCAACAGCTGAAGCAAAGGTTCCCACACCAAAGTTTGACTTGCTAGCCTCAAATTTTCCTCCTTTACCTGGAAGTTCATCAAGAACCCCAGGTGAACTTGTTTTGGAGAGCAGGATGTCTGATGTTGTTAAGGGTGTCTGCAAAGAAAAGGTAAACACTGAAACATCGATCTATATCTTATGGGACCAATTTTTGCCTTTGTTTTCAGTGTTATTGTTAGAATTAGAATTTTATTTGCACTCAGTGCTTACTTCTGCCAGAGTTTTTAATTCATGAGGTTTTTAGCATAATTGAGTCATAGGCAAAGATTTGTGTTAAAGCTACGCAAGGTCAATAAAATGTTTCTTCATATTTGCATGTCTTTGTATCAGTCAACCCAGCTTGGTAGAACTAATTAATGCAAGCTGAATGGAAAGTGTTGTTTCAACTTGTGTCGTTTCCAATTAACTAATAATACCAGTGAATTCTAAGCTACTTTGGTAAACTCAGTCTTTCAAATAAATGGAGAGTTGATGTCAAAAGCTTGGGATAACCCATCCTACAATATTTTTGAGTGTAGCCCTCTATATGCTAAATCTTCATGCCCCACAAATTTTTCTCATTTTCTACCTTTTGTTTCTAACTCAATTTTAAGAGTATATGTACATAGTATATCTGGGCTTATAAAGAAAAATAAGTGTCTCTTGAATCCACTTTCAACTCTAGCTTTCTCTCCTCACATTTATCCTTGTATTTCTAATTTAACATGTTTATACTACTACTTCTTGACTATTCAGTTTTAGATGTTGTTTATTAACTTTACACCCTAGAAGCTAAGGGTTTAACTCTCTTAAACCGATGCACTTTATCCTCCCAGTATATTGTATTTCATCATATCTGTGATGCCATCAGTTAAAGGATGGCCCGTTATTTTGGTATCACTAAGAAAGAAAAAAAGACACTGCCAGGTAAAGTAGGTCATGCCATCATTTATGAGTCATATCTCAATATTGCATCTTTTTTTTTTCCCATAACTGAGCCTCATAGGATACTGTTATTATGTCTCCCTTCTTATACTTTGCACAGCTGTGTTCCTGGGACTTCACCATCTAGATCCCTTCTTCTTACTCTTGTTTGACTTTCCCATTTTATGGCCAGTCAGATCTTCCTAGGCTTCCTTTATGAGGTTTTTAGTATAAATTTTTTGAGATCTTGCATTCTAAAAATGTTTTTCAGTTCTCACGCTTCACCAGTAGCTTTTTTCTGTAGAATTCTTTATTAGAAATTGTTTTCCCTCACAATTTTTAAGATATTTTACAGTCTTTTTTTAAATTATGTAATTCTGTTATTTTGTAGTTGTTTAAATGGTAAAGAATCTGCCTGCATTGCAGGAGACCCAGGTTCAATCCCTGGAGAAGGAAATGGCAACCTACTTCCAATATCTTGCCTGGAGAATTCCATGGACAGAGGAGCCCGGTGGGCTACAGTCCATGGGGTTGCAAAGAGTCAAACACAGCTGAGCAACACTTTGACTCACTGATTCTAAGATAGATTTTTTTTTTTTTTTAACGTTTTCACCTTTGAAAATCATGCTGTCTTACAGTTAAAATCTATTGTAGTTTTAGTGGCAGTGTTTTTTCTTAGTAGTATATAAACTAATCAGTATGTTTTACAGTTGATGGCTTCTCAAATTTGGTGAGGTATGATACATAGAGGTGTTGGTTCCCTGGCGGTGCTAGTGGAAAGAACCTGCCTGCCAGTGCAGGAGACACAAGAGACTTGGGTTTGATCCCTGGATCAGGAAGATCCCCTGGAGAAGGAAATGGCAACCTGCTCCAGTATTCTTGCCTGGAGAATCCCATGGACAGAGGGGCCTGGTGGGCTACAGTCCACAAGATCACAAAGAGTTGGACATGCACACATCTCATTTCAAGGGTGTGTTGGAGACATCTCATCAGAAACTGCTCCATGACTGCTCTGCTCAGAAAATCTAATTCCAGTGATACACAGATACATTTTTAAAGAATCACAATAAAGTGTACTTCTTGTAATTCTAACCCACAAATGTGAGATAAACACTCAGTTTGATATGGACCTTGTATGTCAGATCTCTGATTTTCTTGTTTGGCTTTTCTAATTTTTGTCTTTTGCTTGTCTATATTTTATACAAAGTTTTTCTGAATGTTACCTTTAAAACCTGTTGTGAAATTCTTAAAAATTTTAATCCCATACCCCTAAAAATTTATTGAAATTTTATTTTGTCAGTCGATTTTAATTTCTTAGGGGTCTTTCTTGTTTTTCTTTTTTTATACTTGTAGTAAAATATATGTAAAATTTATCGACTTAACCATGATAAATGTGTCGCTCCCATTCCGCTCTTCCCGTAGCCCCTGGCAACCACCATTCTGCTTTGTGTCTATGAATTTGACTATTCTAGGTACCTCATATATGTGGAATCAAACAATATTTGTCTTTTTGTGACTGACTTATTTCACTTAGCATAATGTCCTCACGGACCATTCTTTGTTTTAGTGTGTATCAGTACTTCATTCCTTCCATTGTGCGGTGATATTCCATTGGATAGATATATGCCACATTTTGTTCATCCACTCACCAGCTTGTTCACTTTTTGGCTATTATAAATAATAGTACTGTGAACATTTGTATTAAAGTTTTTATATAGACATATGTTTTCTCTTGGATTTTTAACTGAATAGAATTGCTGCGTCGTGTGGTAGCTCCATATGTAACTTTTTGAGAAGTTGCCAGACTGTTTTAACAGAGCTGCTGTATATTTTACATTTCCATCCTCAGTGTTTGAGAATCCCAATATCTACATACCACCACTAACATACTGATTATAGCTATTGGAAGTGAGTGTGAAGCGGTTTCTCATTGTAGTTTTGATTTGCATTTCCCTATTGGATAATTATGTCAAGCTTTTCATGCATGTTCTTATTGGCCGTGTTTATCGTCTTTGGAGAAGTATCTATATAAATTCAATTTTGAAATATGTTTCCACTTTTAAGGATAATGAAGAGTTCAGAGTTAGCTGCCCAGTGCCTGCAGAAGATGGACAGACAGACTGCACCTCTGCCCAGCAACTCAGTATGAGCCCCAGTCCCCCATGTACAGCTGAGCTTTCTGTATTAAGGTACATGTTTCAATGTGGATGATCTTTCACATTAAGATTACTTTTGCATCTGGTCATTTGCTCAGCTGTTTCTTTACATTATATTCTAAGCCTAATGTCAAGTTCTTTTTTCGGTAGCACAACTCAGCCTGAAAAGGATCTAGTAGAGGATTCCACTGTTCAGAAGGATGTCCCCAGCCAGCCAACAGTACCAGTTTCTTCCCCGAGTACTGCAAAGCCATCGAGAACAAATACTGCTTCACCGTGTAATAGTAACATAAGTGCGGCTGTAGCTGTGGCCCTGCAGGTAACTTGATAAATTTAGTTTATGTGAGAATAAAACAATAGGTTAAATAATGAGAAATTTTATTTTTCATAGAACTCTGCTAGAGCAGAGTCATTTGGAAATGGCCCAAACTGGGGCTGGCTGCCTGCGTCAAAAAAGTTTAAAGTCAGTCTGAAGAAAAGGGAAATTTTACCCTTGTTGAGGGAGTGAAGAAATTACTGTCATTATTTCCAATCATTATGGTTAAGTGAAGCTTACTTTTCTTGGTAACTGTGTCTTTTTTGGCTTTGAGCCTCTTGAAATTCTTTCTGTATAATGCTTTACAAATCTATGAAACCCTTGAGGGGCCACTGCCATCTTTATTAAGTTTCCAGAATCATTTTTATAAATTTGAAAAATCTAGAAATGCAGAGGGGGAGGTAAGAACCCACAGAATTTAGCCATAAGTCTTTCATTTATTTATATAACTGTCCATTTTTGGTACAGCTCTTTCTTTTCTCTAGGTTAAGAACATTTTACCTTGTCATTTAATAACAAAAGTAATAATAGAATAGCAGCTGCCAGTTTTTAGATGCATTCTTTATGCTAGGACCAGGGCTATAGTCTTTTTTGCATGCTTTGGCCCATTCTCAGAGCATCTCCTTTTCAGATGAGGTAGTTAAGACACTATCATTATTGGTTTATAGATGCTCTGCTGAGATTTTTGTGGTCTCAGGATTCTTAGCCAGGGAAGAGAGAATGGAACCATTGTATTTCATCATCATTATTAATTTAATCTGTTTTCCTTGTTAGACACTTAGGTTTCCAGTTTTTAGCATCACTATAAACAGTGCTGACTTGTACATCCTTCAAATACATATCTCAAGTGAAATTAGGGTATCATACGTAAATTGCTAGGACTTTTTAATTATAAAATTTTTAAAATTGTACCAATACACTTTAATAGCAGTTTGTATGAGATTGCCTATTGCCCTTTCCTTACTGATTTCTTGTGGTTGACACTGTTCTTTTTGAACTTTATCACTTAGAGTATATGTACCATAAACGTTTTTGTTTCTCTACTTCAAAGGAACCTCGAAAGCTCAGTTATGCTGAAGTGTGCCAGAAGCCCCCTAAAGAGCCAGCTCCAGCTCTTGCACAGCCACTGAGAGAACTGCGCTCCAATGCAGTATCTCCCACCAAAAATGAAGAGAATGGAGCTCCTGAGAAGTCCTTTGAGAAACAACACGAGAAGCCAGAAGCAAGGGCTAGTAAGGATTACTCTGGCTTCCGAGGCAATGCCATTCCCAGGGGAGCAGCTGGAAAAATCAGGGAACAGAGACGCCAGTTTGGCCATAGGTCTATACCTCAGGGAGTGACTCGACGTAATGGCAAAGAGCAATATGTGCCACCCAGATCACCAAAGTAAAAAACAAAACAAAAACTATTCAAAACCTTCTCTCTCTTCCCATTAAACTTGAGCCGTGGCTATACTGAACTGTTTTGGAGGGGAGGGGGTGGCCAGGAAGGAAGCAAGAGAAAGTACATCCTTAAATCATTACGGATTTTGGAGTTGAGAGCAGTAGAATCCCAAAATTCATCTCTAAAGTGATTTTAAAATGCTGGAGGATTCCAATCAGTATAAATATATATATATATGTATACATATATAAAATATAATTTTTCTATTTTTGTTTTTGATTTTAATTTGCAGAGATCTTCTGCCTGGAATCAATTTTGAGGGTTCAGATTTAGCTTGGGAAAAAAACATATTACACATCCTTCAGTAGGAGACGAGGGAGTGAGAGAAAATATTTTTTGAAGAAGCATTTCTGTAAAATTAGAAATTAATTTTTTTAATCTATTTAAAGTTTGGCTTGGAGAATGCCATTTCTGCCTATATGGCCTTGTGTTGCAAAACAGATCAGTGGCTGGGGTGCCTGTTGTGGTGTGAGTGTGTGCAAGTGCGACTGAAGCCAAATCTGTTGTCATGTTAGTAAATGATTTGAAAACTGAATGTAATACTTGAGTAGATTTTTTTTCCAGTTTGAAATTTAGTCTGTCTTTTCAACCTTACTAATATTTCATTCAACAAGCTGTTAAACTCTGATTGTGCTTAGAGATATGACTACCAATCAGTTTGAAATTCAAAGAAAGAATGGGGGTTATTCAAAAAACTGCAGTTTTGTGGTAGATCTGAGTGGGTGGGTCAAATGGAGTTCAGAGGTTTCAGCAGCCCTGTGATTCTCCCCAGCCCCCTAAAATAGGAAACAGTTTTCTTTTGTTAACTTCATTTGTTACTCTCCATTCTTTGACTACCCACCCCCCAAAGCAAAAAATAACCAACCAACTACAGAATTGTATGTTTCTAACTGCCTTGATGAGTCTAGTCAAATCATAACCGTTCTAAATTTCTGACTTGAACATTGAAGTATTTTACTCTTCTGGTCATGTATTTAACTTAGATCCCAGAATGGTAGGGCAGACTGACCCTACAGTAATTTATTTGTTAGTGTTAAAGATGAAGCGTGTAGCCAACTCTTAAAGTGTTAAATAGTGTAGACATTAAAAGAAATTTCTTTCTAAAGGCTTAATTTTGGGACAACTTTTTTCTGTTTACATTGTATTTATCACCTGCTTTCTTTCTCTTTCTCAAAAAAAGAAAAAAAAAAGACAAGTTTGGAATTCACAGAAACAGAGCCAGCAAGTCACAAAATTTTTGAGTTAACGAGTTAGATAATTAAAATTAACGTAATTTCTCAGTGAATAAAGTTGTAACTCTTATATGAAATAGGCAAGTTTACATGCTGGTGTTTAGAAAATGGCTAAAAAATCAAAAACCATGTTGCATTAATCTGTTTTAAGTCATACTATTTTCAGAGTTCTGTGTTTTCTCTTTAGGGATAGTTTGTGATAGTAATAACTGTCCCTTATGTTAGTGAATTACATTTGTACAAACTGAAACTGTAAATTGTGAACACTGGAAAGCACCATTGTGACATAGAATAAACATCTTAGTAATATATTAAAATGAATGTAAATGGAGGTTAAAATTACATTACTGTGAAGCTCATCTTCCAACTCTAAGTTAAGCTTTGGAGATTTGTATTAGTAGGTAATTGTTCAGAGCTTTGAAAACACTGCACATTTCTGTACAATCCAGAATTATCACTTCTTTGTAACTTATTATTCAGCTTGGCAATTGCTTTTGATTTGGTGGATTGATAACATGATATAATATATTTAAGCAGTTCGAAGCTATTCATTTCTACACACTATTTTCTACTAAATGAAACATACAGTAAAACTACCTGTGTTGAAATTTGGGGGAAGTTTAGGTCCTTTAAAGAAAAAAAAAGTATTAATAATCATTGACTACATCTATGATAAAAGTGCTTATTTTGGTTTACTTAGATAATGCTGCAGCTGGTGGAATGATAAGCATTTAAAGTGTTAACACTCTGTGAATGCATTGGATTTAAGAGAATAAACATTTTATAAAAATCACCTGGTAAGGATTATAAACTTAATTATTGCACTTAGATGAAGCTTTTTTTTACAATGTGTCACAGAAATAGGCCTTTATTATTTGTATCCTTGTGTGTCTTACTGTCAGTCTACCTAACTTCTAAAAACTAAATGTTTTTAATTGATACACAAGACAAAAGAGTTCTTTAAGAAAGCAAGTGCGTTCTTGCTTTTTCCAAGAATGTTATTGAAAGTAGAAATTTAAAAACATGACCATTTAAAAATTTCTTATTAAATACAGTGTTTTAACTTAATTTGCCTCATTACAGCTAATAGTTTCCATTTTGATGGGATGTATAGGGAAGAATAATGTGTGTGTGTATGTGTGTGTGTGTATATATATATAATATATATATTCACAGTATGTATTTAGCATTTATTTTATTACATCAGATTAAGGTCTTTATCTAAATGATGCCTGTGAGTTGTGCGAAACTGATGGTTTTTTTGTCCAGTGTTACTCTGTAAACTGATGAAGGTTGGGCGTTCATTGTAGTTTAACTATTTATTTGGTTCTTTAGAAGGCAGAATTTAAATGTCTAGAGTTTCTCTTCATTCTTATGACTTAACACTTCCTTGGGTTGTTGAAGGGTAAAAGTAGATACAAATGATAATTGAGTGTGTGGTACAGTGATCTTCTGCTATATATAGTTCTTAAGGTATGAGGAGAAGAGTTACACAAGGTCATCACCTTGCACTTCATAGAGAAGCTATATAGAGATGGCAAAATCTGCCTCCAGTTTCTATCCAGATAATTTAGATTTTCATGTTATCTAGGCCTGTCTTTAATCTGAGTAATTTCATTTTTGCAAATACACTGGCATTTAAAGGAATGATCCATCTAAATTTTTTTCAACTGGATTTTAGAAGAAGATAAGATCTTTCAGTGATATGGTTTTATTATTATCATCATATGTGTTCAATTTGCATGTGATGAAATGACATGCAGATTTATTTATTTTGGATTCCTAAAAATTAAGGTAGCTTGAATATTGTTTTACATTCCTTTTTCTTTTTTAAATAACCAGGATGGCTTTGGAGAAGGCTTCATGATGGAGTATTAGCATCTGCTGGAGCAGAAAATAGTATTTAAAAGTCACTGAACACTTTCTAAAGTTTTATTAGTTGTGACATTAATATGTAATCTTTTGGCTTAGATGTCCACTGGTTTTTTACTTTGACACCGTTAAACAGTACTGGGGTTAAGTTTCTGATATATATATTGGCCATGTATATTAACCATATTTTTAAAGTACTGTTTTTGGTTTTACAGAAAAGGTAAAATGCAAAAGTATGTTCCTTTTGAGGGATTTTTATAAATTCTTAACTACAATTTATGGCGTTCTTTCATAACTTTTTACATTTCTTTACAATTGGTGGCCATTAATTTAAACCTAGGGCTTTTTGGTGTATGCTAATTTAACTAGTCTGAGATTTCAAGAAGAAACGTAGACATTTCAGTCCTCATTAAATGAGAACATTTTAAGAAGTTGAAAGAGAATTTGTTTTCAAGTTAAGAATGTATTTTCTTTTAAAATCCACCTGATTGTTAAATAGTTTGTTTTATTTTTAAAAGCTGCAAATTGTTGAGTAGACGGTTCCTAAAAGTACAAGTGAGATATCAATAAGGCTGTGTATAAAATGGTTTTATTTTCAGTTATGCAGCACAAAATACTGATTAGTATAAGAAAGAATCTGTATCATTATTGGGTTTTGTTTTTTTGGTTTTTGCCTGATTCAGGTGTCCTTTGAGTGATATCTCGTAAATGTTTGGGCTTGGGAGTCAGAACCAGGTACCTGGCTTCTCTTGTTCATTGCTTAGGTTTGTTCTTGTTGTCCACACTGCCCCTCAACACCCCTCGACATGTGCACATTCTCATACATATTATGTTAAAATGAGTACATCCTTGTATTTGTATTTTTGTTTTCAACATTGCCAAGGTGCTATCGGAAATTAAAGTAACACAAAAGTAGAAAAAATAAAATTGTTAAAAAGCAGGACTGGTTTCCTTTTCTCCAGGTGGCTTATATCTAATGACTGCTTGTATGTACTTTCTGATTACTTTTTATGTTGCCCACTCTGTAGTTCTATTCTGATTTTAGCTGTTGGTTTTTTTGTGTGTGGGGGGGTGGGGCTTGAAGTAGATTGTGTGATACTTCATCTGCAAAGTGAGAGAGTAAAGCTAGAAGATTCAGCTGTGTGATTCTGGGGTTTTATTCTTTTAGTGTCAGAAGTTATTGAAGGGGAGAAAAATCATAAGGCAATATATATATCTTTAGAGTTTTGTCTTCATGGGTCAGATAATGACCTGACTTGAGTATGTAGGCTCTGGACCTTTGAACTTCTATTTTGAAGAGGAAGCCTTGGTTACCTTTACTTTTTCAACCACCTCTTTGCTTTGAGTACCAACAGTATGAGTCTTAATTTTTTTTTAAATCTATGATAATGGCAGAAATGGAAAAACTGAATAATATGTGGCTTTTTCAAATAGCTGATTTCTGTAAATTAATGTGGTAGCTCAACTTTTATTTAATATAGTATTGCTATAAAGCCCTTAAGTGTTATATAGCTGATATGCCACAGTTCTTGAATTGTCTAGCTATAATAAACTCTTTAATAGTAGAAATCAAGGTCTTTTAAATATAGGCTAATTTCAAATTAAATATTCTAATCCTCATATTCAGAAATTTTTATTCAAGTTTTGTGTTGTATGTTTATAAATAATATACATAATGGTAAAATTTAATGTGAACATTCACTTTGACAGTTACTTAGTTCAGTAATATTGTCCTTGTAACAGCTAAAACCTTTATTTTGCTAATGAACATTTATCTTAATTAAGTTAGCTGTTATCAGCAAAATCTTCCCAGTAATAACAGATTTATAGGGGTAACATGCTGACAAAGCATTAGGGCCTTCCTGTCAGGTGTTTTGGGTTTATTTGGTCAAGAGAGGAGGTGCATAACTTAATTTTCTTCTTTGCCATATCAGGAACACAGTATAATTGTGTATTACTTTTGGTGAACTAATGCCCAGTTGATAAACTTAATTATGTAGGCTTTTCAGTTGTTTTAAAAGTGGCTTTGTTGAAAGATTCTCATCACTGAGATAACCTTATATATGCCTTGTTAGAAAATGTTAATGGAGTATTGTATGTCTCCCAAATTTAAATTTCAGTTTTATGCGTAGAAGTTTTTATAAAAAGTTTTAACATTTACTACTAAAGGGTTGTGAGTCTCCTTTAAAATCTTTGGCATGAAAACTATCATAGGTGTCTTTAGTTGATATGAGGGTTTAAAGGAATTGAGATATTTTCACTTTCTTCATAATGCTCCTAAATATGGACCTTCATCATCATCTGGTGTTGTAGGAAGGAACAAGCTTCCTAAAAATTTTTTCTTTCAAATTCATTTTGGTAGCTGTTCTGCAGATCTTTGAAGCCCCTATACTTCTCTTCTGTTACCTTTGTGTATCTACTGTATCACACTTAATGAACCATGGTAGAACCTCAGCCTCCCTATACCCTTATGTAGGCTGTTATTTGTCTTAAGTTCTGTTTTAGCTGTTTTGCATTCCAAATTCCGCCTGTACAAATAACTATGACCTCAACATGTCAAAACTCAGGGTATTGACAGCATTGAAGGTAATCATGAGTGGGGTGTTCATTTAGCCAGTATGTCCAGTATTACCAGTATTTACACTTCCAGGCAGTGTGCTTTGCAGCAAAAAATAGGTTGGATTCCAACCATTATGGTCCTTAGCATTAGATAGTCATAAGTAATCACAAAATTAGACCAGCAGTAAATGTGAAAGCTGGAATCCATGCAGAATCATGGCAGAATCAGGCAGAATCCATGCAGCTGGAGTGGGAGATGGTATAGGAATTGAATGCATCCCGGGTGCCTCAGATGGTAAGTCCATGCAGAATCATGGCAGAATCATGGCAGAATCCATGCAGCTGGAGCGGGAGATGGTATGGGAATTGAATGCGTCCCTGGTGCCTCAGATGGTAAAGAATCTGCCTGCAATGCAAGAGTCGCTGGGTCTGATCCCTGGGTCAGGAAGATCCCTGTAGAAGGGAATGGTAACCCACTCTAGTATTCTTGCCTGGAAAATTCCATGGAAAGAGGAGCCTTTCCTGAGAAGCAGAGGACAGATGATGGGAGTAGCAGTTAGGTGAGCCAGGAGGAGAGTGTTGGAAATGAAGGAATAACCTGTACATTACCACTTTATATTGGAGAAGGCAATGGCACCCCACTCCAGTACTCTTGCCTGGAAAATCCAATAGAGGAGTCTGGTGGGCTGCAGTCCATGGGTTCGCTAAGAGTCAGACACGACTGAGCGACTTCACTTTCAGTTTTCACTTTCATGCATTGGAGAAGGAAATGGCAACCCACTCCAGTATTCTTGCCTGGAGAATCCCAGGGATGGGGGAGCCCGGTGGGCTGCCATCTCTGGGGTTGCACAGAGTTGGACACGACTGAAGCGACTTAGCAGCAGCAGCAGCATGCATTAGAAGAATTGTAGGGTCCTGCAGATACAGTATGGAGGACCTTGTTCCATCTTCCAAGCTGAGGCTGGAGAAGGAGGTAAGAGCCAGACACCTGGGACTTAAAATTTGTGCATTGTGGAGAGCAGATGAGACCAGTTAGAATTTACCTGGCGATGATACAGTTGGAGCAAAGTGGTAGATTTGAGAAACATTTGGGTATAAACACTTGAATGGGTTAGATAAAGAGGGCAAGGGGAAAGCGTAAGGAATGACTCACACATTTGCAGCTTTGAAACTGAATGGAAGTTTGTGGCATTCACTGTGGTTGAATACACTGGCAAAGAACCTTTTGTGGGGAGGAAAATATGAGTATAGTTTTGAAATGGTTATGCTTGTTTTTGTGCAGATTTCTGGTAATCCTAAAAATGGTAAGATGGTGGGGGTGGGGGAGCTGCAAAGTTAAATACTAAAATCCCTTTAATTATAAAAGATTGTTTAGCATTAGGGTGGCTTTCCTTGGATAATTTTTTTTTTCCAGCTTACTGAAGAATAGGGCTAAAAATGACTTAGTTTATATCTGACTCTGTTTCTTTGTCTTAATTGTTGCTACCTTAATCCTAATCATCATCCTTTCTCCAACCTGGACAGTCTCATGTGCTAAGCACTTCTTAGATAACTTCATTCAAGTTGTAATGTTTTCAGTCCTCACCAATAAAATAGTCAGACTGGGGAGGAATTAAAAACATTAAGCTTGTTGTAACTGTTACTACTGCTAAAACAAATGTTTTGTCATCAGCTTGCCGTTTTTCTATGTGAAGATCCTTGTGTATGTGTTTAGTCACTCAGCGGTATGTGACTGTGGCCCCATGGACTGTAGCCCACTAGGCTTCTCTGTCCATGGAATTTTCCAGGCAGGAATACTGGAGTGGGTTGTCATTTCTTACTCCAGGGAATTTTCCTGACCCAGGGATCAAACCTGCATCTCTTGTGTCTTATGCATTGGCAGGTGGGTTCTTTACCACTAACACCACCTGGGAAGCCCTTAAAAGATACATGTGAAGATAATTTAATTCTTTGAGCTTGTGTACTCATCAAAAAAAAAAAAAAATTAGGGGATAATAGCAAATACTCATCAAGTTTCCAGATTAACTTAGACTAAATTAAAAAAAGTTTATTGTATCTTACCGCTATCTTATTTTCTTGTGGATGTATGGCTATTTTTGTAGCATGCCATATTTCATCAGTATTCAAATCTTGAGAAAATACACAGTAGCTCCATGACCTTAATTGTTCCATTTATGACCATTCTGATCTTACATATCTACTGTAAGCCAAGATACTAGGTGCACAGGATGCTAAAATTAAGAAAATTCTACCCTTAGTAAATTGAGAGGCCAGCATTATAAGCCAAAATATTGCTTAAAATGAATGTTTTGATGATATTAAGTATACACCAAGACAACAATGGTCAACCCTCCTGGTGGAGGAAGACATTAACTTCCAGATGGAGTCTTGATCAATATGTGTTAGCTAGGTAGGTGAAGGAAGAATGGGCAGCAAACTGACAAAGTACAGATAAAGGCAAAGAGGCATGACCATGTGCAAATTCAGTATAATAGTTTGGAATGGGTGGAGTGCAGATGTCAGTAGAGTACTAGAGAAAAGCTAGTAGGATTTGTTTTACAATCAAATCATGACCAACGGTAAGCAGACTTTCAGTGGCTCTCCATTCCCTACAGAATCAAGTGAAGTCATGTCTTTAGCATACCGTTGGTCATGATTTGATTGTAAAACAAATCCTACTGCTTGAGGATTATGGTTAGATTGGAAAATGAGAACACAAACCTGGTGGCTTTGTAAATAGTTTGGGATTTGGCCAAGTGAGAAAGATGTTTGAAATTAAGGGAGCAGCAGTTAAAACAGTGAGAGGATGAATACAGATGTCCACATCCTAATTCCCAGAACCTGTGAGAGTTATTTATACAGCAAAGGGGGTTTTGCAGATGTGATTCAAGAGTTTGAAAGAAGGTGGGCCATGAACTGTCCAGGTGGGCCCAGTATAATCACAGGAATGCAGGGATTCGACAGTAGTGGGAAGTGTGACAATGGAAGATGAAAGGGATGTGTCCATGTGCCAAGAAATGCCAGCAGCCTCTGGAAGTTGGAAGAGGCAGGGGAAAGATTATTTTCTGGATCCTCCAGAAGGAACCAGCCCAGGCAACACCTTTATTATAATCGGGCTTCTGACCTCTAGAACTGTAAAAGAGTAAATGTGTAGTGTTCTGAAACACTAAGTTTGTGATAATTTGCTGTAGCAGCAATGGTGCAGCTATATATGATTTTAAGGAAGTCAAGTGGGTAGGAACTGGTATCTGATTAGATGTGAGAATGAGGGGAAGATTTCAGGATGCCTGTGAGACCTATCTGGTCAGTAACTTGAGAAGTCATGAGTGAATAAAATTAGGAATTGATTGCAGAAGATAGGAGGGATAAGTACAGAAGCCTAGAAAATGTCAGGCTTTTAGGGGCGGGAAGAAAATATATCAGTGCACTTGGTCCTTTGTATCCTTGGGTTCTGCATGTGCAATCTAAAATACTCAGGAAAAATGTTCCGGAAAATTTCAAAAGGTAAAACTTCAATTTGCAGTGCACTGGCAACTATTTACATAGGATTTATATTGTATAAGGTTTTATATGTAATTTAGAAATTAAGTATATGGGAGAAAAAAGTATACAGGAGGGTATGCGTAGCTTATGGACTTCTCTGGTGGCTCAGACAGTAAAGAATCCACCTGCAATGTGAGACCTGGATTCAACCCCTGGGTTGGGAAGATCCCCTGGAGTAGGGCATGGCAACCCACTCCAGTATTCTTACCTGGCGAATCCCCATGGCAGGCTACAGTTTATGGGGTGGCAAAGTTGGACACAACTGAGCATCTAAGCATGGCACAGCATGCACAGCTTATATGCGTATACTATATTGTTTTGGCAAGGATGGGATGAAACAGAAGTCCTTATATATTGCTATGGGAGTATAAATTAATGAGACTTTTTTGGAGAGCAATTTGCTTCATTTAGAGAGTGATGAGCACGCTTTGCAAATTCGTAATTCTACTTCTAGGTTATATATCCTAGGACTTGATTCATGGAGGCCATAAGAATAATGCAGTTTTTTTTTTTTAACAATGAGATGAAAACATTGTCCATCAAAAATAATTATAGTAAATTTTGTGATGGAATACTATATATCACTTGAAGTGAATGAACTGGAACAGCTCTTACATGTCAAAAATTTTTAAAGAGCAACTTAGATTGACATGTTTGATACTTTTTACTTATAGTTTTAATATGACTGTATATTGCTTATGGATACACTTAGTAAAAGTATAAAAATGTACCAGTACACTTGGGAATGATACCAGCTGCAAGATAGTGGATACCTTTTAAATAACTCTCTGGGGAAGGAGGAAGGGAGGTAAATAACAAGGGATGTATGTAGAGGGTCTTCAAATATATCTGTGTCTTTAAAGTTCTGAAGCAGAAATAGGTGGTTAGATAGGAACATACGTATAATTCTCTATACTTGTAAATATTTTCAAATAAAAAACAATTTTTGAAAATACAAAAAAGGCAGAGGAAAAGGAGTTCCCAAACAATACTGGCATTAAATGTCCTGACAAAAGCAAGAGAAAGAGATGTGAAATTTCAAGATGTGAAGTATAAATGCCACGTAATTGAGATGACTGAAAAAGCCATGGAATATGACAGTTGGACACTTACTGGTAACCATTACCAAACTGATTCAGTAGACTAGGAGTGGAAGCCTAATGACAGAGGGTTGAGAAAAGGTTAGAAAGGAAGCAGAGGGAAGTCAGTGGCTTATTTAAACGTCCAGTGATGGAGCTGGATCCAAGTGCATAATTAGAATTACTCTAACCCCTGCCTTCCTCCGTCCTTCTCCCCTTTTTCCCACACCTTTCCCTCGCATGCCCAGTCTGCCAGCTGTGTGTTGGCTTCTTCCTCAAGGGTGTTCTCTATGTGACAGGAAAGACTGGTCAGTATCAGTTATAGGTTTACCTGGTCCTTGCAGCTAAGGAAAGAATTCTCTTCCCAGTGTGCATATGACAAATCTTTCACATAACAGGACAAATCACCCTCAAGAGTTGATGATCCTGTAGCTTGTGGTCCTCAGTCATCAAGGGATGGGATACACCCAGTATCTATTTATCATTTAGGTTCCTTTTATTATTGCTAAAGTTGCAGCTCCTTGATTCCTGATAAGTTTTCAAAAGCTTGGTAGTCGTTTTTTAAATGTTACTTATTTTTTCCATTAGGTTATCATTTTTTTTGTTGTTTACTGGTAGGGCTCTCTTTATGATCTGGATATTTCATTGTCTATTAAATATACTAAAATTATATTATTGTAACTTCTAAAATTTTCAACTTTTATATGGTTTTTCTTTTGAGGGCCGTATCTGTCGACCTTTATCTGTGTGACTCTCTTTCCTTCTAATATCTTAATAATTTTTTCTCTAAATTATAACTTTTAAATACTTTCATTTTCTTTTGGTGTATTATGAAGTGTTTATCTTATTTCTTCTAAACAGTGAAAAACTTTTTTTTTTTTTTTTTACTTTCCTTGAACATTCAAGAAGCCCAGGTGGCTCAGTGGTAAAGAACCCGCTTGCCAGTGCAGGAGATGCAGAAGACTCAGGTTCGATTGCTGGGTCAGGAAGATCCCCTGGATGAGGAAATAGCAACCCACTCCAGTACTCTTGCCTGGAAAATCCCATGGACAGAGGAGCCTGGCAGGCTACAGTCCATGAGGTCGCAAAAGAGTCAGACAGAACTTAACAACTGAGAACATCCAATCTTCATTTAAACTTTAGAATCAGTCAAGATTTAGAAAATTATAAAGATTGCATTAACCTTTCTGGGTTAATTTTTGGAGTATTGATGTTGAGTCTTCTCATCTGGGAATAGATAACTATTATTTATGATTATAGTGTCTTCATATAAATCTTACATGTTTCTTGTTAGGTTTATTTCTACTTATGTTTTGCTGTAACAGAATGGCTTTTTCTTTGAATTAACTATTGCTGTAGGACAAGAGAGACCTTTTTTTAAACTGTATTTCACGTTACATTAATTCAGTGTGTTTGAATGAATGAATGAGTGAATGATAGTATTTTAGTTGATTTCCTTGGGTTTATGGGTAGACAATATTTCCAAGTTTTTAACTACTGTAATTATAAGAATTTTTAGCAATTAAAAAAAATTGCTTTGTAGGTTCATATTGTAAAATATTCTTTCTCTTGCATACATATCAATATATAAAATAGAAAAAGACAAAATTACAAAACTATGATCTTCTGCAGAAATAAGAAATTTTCTCTGTACTTAAAAATGTTTGATTAATGGAAGATGTAAACTATGTACAAAAGTAGACTCAAGCTACATATTCCCATCACCGAACTCCTGTTATGACCTCAGCCAATATTATTTCAGATATACCTCTACCTTCTTCCTACCCCACCCTCCAGTGGGTTATTATGAAGCAAATTTCAGGCATACTATTTCATCCCTAAATGTTCCCTTTAAAAGGCACTATTTTAGGGATTTCCATGGTGGCCCATTGGCTAAGACTTTGGGCTCCCAATGAAGAGTGCCCAGGTTTGATCCCTGGAGAACTAGGGACTAGGTCCTGCATGCTGCATCTAAGGCTCTGTGCAGCCAAATAAATAATAAGTAACATATATATTTTTTAAAGTTCTATGCTGGGAGTTCCCTGGCAGTCCAGTGGTTAAGACACTGCGCTTCCACTGCAGGGGCCACAGATTCAATCGTAACCAAAGTAAAACCAAAAAAGCTGTAGACCAAAGATAATTGTAACACATTTTACCATAAGGAAGATGCATTTAAAAAATTCTATTAAACAATTAGAAAAATATAATCCAAAGTGGGAGAAGAAAAAGGGCAAGATTGTAAAGTGCAATACACTGACATGGGAACCTAAGAGTTAAAATGTTTCAGGGAAATAGGAATTCTCTCTTAAAACAAGATATCATTTCCTATTAACCATGCTGATAACATTTCAATGGTATGCTAATATCAAGTACAGTAAAATGCAGAGTACTGGAAATTCTCTTAGATTTCTGGTGGGAGTATTAGCTGTTTGGAAAGTCATTTGGCAATATGTAATGCAGATGAAGGTGATCCAACTTAACAATTCAGATATAGACAAGATATTCTCACATATGTATTCAAGATGTAAAGAAGACTTTTGTGGAACTCTAATAGCAAAAATCAAAACCCCCAAACAAGCCTCAAATTCTAAATATTTAATAGAGATAAATTATAACATGGTCTTGGGGCTTCCCAGGTGGCTCTGGTAAAGAATCTGCCTCCAATGAAGGTGACATGGGTTCAGTCCCTGGGTCGGGAAGATCCCCTGGAGTAGGAAATGGCAATCCTCTCCAGTATTGTTGCCTGGGAAATCCCATGGACAGAATAGCCCAGAGGGCTACAGTTCACGGGGTTGCAAGAGTCGACATGACTCAGCGACTAAACAACTACAACAATACCAATAAGCAGTTAAAATGAATTATCTAGAACTACATATATACATACATACAGAAAACTGTATACAATATGATATTATGCCCACAAACTTTATAAATATGCAGAAGATAGTGTACATTTGAATAATAGCTATATTATTCACTTCTTGTTTTTGCTGACTGTATAGAGCTTCTCCATCTTTGGGTGCAAAGAATATAATCTATCTGATTTCGGTGTCGACCATCTGGTGATGTCCATGTGTAGAGTCTTCTCTTGTGTTGTTGGAAGAGGATGTTTGTTACAATCAGTGCATTCTCTTGGCAAAACTCTATTAGTCTTTGCCCTGCTTCATTCCGCATTCCAAGGCCAAATTTGCTTGTTACTCCAGGTGTTTCTTGACTTCCTACTTTTGCATTCCAGTCCCCTATAATGAAAAGGACATCTTTTTTGGGTATTAGTTCTAAAAGGTCTTGTAGGTCTTCATAGAACCGTTCAACTTCAGCTTCTTCAGCACTACTGGTCAGGGCATAGACTTGGATTACCATGATGTTGAATGGTTTGCCTTGGAAACGAACAGATATCATTCTGTCGCTTTTGAGATTGCATCCAAGTACTGCATTTTGGACTCTTTTGTTGACTATGATGGCTACTCCATTTCTTCTAAGGGATTCTTGCCCACAGTAGTAGATATGATAGTCATCTGGGTTAAATTCACCCATTCCAGGCCATTTTAGTTCACTGATTCCTAAAATGTCAGCATTCACTCTTGCCATCTCCTGTTTGACCACTTCCAATTTGCCTTGATTCATGGACCTAACATTCCAGGTTCCTATGTAATATTAGTCTTTACAGCATTGGACCTTGCTTCCATCACCAGTTACATCCACAACTGGGTATTGTTTTTGCTTTGTCTCTGTCTCTTCATTCTTTCTGGAGTTATTTCTCCACTGATCTCCAGTAGCATATTGGGCACCTACCGACCAGGGGAGTTCATCTTTCAGTGTCCTATCTTTTTGCCTTTTCATACTGTTCATGTAGACATTTTCCAGTAGACATTACTTTGTCAACAAAGGTCCATCTAGTCAAGGCTATGGTTTTTCCAGTAGTCATGTATGGATGTGAGAGTTGGACTATAAAAGAAAGCTGAGTGCCGAAGAATTGATGCTTTTGAACTGTGGTATTGCAGAAGACTTTTGAGAGTCCCTTGGACTGCAAGGAGATCCAACCAGTCCATCCTAAAGGAGATCAGTCCTGAGTGTTCATTGGAAGGACTGATGTTGAAACTGAAACTCCAATACTTTGGCCACCTGATGCGAAGAACTGACTCATTGGAAAAGACCCTGATGCTGGGAAAGATTGAAGGCAGGAGGAGAACGGGATGACAGAGGATGAGATGGTTGGATGGCATCACCAACTCAATGGACATGAATTTGGGTAAACTCTGGGAGTTGATGATGGACAGGGAAGCCTGGTGTGCTGCAGTCCATGGGGTCGCAAAGAGTTGGACACGACTGAGCAACTGAACTGAACTGATTATTTTCATTCCAATCCCAAAGAAAGGCAATGCCAAAGAATGCTCAAACTACCGCACAATTGCACGCATCTCACACACTAGTAAAGTAATGCTCAAAATTCTTCAAGCCAGTCTTCAGCAATACGTGAACCGTGAACTTCCAGATGTTCAAGCTGGTTTTAGAAAAGGCAGAGGAACCAGAGATCAAATTGCCAACATCTGCTGAATCATGGAAAAAGCAAGAGAGTTCCAGAAAAACATCTATTTCTGCTTTATTGACTATGCCAAAGCCTTTGACTGTGTGGATCACAATAAACTGTGGAAAATTCTGAGAGAGATGGGAATACCAGACCACCTGACCTGCCTCTTGAGAAATCTGTATACAGGTCAGGAAACAGCAGTTAGAACCAGACATGGAATAACAGACTGGTTCCAAATAGGAAAAGGAGTACGTCAAGGCTGTATATTGTCACCTTGCTTATTTAACTTCTATGCAGAGTACATCATGGAAACGCTGGGCTGGAATAAGCACAAGCTGGAATCAAGATTGCCGGGAGAAACATCAATAACCTCAGATATGCAGATGACACCACCCTTATGGCAGAAAGTGAAGAAGAACTGAAGGGCCTCTTGATGAAAGTGAAAGGAGAGTGAAAAAGTTGGCTTAAAGCTCAACATTGAGAAAACGAAGATCATGGCACCCAGTCCCATCAGTTCATGGCAAATAGATGGGGAAACAGTGGGAACAGTGGCTGACTTTACTTTGGGGGGCTCCAAAATCACTACAGATGGTGATTGCAACCATGAAATTAAAAGACGCTTACTCCTTGGAAGAAAAGTTATGACCAACCTAGACAGCATATTAAAAAGCAGAGACGTTATTTTGTCAACAAAGTCCGTCTAGTCAAGGCTATGGTTTTTCCAGTAGTCGTGTATAGATGTGGCATCACCGACTCAATGGATGTGAGTTTGAGTGAACTCCGGGAGTTGGTAATGGACAGGGAGGCCTGGAGTTCTGCGATTCATGGGGTCGCAGAGTCGGACACGACTGAGCGACTGAACTGAACTGAAACGTAGAAAAAGAAAAATCTTAGAAGGGAGGAAAGGGTTCACAGGGGCTTAAACTCTATAAAATTTTCCTTATAAGAATAAGATAGGGTAAATGTTGATATTTCTGAAAGCAGTGTATTAGGCAACTGTTATATTACTTTTTATACTTTATGTTAGAAATATTTTAAAATCCCCCATGGTCCTTCTTTATTGTAAATAAACATTTTAGAATAGTTTTCAATTGGCTGAGAAGTTGCCAAGATAGTATAGACTTTCCTATACACCCTGCATCCTATTTCTACTACTGTTAACATATTACATTATTCATACCATGGTAGATAGTATGGTACAGTTGTCAAAACTGAGGAACCAGCACTGATGCACACTATTAGCTAAAGTCCAGGGTTTAGTGAGATTTCTATTGTCCGTTTGCTGTTCCAGGATCCCATCAGATACCACATTACTTATAATCATTATGTCTCCTTATGCTCTTCTGGTTTGTGACAGTTTCTCGGACTTTTTTGTTTTGATGGCCTTGAAAGTTTTGAGAAATATTGGTCAGGTGTTTTGTAGAATGTCTCTCAATTTGTTTTTTTCCACCTGGTTAGATGAGCTATGGATTCTGGGGAGAAAGACAACAGAAGTGAAACACCGTTTTCATCCCATAGGATCAAGGTTCATACTCTCAACAGGACGGATAATGCTAATTTGTATCACCTAGCTAAGGTGGTGTTTGCCAGGTTTTTCCACCGGAAAGTTTTTGCTTCCTCTTTCCATACTGTATTCTTTGGAGTCAAGTTACCAAATATAGCCCACACTCAAGTGGTGAGAAGTTAAACTCCACCTCATAGAAGGCAGGAATAGTTCCCTAAGTTACCTGGAAGTCTGCAGATGGAAAATTTGTCTCTTATAGTTTTTATTTATTCATTTTTGAATTTCATATAATTTTCTTTTTTCTTGTTCTTATTGGAGTATAGTTGCTTTACTCTGCTATGTCAGTTTCTGCTGTACAACGAAGTCAATCAGCGACATGTATACATATATCCCCTCTGCTTTGAATTTCCTTCCCATTTAGGACACCACAAAGCACTGAGTTCCCTGTGCCGTACAGTAGGTTCTCATTAGCTATCTATTTTATACACAGTAGTGTATATACATGTCCATCCCAATCTCCCGATTCAGTCCCCACTTCTCTCTTGGTATCCTGTGTGTTTGTTCTCTACCTCTGTGCCTCTGTTTCAGCTTTGCAAATTAGGATCAACTGTACCACTTTTCTAGATCCCACACATGCATTGACATACAATATTTGTTTTTTCCTTTCTGGTTTACTTCACCCTGTGTGACAGTCTCTATTCCATCCACATTTCTGCAAGTGACACAATTTTATTCCTCTTTCTGGCTGAGTAAATATTCCATTGTATATACTTAACAGCGTCTTGCTTATCCATTCCAATGCTGATGGACATTCATGTTGCTTCCGTGTCCTGGCTATTGTAAATAGTGCTGCAGTGAACATTGGGGTTCATGTATCTTTTTGAATTATGGTTTTCTCTGGATATATGCCCAGGCGTGGGGTTGGTGCTTCTCTGTAGTTTCTTTTTAAATTAATGTTGTACATAACTCTGTATAGGTTGTTATTTGCTTTACTTCCTACCGATGTAACCCTCCAAACAGAAGGCTTGTTTGTTTGTTTTTACCCATTGTTATACATTCATTCCATAGAATGAAACAGAAATAGTAAATGGCCTGATCTCACCTCTGACCATATTATAATCTTTTTATCTCTAAGCCTATAGCTATGGATCATGCAGATTGATTGAATATTAGCATTTAAAGTGTTCAGCTAGTTTATTCTATTTTTCTACTGCCTGTCAGCATTTCACTTACACTCATAGTGAGAAAAGATGTCTTTCCTTTTAAAGTATACCTCAACCTCTCCTGGTAATATGTCACGGCACATTCAGGAGGAGATCGTTCTTTCTAATACTTTCCTGAGCCATGCCAAATTGAAGAGAGCCTGTTGTAGGTTCCTTCTGTTTCTCCCATGGTTTCAGATGAACTTAACATAAAAATCTCCACACTAATCTTAAGATGTTGGTTCATCTCACAAAAGCTTTTTACTTTATGGAATGTCTTCCAGTTTACACAGGGCTTTCTTACATAGTTTCAATTATAAGTAGGTTTTCTGTAACCTTGATTTTCCTAATGCTCAGTTTAGGGTCACAAGCGAGAGCCTGTTAACATGAATGCAAACAATTTTGTCACTTCTGCCTACCAGTGAGAGATTCTCTGACAACACCCTTCTCCTGTTCTTCATCCAGCTCACGCACCTGGATATTCCTAGGAGGTAGATCACAAGCCATTCCAGGTTGCTGCCTTCTGCCACCACCTTCAGGACTCTGACTGTCCCTGTTTCCAGGCTTTTGTTGGCCAGACTTACTACTTCCACTGTTCTCTGAGGGTAGAATTATCAAGAGCCCCAGCAGAGTTCTCAGGATTCTCCTCATACGTCTCCCTTATCAGGGAGGAATGTCTTTCCCAGAATTCCACCTCCACACTTCCTCTTCCTCAGTGGCATTCCCTTCAGGTACCCTGATGGGAATGGGGCACTATGCTAATGCCTGGGTGGCAAGTGAGGCTGAGTACCTGGCATTTTTAGCCTCTGTGGTGGTGGGTGGGCTCTCTAGAGAAAGTAGAAAGGAGGGGAAACGGGCTTTGGGTAGACAGTTCACGGCCTCCTCCATGGCCCACTCAACTGCAACAAACTTTTATTCCATTGTAAACAATTAATAATGTGTAGAATTCATTTACAGGGCTTCCCAAATGGTGATAGTGGTAAAGAATCTTTGCCTGCCAATGCAGGAGATGCAAGAGATATGGGTTCAATCCCTGGGTTGGGAAGATCCCCCGGAGTAGGAAATAGCTACCCACTCCAATATTCTTGCTTGGAAAACTCCATGGACTGATGGACTATTCCATGTCCAGGATGTCACAAAGAGTCAGACACAACTGAACACACACACACAGAACTCATTTACATGAAATCTCATCTATCCCTCAAAGGAAGACAACCCCAAGATTATGCAGCTCTGTCCTCCAGCTCCTCTGAGTCCAGGACCTCTGGGACTATGCAGTCTTCTCTTTCAGATCTGAAATGATTCCTCGAGCACCAGAATCCTGGAGTTTCAAGGCAAGTTAACTGTCTCCAACACATCCAATAGACCAGTGTTTCTCAAAGTGCAGTTCTTACACTAGCAACAGCAGTGTCACCACAGAACTTGTTGGATGTGAAAATTACTGACTGGGCAACATCCCAAAGCTATGAAATCAGAAAATCTGGGTTATATCTGTGAAATTGCTGGTACAATGTAATTTTAAAGGTTTGGGGCCTCAAACTATAGGGAAAGCTATCTTCTCTTTTGTGTTTTCCTAAGCAAAAAAAGGAAAGAAAAAAAGGAGAGTATTTCCTGAGAAATAACTGCTAACTTTAGAACTCTGTATATTAAGCAGCCTGTTCTTTCTCAGTAGCAGTACAATAAAATGGTTAGAAACTTGAGGTTTGATTTTCGAGTGCCTGGATTTCAATCTTATCACCGCCACACATTACCTATGGGACCTTAAGCAAGTTAAAATCTCCATGCCTCATTTTCATCACCAGCTAAAGAAGAAACTAACAGTATAGTCCCTTAAAGGGATTGTGTGAAAATTGATTTAATGTATTTAGGGTTTAGCATTGTACTGGCCCTTTGTTTAAAATGTAATATGTAATATTTAAGTAAATATAATATTTACCTTATATCCCCTATTGGTAAGTCTGTTGATGTTAAGAATGAAATAAGTTCCTTTTTAAAAAATCTCCTCCAGCATCTAGCAGGGTGAAACAAATGCTAGATATTCAAAAAATGACAATGTGAGACATAGAGTGCATGAACAAAAAATAATTTAAGTTAAAATGTAAATACAATTAATTTAAATAAAAAGACCTCTTGGTGCAAAAAAAAAAAAGAAAAGAAAAGAAAGAAACTCTGGGTTGGATCTACCACTTGGTGTTTACTAAACTTTCCCTGTGACTCTGATGCTTCCTGAAGTTTGAGAATCACTGCAGAAGACAAAGCCGGAAAGGGCAGTGTAAGTACAATAATACAGGAAAGGACACACGGGCCTTCCCTGGTGGTCCAGTGGTTGAGAATCCACCTTCCAGTGCAGGGGACATGGGTTCTATCACTGGTCAGGGAACTAAAATCCCACAGGCCAAGGACAACTAGGCCCACATGCTACAACTAGAGAGGCCTGTGTGCACCCACCACCAGGATACAGCACGGCCAAAACAAATCAGTAAAATTTACAAATAGAGCATGAATATAGAAAGCATACATGTAGGGATCTTGCTCTCTCCTTTAAAAAAAATAAAGAGAAAAAATGCAGTAGAGCCCGCTCTGAGCACACGCCGCAGCCCATGCTTCTTAGTTTTGCCGCGGAACAAGACTTAGTGACACACAGTGGCAACCATCTGTCGTTCATGTGCTTTGGCCACGTGGGCTGGGCTCAGCGGGGCTTACCTGTGGCCCTAGGATCAACTGGCAGGCTATGGCCTCATGTACAGCTTGCAGTTGGTTGGGTTTTGCCAGGAGTGATGAGGGTAGCTGGGCCATATCTCTTCTCATCTAGTAGTCCGGCTCCCACTCAATCACAAGACGGTGGTCTCAGAGTTTCCAAATGCAGAAAGAAAGGATAAGCAACAAGCACTTTCCAAATCTCTGTGTCATGCTCGCTATTGTCTCATCAGTCAAAGCAACCATATGGTCAAGCCCCATGTGTAGGAGGGGGTCTACATCAGGGTCATGAATACTTGGGATGGGGGGGTGCACATTTTTGCAGCCATTTCTGCAAACACTTCACCATACTCCGTGGCAGGATTAGTGAGGGTGCCCTACCTTGGCAGATGGAGTAAGTTTGCTAGTCCGGCAGCCTCTGGTTCTGAGCTCCAGGAGTAACATGGTTGTTCATTGTCCTTCTCTGGCATACTATGCCATGCTACTATGTATGGGCTGTAGGTATATGTCTTTCTTGGGGGCTGCACAGTTTGTTGCTGTGTCCCTGTTGGTGGGAGTTGCAAGTTAGAGATTTACGTGTTGAACAGCTGGAAGTAGTTACAGCCAGATTTGGAGTGTCTTTGGCAATACATCAGCTGCAAAAACTTGGTGGGTTTCTGGACTATTCTACCCAGTGATTTCCACGTGCCAATAAAGGAGGTAAAGACTGTATCTAGACCTGTGCTGTCCAATGCAGTAGCCACTAGCCAGAATTAGTCACAACACTTGAGAAGTAGCTAGTTTTGAGATATGCTATTTCTTCTTACTTCTTGATATAACTACTAGAATATTAATATTATAATCTCTGGTCACATTGTATTTCTGTTGGTCGGCAGTTAATCTGCCTTGAAGCCTGAGAATTTTGGCCTTGTATTAATCGTTCTTTCCAGTAAATAACACCTTCTCTTTTAGCCTAAACGTGTGTTCCTTGAAACAAAAAAAAAATATATATATATATATTTATTTATTGGGCTGTTTTGGGTCTTAGCTGCAGCATGTGGGATCCAGTTCTTTGACCAGGGATCGAACCTGGGCCCCCTGCATTGAGAGCAGGGGAGTCTTAGCCACTGGACCACCAGGAAAGTCCCTCTTGAAACAATCTGAAAGTGGTTCCCTGGAGAGGGAGAATTCCAAAAGGCCAAGGATAAGCTGGCTGTCTTTCTAGGACCTAACCTCGGAAGTCACATAGTGCCATCTGTATCATACTCTACTGGTCAAACCAGTCAGAAGTCCAGCCAGATTCAGGGAAGGGAACATGGCCCTCAGTTTTTATTTTTGGTTGCCCTGGGTCTTCACTGCTCTCACTGTGCTGACAGGGGCTAGTTTCTAGTCGCAGCGCGGGGCTTACGGTGGTGGCTTCTCTTGTGGAGCATGGGCTCTAGGCAGGTGGGCTCAGCAGTTGTGGCATGCGGGCTTAGTTGCATTAGTTGCCTCTCAGAATGTGGTATTTTCCCAGACCAGAGATTGAACCCCTGTCCCCTGCATTAGCAGGTGGATTTTTTTTTCTTTTTTGTATTCTTTAAAAAAAAGTTATGAAAGATTATAACTGTACAATATTGAGAAGTATAGAACAAAATACAGTCACTGGAGAACAACTGCTCTACAGTATTGTGTTGGCCTCTGCCACACATCAACACAAATCAGCCACACCTATACCTATGTCTCCTCCCTCCTGAACACCCCAGCCCATCTCCCTCCCCATCCCATCCCTCTAGGCTGTCACAGAACACTGCGTTGGGCTTCCTGTTTTACACAGCAAATTCTCACTTGCTATCTGTTTGACATACAGTAATGTATATGTTTCCATGCTATTCTCTCAATTTGTCTTACTCTTTCCTTCCTCCACTGTGTCCCCAAGTCTGTTTCCGATGTCTGGCAGGTGGATTCTTAACCACTGGACCACCAGGGAAGCCCTGGACCTCACTTTTTTGATGGGAGGAATGTCAACAAATTTGCCACCTTAAAAAAAAAAAAAAAAAAAAAGCTGCCACAGTCCTCACTGTAAACCAGAGGACAGATATACTTACATTCCCACAGATTTTTCTTACATTGTTGCAGTTAAAAGGAAATTTCAAAGTCTACTATCCAATCAGGCATGATGTTACACTCCTTTTTCCAAGCTGAAATTCTTTTCTCAGCCTAAAAAAATATTTTTTCCCCCTTCCAGCCCATAAACTACCACAGAATAGATGCTGAGGCCTTAAGTCTCAAAGCACCAATTTTGGACCAGCATGGAAGGGGAAAAAAAATACTGGAATTCTCTCAAACTGTATGGGGAGATTTGGCATTTACATAAAAGACAATACTATTAAAGAATGGCAATTTAAAGCAACTGTCCCAGTGCTACTGCTAAGTCACATCAGTCGTGTCCAACTCTGTGCGACCCCATAGATGGCAGCCCATCAGGCTCCCCCGTCCCTGGGATTCTCCAGGCAAAAACAGTGGAGTGGGCTGCCATTTCCTTCTCCAGTGCATGGAAGTGTAAAGTGAAAGTGAAGTCGCTCAGTTGTGTCTGACTCTTCGAGACCCCATGGACTGCAGCCTACCAGGCTCCTCCGTCCATGGGATTTTCCAGGCAAGAGTACTGGAGTGGGTTGCCATTGCCTTCTCCCAACTGTCCCAGTAGTTTCTGGTAAATACACCCACAGGTCTGGACTTCCCTGGTGGTACAGTGAACTCGAATCTGCCAGCCAATGCAGGGAGTATGGGTTCAAGCCCTGGTCTGGGAAGATTTTTACATTCCATGGGCAACTAAAGCCCACGGGCCACAACTACTGAGGCCCACCTGCTGCAACTACTGAAGCCCAAGTGCCTACAGCCTACGCTCCACAACACTGAGAAGCCACTTCAGTGAGAAGCCTGTGCAAGGCAATGAAGAGTAGTCCCGTCTCACCGAGCTAGAGAAAGCCAGCACACAGCAAGAAAGAGCAACCAAAAATTTTAAAATAAATACGTAAGTAGTAAAAAATACATACAGGTCTGGATCCTTAAGTTGAATTAAAATACGAATACTTTTGGAACACCTATTAATGATACATTGAGAATGATAAAAAAGATAAGGAAGACAAAGTTCTCCTCTGGGAAGAGGTCAGAAGTCTAGGCAGGAGGACGCAGATTCTCCTCCTTCTGTCTTAAATGCTAGAACTGAAATAGAAACATAGCTTGCCAGGCTCTACGGTCCATGGGATTCTCCAGGCAAGAATATTGGAGTGGGTTGCCATGCCCTCCTCCAGGGAATCTTCTAGATCCAGGGATTGGAACCTGAGTGTCTTACACGTTTTGCTTTGGCAGGCGGGTTCTTTGCCAATTAGCGCCACCTGGGAAGCCCCTTAAAAACAAAGAGCTCCTGGTAAATGTGACCAGGAAGCCCCAGTGAAAAGAACTGCCTGAGTTCAAGTCATTATGAATATGGGTGGTGTCAATTAGCCCGGGAAACGAATAAAGGGACAAGATAAAAGCATACACTATTAGGTGCAGAGAACTGGAAAAAGCAAGGCCTGGGGCCCCTGAGAACTCCTTCCTCGCGAGTTCGTAAAAGGTAAACGTCCGGGTCCACAGCAACACAGTGAGCCCATTTCTCTGGAGAGAAATCGTGGCAGCGGGCTTGGACTCGTAGTTTCAGGAATCTCCCAGTAGAGGGCGCCATCAGCCCGGGAGTCCGCAGCTTGACTCGCCTGCGGAGGCGGTGCGTCCTGGGTCCGGGGGCGGGGCCGCCGGGCTCACGTGACTCTTGCTCATGGCGGCGGCGGCAGTGGGTGCGCTGGCGGCGCTCGGCGGCCGGAGCCGGATCCTGTAGCCGGGGTGTGGGCCCGCGTCAGTCCGTCCCTCCTTCGGCCCCCTCGTTTGTCTTCCGGAGTGTGGCTGGTAGAGCCGGGATGGCGGAGCGAGGCCTGGAGCCCTCGCCGGCTGCGGTGGCGGCGTTGCCGCCCGAAGTGCGGGCGCAGCTGGCGGAGCTGGAGCTGGAGCTCTCGGAGGGTAGGAGCCGGGCGAGGGAGCGGGCGCCCGGGCGCCGCTGCGGATCGCGGCGAGGGGAGACCGGGTCCCCACCGCGCGCCCTGGTGGCCGTGCGGGCAGAGGGGAGGAGGGTGCCGGAAATCTGGCCTGGGCTTCACGTGAAGGGTCGCTCTCCTCCTCTCCTTCCCCGAAAGTGGCTTTCCGTGTGGTTGATTGTGTTCTCTGGGAGCGGGGGAGCCGGGGCTGGGGGGAGAGGTCTTCAGGCTCGGGCTGCTTCTGCGCTCCCTGTCCCCCCAAACCCCAGACAAAGCTGTGTCCTCCCGCTTCAGGCTTCTGCCCGGGCGCCGGGGCACGGTGGGGGCGGGGTGGGGGTGAGGCCGCCGGCGGGGTGGCTGACAGCTTGCTCCGGTCCTCCTGTACTCTCTTCCAGCGGAGGGCCCCACGCCTGTTTCAGCTCCCCTTCCCCCCTTCAGAAAAAGAGAGAGAGACAGGGGAAATCCGCCAGCATTTCTTCTTCCTTGTTTAACAATGCGAGATGCCTCCCCAGTGACAGGAGTGAGATAGAAGCGGGGTGGGCCGTTGAGGGTCCTAAGGAGGCCAGAAGCAGTGGCATTAACCCAGAGAGACACACGGGGCGGCTTTTAGACCACGTTTGTCAGAAGGGTTGTTGTTGTTGTTGTTGTTTTCTTCCCTCGGTGCCTGTATTCGGGCTGAATTTTCCGCATCTGATCACCTTTTGGAATCTTAGGAAAGGAGAGAGGTGGCTACTGGTTACATTGCAAATCCTGGCCGGCACGGTCTTTCTTTTGACGATGGATTGTTACAAGGACGCTTGGATTGGTTTTGAGAATTAAAAGAATGGAATAAATCGAGCTACTATTATTCGAGAAGTCCCTGGACAACAATGAGAGAAACGCTGCCTTGTGTTGGGCATGTGATCAGGCTTCTTGGGCAGTTGTGATCAGTTCTCCATAAAGTTCCTGTTTTTGTCACAGGCTGCCTCTGAGACAAAAGCAGCATTCTCTCCAAGCTTGATATCGGTACTGTGGTGGTGCCCCCAGAGTTGCATATTCTTCTTGAGTTCTTTGCCAAAAGCCCTCTCCACTAGCATTTTTCAAGTGGATTAAAAATTGCTGATTGGAAAAGAAGAATGTGACAAGTTTCCAGGAGAGTTTTAACTTTTTGTTTACTTATCAAGGCATTCTCTCTACACACCCCCTCCCCCCATCCTTTACAGTAAAAAAAAACAAACAAAAAAAATCCCAAATAGATTTGAGTGTTATAAAGTCACTTGGGCATGGAGGGAAATAATTATTTTTAATAACCTTGTTAGGGTTTCCCAATGTATAGGGAGGTGCCCTTTTCATTTGCACTCAATTAGCAACGTATTATTTTTCGGTTAATCAGTTGGGAAGTTACTCTTTGGCCAGTCCCCGGTATCAGTTGTGGTGGATGAGTCTGTTTCTGTGAAATGTTCAGGGCATTGCTATCTTGATTCTACCTCTCGAAATACCTCATTCTTCTAGACTAAAGCATTGTCATTCAATCCATGATGACTTTCATTCAAATTGGACTTTTAAAGCAAGTTAGAGTAACACATCAGCTATCTTTGATTAGCTAGAAGGAGAGAAGTTTGGCTGGATGTTTGCGTCAGAAAGAGATTAAAAATAGGAGTTAATTGCTTTTACATGGAGAGGGAAATCCTGGAAGCTCCTTATTCTTGGTGTATCTGCTTCCAGCTGATTATTCTTTACTTCTCTGGTTGTTTCTAGAGATGATTCCAAGGAACTGTTTCTAGGACTCATACTGGCTAGCTCACCTTTGCTTGAAGAAGGTGTGAAACTCCTACAGATTGTAAGGCTAAGGCTTCAGCATTTTTTCAGGACAAGTGCATGGTTTATTTCCTGTTGCAGGATTGTTTTGGTTTGGCATGTGGCTGAGATTTGAAATGGTTTCTTAAAGATTTATGCTACATTATCCGGTATTTCATCTCTTTTAACGATGGAAAACTGGAAAAAATACAGTTGAAAAACCTCAGGCCTGCAGTGTCAGCATCTTGACCATCTGTTTGTCTCTCTTGCTTAAAGTACGGAGAATGGTTGACTGGAGAAGTAGGTAGACATTTTTAGGAATTCAAGTGAAGTTGAGACCACCAGCAGCAATCCCCAAATCTATAGCACAGTGTTATTTGTGATGCCTGTTAGCATATTTTGAAGGGACCTTTGTTTGTCTTACATTTTCTCTACAGTTACTGCTCTGACAAAAGTACTTTTTTCTTTGGGAAAAAAGATACTTTTAACTCTGTGTTTATTGTGTGTGGTTGGCTTTGTTGCTCTCATTCCTCGATTTTATTCATTTTTCTCGGTTCAGGCTGTAGTGGGTCCTAATTATAGCGGTTGCCTGAGCTGTATGCCTTTAAAGAATTTTCTTTGTGCTCACTTGTGTTTTCAGCTGCGGGCTTGGGTCCCAGATGAGCCAGCTCTGCGCTGGAACGCAGGTTGTGCCTCCCTGGGCCGTTTGCCGCAGAGCGCGTTGCAGAGCCCAGAGCTGTGGCTGGTGCTCCGTTCAGGCGGGTCACTGTGGACTTGGTACTTCAAGCTGCCCGCATTTGCAGCAGAAAGAACAGGCCAGCACTGTCCGGAGAATCATTGAAAATTGAACTAACACCTAGTCACAACCTTTTCTGTAGACTAATTGAATAGGTAGGAGGTTTCTATAAGTATTCTCATAACTGAAATTTTTTCATGACCTACATGTACTGTTATATATTTTATATATTTGGCAATGAGCTTTGTTGTCTGAACTTAAATCATATGTTTTAGTCAAGTGTATGTACATAAAATAACACCAATGATGGGAATTTGTTTAAATTTGTCTGATAATACATTGTATCTGTTTTATGATTTGATATGTCATTCGAGCCTCACTTTTTTGGTTTTTTTTAATTGAACAGAATGGAAAACCAAGACTCAGAAAGGTTTAGTGTTTTGTCAGTGAATATTAGCTGCTCACTAATTAGTGCCAGTATCTTAAGCTGCCACATTATTATGGCATCTGTTACCATTGAATGACTTAAATATCTGTATAGCTATTGCATAAGCTATTAAATCTACTTTTTACTCTAAGCAAACGCCACGAAACAGTTGTATGTCGGGACTTCCCTGGTAGTCCAGTGGCTGAAACTCCAGGCTCCCGGTGCAGGGACCCGGGATCGATCCGAGGGCAGGGAGCTAGATCCTATGTACTACAGCTAAAACCTCGTGCAGCCAAATAGGTACTAAAAAAAACACCAAACTTTTATTAAAAACAAAGTTGTACGCCATAATTCTGAAGAGTCTTATTAGATTGTCTTTCTGAAATTTCTTTTAAAATCTATCATTCACTTACTTGATTGAGCAGACATTTATTTTCTGCTTACTGTGTGCTCAGGACACAGGGGTTAGCAGGGTACTGTATTCGCTTTCAAAGAGCTTTGAGTCTGAAAGGGAAATTACTTAAAAATGCCAACAAAACAGTTCATGAGACCAAAGGGTACGTGAGAGTTTGTACAGAGGCTGCCTTCTAAGAAAAGAGGAAACTGTCTGCTTTATCGCTGTGAAAAAGAAAGCAGAGAACGGTGAGTACAGACCTGGACGCTGGTAGCGGGGGCTGTGATTAGCTTGGTGCAGCTCAGTCCTAAGTGGAGGAAGGAAGGCTGTCTGCGGCATATCGAGGAGGGGGCGGGGGTGGGAGTCTTTCTGCCTGAGAACAGTCCCAGGGTGACAACTGGAAAGGTATTTAAGATAAAATAACACTCACAGGAAGGGATCCTCCCTTTTCTTGTTTGAACACTTCTCTGAGCACAAACACAACAAACCCAGACACATCCTCCCTTTCTCCTGTCTATTTCGTGACATAACTCAGGGTCCTCAAAGCATGGTGCAGGTTGGCCTTGAGGGTGGAGGGTTAAGACACGGCCGCTTCCTAGGAGTTGAAGTGCACCGTCTTTAGGAGGTGGGCAGAGGAGTTGGAGAGGAAAGGGGAGAGATGCTGAGTTGAGATTGTGCTGCACAGTCTCCAGACTCCAGTTTAGAATTAAGCCACCAGAGAACTGGTAAATCCTTCTTGCTTTACTTATCATGGAAAAGTGTGGCCAGTCCTCCTCAAATATGTGGCATAGTCATGAATTCATAAGAACACCTTCATCGGAAAGTGACATCTAAGCAGTTGTCTTTTCTAGTGTTAGAAGTACTAAGGAAAGCAGGTGTGTGGGTTTTTGGATAACCCAAACAGGGCATTAGCTAAGTGGTTTATTCTCTGGAACTTGCATATCTCTTTTTTTTGGTGGGCTGTACTTGGCGTATGTTGGAACACATCTTTAGGAATTGCTCGTCAGAGCCTGTGACACATAGCTCAGCAAACTCTGATGGTGGCAATTTTTAATTATTTGAGGGCAGAGTTTCATTTTATAGGTCACTTAGTGTCAAGTAGAGAAAAGCTGATGGATGTTCTCTTGGAGTCCAAACTGGCTGTGAATGAAAAAAAATTAGTGATTATATATAAATGGGTTTTATTTGTGACTGTCAAAAAACTAGAATGGTGGTAAACTGGTTTCGAGGGCAGTTCCAGAAAGTAGTGACAGACAAAGTCATTGGAAGGATGATTCACTTTACTGTAAAGGATGGCGCTTGTTTAGACATTCCAGTTCTGTGTACTGACATTTTGAAAAATTTATCTCGTCGTTTGCCAGTCCCATAACATTGAGGGGAATTTTTGAACAAGAGACATCTCTAATCCTTCCCTCCCAGCCCAGCGCTCGATGGCAGCTTTCTCTCCTGGCCTATGTGTGGATTAGCGCCTCAGGGTTGAAAGTTCAGATGACTGGCTAAAAAGGGCCTTCACATGTGTTTGTATTGTAATGATTACAGTCCTTCATGGTTCTCATGATTAATCAGGAATGCTCTCTGAAACACTTCTTCCTGCTCTGCACCTCATCGGCACCATTTCTCACAGTTCCTTAAGAATTAGTTGAAGTTCTACATTTTTCCTAAACCTGCCCCTGACCGCTGTGAGCTCTGTTGCTCCAAATCTTACACCATTTACATTTTTGCCAGTCATAGGTTTTTTTTTTTAATTATTTAAGTTGTTTTTCATTTCACCTCAGAGTAAACTCCTGCAGAGGTCATTCTTTAAGTCCTTTAAACAACTGATGACCAATTTCTTTCTTGTAGTAAGAGTGCAATAAATTTTTGCTCACCTCATTTAGATGTGAATTGAAACATAAAAGTCTCTGTCTTGGGGATTTGATCTTGGCACGAGGCAGGGTTGTATGATCATATGAGGAGTGTGGGCTTTGGCATCTGGTGGGCTGGCATCCAAGTCCTGGCTGTCACTTAACTCTCTGACCTTGGACGGACTGCCTAACCTCCCTTGTGTTAGTTTCTTCCATTCTTAAAAAAAGGAACGGCAACCTTAACCTTACTAGAGTTGTAAGGTGGTTTAAAAAGAGATCCTAGGAAAACAGCTGAGCGTGGTGCGTGCATGCAGTCAGGGCTCCGTAAGTGTAATCTTTATTGTCTCTGATAGTGAATAGATGCGTAGTGATTTGGCTGTTTTTAATATCTTCTGTTACTTAGCAGAATACAGTTATGTATGAAGTGATGAATGGAATCAATTTGTGTAATTCTTTTCTGCAAGTAAGGCTTGACTCCTCCGTCAGCTGCTCCTATCGGCACCCTCTGCCCTCGTTCAACACGTGTTGGGTCATGGCAGGCGGTTGACTAGAGCAGAAAAGAGTAGCTGGTTTGTTTCACACAGGCATCGGGCATGTGTGCACTTCCAGGCCTGTGGGTTCCGACAAATGGCTCTGACATTTAAGCATGGTTTCTTAGACTCAAGCGTCTCCAAGCTATGAAAAGGCACATGTGGATACTCAGCCTTCACTTGTGTTTTTTGACTCTTCTTTTTCCTCCATTTGTCCTTAGTGAACAAATCCTTTCAATTCCTCCTTCAAAACTTTCCTTGCATCCACTTTTCCTTTGAGTTGCATTTATCTCCAGCCTTGCTTAGTCGTTTGTCTTTAGACTTAAGAGTCAGCTCTAGATTGATCTTTTATCTTTTAAAAATACTACTTTGGAAAAAAAAAAAAAATACTACTTTGACCTAAAACCATTGGTAAATCCAAGGCCCTGTAACGCGTTGTCTTTAAATTCTGAGATTTGTGAAAGCGGGGGTGGTCTTCTGTATTCTTTTTGCCTAGAGTCTGAGTGCTTTTATGCACATTTTTTGGTAACTATGTCATAGATGTTTAATTACAAGTTTTTCATGTATTTGTGGGTTTTTGGTTGTGGGTTTTTTTTTTTTAATATTTATTTATTTGGCTGCACTGGGTCTTAATTGTGGCACACAGGTTCTTTGGTTGTGGCATGCAAACTCTTAGTTGAGTTTGATCTAGTTCCCTGACCAGGGGTCAAACCCAGGCCCCCTACTTTGACAGCATGGAATTTTAGCCACTGGACCGCCAGGGAATTTCCTCATATACTTGTGTTTATAGTGAATAGTTGCCTTCCTTTGTGGATGCTCTTCTGTGAACAAAATACCTTCTGAAAGCCCGTTTCTTTGGAATTCTATAGCATCACAGCTGACAGGATCTTTGGATGCGTGGGTTGGCTTTAGTGGACCTGGAAATGCTGAAGTCGTGTGTAGTGTGCTCTGAGTGTGCTTCTGTGCCTTTTTGTGGAGGAGAGTGTCCAGTTTCTTAAAGAGGACTCTGAAGCAAAGTTAAGAACCAAATCTGTGGACTTCCCCGGAGGTCCAGTGGTTAAGAATCTGCCTGCTAACTCAGGGTACACGGGTTTGATCTCTCGTCTGGGAAGCTAAGATCCCACGTGCCGTGGGGCAGCTAAGCCCGTGTGAGCATAGCCCGTACTCCGCAGCAAGGGAAGCCACCGCAGGGAGACCCCTGCACCGCAACGAGAGCGTGGCCCCTGCTCGCCGCAGCTGGAGAAAGCCCGCACGTAGCGATGAAGACCCAGCACAGCCAATACATAAATAATAGTATTGGGGGAAAAAAGAAGGCAGCAAAGGAGAATGGTTGCTAACTTAGCCCCTCCTTCCCACTGTGCTTTAAAAAAAAATAGAACCAAATCTGTATGACCAGTTTTCATTATTACTAGTTGGTAAGGAGGGCCAGACTCCCTGAGCCTCTCTCTTCAACACTCACACTTATCTCTTTCAGTTCCCATGTTATCCCCTTTCCGTGTTTTCTCAGAGGAAGAGCTGTCACCCTCCTGATGTGCAGCTTACCCCTCTGACTGTGCTCTCAGTCCCGTCCCTTCTCTCCTGGGATCTTGGGATCTGACTTTATTGATTACTCTATTCATTTGCAGTCTTCTGCCTTTGTCTTTTCCTCTCATCTTTAGCCTCTCACTTAACACTTGACTCTTGGCTCCTTCCCTTCAGCCTATAAAAGTACTGGTTTCTCTTATCTTGAGAAAAGTCTCTTCCCACAGCCCTTTGTTGGAACCTGTTTGCTCTTGAGTGCTAGTGTTCTCCCCCTCTCATATATCCTTTATTTCTTACTTTTGCTAACTCTTCAGTCCATTGCTTTTTCCTCATCAAGCCTCTGAAACAACTGTTTCCAAGGCCACTAGTAACTTCTGATTTCAGACTGAAAAGGACCCACGGTATATAGCATCTTTCTGTACAGCATTGGATACCATGCTCCACTATCTTTATGAAACTTCCTTCTTCCTTAGCTTTTACGACATAATTTCCTTCCAGCCCCCTGACTGCTCCTCCTTCAGCTCTCCCTTGGGCTTCTTTTTCTCTCTTTGTCCCAGCGTGGGTGTTCCTACATCAGTCATTAGCCTTCACCTCACTTCACATACACTTGCTGAGTGATTGCACCTATGCCCAGGGCTTCAGCTATCTTGACTGGGAGATGGCTTTCTAGTCTGTATCTTTAGTCCTGACTCCCACTGATTCCCATTGATTCCCCCTAGACAGCTGTAACTTAGGAGATCCCGAACTGTACCCCTTGTTCCAGTCTGCTCCGCAGATACTTGGGGGTCATCCTTAACTTCTAGTGAGTCAGTAAATCCTGTTGATTCTGCTTCCTCCCCTCCATTCACATAGTTTCTGCCTTTGTTTAGGGTCTTACCATCTTTTACTGAGACTATTGCAGTGGTCTCCTAACTTGTCTGCCCACCTTCAGTCTCTTTCCCTCCAATTCATCCTTCTCTCTTCTGTGATGGAATGATCATCCTGAAACACAGATCTCATTGTGTCCTTTTGCCTGAAAAGTTTCATTGGCTTCTTCTATCCACAGGATAAAATCCAGCATCTTTTGTATATCAAGACCTTTGTAACCCTCCTTCCTGTGCCTCCCACAGTTTTGCTCTTGTCTCTAGCCATGCCGAACCACTTGTCCTTCCCTGGGTGCATGGTGCTTTTTTGCTTCCATGCCATTGTATTGTAGGGGGCTTCTCAGGTGGCTTAGTGGTAAAGAATCCACCTGCTGACACAGGAAACGCAGGAGATACGGGTTTGATCCCTGGGGCAGGGAGATCCCCTGGAGTAGGAAATGGCAACCTACTCCAGCTTTCTTGCCTGGAAAATTCCGTGGACAGAGGAGACTGGAGGGCTGCAATCCGTGGGGTCACAAAGAGTCAGAGATGACTGAGTGACTGAGCGCGCACGCCATTGTATTGTACACACTGCCTTCCTCTGGGAAATGCCCACTCTGACATATTCTTCCCTTCTTTTCTGCCTGGTTGACTTCTCCACTCAATTTCCTGTAAGACGCCAGCCTTTCTTAAGCTCTCTTAAGTTAAGGTCTCTGTATAAGTAGCCATCAATTATTGAGTGCTTGTTATGTAACAGGGTTTATAAACTGTGTATACCCTGCCCAGCCAGGTAAGTAGGTGCTGAATAAATCGCTCCTATTATCATGATGATGAGGAAACTGAGCTAACAAGAAGCACCTGAAGCTTGAGAGGCGTGCAGGGTGTGCCAGAGCTGCCCGTTACACATGACCTGGTCTTTCCCTTTCTCCCTGCCAGCGGCAGAAACATCTGATGTGAATGGCAAAGGAGAGAGAACACAGTTGGGTTCAAGTCCTGCCTCCCCTGCTTACTGTGTGACCTTGGACGAGTCTTGGAAGTGTGCTTCTAATGCTGACAACTCCTAGATAGTGTGTTGTTTCCATTCTGTAGAGACTTGTTAAGGAACGTGAAGTCTGGGAGTACGGCGTCCTGGGGTTGGAAGACAGGTTGGCTTGACTCCAAAACCCATGGTATTTCCATACTGGCTCCATCTCCCTGAATCATATTGTTTCAAGTAATTTCAGCAGAATTCTCTTGCATCCTAACTCTTGGACCCCCTTCTCTTAGGATACATTTTCTGTCTTTGATGTTTGGGAGTAGGGCTCCCTGGAGAGAAAAGAATGGAAATGTTCCATCCTCTTCTAGGAGAAATAGATAGGAATAGGAGTGAGGTTATTTTTGACCTTGTTTTGCCAGAACCCTGGGGAGTTAGCACTCTAAAATGTGTTTGGAGAAGTTCCATCAGCCTAACTTCTGGCAAGGTGTGACTGCTTTATTTCTTAAAAGAACTAAAGATATTGGGTAAAATCCTTTTAAGGTTGTGTATCTGTAAAGTAAGAGATAATTTTATGTACTTATATTTTGATGTGAAGTTAATTTTTCTTCCTTGAATTGAGATGGGGATGATGAAAAGCTGAAAAGGGGAAATCCAGAAAGAAAATATTTTGAATGCTATACAGGTCAACCCTAAATGAAAGCCCACAGGACGTCTTTGAAAGGTCCTGTGTCCTGGACTTGTTTTTTTCTGAGCTTCAGGTTGAGTATTGTGGTTCTGTTCTGCTTCAGAAAGAATTTTTAGTTTAGTTTTATTTTTTTCCTTAGGATATTTATGTTTAATTTAAAAATTAATGTTTAAACTAACGTAAATGTTTCTGTAGACAACACGTACTTTCAATTGATTTTTTGGGAGTTCTCTTTTATGAAGTAATAGTGCTCTAATATCTTTTTTTTTTTAGAAGATTCTTGCTTTTAGGGATAAATTAAAGCGGCTATAGGATTTTCTTTCTTTCTTTCTTCTTAAGGACCTTGAGTTATGTTGTCTCAATTTATTCATAGGCTGGAACCTTGTGGGTTTTAACTCAGGTCAGGCATGAATACATTATGGTGCTGGCTGGTCTTGTCACTTAATCTCCTTTTTAAAGATGAACCCAGCAGGAATCGTTAGGAGAAGCTTCTGATAGTTTCTTGTTTAGTAGATCTGTGATTTTTCTTTTTTTAAATTGAGGTATAATTGACATACAACATTATATTTATTAATTTCTGGAGTATGACACAACGATTCGATATTTCTGTATGTTAGGAAATGATCACCTTAGTAAATCTCATTAACATCTATCACCATGCAGAGTTTTCTTTCTTGTCTTAAAACTGTAAAGAGTTGTCATTCTTACTTTACTGGGCTTCCTTTCTGGTTTGGAAAAGCTTTCATTTTTAAATTGAACACGTAGCAAAAGCACTGGTGAGTTTTCCTCCTGTGGTTCTTTGCTTACTGTTTTCTTCAAGGAGACCAGGGGAAGTCCTAGAAGAAAACTTTCTGTTTAAAGAAAAAGCTTCCTCATCTGTTGGTTCTCTGAACTTCTAACGTTACTCATATATTATAGCTATTTTTCAGATGATCTTAAAGTTACCGTGAGAGCATTTGCATAGATACTGTCATCTCCCTTCGTAAGGTGCTTGAGGACAGCCCACGGCATCGTTTAGCATAAGTGTTTTTCAGCACCTGTTCCGCCAGTGAACGAATCTAGGCTCTGTCATCAGCCTACCTATCTATTCTTATTTCCTTATAGGTATCTGACAGACTCTTGTATTACAGTTAGACTTGTTTCCTCACCCTTTTCCTCAAACAGCTCATTCCCATCTCTGTGCCTTTGCAGTGATTATTTTCTTTGTCAGGGCTGCCTTTTCTCCTACTGAAATTTACCTGTGGTTTCACGCCTGATTGGATGGCCTTTTCATCATGAAACTAACTGACTACTTTAGTCCTTATTAATTTCTTCTGTTTCAGGCTATTTTTTCTTTTTTTTTTTTTCGGAGAAGGCAATGGCACCCCACTCCAATACTCTTGCCTGGAAAATCCCATGGGTGGAGGAGCCTGGTAGGCTGCAGTCCATGGGGTCGCTAAGAGTCGGGCACGACTGAGCAACTTCCCTTTCACTTTTCACTTTCATGCACTGGAGAAGGAAATGGTAACCCACTCCAGCGTTCTTGCCTGGAGAATCCCGGGGACGGGGGAGCCTAGTGGGCTGCCGTCTCTGGGGTCGCACAGAGTCGGACACGACTGAAGCGACTCAGCAGCAGCAGCAGCGGTATTTGTTTTGCTGTGCTGGACCTTCATTGCTGCGCCAGCTTTTCTCTCGTTGGGGCTAGCAGGGGCTGCTCTCCAGTTGTGTGCGGCGCGTGGGGTCCTCACTTCGGTGGCTTCTCCAGTGCAGCCCGGGCCCTAAGGTGCACAGGCTTCAGTAGTTGTGGCACGTGGGCTCAGTATTTGTGGCTCCTGGGCTCTAGAGCACAGGCTCAGTGGTTGTGGCTCGTGGGCTTGGTTGCTCTGAGGTGTGTGGTATCCTCCTGTATGGGGGATTGAACCCAGTCTCTTGCATTGGCAGGCACTGAGCCACCAGGGAAGCCCCTTCAGTTAGACTTTAGTTTCTGTGAGTGTAATGACAAGGTTTTCTACCTTTTGGAACTTGTAAGGTGCTGAACATATCATTATATCAATAAGGATGTAATGAGCACATTTATTTACAAGATCTAGTGAAAGGTGCCTAAAAGACAGGTTCCCTGCTTTCAAGGAGCGTTCAATCTAGTAGCTTCTCTTGGAAGTATTAATTTAAAGTAATTGTCTTTTGAGTGAGCACTTATAAACTTTTTTTTTTTTTTTACACTTGAGTGGTAAGATAGCCTTTAAATAACTCCATTTGAAATCATTTTGGGGAAGTGGTAGCTTGAGCACATCACTCCTGCCCTCTTTTTAAAACTCAGTTCAAGTGACATAACAATTTCAAAGCTTAGAACAGAAATACCAAGAATTGGAATGGAAACTCAAGAAAGTGGGAGGACTTGAAGGATAGATCCAGGAAGCCAAATATGCAGATAATAAGAATTTTAGAGGAAATAACTAGTAGAAGAAAAATTCCCTGAGACAAAAAAGATTGCAGATTGAAAACGATCACAGATTGAACGAGTTCACTGTCTTCCAGGCAAGATGGACGAGAAAAGGCACAAGTCTAGGCTTGTTCTGATAACATTCCTGAATTCAGTGATGAAGGAAAAAAAAATCTACACACTCAAAAGAGGATAAAGATACAAAAAAAAGTTAAAACTACGGTGAAATCGGCTGTTCTCATTTGCAACACTATAGTGATGGTATAAGAAGCAAACTAGTTAGAGAAAAGGTCTACACTACCAAAATCTTACATGCGGTCTAGATACTGTTCACCTTTCAGGAAAAGAAAGCTCTGTGGGTGTGCAAGAATTGGCATTATATCACCCATAGACTTGAATCTGAGCAACATGCTCTAATCAAACATAATTATTTCCTTTCCTTGAAACAGTGATGGACAACAGACTTTGAAATATGTATATATCTCATGTGCTATACCAGTGTGCTATTGTTACTGTAAGTAATATACTACATATATGTTTATATATATAATTACATATATTGAGAGTAACAAGAATTGTGTTATATAAATGGTAAGTAAGGATCTTTGAAATTAAAGAGACATATCGAAAGAGAAAACCTTGTTATCTGAATGAAATATTCTAAATGATTCCAGCAAAACTCAGACATCAAGGGACAGGGTGGTATGGGGGTGAGAGGGAACTACAAGCATTCTTTGGTATCTTGAGAATGTTGGCAGGGGAAGCATGGCAATGAACTCCCTTAATGAGAAGGACACTTCTTTTATAATGGTGTTAAAAATTATAAAATACTTAATGGAAAGTATCACAGAAGAGGTACAGGGTCTGTATGAAGAAAATTGTTAAGTGGATATGCGTACCATGTTCCTGAATGGGAAGACTATATGTAAATTTAATGGAAATTAATTACAACTCCAATGGAGAGTTCTTCTGAAGATAGGCAGTCAGGTAGAACTGTCTGTGTTCATATGGAAGAATAAATGTTTTACAATAGCCAAGAAAATTTAGACACAGAATAGTGAGGTGGTCCTTGCTTTACCAAGTATTGAAACAAATTCTAAAATTATTAGTGTCATACTCGAAGCAGTATTGTATTAACATTTGAATAAGGGATGAGCAAACAGAATAAAGTGTCCCAATCCTTGTATATGTAAGAGAAATAATTATGAAAATATGAAAGTTTAGTTGAAAAGATCTTTCTTTAAATTACAAATAATGCTTTTTATTATATAACATCATACAGTACTCACATTACAGAAGACAGAACCTGACAAATTCGTGTTGTTGTCTAGACGCTAAGTCACGTTTGACTCTTTTGCAATTCCATGGACTGTAGCCTGCCAGGCTCCTCTGTCCATGGGATTGCCCAGGCAAGCATACTGGAGCTGGTTGCCATTTCTTCCTCCACAGTCTCTTAAAATCAGTTAACCAGGGCTCCATGGGATATCAGAAGTACTAGTCCTGTATTTATCTTCGATACTCTCTTTATCCTGCCGAAAGGAGCACGTTGGGAACAGAAGGAAAAGTCTGTTGCTCATGCAGTGTCTTTCCAGTGCTTCTCCAGACAAAGCTTAACATCGTGGCATCTGGCATAGGAAGAATATTTAAAGGGTTTGTCTTAATTTTCACAGAGTAGGTAGGCAGTGAAGGGGCGATTTGGGTCTGAGAGGCACTCAGGTGGTGACTGACACATTCTCGATTCCTCTCTTTTCTTCAACATAACAGTCCGTGTCTAGGCCATCAGTGAGTGTTTTGGGTGCTGCCCTTGCGTCTGCTCCCCTCTGTCTGTGGTCACTGATGGTCATTGCCTCGCCCCTTCACATCTCTAGCTTCCATAGCGCCTCACCTAGCGTCCCCTGCTTTCTTTAATCTAGTTTCCACATGGCAGCTACAGTCTGCTCTGTAAACTAAAATTAGATGCTCTTGCTTCCCTGCCTTACAACCCTTCAACAGATTCTGTCTTTTAAATGAAATTCCAGCATCTGTTTCATGATCTACTCATTCACACTCCAGTTCCCCCATCCACGGTGCTTCAGCCACGCTGGCTGACTCTTCTTTCTCTCCTTCCACTTTTCTTCTCTCTCTTATTTCTTGTTTCCCTATCTCTCTCTCCTTTCCTTCCTCCCTCCCATTCTCTCTTTCCTTTTTATTGATTTAGCTACTGTTATCGAGTGCCCACTTTGTGCCACATAGGTACAGGCATCACAGCAGTGGTTAAAATAACAAAAGTCCCTGCCCTGGGACCTCCCTGGTGTTCCAGTGGCTAAGACTCTGTGCTCCCAAGGCAGGGGGTCTGGGTTCCATCCCTGATCAGGGAGCTAGATCCTGAACGCCTCGACTAAATATCCCCGCATGCACCAGCTTAGACCCGATGCAGCTAAATAAATAAATATGAAAAAAAACAAATCTCTGCCCTAAGGAGCTTGCATTCAGTAGGAATAGACAGCAATTAATAAGTAGATGAAATTAATAAGTACTGTATATTGCCTGTCAGATGGTGAACATTTCAGTGGAGAGAAATCGCGAAGAGGAATAGAGAATACTGGGGCCGGTCAGTGGTTAGTTTAAAATAGAGTCAGGGATGACTTTATTCAAAAATGACACTGGAACCTGAGGGTGGTGAGACTCTCTCTCTTCCTTGAATTCCTCTTGCCTGTTCCTGCCCCCAGGCCTCATTCCTTGCTTTTCTTCTGCCGGGAATGCTCTGCCCTAAAGAGCTGTGCTTGGCTGACAGCTTTGCCTCCTTTCTATCTCAACTCAAAAGTGACCTTCTCAGAGATGTCTTCCCTGACCCCTGAGTTTAAATGAGCAACTCCTCCCGTCTTGCTCCATCTCTCTTTTTTTTTTTCTGTTTAAAATTTTCAACTTAATGCCGCCATTTAAAATGATCTTGCTTGTGTATTTATTCATTATCTGGTTCTCCTCCAGTAAAATGGGAGTTCCCTGAGAGCAGAGACTGTGCTGTCTTGCTGCCTGCTGGGTGCCCAGGGCCTAGAATAGAAGACACTCAGTCAACACTTGTTTGCGAACAGATGGGCTTTGCAGAGAGAAGATTCCAACAGGATTCCTTAGATGGTGACAGCTTTACTGGGTAAAGAAGTGTGAGCTCTGTCCCAAGACCTCTTCTAGGAAGGGACAGGGACCCCTGTGGAAGCTGGCCAGGGCTGGAACTCAGAGGCCCATGATGTTTCCTGGCACTGGGTTAGTTTCTCACATTTGTTTTTTCTTTGTTTCCCTCACCTGTTTATCTGCGTGCTCTGCTTTCCCATGTGCCTTTTACAGTTGGGTGGTATGTGACAGCTTTCCGTTTCATTAGCCTACCTGCTATTTATTATGCAGAAATGTATAGCAGACGCAGTGCCAAGCCTAGGCGAGCCCCTTGCTGAGAGCCGGGGGCTGGAGCGGGGTCACTGAGTGTGTCTGCTCCCTGCGTGGGGGGATGTCCCCTTCTGTGTTGCCTTGTGCTTGCTTGTCTATCGATTCCCTTTGTCTCTGCCTTGACCAGCCGTGTTACTCACAGGAACTAATCTGAGGTGTAAGCTCATTGGGTGTGTTTTTCTTTAGAATAGTGTAAACAACCTTCATTTTGATTTAACTGGTCAGTATTGGTTGGAAAAAACAAAATATTTCCCATGTTTGGTTCCCAACATCTTTTCTTGATTGCATTAAATCTTTTGCAAAACTGTTGGAGAGCCAGGGAAGTGAAATATTTAGCCATATGGTAAATATTTGATTTGTTGAACTAAGTCAGACTCTTGGGTAATTTATCCTAGTTTATGCAAATTGTACGGGCCAGCTAGACTGCTGAAGGCATTCGTAGGTCACCCATATTATGTCCACCTGTGGGCACAGAACACGTTTTTCTTAGGTCCTAATGTTTTCTCTCAAGGGCTTCTTTGAGTTCCTATGTTCAAGATAGTATTCAAACATTAAACTTATTGTAATTTTATACATAGGATAAATATAATAAAAATTTCAAATATTCCATTTATTTATTATTCTGTCATCAGCTTGAAGTGTATCTTTGTGGCTGAGAAGAGCTTCTGAAACATCTTAATAATTTAAATTATCCTATTTCAGTAAAGTCAGAAATAAATATGACTTACATGATTATCGTGTTGAAAACAAGACTAACGTGATTATTATATGTTTACCAAGCAGAGATCACCGTTGTCAGGAGTAGTAAGTTGCTCAGAATTCTGAATTTGATTTGATTATCGTCTAACTCATCCTTACAGTTGTTGGAAAAAGAGCTTTTCGTTAGAGGTGGAGATTCTTTCCCCTTCTGCCCTTGCTGGTTTTAGTTTTCTGTTTCCTACCCTATAAAATGTGGATAAAAAATGCTGTCTCATAGGATTGATATGAGAACTAAATGAGTCAATACATAAAAACACAGTGATTAGAGCAGTGCCCAGCCAGTGATAAGCACTATAAATCTTTCTTATGCTGCTGTGCTGCTGTGGTATTTTAAATTTCCTAAACTTCATCCACACAGAAAGTGAGTGGAATATATGAACCCAGATTAGGTTTCCAGCTCTGTGTGAAACAGGATGGTATTTAAAGCCATGCGAATACATGAGTTCACCCAGGAGAGGGGCTTGGGGTGAGCAGAGGGAAGTGTTTCAGGCAGACCCCTAGGTATGCTGCCAGCAGCAGAGGAAAGGAAAACCTGCAGAGACGGCCAGGAAGAAGTGGAGGTTTAGCGAGAAAGCTGAGAAGGAAGATCAGGAGAGTTAGGGGGTCAGAAAGACAAAAGAGGGGATGATCAAATGTTGCTGCAAATTCAAGAATGGTAAGGATTGGGTGGAGTCAGTGTATTTAGCCACTAGGTGATTTTTGAATTTAGTGAGAGTAGTTTTAATGCAGTGGTCCCAGGTGACTCAGTGCCCACCAGTGCAGGATATGAAAGAGGTATGGGTTCGATCCCTGCATTGGGAAGATCCCCTGGAGGAGGAAATGGCAACCTACTCTTGCCTGGGAAATCCCATGGACAGAGGAACCTGGTGGGCTACAGTCCATGGGACTGCAAAGAGTTGGACACGACTGAGCTACTGAGCGTGCCTGCCCACGTGGGAATTATAAGTTAAGGAGTGAATGGGAGAAAATAGATACATATCAAAACCAAAACAGTTTTAGTAAATTTGACAGTAGTTAGGAGGGGCAGGACACAACAGTGTTTTTGTAGTCATTTGCAGAGATTAGATATTGCAAACTGTGTCTTTATTACATAATAAATGCCATAAAGAAGACACGTACAAATACGGAGGAAGATCAGGCAAAGGGCATTTGTGTACCTGTGGTGTTTCTAAGGAGGATTCCTCAAAGGAGTATCACTCAGGCTCAGAGTCATCAGTTGAGTAGGAGTTTGATGGGAAGACGGAGCAGGGAGGAGGGTGCTTTAGTCTTGGAGGAAGGCATGGATTTTTGAATAGTTGGAGTATGCTCAAGGAGTTAGGGTGATGAGTAGTCTCACTGCCAGAGCATAAAGAGTAAGCTCAGTAGGTCCGATAAGCCTGGACAGGTGGGCAGGGCTGAGAGCGTGGCAGGGGTAGGTCTTACATTTTATCTTGTTGGTTCTTGCTTCTCAGTAGGGAAATGGGCCAAGGGTACTCTAAACTGTAGGATAAACATGGTACATCTTCTTGGGGTATCCAGTTGAAGTTTGGGAAGATTACTGCTGTGTTGAAACATGAGTATATTATAATACAGTATTTAAAATCCAAGATAAAATATAATTTAAAATTAAAAAAAACATTTTTTTTCCGTAGTGGTTGACTTCTTCAGGCTGTGCCTCTTCTCACCCTCCACCCCCCCATCACTATCTTCAGGTGAAAGGTTAAAGAGTACCCATCTGGTTCATAGGGGATCATTAAGGAACTGTAAGCAGGAGTGGATGACGTCTGTATCTGGTGGAGCTCAGCCTAGAGGAGAATGGTTTGAGGCTCCTATGTCGCATGGTCAGGGGTCACCGTTCACACGGAATACAATGTCAAACGTCTTAAGTAGATACAGACAGGATAAGAGGGCAAGACAGGAAAGGGAGACTGACGAGGTGGCTATGGAAATGAGCTGGTGGCTTCTGTGGTGAGATTGGGGAAGAGGGAATGAAAAGAGGTATTTGAAGAGAGGGAATCAATGAGACCAGTGTGAAGAAGAGGGGGGCGTGCGGTGTGTAGGAAGAACATTAAGTTGATGCCTAAGAAACCTAAGTTTCTGGCTTAGCACCTTGAGGGAAGGAGGGCATCATTACCTAGTACAGGGAATAGGGGGAAAACAGTTTGGAGTGGGGGAGGAGATAAATTCGGTGCTCCTTAGTTGGAGAGATGGTTGGGCCCTGTGGGTAGAGATCTCTGGTGGACAGTGGGCTATGTGTGTGTGGAACTCTTTAGAGCGGCCTGGCCTCTTGACACCCCTTCAGTGTTCCTAAGTGGGCATCACTGGCAGTGGGACCCACGGGCATGACTGAGGTGGTCTGAGGGGAACACAGGGAGTGAGGGGAGCTAAACACGCTGCCCTGTAATGGGGAGGCGGAAGAAAAAGAAGCTGAGAAATGGTCAGAGGTATGGTGGAGAACACTCTTGAGAGTCCCTTGGACAGCAAGAAGATCAAACCAGTCAAGCCTGAAGCAAATCAACCCTGAATATTCATTGGAAGGACGGATACTGAAGCTCCAATACTTTTTAAATATTAAAAAAGAAAGAGTCATTCCTGATATCCTGAAGTCACTCCAGAGGACCTTGGAATCTCAAACTTCACTGACTGATACAAAGAGCCAACTCTTTGGAAAAGACCCTGAGTCTGGGAAAGACTGAGGGCAGGAGAATTGGGTGGCAGAGGATGACATGGTTGGACAGCATCACTGACTCAGTGGACATGAGTTTGAGCTAACCCCGGGAGTTAGTGAAGGACAGGGAAGCCTGGCATGCTGCAGTCCATGGGGTCACAGAGTCCGATAGGACTGAGCAATGGAACACGGTGTGGCTGAAGGGGGAGGAGAAGCGTAGAGCAGCAGAGAATTTCAGGAAGTGCCTGTTGCTGCAGAGTAAGAGGGGACTGGGAAATGCCGGTTTACAAGTGGAAGAGGTCACTGCTGGTGACCTTTCCCTGAGCTGTTCTGTGGTGTTGGAGGTGCGGACTACAAACCTGTCCAGAGAGGGTGAGGCCTCCTGGGTGGGAAGGAAAGTGGAGGCAGGCAGCTTGCACTGCTTTTGCAAGCCTGACTGTGAAGCGAAGGAGAGAACAGTAGCTGGGATGTTCATACATTCACCTCCTCTTTCTCTCCCACTGGAGGGTAAGTTGCATGAGGGCAGAAATTTCATTTTATTCGCTGCTATATCTCCAGGGTAGAAAAGAGCACCTGTTAGGTGCTCATAAATATTTGATGGCTGAATTAATGAGTTACATGAAGAAGGGAGAGGCTTGAGCATGTTTGTGGGGTGAAGAGTAAGAAGTCTTGGAGAGGAGGGTTTGAAGGTCTAGAAAGGATATGATGGAACATGAGCTCCATGAGGCAGAAAAGTTTGAGATTTCAAGTGCCTCTGGACTGACTATCTAGGATACCAGGAATGACTCCTTTCCTTTTGTTTTTTAAAATAATATTTATTTATTTGGCTGTGCCAGGTCTTAGGTGAGGCATATGGGATCTAGTTCCCTGACCAGGGATTGAACCTGGGCCCCCTGCATTGGGAGTGTGGAGTCTCAGCCACTGGACCACTAGGGAAGTCCCAGAATGGTTCCTTTTCTGCTGAAATTGAAGGAATGGAGGAACGAATGGGAGCAGAGGCAGATATTTACAGGTGGTAGAGGAGGAAGTTGAGGGAGTTCTCTCCTGATGGTCTTATGAGCATTCTCTGAGTTAAAAATAAATTAAGGATGAGTATCATTAGAAAGCATCACTACGAACAAAGCTAGTGGAGGTGATGGCATTCCAGTTGAGCTCTTTCAAATCCTGGAAGATGATGCTGTCAAAGTGCTACACTCAATATGCCAGCAAATTTGGAAAACTCAGCAGTGGCCACAGGACTGGAAAAGGTCAGTTTTCATTCCAATCCCAAAGAAAGGCAATGCCAAAGAATGCTCAGACTACTGCACAATTGCACTCATCTCACATGCTAGTAAAGTAATGCTCAAAATTCTCCAAGCCAGGCTTCAGCAATACGTGAACCGTGGACTTCCTGATGTTCAAGCTGGTTTTAGAAAAGGCAGAGGAACCAGAGATCAAATTGCCAACATCCGCTGGATCATGGAAAAAGCAAGAGAGTTCCAGAAAAACATCTATTTCTGCTTTCTTGACTATGCCAAAGCCTTTGACTGTGTGGATCACAATAAACTGTGGAAAATTCTGAGAGAGATGGGAATACCTGACCTGCCTCTTGAGAAATCTGTATGCAGGTCAGGAAGCAACAGTTAGAACTGGACATGGAACAACAGACTGGTTCCAAATAGGAAAAGGAGTACGTCAAGGCTGTATATTGTCACCCTGCTTATTTAACTTATATGCAGAGTACATCATGAGAGATGCTGGGCTGGAAGAAACACAAGCTGGAATCAAGACTGCTGGGAGAAATATCACTAACCTCAGATATGCAGATGACACCACCCTTATGGCAGAAAGTGAAGAGGAACTAAAAAGCCTCTTGATGAAAGTGGAGAGTGAAAAAGTTGGCTTAAAGCTCAACATTCAGAAAACGAAGATCATGGCATCCGGTCCCATCACTTCATGGGAAATAGATGGGGAAACAGTGGAAACAGTGTCAGGCTTTATTTTTTGGGGCTCCAAAATCACTGCAGATGGTGACTGCAGCCATTAAATTAAAAGACTCTTACTCCTTGGAAGAAAAGTTATGATCAACCCAGATAGTGTATTGAAAAGCAGAGACATTACTTTGCCGACTAAGGTCCGTCTAGTCAAGGCTATGGTTTTTCCTGTGGTCATGTATGGATGTGAGAGTTGGACTGTGAAGAAGGCTGAGCGCCGAAGAATTGATGCTTTTGAAGTGTGGTGTTGGAGAATACTCTTGAGAGTCCCTTGGACTGCAAGGAGATCCAACCAGTCCATTCTGAAGGAGATCAGCCCTGGGACTTCTTTGGAAGGACTGATGCTAAAGCTGAAACTCCAGTACTTTGGCCATCTCATGCAAAGAGTTGACTCATTGGAAAAGACTCTGATGCTGGGAGGGATTGGGGGCAGGAGGAGAAGGGGACGACTGAGGATGAGATGGCTGGATGGCATCACTGACTCGATGGACGTGAATCTGAGTGAACTCCGGGAGTTGGTGATGGACAGGGAGGCCTGGTGTGCTGCGATTCATGGGGCCACAAAGAGTCGGACACGACCGAGCGACTGAACTGAACTGAATCTTATGTGTATCCTTGGAAAACATTTCGTGAAGACATTAAAAAATAAAGCACCCCTATTTAAGCAGTTAGGCTTGTAGGGAGAGTCATACACAGTTTAATTGTAGGCACACACAAGGCTGTGGTCAGTGACATAAAGGGTAGATGAGGTAAGGATGCGCCCAGGGGATGAGTAAGTAGGTGAGACAAGAGGTCTCTAGTTTCGGGCAGGAATGCAGGGAGTGGCTGAGAGCTGGGTGGAGCGATCCACACACCCTGTGCGCAGCCCCAGGGACCTTCTGCCTGCAGGAGAGTGTCCTTGGATCTTGGGAAAGTGGGAGAGGAGAGGCATTGAGTGCATGGGGCTCCTTCTTTCCTCTTTGAGATAAAATGAACAGAAACCTGAGCCCTGAGTGAAGTGGAGTCACTCATTATTAGCAGCTCTTCTGGTTCTACTACTGCTACTGCTACTAAGTCGCGTCAGTCGTGTCCGACTCTGTGCAACCCCATAGACGGCAGCCCACCAGGCTCCCCCGTCCCTGGGATTCTCCAGGCAAGAACACTGGAGTAGGCTGCCATTTCCTTCTCCAGTGCATGAAAGTGAAAGGGAAGTCGCTCAGTCGTGTCCGACTCTTCGCGACCCCATGGACTGCAGCCTACCAGGCTCCTCCGCCCATGGGATTTTCCAGGCAAGAGTACTGGAGTGGGGTGCCATTGCCTTCTGGTTCTAACCAGGCTGGTTTTCCAGTGATTTACCTCTGATTCATTTGACAGGAAACTGCTTTCCCAACTTTTGACAAACGTGTTATCTGAAAGGATTTGTCTGTTTAGAAGCGGAGATAATGGAGAGAAAGGATGTGACGTTGTTGCAGTAAGTCATAAAGAGCACAACATGACCATATTTATTTACCTCATCAGTCTTTAGTTAGAATTGATTTATTAAAGAATATTAAAGTATCCACTTTGTTTACACTAGCAGTTGTTTAGTAATAAGGTTGCACCTTTTCAGAATTCTTTATTTTCAGTCTGAGGTCAAGACTACTTATTTCTCAGAAACTTTCTGAAAGGGAAACTAGAGTAGTAAGGATGGGTCTTCTGATTTTCGAGATGTTCATTGAAGTTAACCCAGTGAAGCTAATTTTGTTTTTAGCTTTTGCTGTTATATTGGCCATTGTTACCAATCAGTCTCTGATAGTTAGTCAGAGTTGGACTTGAGTCCTGGTTACTTCTGTTTTTCCATTTCTCACATGTTAAAACACGTTCCCTATAAAATGATCAGAGGCTCATATTCTCAGAGTTAAAGGGGTTTTGTTTAGAACAAGTTGAACATTCTAATCTCTTATTTAAGAGCCCTATCAGGGAAGACAGATTTATAGTGTGGAAAGCACCTGTCAGTTTTTAGAGATGGAGAAAAGTACTTTTTTTTCTCGCTAGAAGGTGAAATCAGAGGTTGACCAAGACATGCTAATTGGAACTTGGTATAGTCTCAGTGGGCTCAGTACTTAGAATTCACTTCTTAGAATTCATCCCACTTCTGAATGGGGAATCAGGTAACCCTATGTGTCTCAACCTCATTCCCCTCAGTTTTAAGGTTTTAGCCATTAGTTTGAATAGTTAGAACTCCAGTTGGGACGTTATTTGGGGGAAGAAAAATGACTTTATTAGCATTTGGGAGAGAAGCTAGAGAACATGAGAGTCTTAAAGTCAGGTTGGTGTCAACAATCTGAGTACCTGTTTCTCATTTTTACTTTCACTTCACTATGTTATAGCCAGATCCCTGTTTTCCTAGAACTTGTGTGTGTGTGTGTGTGTGTGTGTGTGTGTCTAAGAGACCATGTTGGCGACTTCGAAAAAGACCTGATGTCTGGACCCTCTTTACACGTTCTCATTTCTGTTGCCTTTTATGGGAATCAACTGGGAAAAGGATTTTGATGAGTATGTCAGAGGCAGAGTGTGAGGTAATAGGGAAAAGATCACTGGGTTCCGGTCCCTGCTGTGCTGTTTATAAGCTCCGCGACCTCAGGCAAATCCTCTAACCTCTCCTAGCCTCTGGGAGATAAAGTGGGTAGGTGAGGGAATCTAGTTCTTTCCAGCTCTTAATTCCTGGGGTGACCTGTAAATAAGCTTTAGGAAAATGTATGAAGAGGAAATCCACCACACAGGCACACACACGTGTATATGCACACACACACACAGCACGTGGGATCTTAGTTCCCTGACCAGGGATCAGATCTGCCCCCTGCTGTGGATTTGCAGAGTCTTAACCACTGGACCGCCAGGGAGTGAATTCCCGAGATTCTATTTTAAATTTATTAGGACAGTTATTATTTAAAGAAAATGTATAGTGAGTTACAAATAAATTAGCTTAATCATCAGTTGCCCCGTTTATATTCATTCCATCAAAACTTGTATGTTGAATTTTCCTAAAGTGAGGTATACATTTAATTATTCAGGATGTGTGCTGTTACTGTTTTGGCCTAGTGAGGCTTATGGGATGGAACTGTCTTTCTGACTCGGAATTGACAGCTTACTGAATTCCCCTTCTAAGGCATCTCCTTTGTCCCTCTTCCCCCAACCCCGCTCCCAACCTCAGCACTTTGTGCATTTATCTTTGGTAATGTCTGTATTCCCTTATCGGACTTTCCAGGTGGCACTGGTGGTAAAGAACCCACCTGCCAATGCAGGAGACGTAAGAGATGCAGTTTTGATCCCTGGGTTGGTCAGAAGGATCCCCTGGAGAAGAGCATGGCAACCCATTCCAGCGTTCATGCCTGGAGAATCTCATGGACAGAGGAGCCTGGTGGGCCACGATCTACAGGGTTGTGAAGAGTCGGACACGACTGAAGTGACTTAGCGTGCACATATTTCCTTACAGGGCTTACTTGGTGGTTCAGTGGTAAAGAATCCATCTGCTATGTAGGAGATGCAGGTTGAATCCCTAGGTTGGGAAGATCCCCTGCAGGAGGAAATGGCAACGCACTCCAGTACTCTTGCCCCAGAAAATTCCATGGTCAGAGGAGCCTCTCGGGCCACAGTCCATGGGGTCACAAGGAGTCTACACGACTTGAGTGAGCACTCATACACGTATTCCCTTACATTTTTGTTTATCTTTCCCAGAGGCTGGAAATTATCTTACTCATCTTTACTTTTCTTATGTAAAACACTCAAGGGAAGATAATATGTGAGGATGTAGATAACAGCAGATCCAAGATGGCCCAGATCTTAATTGGGGTAAGGGGAGAATGTTGGTGTTATATATAGAAATATCTGGCATGCTGGTTTGGGGAGAAGATGATGAATACACTTTTGGACACGCTGGAATCTGTGGCATTGGCAGGACATTGAGATAGACTGTTCAGTAGGCAGCTAGAAATGGTGAATGACATCCTGGAGCGGTCAGAGGATTTGCTCCGAAGAGGTCGGAAGCTCTTCATGAGGTTTATCAGAATGAATCAGGTCTTTGAAAAGGAAAATGAAAAGTGAAGCTAATGGGGAATGCCTGTGTTTAGGAAGCTAGAGAAGAAAGAACAATCATCTAGGCTGCCAGAGGTAATCATTGGGGTAGGAGGTGCATAGTGAGCGGCTTTTATGGAGATAAATGCTCAACTATGCTAAAGCTGCAGAAGGGTTAGGAGAATTAGATGAGGAAATACAGATGATTGTATTAGCCAGTTTCAGTCCTGCTGAATCAGAGGCTGCATTAAAAAGTGATGAGGACACAAACAATGAGGCTTCTTATTTTGAAGGTGATGGGGGGAGAATGGAAGAACAAGGGCAGATTCAAAGGAGTCCTTATTCTTTTACTTTATTATTATTTTTTAATAATAGAGGTTACTGAGAAATCTTCATAGTCCTAGGGAGGCTGAGAAAGGAGGCTAAATAAGATTGTGTTGGCTTGGGAGATTTGGACACAGATTGGATCCTTGGAGGGGAGATAAGGGTGACTTAGAGAAGCAGGATGGTGGGGCTGGTTGGAGAGGAGGGAGGAGCCTTCTCTGAGATGGGAAGAATGGCTTGATTTGAAAAAAATGATTCGGGGAGAGGAAATTGGTGTGGGATTAAAGGGAAAAGAATAGAAAGATGGAAGCATGGGGTTTTGAGACATGTGAAAAGAATTAGAGCAGAAACTACAGGGGATCTTGAGAGGAATTAATGATACAGGAAAGTGATGCTGGTGCTCTGGAGACCAGACCGAGTATGGTCAGCATGAATCTGGAGGGGACACAAGTGTGATGCTTGTGTCCAGGTGTGAGATCAGGGTGTCATACGGGTTGTCAGTGTGAATAACGCCAACCCAAGGACAGCGACTGGACTTGAGGTCAGGGGCCAGGGGTCGGGGGAAGCAAAAAAAGCCAGCCATAAAGTTGAAACATGCTCTGGGGCTTAAGGGCCTCGGTACCCTAGCCTGGCTTCATAGTTTAAGCTGGCACCATTCCTGAGTCCCTTCATATGTGTGTTTAGGAAAGAGGAAAAAAGACGGTCTTATTTAAGGGTTATTGAGGTGGAAATGAAGTATGAGAATACTTGTAAGAATACTAATTAAGAAAAAATGGCATGGGAAAACATTGTTGAAAAACTCCATGAAATGGAAAAATAGCCTCCTCTTCCCCAACCCCAACCCAGTCCCACTTTCCAAGGTGTAACCACTTTTAATATCACTTCAGAACCCAGACGTGCTATTGGAGAAGGAAATGCAGGGTTTTGCTGCCTCGAAGAGAATGGTGCAAATAATAGGACTGACCGGATCCTCTTTAATTTCTTCTATGCTTTCTGTGTTCCTTTTCAGTGTTACTTAGTTGCTGTTGTTTCTCATATTGTAAGTTCTCATTTTCCTTGTATTCTTCTTAAAATTTGGAGTAGTTGTTTTTAAAGATGAGGTGCATAAGAGTTAAACCTCAAGTCCTTCCCTTTCAGAAATGTCTTTATCTCCCATTTGATTGTCATTTCTTGGAATGTAGCTTATTTTGATACTCTGGACACTTTGAGGGTTTGCTTTTTGTCTTTGGAGCTCTGACGTTTTCACCAGGGGGTGTCTAGGTGCTTGTCGTCTCCGTCATTCTGTTTGGCAGTTAGTAGACTCTTTAAATCTGTGTGTATTGGCTGTCCTTCTCCTGGAGCTCAGGGACAGTTTTGTTTTATTATTTCTTCCGTTTCATGAGCTGTGCTTTTAAATCTACTTTGTGTTTGCGCTCTCTCTTTTATTTGCCCTTTTTTAAAAGAGCTGTTTATTCTTAATTTTTATAGACATGATATCCTCTTGAATCTCTGAGCATGCTAGTTAGAATTTTTTAAAAGTTCTCATCAAATTCCTGAAATAGCACCCATTTCCTTTGGGTCATGTTTTACCAGAAGCCTATCTTGGCCTGCTTTTTTTTGTTTCGTTGGGTTTCCTCAGATGTCATTTGTGGTTGTTCACAGCTAACGTGAGTGACTAGGTTAGGTGTGAATAGTTACTAGGCTACTAGGTAACTAGTAACTAGGTGAGTGACTTAGGTTATCTAGACTAGGCAGTTGGTATAGTTTTCTTCTGGAGTTGAATAGGTCTTACTAGGTGTTTACATTTTTATTATGGAATATCCATTAAAAAGAGTATGTATTATGTGTGTACAAAGTTTAAGGAAGAATAGTAAATTGTCTGTGATCTGGTTTAAGAACTAAAACCTTAAAATATCCCTGAAGGCCTGGTGGGCCTGTCCTGTTACTTTCACGTCACCCTTCCATGTAACTATCATCCTGAATTTCCTTACGCGTTCCCTATTTTTGCTTTATTGTTTGTATATAGCCCAAACAAAATAGTATTTAGTTGTTTATGTTTTTGAATTTTAGTAGTGGAATCATCCTATATATATTCTTTTTCAACTTGCTTTTTTTCTTTTTCTCCTTAGCGTTGTTCACGAGGTTATTCTTGCTGATGCAGGTCATTGTAGTTCTCCTTTTCTTTCCTGATGCTCTAGCATTCCTTTGCATGAATTCATCTTAATTTATTAGTTAATTCACCAGCTGGCATGTATTTTAGTTGTTTCTAGTTTTTTCTATTGCGAATGTCATTGTTACGAACATTCCTCCATATGTTTTCTACATTTAAATATACATACATATCTATTTTAAACCTTTAGTCATGGATTTTCAGATAATATATAAAAGTCTAGAATGAAACAGAACAAAATCTCTGGATAGGAAACTCAGTGATTAAAAACTTTTATAAACTTGGTATTTTCCATAGTTCCTTAAGTGGCCTTAATTTTATGTTCTGGAATTTAAAAAAAAAAGCAATTTGATATACATGACTATTTTTCTTTGAAAAATGCAGAAAAGAGTAAGAACTAATAAGACAAATTTGCATTAATAAATGTGGAAAGAATCAGTGCAACTTTGATGTGTTAACTATGATTTTTTGGCAAGCTTAGTGACTTTATAGAATCATTAACAAGTGATTCAAGTAAGTCTATTTGTAAGTACTTCTAGGCTTGAATTATAGTTTTTCTGTCAAGTTTGTATCTTTTGAACTTCTTTTCTGTTATTTTCCTTATTATATACTATCAGTAACTCATGTTTCCTTTGTTAGCATCATGTAGGGTAAAGGTGGAGAAGGCAATGGCACCCCACTCCAGTACTCTTGCCTGGAAAATCCCATGGATGGAGGAGCCTGGTAGGTTGCAGTCCATGGGGTCACTAAGAGTTGGACACGACTGAGCGACTTCCCTTTCACTTTTCACTTTCATGCATTGGAGAAGGAAATGGCAACCCACTCCAGTGTTCTTGCGTGGAGAGTCCCAGGGACAGGGGAGCCTGATGGGCTGCCGTCTATGGGTTTGCACAGAGTCGGACATGACTGAAGTGACTTAGCAGCAGCAGCACAGCAGGATAAAGGAGACCCACCAGAAACTTTTACTGTCTAAGAACAAAGAATACTTTTAAAGCATTGAAATAATTTCAGAGATTTATTATAGATTAATTGAATTTTTGCATTGTGAATTTGGGGGGGTTTTGTTTTGGTTTTAGTGCTAAGGTTTCTCAGATTAAGACATGCCAGGCTTTGATAACGATTTTGGACAGTCTGACTAAATTACAGAGACTTACTTAGGATAACAGTTTTCCTATATGGCATCACTGACTCAGAGCAAATTGAGGCATTCAAGACAGCTGACCACAGAGCTTGGGAAATTTGTATTCAGTTATCATTGACTGGCAATAGAACTGATAAACTTGGCCTCAGACATAATGAGAAATCCATTTTAATTAATTAATGTGGTTGAAGTATAGTTGATTTACAATGTTGTGCCAATTTCTGCTGTACAGCAAAGTGACTCAGTTATATCCATACAGACATTCTTTTTTAATATTCTTTTCCACTATGATTTATCACAGGATATTGAGTATGGTTCCCTGTGCCATACATTAGGGCTTTGTGGTCTGTCCATTCTAGATGTAGTAGTTTGCACCTACCAAACTCCCAGCCCATCCTTGTCCCTCCCTCACTCCCGCTTGGCAGCTACAAGTCTGTTCTTTTCCTGTTTTGTAGATAGGTTCATTTATGCCATATTTTAGATTCCACATACAAGTAATATCGTGCAGTATTCATCCTTCAAGGAGAAATCCATTTCAGATACCTCTGAACTTCGTGGAACAGTTTCGTTTGACTTTCATTTAATGATGCATCCCTCTCTGACAGATGTCACTCACAGGCCTCTGGAGTTTTTTGTCTAAGGCAACTGTCGTTCTTTGAGTATTTCCTGAAGTTCAAAACATGGTAATATATCCATTTATTATGGGAGTTGGTTGAAAATTTCTGATGATCACTGTGGTATTAAATTTGGATAATGGAATTTGGTTAATGTAAGCAGTTTTCCACAGTTGATTTATGAAAGAACCTAAACCTCACTTTTGGAGGAATCCCAGACATCACTTGTACCACCTCTTTGCAACATGTATTGTACAAACTTGAGAAGAATTGGCTATAATGCCAGTTTTATGTCAGGAAGGCCAAGCTTCAGAGTTGAGGTGGATGAAGAAAGTTTCTTGATAATAGTTCAGACTTATGTATGTATGGTTCAGGAGATGAGAAAGTAAAAATTGGGGTTGTGCAGCAACCCACTTAAAGTCCATGTTAACTTCTAAAATGTGAGTGCTTTATTGCTTACATCATCTCCTTTCCATATTTCACCAAACAGAATACTCATGATCTCTCTGTGCTCTCCCATGGCAAAGCCTTTTAGAGATTTTATTTTGGTCTTGGTGAGTATATTCTTGCCGGGAAAATCTGTGGGCAGACAAGCCTGGCAGGCGATATAGTTCATGGAGTCACTAAGAGTCAGACGTGATTGAATGGCAGAGCGCGAGTGTTTATAGAGCAGTGTTAGTTTCCCCCATACAGAATGTTATTCTCTTATTTATTGATTAGTCCCATCTTAATAAGATTTAGAGAGTCTGGAGGAAAAGGTAGGGAGAAAATGACCCAAATATTAGTATTCAATATTTTTGTTATTTTTAGGATAAGTTAGTAAGTGAAAGGGATCCACATGTAGTTGGTTTACATGAGAATCAAAATCCCTAAAAGTGCTTAGGGTGTTAAAAATAGTTGTAATTCCGGTTTGAAATTTGCATCATTGCAGTATAAAAGCTGAACTGATGTACTTAGAGTTGGTGGGGAATTTTTTTTTAATCCCTGGTCACAGATAGCTTCTGTTTGGAGAACAGAGGAAGGCAGACTAAGAGAAATACAAATAGAAAATGTTTGATCCTGTATTGTAGCTTACTGTAGCATTTCCTATTCCCTTAACTTTTGGGCTAGACTTCTACCGGAATTCTATGAACTTGAGTAGTCTGCCTGATTGCCAGTTCTGTGACCTTTTTAGATTTTGAACTTTCTGGAATTCTTTGTACTGTCTATAATATACAGAGTGGGAAGGTAACACACACACACAATTAGGACAAGCTAGAAAATATCATAAATAAAATGGTAACAGCTACAGTTGTTTTGGGATTCATAAATGTGTTTAAGAAGTTCATTTTTTCATCTTTGTAGATGTGTATTTCAGTAACAGGTTTTCATCTCTTCATTTTCCTTCATAAGAGAAAAAGGTTTGATATTCCTGAGTTACCACTCACCTAAAATCTACTGATCTGCTCTGACCTGTGCTGTGTATGGAGTGCTATGTTCCTGCCCACGTCTGATGTGAAGGGAGAGAGACAGACAGCACAGTGGTGACTGACTCAGAGAGATGTAAATGATCTTCTTATACTTGAGCTACAGCCACACCTAGAAACCCTGACAAATAACAGGGCCTGCGTTTGTTATTCCTTACTTGTTAAATCCTGTCCGGATTTTAGTATGTCACATGTGTGTTGTTCATCAGCAAAGTTGAATGATGCTAGAACAATTGCAAGGCTTTAATCAGACTCATGATTACCCGGTTTCTCACTTTGGCCATACAAAGAAAACGAAAGCCATAACCAAGACACATTTCTGGTGGTTTCTGGTATTGTTGGTTCTAGTTCAGTGGTTTCAGTGCCGCAGATCCTACACCAAGAGAGATTTTCATGGGTAAATTCATTAAGGTTAACATAATTTCAGTGTCTGTGGCAAGCTGTTAATGTTTTTTAAAAAACTTTTCCCTCATTATATAAATAATACATGCTAATTAAAAAAAAGAAAACTAAAGAAGAAAGTGAATATTTTCTTAGACGTAACATCTGAATATAAACACTAATACTATTTAAGTTAATTTTCTTCCTGTCGCTTTTCTATTTAGGTATCTTTTTAAAAAATTGAGGTAACATAAAAAAACAACAAAAAAAATTGAGGTAACACAGTAAATTCAATTTAACCTAACAAAAAACTATTTTGAACATTTCCTATTTCATCATTCTTTAAAGACATGACTGAGTAATAGTCCATGGGTTTGGATATTACCATAATATTTGAATATTCACCTGCTGTTAGAATTATAGGTTAAGTTTCAATTTTTCTACAGTAAATGCTTTTAAAGTAAACTGTAAAATTGAATTATAAGAAGAACTTCCTTGGTGGTCCAGTGGTTAAGACTCCAGGCTTTCATAATAAATGATAATGCATTATTTGAGATAATAAAGGACTATTAGGAAAAATAAAAGACTCTGTGCTTCCAATGCAGGGGGCACGAGTTTGATCTCTAGTCAGAGAACTAAGATCCCATATGCCATAGCACCCCTTGATCTTAGTTCTGAATCTTATGCCAGAACCAAGATCCCATAGCACAGGTGGCTCAAAGATTAAAAAAAAAAAAAGAATTATAACAAATACAAAAAAAGAGTCCAAATAATAAGCATGTGGGGCTTCCCCAGTGGATCAGTGGTAAAGAATCTGCCTACCAATGCAGGAGATAGAGGTTTTATTCCTGGCTTGAGAAGATTAACCTGGAGTAGGAAATGGCAACCAGCTCCAGTATTCTTGCCTGGGAAATCCCATGGATCGAGGAGTCCGGCGGGCTACAGTCTATGTGGTCAGAAAGAGTTGGACACAGCTGAGCCCAGAGAGAGCACAGAATGAACATACAGCTTAGAGAATTTGTAGCAGACATTAATTACCAGCATCCAGAAGTTGTGCCCCTTCCCAATTATTACCTCCCCAGAGTTAACCACTGCTGCTGCTGCTGCTGCTTCAGTTGTGTCCGACTCTGTGCGACCCCAGAGACGGCAGCCCACCAAGCTCCTCTGTCCCTGGGATTCTCCAGGCAAGAACACTGCAGTGGGTTGCCATTTCCTTCTCCAAAGCATGAGAGCGAAAAGTGAAAGTGAAGTTGCTCAGTCGTGTCCGACTCTTAGCGACCCCATGGACTGCAGCCCACCAGGCTCCTCCGTCCATGGGATTCTCCAGGCACGAGTACTGGAGTGGGGTGCCATTGCCTTCTCCAGAGTTAACCACTGCTTGTTATCAGTGATTGGTTTTGCCTGTTATGAATTTTACAAATAGAGTCATGTGTGTCCTCCTTAGTGTCTGGCTTCTGTTGCACAGCATTGTGTGTGTCCATTTCGTCCATGTTGTTACTGATACAGCAGTAGCTGATTTTTCTTTTTTTAATTCTTTCTTTCTTTCTTTTTGGTTGCACTGGGTCTTCATTGCTGTGTGGGCTCTTCTCTCGTTTCAGTGAGTGGGGGCTCCTGTCTAGTCGCTTGGTGCGTGCGGGCTTCTCTTACAGAGCACTGGCTGGAGGGTGTGCGGGCATCAGTAGTTGTGGCTTGTGGGCCCGAGAGCACAAGCTCAGTAGTTGTGGCGCACAGGCTTCGTTGCTCCAGGGCATGTGGGGTCTTCCTGGACCAGGGATTGAATCCGTGTCTGCTGCATTGGCAGGTTAATTCTGCTGTTTGTGGACATTTGGTTTGTTTCCACTTTTGGCTCTTATAGATGTTCATCTATGTGTCTTTTGGTGCCATATATTAAATATATACCCGATAGTGGAAATGCTTGGTCATAGAGTTCACATGTTCAGTTTTCATAGATATTATCTGATGGTTTCCCAAAGTGATTATACCAAATTCCCATCAGCAACGTATGAGACTTCCATTTGCTCTTATACATATCAGTGCTTGGTATTGTTAGTTTTCTTATTTTTTAATCATTTTACTAGATGCATAGTAGTAGTATTCCCTAGTGGTTTTCATTTACATTTCCTTGAGGTCTAATGATAGTGAGCACCTTTCCTAAAAGGCCTTTTTGAATATGCTCTTCTGTGAAGTGCTTTTTCATATGTTTTGGAAGTTTCAAAATTGTGTTTACCTTCTTCTTACAGTTTGTAGGCATTCTTTGTATATGCTGAGGATGAGTTCCTTGTTGCACACACTGCAAGTGTCTTCTCTCTGTGCCTTGATGTTTTACTCTTTTAATGGTCCCTCTTGATTACACAGTAAACTTTTAAAAATTGACAGTGTTATTTTGGTAAAAATGTAGACACATGGTATCTTGCCATAGGTCACTTACTTGACAGACAGTGCAGAAACAGAAAATAAACTTAGAAGTTCTGTTATTGTTATGCTGGCCCTTTGTCCAGCATAAGGGCCATGGTTTGCTTTTCCAGCAATGCCAGCTCTCTTACAGATAAATATGGGCCCTTCATTGCAGGAGGGAACCAGCTGAGCCTGTGAATGGATCAGTGAAATTTCTCTTTAACCCTGGGAGACCACTAAAAGCTCAGTCCCTGGTGATATTAGCTTAGTAGAATCATGTATTTGTACTAAGTATTGTACATACAAGTTAATGCTTAAATTGCACACAGTGGCATAAGATCTTGATATGTTTTAATCTATCTGTTTAAAAAGTAGGGTTTGCATAAAAGAGTAAAAGTTGACTTTACTTTTCTCCAGAGTTAGAAGAAAATAAGAGCTGCAAAACCAAAAGTTAAAAACATAGGTACGAGGACAAAAAGACAAGAAGTATTATTTATTTGGTTAAGAACTCAGGTTGGAATTCTAGCTCTTCTGTTAGCTAGTTTTGGCATGTTATTTAGTGTCCTTCAACTTTAGTTTCCTCATATTTAAAATTCAGGTAATAGTGAATCCACCTGATAAGGTTTTTGTGAAAATTAAATGATATAATTAATGGCAGATGTCTTGTGTTTCATAGTGCAAGCTCAGTAAATGTTTATTTACTATTATTAGGAAGTAATAAGGTTAAAAACATCTGTTTATTTGTAAGGACAAACTGAGTTTACAGATGCTTTTGGCAAACCAGAATTTTTAAGAGAGCTAGAATAAAAAAAGATACAAGTAATCCTAAAGTTTTATAAATTCACATATTCAAAAATTGTTTTATTCCAGTTTTCTACTTTTGGGTTCAGAGTCATATCTGAATTTGAAACTGCCTCTCCTGTTTAAGCTTTTGTCCTCTGCAGGTAACTCTTCTAAACAGCATTTGGCTGTAGACACCAGAAGTTCAGTTTATATAGCTTATTAACCACTTCACTTAAAAAAAAAAATCAATTTTTAAAAACCACTTAATACTTGCATTGTTTTTTAAAAAGTTTCTTTTTTTTTTGCTAAAAAATCAATTTCCCTCTGAAAATACAGCCATAATTTGCTTTAAGATGTAGGTGGGAACTCCCCTGGTGGTCCAGTGGTTGCCTTCCAATGCAGCGGGTGCAGGTTTGATCCCTGGTCAGGAAGCTAAGATCCCACATAGTGAAAGTGTCAGTTGCCTAGTGATGTCCAGCTCTTTGTGACCCCATGGACTGTATAGCCTGCCAGGCTCCTCTGTCCACGGAATTCTCAAGGCAAGAAGACTGGAGTGGATTGCCAGTGGCTAAAAAACCAAGAGCATAAAACAAGCAACATTGTGACAAATTCAATAAAAGACTTAAAAAAAACCAACACAACAGCCTTAGAAAAAAAAAAAAAAAGACATATTCATTGTCTCCTAGTTAAGAATTCATTCTGTCCTTTCTGTGATTCGAGATTCCAAAAAGAAAACAAGGTATATCTATAATATCGTATAAAAATGAGATGACTGGAGACTAGGTAAATTTTAAAATATTTTTTTCTGCTGTGAATTTCTAAATGAACAACAGGAAAGAAGAAACTTCATGAATATTATTCTCTATTGTTATGGACTGTCCAGATTAGTGCTTCATAAAAGTTTTTTTTATTACGGAATGTTTCATTTACAACAGGAGAGAGACTAGTGTAACAAATCCCTATGTACCCATCACCCAGTTCAACAATGATCAGTTTATGATCAGTCTGTTCATTTATAATCCTCTTATCTTCCCCCTCCCCATACTATTTTAAATCCTAGCTGTTTTTGTTCATAAATATTTTATTCATAATATTTTGTTCATAAATATTTGTTTATTTTGTTCATAAATATTTTAGTACATATCTCTAGGAAAAAAAAAACCTTAAACAGAAAAATAAAAAGACTCTTAACAAAACCAAAAAAAAGAAAAACAAACCCATTATACCATAATCACCTAAAAAAATAATCTTAGTTTCCCCAAGTATTCAGATATGTGTTCAGAATTTCCCCAGTTGGCCCACTGATTTTTCTTTGTCTGTTTTAAACTGTTTGGATTGGGTAGATCAGTGCTTTTCCGCTGTGGGGCCTTGTTCATGTTCTCTGTGTGCTGTATTTGGACATTGTATTTCAGGTGTGGATGTTTTATAACACTAGGATTTGGAGGTGGGGGACAAGTGCGAGTATAAGAGTCTTAACACCAACGTATGAGTTAGTAGACTGGTCTTGGTTCTGATTATTTGAACACGGGGACAGTAATTAGGGCAAATTGGCCAATAGACAGCTGACTTCTTCCTTCTGTTTCACAAAGGAGTCTCTTCTGCCTCCCTCCTTCCCTGGATGTGTTCAATCTAAATCTAAAGTATTTTATGCTCCCCTATTTTAAACTTTATCCTTACCTGTATTTGGGTCCTTGCCTCATTGTATCATAATTAACTTTCTACTTGCTTTTCTTCCATATCTGAATGTAAACCCCTTGAGGGCAGGTACTTCCTTGTTTACAGTTAACAATTCCAGTACCTAGCACAGCTTAGAGTTAGTGCTTAGTAAATTTTGTGGAATTATAACTAGGTTTCCCTTATGAAAATTAATTGTTACAATTTATTATAAGATTTCAGATCTATTATAATATTTACCTCTTTGTATTAAAATAAGTCATGATGACTGAAAGTCTTCTATGTTGGCCATTGCCCTTGGCCTTGTACATGAATTTTCTCTAATCCTTATAGTAACTAATGGATGGAGAGAATCCCCATTTTGTATTTGAGGAAACTGAAGCTCAGGAGGTTTGTTTGTTTTCTGAAGGCTGTACGTGTCCATGCCTCAGGCTTTTAAGCCAGTGCTTTTTCCATTACATCACATCCCCTAAAAGGGTTGATGTGTCTGTGTTGGGGAGAGACTGATACGAAACTTAGGGTACTGCCTTTGCCTCCCGAAGTAGTATTCGAAAAGAGTAGGCAGGACCAGTCAGAGGCCAGCTATCAAGAAGGCTGTGTACAAAGTTTCCATGAAGGGACTAGGGAGACAGGATATAGACTAGGAAATAAATTGGGAGAGTCAGGGCAGGAAAAGCTGCTATAGGCTGGAAGGGCTGGAGTAAATAGGCTGGAGAGGCACAGATAGAGCACGAAGAAGGTACAGGCACGTCACTGTCTGGTTTGAGTCAGATCTCACAAACGTGGAGTTCCTTTAGAGCAAGCCTCCTTAAAGCACAGTTCTTGTTGGGCTAGGGGTGGGTCCTCTTAGAAACACCAACCTGAGCAAAGCCTGGGAGCCAGGAACCAGGGAAGCCTAATTAATATTCTAAGCTGATTTTATGGTGCCTGACATGTACTTAATACAGGCCTTTGAATCAGTGATGAATTTATTTCTGATCTTTTAGAGTTGCTGACATGGAAGAGATGCTGAGAACACTGTCATTTTGTAAAAATACATTTTATGTTCAATCGGCAATGTTCAAAAGAGGAAAAAATAGCTCAGTTTGAGATTTGGGGCAGAAGATTGGGAGAAATACTGAGAAAGGGAAGGGAAGTCCTCTCATAGATTTGGGACTAAACAGAAAGAAGGGGCGAGATAAAGTTAATGAAGTTAATGGCGTGGTACTTGGTTGTCAATATAATTAAATTCAGTAAATCCCTATTAATGTGCCAAGATGGGCTTCCCATGTTGCGCCAGTGGTAAAGAACCTGCTTGCCAGTGCAGGAGACGTAAGAACCGTGGGTTCAGTCCCTGGATCAGGGAGATTCCCTGGATGAGGGCATGGCAACCAGTACTCTTGCCTGGACAGTCCTAAGGACAGAGGAGCCTGGAGGGCTACAGTCCATAGGGTCGCAAAGAGTCAGACACGACTGAAGTGACTTAGCATGCACACAGTGTGCCAAGACAGTGTGCCAGATCCTGTGCAAGGCTAGGGGTACATTAGATTAGCTCCCTCTTTGGGAATCCCCAGTCTCAACTAGAAGAAGACGCACACAGCAGTTGACAACCCCTATCAAATGACAACCCTCACAAATGGTGCTGTTGTGAGAAATACCAGGGAAGTTCTGTTATTAGTTAGAGTTAGGTTCAGCTGAGATAGACAGGAAGCCCAAATTAACAGTGACTTAATGTGAGATAGAAGTTTGCTAGGTGGCCTGGGACTTGTGTGGTGTTTCTTGGTGTTAGAGTATCCGTGTTCGTGTTCCACCATGGCTGTGCCCAGCTTCATGGTCTGAGATGGAGCCTCTTCTTTCAGGCAGTGGGATGGGGAAAGGAATGAAGAGGAGGCATAGAGCTGTCTCATGCAGAAGGTCCATGGACACTTGGGCTTACATTACATCGGTGAGAGCTTCATTATGTAACCCCTGTTGTTAGCTAAAAACAGGGCTCCTACCCATGTGCTTGGTTAAAAATGAGAGTTCCCTAACTTAGATGAGGAGGGTGAATTGTGCAGAATAGCTAACAGGCTCTGTCCCTGGAACCAAGTTTTACCTTTTGGAGAAAAGGAGGCTCAACCTGAGACTTGAAGATAATGGGAGTTAGCCAGGTGGACAAGATGAAGGAAGGCAGAGGGAGGCATGGGGATGGAGGAGACATTGGCCATTCGTGGAGCTTCAGGTCTGAGGTTTGAGTCAGCATTGGCTAGCTAAAGGGGAGTGGCCTCTGGTGAGCCTGAAGAATCGGTAAGAGCCGTGTGTGTCATTTTAATGAGTCTGTGTTTCATTTTGTAGTAGGTGAGAGCCCTTGAGGAATTTCAAGCAAAGGAGTGATTTGTTGAAATTTCTAGGTTGGAAGGGTAGCCCGTGTTATTTAAAAGATAGATTTTGGGTATGGATTTGAGTTTGAGTAAACTCTGGGAGTTGGTGATGGAGAGGGAGGCCTGGCGTGCTGCAGTCCATGGGGTCGCAAAGAGTGGGACAGGACTGAGGGACAGAACTGAACTGAAGCTCCTTTTAGCTCCAAGACCACTTACAGTGGTCTAGGGGAGAGCTACTAGTGGTCTATTTTTAGTTCTTCAATCCTGCCAAAATCTTTCTTCTTTGTCCTTCCCTCCCTCCTTTCCTCCATCCCTTTCTTTCTTTCTTTTTTTTTGTTCCTCAGTTTAAAAAAATCCCATAGATCGAGGAGCCTGACAGGCTACCGTTCATGGGGTCGCAAAAGAGTCGGACATGACTTAGCAACTAAACACATGAGTACCTACATAATAGTCTTGATTTTGCCTTTGGTCAGTAAAGCCTAAAATATTTCCTTTCTGACCCTTTAAGAAAAAGTTTGCTAACCTCTGTATTTATCATGCAAGATATATGTAATACTTTGCATGTCTTTAATAAGCTTCTTAAGGACAAGGACTGAATCTTGTTTATTTTTCTGTTCCTGTGGTCTAGGAAGATACTTGGTATATGGAATCCGCCTGCAATGCAGGAGACCCCGGTTCGATCCCTGGATCAGACAGATCCTCTGGAGAACGGATAGGCTATCCACTCCAGTATTATTGGGCTTCCCTTGTGACTCAGCTGGTAAAGAATCCGCTTGCAATGTGGGACACCTGAGTTCGATCCTTGGGTTGGGAAGATTCCCCTGAGGATGGGAAAGGCTACCCGCTCCAGTATTCTGGCTTAGAGAATTCCATGAACTGTATAGTCCGTGGGGTTGCAAAGAGTCGGATACGACTGAGTGACTTCATGTGTGGTCTAGGAGAATACTTGGTATATGGTTTAGGGGTTCAGTGAACAATTTTGGGTGGACAAATAGTGTCACACAAAGTTATTTTAAAATTATAATTTACTTTTATAATATCTTGGCTTTTTTGCTTTATCTAGTTAAACATTTTGTATACAAGTATGAATTATGTAACTTTCAGAATTTCTCTACACTTTAAAAAAAAGACTGACAGAATCTACTTATGGAACACCTTTTTAATAGAGAGAAAAATCAGAGTACAGATAAAGGAAGATTTATTGAGGAATTTACTGAGAAGAAAAGCAGGATCCCCCCTCATGATTTGGCAGTTCCTTCTATGGAAAAGATCTGAGTACAGTGGGACATGGTGGGCTGCCGTGCGTCTGTCAGCTTTGTTTCCACTCTGTACTGATTCCATCATCTTACCCTGTCCTAGGCCAGCCAGATGTGCTTCCTGTCTCAAACAAGATGAAAACAGTTCATTGTGTGTGCACACTTGTGCAAATAGGCACAGACATAGCAAAAGTTAGTCCTGCCCTTCAGGAAATACCACGAACTAGTATTAAATGAGAGGCAGCATGGTTTACTGCAGGGATGACATACAGTTTTAGATAGTTACTCCTTCCTGTCAATTGGAGGTGCGTGTCATGGAGAATTCTGAGATCGTGCCTAGGATCACTGAATAGATAGATCTACTTTTGTTGCAGGAAGAGGACATGTATGTCACACGTTCACCTTCAGGTATCTCCAGCCCTTATTTTTAGGCAAGTTATTTGTGGGTCAGAGGTTAAAGCGTCTGCCTCCAATGCGGGAGACACGGGTTCAATCCTTGGGTCGGGAAGATCCCCTGGAGAAGGAAATGGCAATCCATTCCAGTATTCTTGCCTGGAGAATCCCATGGACGGAGAAGCCTAATAGGTTACAGTCCACAGGGTCGCAGAGTCGGACACGACTGAGCGACTTCACCTTCACCTTATTTTGTTCTTCAGGAGTCTCAGTTTTCTTATTTGGAAAATGAGTTCAGTAATACCTTCTTCACATACTTGTTAGGATTAAATACGGTAATGCATGTAAAGCATCCCTGCCAGTGTTTTGCAGATATTCGGTGCCTAACAAGGGTCGGCTCTCAAATAGGGATACTTGAGAACCAAGAATGATCCCATCTTGGCCCTGTGTGTCAGTTTTCAGGGGCTAATGTAGCAGGCAGTGGAGAAAGAATCTTTAAGTGAGATGTTGCTTTTGATCTTACAACTGATTTTATGTATAAATAATTTAGAAATGCATTATTTACAAAACAAAAAAGATGCCACTTCCTATTTGTCTTTATTCCCCACTTTACTGAAGCTGCTTATTCAAAGGTTAACAGTTTACCTTGCCTTTTTTTACTCTCCTCCCCCATTGAGGTTCATGGCACTGTTAACCACAAACTTAGTTGAAGCCCTTTCATTTCTTGGCTGTAGTGAAAACACCACTTTCTAAACAATTTCACTCCCTTTTTGGGGAGGAAGGGGGTGTCCTTTTTATAGAAACGACAAACTTCTATGTTTAACCATTGATTATTAATTTGTTTGGTAGTTACAATTAAAGTTTGGCTCAAAAGGTTGAAAGATATCTAGGAAGTAATAATTTCCCAGTGCAATTTAGTGATGACTTTACAACACTAGACAGGAATCACTTAACGCTTAATGGGAGTGTTAATTGGTACCATCTCTTTTAGAAGGTGATTTGGCAGTAGCTCAGAGCAGGGTTAATATCTTGTGACTTGGGATCTAGCTGTTGCATGCCTAGCAGTCTCTTGCACAAGCATAGCAACGAGGACAGTAAAAATATATCTTGTAAAATATTAATCTAAGTATTAATATTACTTTAAGAGCAAAAGTGGGAAACAAACTAAATAGAAAAATAGTGAAATTGTGGCTCATCTTTGCTATTCATTCTTTAAAAGAAATGAGTTATACATGTGCTGAGCTAAGAAATGTCTGATAAGTGAAAATAATCAGGCTGTGACACGTATGTATAACAGAATTTCATTGTTGTTTAAAAAGAGAGTGTACATATTAAATGTTTGTATAAGCATAGAAAAAACACTTTAATCTTAATGGTGATTTCCTTTGGAATTGGGCTTAGAGAGACAGAGTAAGGAACTTGCTCTTCTTACTGTGGTGGATAATTATGGGTGACTTTTGCATTTTTTGTGTGTCCTTTCCAGTGATTTTCAAATAAAGCAACCTTAAGAAAAAAGAAAATTAATGGAGAACAGTAAGGGAGGGGCACAGATGCAACTAGCTACTCATAAAAAAGATGCCCTTTAAAATTCTGTGTATTTATATACATACTCCTGTATACATGTACATAAATTTGTGCAAACAGCGTTAGTACAGTTGGACATTCAATTAAGCTACAAGATGCATTGTACTACTTGCATTTTGAAGTGGAAGACACAAAGAAGTGTTTTTCAAACATCGCAGTGTACAGGAACAGTTCTTCAGTTCTTTAAGAAGTGGCTGGATTTGTTCTGGAAATGTGTAATTTTCTAGTGTGGCAGTAATATATGTTCAGGTTTCCTCAGTGCAAGTTACAGCTTGTTCATGTCTCTTAGTTAAAGTTTAAATTTTATGGTAATTAACCAACTGCATGATGACCTTTGAAACAGAGCAAAGAAAGGACTCCAGAGCGACGAGACTCTCAGTGCAGCCACTCCAGTTTGGGCTGTAAATTGGGATTCTCTCCCACTGAGCGAATCAGGGATGAGAGTGGGGGCTGTTAAAGAAGCTGTATGGTTGGTTGTTTATGATTTCCGGTTTAAATTTATTTCATAGTGATCTTTATATGTAGAAGTTTTTAGCTTATGTCCCTGTGCTCTTAATTTTGTTTCCTTCTGAATAATTTTTAAAGAATTGAATCTTCTGACCTGTTCCTTTTTTAATATGGACATTTAAGATCTGCATGTAACAAAGGAAAAGTCCTGTTCCAGAGATAATAATCAAAATACCTAGTTCTATCAGATTTGGGGATTTCCTTCCCTTCCCTTAAGTGTCACTGGCAATGTTAGATTTTATAGAGACTCTTTAGTTTGCAGGTATCAAGGCTTCTGTTTTCCTCCTTCAGTCCCCCGTCAGCCCTCTGAATAGCAGCCGTATACTGTGCTAGCTCTTTGCTTAGTGACGGCAGAGGAGATGCCTAGAAACTGAATTTTGTTTGTTAGGCCTGGCTAGTTTTGTGTGTAATGGATAACATTAAGTTTTTAAATTTTTGATGATATCTCCTGGGTTTTAAATTTGGTATTAGTAGTGGTGTACTTGTAGGACCAAATTTTTTTTTAATTGGAATATAATTATTTTACAATGTGTTAGTTTCTGTTGTACAACATCGTGAATCAGCCATGTGTATACATACATCCCCTCTCTTTTGAGCCTCCGTCCCATCCTCCCATTCCACCCCTCTAGGTCATCACAGAGCACCAAGCTAAGCTTCCTCCAGTTTGCTTTTTGAGACTTGAAGTTTCTTGCAGATTTGGCCAGTTTCTTCATTGATTTTTTTTTTTTTCTTTTCTCCATTCATCTTTTTCATGAGACTGTGACATTCACAAGCGAATCAAGAAATTGAACTACTCAGAATCTAAGTATGACTATTTCATGAGAGAAATCTACTCAGAAAGAACAAGTAACCTCTAAAATATTCTTTATAATCATTACTATATTACTAGGTCTAAAAACGTTTACCATATCCTAGGATTTCTGAGGGGAGTGGTCTGGATAACCTAACAGGTTTCTCCATCTCTCATGATTCATTTTATCTTAGTGAAAAATTGCCTTAAACATAAGGGAGTGAATAGAATCTGGTTCTGCCAGATTTGCTTTTGGCTGTGCTGGTTCTTTGCTGCTGCGTGGGCTTTCTTCAGTTACTACGAGTGGGGGCCACTCTCTGGTTGTGGTGCAACGGGCTTCTCATTGCGGTGGCTTCTCTTGCTGCTGAGCGCGAGCTCTAGGGTGCGTGGGCTTCAGGAGTGCCTGGCTCCCAGGCTCTAGAGCACAGACTCAGTAGTTGTGGCGCATGGGCTTAAGTTGCTGTGCAGCATGTGAGATCTTTCCTCATCAGGGATTGAACCCGTGTCTCCCACATCAGCCGGCAGATTCTCCACCACTGAACTACCAGGGAATCCCCGAACCAGATTCTAAGCCGTGCTGCTTCTGTGGGAAAGGAGTGATAAGTCAGTCAGTGCTTATTGTGACTGTTAATCTATAGGCAACACATTGGCCAAGTTTGTGCAGTTGGTAAACGCTGCGTAGGCCGGCGACAGGTGCTGCCTACACACATCTCAAAGCAAGTGACAAATTGCTGTTTTCCTAGGGATTCCATTTAGCTACCAGTTTAAGGTTTATCATTAGTGTTTTCAGCACACAGTATATTGAGGACTAGATTCTGTCGTATCTTTGTTTTGAAGTCTGTAGTCAAAGCAGCTTACATAATGTATATATTAGCAATCACTTCTGTTTATCAAATACCTACCTGCTTTGTGCCAGACACTGTGCTAAGTGCTCTATTTATATTATTTCTGTGAAAACCTTGCAAGATATGTATTGTTATTTTCATTTACACATGAGAATTAAACACTTGGGCCTTTCGTCAAGCTTCCTTTTGGTCAACTTTTGTATTCTTTCTCTCTCTCTCTTTTAATTACAATGTTGGTGGTGGTGGTTTAGTTGCTAAGTTGTGTCCGGCTCTTGTGACCCCATGGACAGTAGCCTGCCAGGGATTCTGTCTATGGGATTCTCTAGGCAAAAGTACTGGAGTGGGTTGCCATTTCCTTCTCCAGGGGATCTTCCCAACCCAGGAATCAAACCCAGGTCTTCTGCACTGCAGGCAGATTCTTTACCGACTGAGCTATAAGGGAAGCTCCCAGTGTTATTGAGATATAATTTTGTTCTTGTTCAGTCACTCAGTCATGTCCAGCTCTTTGCAACCCCATGGACTGTAGCCTGCCAGGTTCCTCTGTCCATGGGATTTCCCAGACAAGAATACTGGAGTGGGTTGCCATTTCCTTCTGCAGGGGATCTTCTTGACCCAGGGGTTGAACTCATATCTCCTGCATCTCCGGCCACTGGCAGACAATTTCTTTACCACTGAGCCGCCAGGGAAGCCCTGGTGATGTACCTTACATGGAGATGTAATTTACATGCCCCCAAAATTCACACTTTTAAAGTAATTATACAATTAATTTAATGTTGTTAACTGTTTTTACAAAGTTGTGCAGTCTTCAACATTGTCTAATTTTACGGTCGTTTCAGCATTCCATAAAGAAACGCCAAACCATTAAAAATCATTTCCCGTTTCCCTCTTGCCTTGCTCTGGGCAGTCACCAAATGTTTTTTTGTCTTTATGGATTTGCTTATTGTGGAGTTTTCATATAAATGAAATAGTAGTATGTGGCCTTTTGTGACTTCTCTCACTTATGCTTTTTTTTTCCCCAAATATGTATTAATTTTTGGCTGTGCTGGGTCTTCGTTGCTGTGTGGTCCACAGGCTTCCCGTCGCAGTGGCTTCTCCTCTTGGGGAGCACAGGCTCTAGGGCGCTTAGGCTTCAGCAGTTGGGGCACGTGGGCTTTGTTGCTCCTTCCTCTGCCACATGTGGGATCTTCCCGGATCAGAGATTGAACCTGCATCTTCCTCATTGGCAGGTGAATTCTTGACCATTGAGCCACCAGCCACCCTTTCTTTTTAAGGTATCAAATATTACATCAGACAGGGAGTTGATTCAAAAGAATAAAGCAATAAAAATGTGATAATAATCCTTTTATTATTATTGAGTAATGTGGTATTTTGAATGTGTATTAATAGAGTTCCCAGATGACTGATACTTAACCATAAACACATTTTAAGAGCAGAATCTATTTAAATTTGAGTCACGGATGATGGCAGTCAACCTAAGTTGCATGACATATTTCTCTAATTTCTTAAACATAGCATAGTTTAACCTTTTATTAATAACCTGGGGTTCATTATTTTGAATGTCTCTTGCCCTGTACTGTATATTACGGTGCTGTCCTTGGGCATTGGACGTGTGAAAGTTAGTTCATCTCTGTACTGAATGACTTCTGATTGTTTTGCTTTTCTGCTACTTCTGTGTGAGATCAGTTCACTTACTTTAGATTTGAATTTGGTTAAATGTTTCCCTATACTGAGCAATGCATACTCATTGGAAAAGTGAAAAATCACGGCTCTGCAAAAACAAGATGAAAAACTACCCATGGACATACCACAGAGCAAACTGTTGTTAATATTTTAACCCTAAAGTCAGACACACATGCACACAGCCACACGTGCACAGGGATATATCCGTGTATGTAAGGACTTAATACAGTTTTATATCTATGTCTTTTTCTTCCTTTTTATCTTTTTGCCAAATGGAATCATACTCTTTTGTAATCTGCTTAGCAGATACTTGTATAGGCAATCAGGGATGCGGAAATAAATCTACTAATAGATAAAACACTGGAGGTGGGTGTGGGGCAGAGTGGTAAGTTCTATTGAAAGGACACTTAATAATCTGTTTTTCAGAATCATTTTCAATAATTGCATGCTATTTCGTAGTATGCTTATAACATATTTAACCCGTCCCCCATTCTTGGACACTTAGGCTATTTCGGTTTTTGAACTTTTAGAATCAGTTCCCGTGCCCTGCCTGCCTGCTTCTCTAGTCCTCCGTGGGTCCTGGAACAAGTTGCGTATCTTTACATCTCTGTTCTTTGGCACAGTTCACTTCTTTTGCCATTCTTAGCTTTTCTGTCTGACTTGGGTGACTCCTTCCCGTATCAGCTCCCTCCTGGCGCTGGGCTCAGGTGTCTTTCCTATGCCGCCTCTCCGCTCCTTTTCTCAGCCCTCCTGTAGTGCTATTCTCTGCCTTGCTTGTCTGCCTCTTTCATTAGACTGTGAACTCTGGACTATGAGCTCATTGTGGGCAGTGTTGGCATCTTCTCTCTCCTGCTATGTCTATTCGTGTTTTTATACAGGTGTTTTTTTCTGTCTTCATTTTAGGAATCAAATTCTACCTTCTCTATTCTAGTACAGCACTTACACCTATAAGTTTAGAGCTTACCATGTACTGCTTGGTCTTATGGTTGAGAGCCCAGTAAGTTTTCCCCCGAACTTGTCAGTTCTGGGACAGGAGTGCAGTCTCATTCATCTTTGTCACCCCTAAAGAACCTAGGGCAGTGCCTTGTAAGCAGCCAGGAAAGTTTGTTTACAGTGAATTGATCATATGCCCCAGAGGGCCTGTGTTATTCATTAGGCCTTTCCTCCATGCATCTTTTCTTAACCACTTATTTGCTTGTTACCCACCTAAGCTTTTTTTGTGTGTGCTAATAACACATGTCATAAAATTTACCACCCTAACCATTTTTAAGCGTACATTTCTATAGTGTAAGTACATTGTATTGTTGTGAAAGAAATCACTAGAACTTTTTCATCCTGCAAATCTGAAATTCTCTTCCCATCAAACAATTCGCTCTTTTCCTTCCTCCTGGTTACCAGTCACTGGTAACCTCCATTCTACTTTCTATTTCTATGGGTTTGACTGCTTTAGGTACCTTATGTAGGGGACGTCCCTGGTGGCTCAGATGGTAAAGAATCTGCCTGCGAAGTGGGAGACCCGGCTTTGATCCCTGGGTCGGGACGATCCCCTGGAGAAGGGAATGGCTACCCACTGCAGTGTTCTTGCCTGGAGAATCCCATGGACACAGGAGCCTTTATGTGAGTAAAATCACGCAATATTTGTCTTTTTGTGACAGGTTTCTTTCACCTTAGTATAATGCCCTCAGGGTTCATCCGTGTTGTAGCATGTGCCACAGTTTCCTCCCTTTTTAAGTCTAAGTAATATTTCATTTTATTCATGTATGTTGCATTTCCTGTATTGATTCATCAGTGGACGTTTAGGTTGCTTCTGCATCTAGGCTGTTGTGAATGATGCTGCAGTGAACATGGGTGTGCAAGGTCTCCTCTTTGGGACCTTGCTTTCAGTTCTTTTCGCTGTGTACTCAGAAGTGGGATTACTGTATTATATAGTAGCTGCACATTTAATTCTTTGAGTAATCACCATACTGTTTCCCATAGCAGTTGTACCATTTTACGACTTCCACGAATAGTGTACGGGTGTTCCAGTTTCTCTGCATCCTTGCCAGTGCTTATTTTCCGTTTTCTTTATTTTACATATAGTGGTTTGTATTTGAAGTCACTGTGTTTTTGGTTTGCATTTCCCTGATCATTAGTGATGTTGAGCCTGTTTTCATATCCTGTTGGCCATTTATTATTTCAGAAAATATTTATTTTTATTTTTGGCTTTGCTGGGTCTGGTTGCTCTGTGTGGGCCTTCTCTAGTTGTGGTGGGCAGGCTTCTTGTTGTGGTGGTTCTTCTTGTTGGGGAGCACAGGCTCTAGGGCATTGCACTTCAGTAGTTGTAGCGCGTGGGCTGAGTAGTTGCGGCTCACCAGCTCTAGAGCGCAGGCTCAGTAGTTGTGGTGCTCAGGCTTAGTTGCCCTGTGGCATGTGGGGTCTTCCCGGACCAGGGATTGAACCAGTGTCCCGTGCATTGCAAGGTGGACTCTTAATCCCTGGGCCACCAGGGAAGGCCCCTTGTTGGCCATATTATCTGTAGGGAAATATCTAATCAAGTCCTTTGCCCATTTTTTTGATCAGGTTATTCGATTTTTTAGTTGTTGAGTTGTGGGAGTTCTTTATATAGTCTGAATATTAACTCCTTATTAGATCTATGATTTGTAAATATTTTAAAAATTTTAGCTTTATAACTGACATAAAAAATTGTAGGATATTTAAAATATACATTGTAGTAATTTGAAAGCATATATGTTGTGAAAGGATTTGCCCCTCTGGTTAATTTGAACGTAATTATCACTTTACATGTGCATGTATGCATTTCATTAATTAATTTTTCTGGTGAAAGCATTTAAGTTCTCTTTTAGCTAATTTCAGTTATATAGTACAGTGTTATGAGTTGTAGTCACCAGGTTTTACGTTAGATCCTCAGACCTTATACGTCTTAGAGCTGGAAGTTTGTGTCATCTTACCATCTCCCCTATTTCTTCCACCTCACAGCCTCTGGCAACCACTTTTCTGCTGTCTGTTTTCTGTGAGTTTGACTTTTTAAAATTCCACATATAGGTGATACCATGCAGTATTTGGGTTTCTTTCTGACTTAACTCACTTAGCATAAGGCCTGCAAGGTCCATCCATGTAGTGGCAAAAGGAGATTTGTAAATATTTTCTCCCATTCTGTAAGGATCACCTTTCTCTAGCTCCCTAGGGATTTCCTTTGTTTTTGTGTTACAGACTCTGTTTTCTGGGTTCCATGTCTTCACCTTTTTGAGTTTTACTCCTTAACTTTGGCTGAGTGCATCTCTGAAGGGCATCTCTACATGCATCTTGTTTTTCAGTATGAGGCCTGCCCCCTCAGCTGTGCTGGTGTACCTTATTCTAAAGATGCTCTGTTTTGCCTTCTAGATAATAAATCTGTAGTCCCTGGGTCAGGAGAATCCCCTGGAGAGGGAAATGGCAACCCACTCCAGTAGTCTTGCTTGGAAAATCCCACGGACAGAGGAGCCTGGTGGGCTACATCCCATGGGGTTGCAAAGAGTTGGACATGACTGAGCGACTAACACACAGTCTTTTCCTAGGGTGAAGAAAGGGCATTCTCTTGGTTTCGTGGAGGAAAGGAGAGGTCTGTGAGTCTAACTTTGCTTTAAACAAACCTTCAACAAATCTTCCTGTTTGAAACCTACTTTTACCCCCATTTCCAGAGGGAGCTGATCCAGCCCGTCCCTGAGCCTTTCAGACTTTCACAGTGTAAGTTGCCCTGCTTCCCCGTTGCCACTTAGGATGCAGCTTGCTTGGGTCTGCTCAGTCACCTACCATTTATCCACCTGCTTTCCCAATGTAAAAATTTTGTTGCTGCTGTATCTTCAGTCTTTTTTTCCCTTGTGGGTTAGAGTTTAATTTTTTCCCTGTCACTGTCACGTAGTGAGGTTTGCAGGGGCCAGGCACCCCCATTCTGCTGTCTCTGACTGGAAGTTCCCTGAACTGTCCTTTATCTCAGCTTTTTTTCTCCGGCTGGTCTTTTTTTCTGCTTGTCACCTCTGACTTGTAACTTTACCCTCACTTGTTCCATTGCCAGTCATCCTTTCTTTTGTTTAAGCCTTCTTTTGATGTAGACCATTTTTAAAGTCCTCATTGAATTTGTTACAGTATTGCTTCTGTTTTATGTTTTTTGGCTGCCAGCACATGGGATCTTAGTTCCCTGACCAGGGATCAAACCCCATGGCTTGGAAGGTGAAGTCTTAACCACTGGACAACCAGGGAAGTCCCTCTGTCATCCTTAATATTTATTTTTTCCAGCTTACTTGACTTTTTATCTTTTGTTGTTTCCTTTTACCCTACGCTTCTTTGGCGCCTCTTGATCTCCTCCTTTTCTAGGTGCCTCCAACTAAGCAGAGTAACCCTTCTCTCCCTTTGCTTCTTGGCAGGTTCCCTTCTAAGCAGTATGCGTGCATGCATGCTAAGTTGCTTCAGTCATGTCCAACTCTCTGTGTCCCCATGGACTGTAGCCCTCCAGGCTCCTCTGTCCATGGGATTCTCCGGGCAAGAATACTAGAGTGGACTGCCATTTCCTCCTCCAGGGGATCTTCCCCACCCCGTGGTCGAACCTGCAGCTCCTGCATTGTGGGCGGATTCTTTTCCCCTGAGCTACCTGGGAAGCCCTCTCCCCAGTATGCAGAACACCAGTCAAAGCCTGGTTCTAGCTGCATTTTATTAACTGTTCAAGAAATTATTCTGAACAACACAGTGTTCACACACTGTGACCACACACACATCTTTAGAAATTAAATCTTTGTTGACTTAGTGCATGTCCGGACTTTGCTTCTCTCTCATTCTTGGTGCCTTTTATTCTTCATGTCTCTGACTTTCATCTTTATACTGACTACTCATCTTTTGATATGTCTTCCTCCTTGAGGGTTTAGGCAGACTCACATAGAATAAACATTATGAATAATAGAACTAACATTACAGTAGGAAGGCTGAACTTATTGTCCCAAATGATAATATATATTGTGAGACTTCCTGAATTGCTAAGTCTTGGTTCCTTATTTATAAAATGGGAACAGTAATCTCATCCTTTATGGGTGAGATTTGGAACTTCATGGTACTTTGAGAGACAAATGAGATGGATTGAGCAAAACTGTCTGGGGAGCTCTGAAATGTAATTTTTGTCCCCGTCTGGCCTCCTGCACGCAGTCCAGGTAGAGGTGCGGGAGCTGCTTTCCCAAGGGGTGTGTGTGGGTACCAGTGAGACTTAGTAGATCCCTGGGGGACATGCTGTGGTTTGGGTGACCTCTCTGCTTTTGGGTGGAAGCCATTGCTGCCCTGTGCTCGTAGCTTGGCAGACGTGAAGCATCGGTCATACCATTCTTGGCAGGGACGCTGATGTTCTCACAGCGGTGGCAGGGCCTCCCTAGGCAGCGGACACTACGAGGAGCGCGCGATGGTGGCTGTCTCCTGCTGAACTGTGGCTCCCGGGCCGCTCTAGGGGAGATAGGCCCCGAGGGCTCTGCTGGAACCCATGGAGGGCAAAAGCTAACAAAAACGTACTGCCATTATTGTGCATTGTCTGCTTAGCCCTGGAAGAATATAGTTATGTAAACTTTGTGAATCTTAGTAAATGGAGTCTGGCATTCTTGTTGCTTTTTCCTAAGGTTGAACTTGCTTTTGCCTCTCTGCCGTATAATTGGCACACTGATTTGTTCAACTTTTTTTTTTTTAAAGAAGAAAAACTAAGCACACAAATTGTAGTGTTCTAGATAGTAAAGAGTGAGCATCAACACAACCCAATATAAATTGTCACAGATTTCAAGATGTATAGGGTTTCATGAAATGAATTAACTCAATCTAGTTCAAAAACTTCTGGAGATTGCATTGTTTTATTAATCTCCTTTATCCTTAGAGACAACACATAGAAAAAATTAAATAGTTCTAATACGGCAGCACTGGCTAAGGACAGCAAGGTGATTTAAAAGCTTCTGTGCTTCCGCCAAGGGTGTAATTGAGAATTATACACTCCTAGGATTGAAAGGAACCTTGGAAGTTCTCTGTTCTGACATTTTTTATAGATGTGGAAATTGAGGTTCTGAGAGGTGGGGTCGTTTGCTTGAAGTCACGCAGTTGGCAGCGCTGTATTTCTGAACTTGTTTTCCACCAATGAGGAGTATCTCAAGAACAGTTTGAAGAGCTTCCAGTCAGAAATGGCTAAATTAATATGCCTAACAACCTCTGTTCTTTATCACACTTCAGTTAATGACAGTAAAGGGAAAAAAAATTCAGCAGTAACTCAGGATAAAACAGAACTGCAGAAGAGACAACAGGAGCAAAATTCTGAAATGTGGAAAGCAGGTGGGTGACAGCTGACTGAGCAGCCCTGGGAAGGCTGAATCCTGCGTGGCAGTGGGGAAACAGGCGATCTCCACTGTGAAAACCCAGAAAGCTCGGGGATGGGCTTGATCAGTTTCCTCTGGTGATGGGAGTAAAAGTAGGTTACAAACAGGAAGAGTCACTGAAAGTTTGCCTAAGAAAAGTTGATACTCACAGATCCTCTCCCTCCCTGCAGCCAAGAGAATTCTTCATCCTAGCAGAAGACTATAGATATATTTCCTAAAGAGGGTGAAATAGAGGGTCTTTAGAATGGGAGATGTCAGGCACAGTTGAGGGCAAAGGGAGCACACTGTGAAGGCACTTTCTGCTCGTGTATAATTTCTCTCCATAGCCAGTATCATGTACCAACGTTGATTTAGTTCCAAATGTGCAACACAGATAATTAGATGACCCCTAACCCCTACCCTGGAAAAGGACAAACTTCTTATTAACTGGTCTCCCACTGGGTGAATCATTTAGGTTTTTGGATAACATTTCATTTTTCCTTTTCTTTCCTCTCCTGTAACTTAGAAGTTAATATGCACAGAAGAGAAGAGGATGTAAGGAACTATAAGAAGTTGCAGAGTAAATACTTCCTGGGTATACTAGTTTTGTCCTAACAGTTGGATTAGTCAGCAGTTGATACTTTAAAAAAATACTATTTTATTAATGCATAGCTCTTGCCAGTCACCTTACACGTTTTGGCCATGGAGGTAAGAGTGATGTACAAAGAAACCCAAGGTGTATTCTTTGCCCTTGTAGAAGGGGTGAGATGCAACGCACCACATTCAGTCTAGCTGCTGTTGTGTAAAGTGTAAGACTGGGTAAAAAGTTAAAAGAAAAAGTCTTGTCCCCTACTCTAGGAGAATTTACAGTCTAAAATGGTCTTTCTGCCATTTGTAGGAACATGGATGAACTGAGAGAATATCATAGTAAGTGAAGTAAGTCAGAGAAAGACAAATATTATATGATATCACTTTATATGTGGAATATAAAAAATAATATGAATGAATCTCTGCAAAACAGACTCACAGACATAGAAAACAAACTTACAGTTAACCAAAGGAGAAATGGGGGGAGGGGTAAATTAGGAGTATGGGATTAATAGGTATAAACTAATATACATAAAATAAAGCAATAAGGAACTGTACACAACAGGGGACTATATTAATATCTTGTCATAACCGGTAATGGAAAACAATTTGAAAAAAAGGTATAAAACTGAATCATGTTGCTGTATACCTGAAATGAACATGATTTAAGTCAGCTATTTTGTTGTGGTGTAGTTGCTAAGTCATGTCCGACTCTTACGTGATTCCATGGACGATAGCCCACCAGACTCCTCTGTTCATGGGGTTTCCCAGGCAGGAAGAGTGGAGTGGGTTGCCATTTCCTTCTCCAGGGGGTTTACCCGACTCAGGGATCAAACCCGTGTCTCCTGCTGGCAGGCAAATTCTTCACCACTGAGACTCAGCATAGATTGTTTTGAGAAATTAGACACTCAAGATCCTTTTCCTTCCTCTATTCAGCCAAAGCAATTAACACTGGTGAATACTTGAGATTTTATTTTTGTTGTCCTTCATGAACTATGCTTGCGGCCGTCATTTTGAATCGGAGACAGTTCCAGTTTCTTAAAGAAAACTGATGAGTGTGTTTTTATGTTACGTATTCTACAGTTTGTCATATTTGCAGATAACATTAAAAGGCCTAAGACTCTTCTGTGGATATTTTCTCGTGCTTCCACATGCAGATCTTTATCCCACTCATCTCTGGTTGTGACGCCCTCATAGTTAAATATATTTGTTTAAAGAGAGCTATATATCTATTTTTGTTGTTGTTTTAAAGAGAGCTACTAGTAGCTTCTGTGGAGCTCTTCAGAGTAAGATAAGTTAAATTAGCATACCCATGGACACACTGCATCTCAGATGGTCTGCCATCTTATGTACCTTTGGCTTACAGAAGTAATATTCCTGAGAAGTTGTCTGTAAAATAGTTTTGTGTATATATATTTGTTTTTATCATATAATTGAGGAAATTAATTGATTGTAACAGAGGAACCAGAGATCAAATTGCCACCATCCGCTGGATCATGGAAAAAAGCAAGAGAGTTCCAGAAAAACATCTGTTTCTGCTTTATTGACTATGCCAAAGCCTTTGACTGTGTGGATCACAATAAACTGTGGAAAATTCTGAAAGAGATGGGAATACCAGACCACCTGACCTGCCTCTTGAGAAACCTATATGCAGCTCAGGAAACAACAGTTAGAACTGGACATGGAACAACAGACTGGTTCCAAATAGGAAAAGGAGTACGTCAAGGCTGTATATTGTCACCCTGCTTATTTAACGTATATGCAGAGTACATCATGAGAAACGCTGGGCTGGAAGAAGCACAAGCTGGAATCAAGATTGTTGGAGAGTGAAAAAGTTGGCTTAAAGCTCAACATTCAGGAAATGAAGATCATGGCATCTGGCCCCATCACTTCATGGGAAATAGATGGGGAAACAGTGGAAACAGTGTCAGACTTTATTTTGGGGGGCTCCAAAATCACTGCAGATGGTGACTGCAGCCGTGAAATTAAAAGACACTTACTCCTTGGAAGAAAAGTTATGACCAACCTAGACAGCATATTGAAAAGCAGAGACATTACTTTGCCAACAAAGGTCAGTCTAGTCAAGGCTATGGTTTTTCCAGTAGTCATGTATGGATGTGAGAGTTGGACTGTGAAGAAAGCTGAGCACTGAAGAATTGGTGCTTTTGAACGGTGGTGTTGGAGAAGATTCTTGAGAGTCCCTTGGACTGCAGGGAGATCCAACCAGTCCATTCTGAAGGAGATCAGTCCTGGGTGTTCTTTGGAAGGACTGATGCTAACGCTGAAACTCCAGTACTTTGGCCACCTCATGCGAAGAGCTGACTCATTAGCAAAAACTCCGATGCTGGGAGGGATTGAGGGCAGGAAGAGAAGGGGACTCCAGAGGATGAGATGGCTGGATGGCATCACCGACTCGATGGACATGAGTTTGAGTGAACTCTGGGAGTTGGTGATGGACAAGGAGGCCTGGCGTGCTGCAGTTCATGGGGTTGCAAAGAGTTGGACACGACTGAGCAACTGAACTGAACTGAACATAATACTGTTCAGTCTCTTTTGTAATATTGGTGTGTTTCCCTTTGAGGGATTCTTAATCTACTAGTAATTTGCCATGTTTTTCATCTCTATATTGTGAGGGCTACTAAGTCCTTTTGATTGAATTAAAGAGAATAAATAATATAGTGTCATAATTCAGATACTTGGAGTCACTTTCCAAAGTGACATGTGAATTGTTTTAGACTATCTCAAGTGACTTTGACTGTTGGATACAAGCTTTTGAATAAAAAAAGGGTGGTGGTGGTGGGGGGATCTATCTTGAGCTGTTCATCTAGATTTTGGATCCAGTCTTACATAGTGGTTATATGTGATTTGAGAATGCAAAAATTAGAGGGCCTCGTTGTTGTTGTTCAGTTGCTAAGTTGTGTCCGACACTTTGCAACTCCATGGACTGAAGCACTCCAGGCTCCTCTGTCCTCCACTATCTTCCTAATATGCTCACATTCATGTCCATTGAGTCAGTGATGCTATCTCACCGTCTCATCTTCTGCAACCCTCTTCTCCTTTTGCCTTCCGTCTTTCCCAGCATTAGGGTCTTTTCCAGTGAGTTAGCTCTTTGCATCAGGTGGCCAAAGTATTGGAGCTTCAGCTTCAGCATCAATCCTTCGATGAGTATTCAGGGTTGATATCCTTTAGGACGGACTAATTTGACCTCCCTGCGGTCCAGGGAACTCTTAGGAGTCTTCTCCAGCACTACAGTTAGAAAGCATCAGTCCTTTGGTGCTTAGCTGCCTTTATGATCCAACTCTGACATCTGTAAATGACTAATGGAAAAACATTGCTTTGACTCTAAAGACCTTTGTCAGCAAACTTGATGTCTCTGGTTTTTAATACACTAGATTTGTCATAGCTTTCCTTCCGAAGAGCAAGTATCTTAATCTTATGGCTGCATAGTAAGGGAGTGTCTGGTGATAAGGACAGGAAGGAAGTTAGCATTTAGCTCTCTTCTGTATATAGGGTTGGAGCAGATGCTTAAAAGCATAACTTTCCCGTTTCTTTTAGCAGTGCTATTTATGTTGAAATTTATGAAGTTAATTTTTCTTTAAAAATGTCCTCATATTATTTTATGGTCAGATTAATTTGTTATCTAAATATAATTCATTAGTATGACTTAATGGCCATTGGGTGACTGGCGGTGGAGTAGGGACAGACTAATTGTAGTAAATATGAAATGTAAGCCAAATAAATACTTAATCATGTTGGTGGTGGTTGTTTACTTGCTAGGTTGTGTCTGACTCTTTGCAACCCCATGGACTGTGGCCCATCAGGCTCCTCTGTCCATGGGATTTTCCAAGCATAGGTTGCCATTTTCTACTGCAAGGGATCTTCCCCACCCAGGGATCGAACCTGCAGTTCCTTCACTGGCAGGGGGATTTTATCACTGAGACACCAGACATGAACAGCCAGATCAATTTTAACTACAATCAGTATCTCAGTTGACTTAGCTGCCACAAAGAAACCTATCATACTTTATTAAAATTAAGTGTAGAATAATTGTTAAATGTTCAGGTTATAAAGCACTGCTTTATTTACTCATGGAACCAGAAGACCAGTGCACCAGTTTTCATTCATTTCATTTGTTTGGGAGCTGCTGGTTGTTTGATTTCAACATATGCTTCAGTCTTGTTAAGGTATAATTTCTTCAACTTCGTTTTCTTTCCTTTTTTTTAGGCTCTTATTCTGTGTGCTTTCTTTGATCCTTAGCCTTGAAGCATTGGCATGACATGTGGCAAATTTATTTTTCAGTCTTTAGGTGGAGGGGATTGAGTTAATCATACATCTCAATTCATGACGCACCATCAACACTGGTTTGTGCAGGTCTTCTCTCTTAGCTTTTAAAATTAATTAGAATTAATTTTCTTTTACCTCCACTTCTCATTTCTGCTCTCAGTCTCCCTTAGTTCACTGTTCTAATATATTTGATGTATTTTTATAAATACATAGTGGGATTTTTTTTGGTTGTGTATTGTTAAATTTACCTAAATGGTGTGCTGTGGTCTTATCCCTCCAGCCTCCCCTGGTCCTCATTTAGGGACTGTTGGAGGATGATATTTCTGTGTATACATCTAGTTCTTTGTGTATAACTGCCACCTACTGTCTGTAAATGACTTGTTCCCTCAGTAATGGGCACCCACATTACCTTCAGCTCCCCACTGCCACAGACAGTGGGATGTGTAGCTGTGTTCTTGTTCTCCTGTGGTCCTGTGGGAGACTTTTCTGGACATATGTATTAGAGTGACTTGTTGCATGTAATTTGATAAACATGACCGGATTTGGGCTCTTTGTCTGTGTGCCCAGTGGATCCTATTTCTCCATCTTCCTGCCAGCACTTGGCTTTATCTGCTTTTCTAATTTTTGCCTATCTGATATGGGTAAAGTGGTATCTTAATGGTGTTTTAATTTGCATTCTCCAGTTACTAATGAGTTGCAACATTTCTTCCTATTCTGTTGGGGCCATTTTAAATGTCTCTTCAGTGAATTACCTGTTCATATCTTTCACTCATTTCTTTAATTAGAGTTCATATCTTTTCCTGGTTGATTTGTAGACATCTTTTATCTAGTTTAGAATGTTAGTGTCATAGTGTGTTAATTTTGTCAGTGGTGCCTTTTGTTGAGCAGAAGCTAACATTGTTGTATAATTTTTTTACCTTATGGTTTCTGGGTCTTGTTAAATATAATAAAGGTAGTCTACATTTTAAATTATATAGTTTAGAATTTAGTTTTTTACATCAAATCTTTAATCTGAGTCCATCATTATCTATGGCTTAGAATAGTAATCTTTTCTACTTGTAGTGAGATTGTTTTTCCAACCCCATGAACTACTTTGTGGTACCAAATTAGTTATACCTCTTATACATCATGTTTCTATATTTTCATGACTCTCTTTCTTTGTTTTATTAGGTATATTTGTTTTTTCTCACATTAGTACCAACCTTTATTGTGTGTTTTTTGTTTGTTTTTTCACTCTGCTTTGTGCTGTCTTAAAAACTCATAGTGTTTATAAATTAAAAAGATGTAACTTCTTTCTCAAATTAATTATATAAACTCAGTGTAGTCCCAGTTTTGCATGTTAGTTGCTCAGTTGTGTCTTGACTCTTTCTGACCCAATGGGTTGCAGCCCACCAGGATCCTCTGTCCATGGGATTCACTAGGCAAGAATACTGGAGTGGGTTGCCATTTCCCTCTCCGGGGATCTTTCCAACCCGTAGGCTCAATTAAATTTCATCTATTTTTACCCTTCAGATGTGGTAAACATTTACAGGTTTGAATGGAAAAGTAAAGATTTTTTTCACAATTGATTTATCACTTTCTGACCCTCTTAATGCATAGTCTATTTAAGTTCTCAGTTTTTCTTGTGCCAACTTTGGCATTTTATATTTTTCTAGAAATTTATTCATTTTATCACTAAAATTTTTTTGTTGCTGTTGTTTGTTAAAATTTGTTTATTTGGCTGCACTGGGTCTTTGTTGCAGCTTATGAGATCTTTAGTTGCGGCATTCGGGATCTAGTTCCCTGGCCAAGGCTTGAATCTGGGCCCTCTACCTTGGGAACGGACAGTCCTAGCCCCTGGACCACCCGGGAAGTCCTCTTTTTTGTTTTAAGAATAAAAAATTTTATTTTAGGACAAGTTTAGGTTTACAAAAAAATTGTGGAGATAGTACAGAAAGTTCCCGTTGCTGCTGACATTCTTTTAGCCTTTCTTCATCTTTGTTTCACCTTCATTCCTGAAGGATATCTTCACTGAGTTTAGAATTTTGGGTTGACACTGCTTTTCTCTTGTGTGTGTGCTCAATCGTGTCTGACTCTTTACAACTCCATGGTCTGTATACTGTCAGGCTCCTCTGTCCATGGGATTCTCCAGGCAAGAATACTGGAGTGGGTTGCCGTTTCCTCCTCTAGGCTTTTCTCTTCTCACTTTAAAATTATTGTTCCACAGTCTCTTGGCTTCCATGATTTCTGATGAAAAGTCTGCATTCATTTAAATTACTGTTCCCCGGTATGTAATATGACTTTTTTTTCCTGGATATTCTTTTAATTTTTTTTTTTTTCTGGCAGTATGATTATGAGGTGTTTGGATGTGATTTTCTTTACATTTATTCTGCTTGACTTTCTTCAATCTGTAAATTTGTGTCTTTCACCAAACTTGGGAAGTTTGCAGATATTATTTCTTCAGTTATTTTTTCTACATGAGCCAGTTTCTTCTTTTCTTCTGTGATTCCAGTGACATGGATGATAGTGTTTTATAGTTCTCTGAGGCTATGTTACGTTTTCTCAGTCTCTTTCTGGTCGTTGTATTGGATCATAATATTCATCTGTCTTTATGGTTATTGAGTTTTCCCTCATTATCTTAGTTCTGCTCTCCAGCTCATCCTGTGATCTTTTTATTTGACATACTTCTCTGTTGTAAAATTTCCGTTTGGTTCTCTGAAAAAACACTTTTATTTTGAAATAGTTATGTATTTACAGGAAGTTTCAAAGAAATGTGCAAGAAAGTACCTTGAACTTTCCCCAGGCTATCTCAGTGTTAACATCTTGTGTAACTGTCGTACATTATTAATGAAAATTGACATTGGTACAATCCATAGAGCTTAGTCAGACTTTTCCAGTTACATATGCAGTTGTGTGTATATGTGCACATTCCTGTGTGTGAGTATGAAGGTGAAACTTGCTCAGTTGTGTCTGACTCATTGTGACCCCATGGACTGTCCAGTCCAGTCCATGGAATTCTCCAGGCCAGAATACTGGAGTGGGTAGCCTTTCCCTTCTCCAGGGGATCATCCCAACCCAGGGATCGATCCAGGTCTCCCGCATTGCAGGCAGATTCTTTACCACCTGAGCCACAAGGGAAGCCCACGTGTGAGTATGATTTTATGCAATTTTATCATGTGTTGTATCATGTAACTGCCCAACAGTCAAACTACAGAACTGTCATCATCATCCATTTGGTGTTTCTTTTCATTGTTTTTGCTTTTCTTTTGGGAACATCTGCTTTTCAAGAGTGTTTACCTTTACCTCATGGAGCATAGTTATAATAACTGCTTTAAAGTTCTTTGACAATTGTAATATCTGTTTAATTTTGGTTTTCGCATCTCTTGTTTTTTCCCCAAAGAATCGGTTATGTTTTCTTGGCTCTTTGTTTGTTGAGTAGTTTTGAATTGTGTCAGGAACATATTGAGTATTATTTTGTGAAACTTCGGGTGCTGTTGAAATCTTTTGTTTTAGCTGACAGTTGGTTTGGTTAGGTTCAGATCTTAAGTTTGGTTTCACCTTCTGTGAGTGGTGGTTCCGTTGTCATTTGAGCTCTCAGCATTTGCTGTGCTTTTTGAAACTACACCACCCTTGGTCATTGGACTCAGGCAGTTTCTTACGTTGTAGTTCAGGCTCAGTGCCTTTGCTGTCCGTCTTTGGATTTGTTCTGCACATGCAAACTTGGAGAGCAGACAGACACTGTAGGGGAGGGCACAGGGGAGAGGGACTCAGCCTAAGACTTATATATGTTTATATGTAGAACTGAGGGTCCTCTCTTTCCAGTTTTTTCTTGTTTGGTGTATCCCCACATTCTTGGGCTTCCAGGAGCCCCTTTCCCACGAAATTCTGTGGAGAAAGGAAAAAAAAGAAAAAAGGAAAAAATTTACCTTGTGCTTTTTGTCTTGCTTTGGCTCTCTCTTTTCCCCAGTCCTGTGGCCAGAATGAGGAAGTTTCTCTCGGCATTTTTAGTTTGAGTGTTTGCTGTGCTATTTTGTGAATTGGATCAAAGCTGGGCAGTAGAGTTTTAAAAATAAAAAAGGGCAAGGAAATTCACTGGTACTGTAATTTTTCAAGTTTTTACTTCCCTTACCTATTTGATTGTTATTTACTTTTCTCCTTCCTTGGGTAGTTTTCTTTTTGTACTCAGTTCAGTTAGTTTAGTGAGAGTTGCTCAGTTGTGTCTGACTCTTTGCAACCCCATGGATATACATTCCATGGAATTCTCCAGGCCAAAATACTGGAGTAGGTAGCCTTTCCCTTCTCCAGGGAATCTTTCCAATCCAGGAATAGAACCGGGGTATCCCATGTGGGCAGATTCTTTACCAACTGAGCTATCAGGGAAGCCTACTCAGATCAGAGTTTTTAGCTTTAATCAGTGGGAGAGAGATGGTGCAGTGGTAAAGAATCTGCCTGCCAGTTGCAGGAGAGGCAAGAGATTCCTAGATATGGAAGATCCCTTGGAGTGGGAAATGACAGCCTGCCCCAGTATTCTTGCCCAGAACAGAGGAGCCTGGTGGGGTACAGTCCATGGGGTCGTATACAGTCAGACAGCTGGATCACTGAGCACAGCACACAGTGGGAGAGAGTGTCTGTAGTGGGTTTACTCCATCTTGACATCTTTGGTAGGGTGTAATTTGGTAAAATCAGGGCAAAAAAAAATTATCAAATAATAGAGAAACTAGTTAAGGGCATGGATTTGTGAAAGCAGAGAACTAGCCAGTACTGAATGTAAGTTTTCTGTGAAATTGCCCCTTAGTCTGTGAAGAGTGTTGAGCTGTTAGAATCCATCAGTGTGTTCAACTTTGTGGGGAACAGTCTGGGGGAACAGTCATGCCTCATCCACTTTTTTGTAGACCAAACATTAGGTTGAAGCATATGAAATTAACATTACTTGATCATCTTTGACTTACATAAACAGCAGTTTCTCATGAATTTGACCTATATTTAACTCTCAGTTCTGAAATCTGAAGAAAGAAAATGAAACTTCAAGTTTAAATATCATCTGTATTAAGGTGAATGCTTGCTGCTTTAACAGACAAATCCAAAATCTCAGATGCATTCATGCTTGCTAAGTCGCTTCAGTTGTATCCGATTCTTTATGACCCTATGGACTATAGCTTGCTAGGCTCCTCTGTCTGTGGGATTCTCCAGGCAAGGATACATGCCCTCCTCAGGGCATCTTCCCGACCGAGGGATTGAACCCTAGTCTCCTAGTCTCTCGCGTTGGCAGGTGAGTTCTTTACCTCTAGCACCACCTGGGAAGCCCTCTCAGATGCATAACATGGTCCAAAATGGACTGTTGTTGGACAGGGAATGGGGGAAACTGCTTAGTGAGATCATGGGAGACCCAGGTTGATGAAGTCTCATCCATGGTTCATACACAGCTTCTGGGGGTTCTGGGGGTTGATACCCAGCCAGGAGACTGGGAAAGGGAAGGGGTGACAAAAAAAGAGGATAACAAGAGCATACTCACTTCTTAACCTCAGTCCAGAGTGGACATGTTGGTTTGGTGAGATCCAACCTAGATGTAGGGGTGATGGGTAGGGTGGGGAGGCAGAAGATACAGTCTGCGTTTGTCAGCTGCTTTCTGGCACCACTTGTGAAGGGAAACGTAAATCTCTGGTGGGCAGCTAGCTGTCTCTGCCACACTATTTCTTGATCGCGTAGAGAATGTCTTTCTTTCTTACTTATGGCTGTACTGGGTCTTTCTTGCTGCGAGGCTTTCCTCTAGTTGCAGTGAGCAGGGGCTGCTCTTCGTTGTGCTGCATGGGCTTCTTGTTGTGGTGGCTTCCCTTGTTGCAGAGCAGAGGCCCCAGGGCACGTGGACTCAGCAGTGGCTCCCAGGCTCCAGAGCACAGGCTCAGTAGCTGTGGGGCGCAGGCTTAGAGGCGCTGAGGCACGTGGGGTCTTCCAGGACCAGTGTCTCCTGCATTGGCAGGTGGGTTCTTTACCACTGAGCCACCTGGGGAGTCAGGAGAACTCCTTTTTGCTTTGCGTATTAATTTGCTAGGGCTGCTGTAACAAAGACTAACACAGACTGGATGGCTTAAACAATAGAAATTTATTTTCTCACAGTTCTGGAGGCTGGAAGTCCGAGGTCAGGATGTCAGCAGGGTTGGTTTCTCCTGAGGTCTCCCCTTGGCTTACACACGGTGCCTGCTCACCATGTCCTCACGGTCTCTGTGTGCTCATCCCTCGTGTCTCTCTGTGTTCACGCTTCCTCTTTTAATAAGAAACCAGTTCAGTTGGATTAGGGCCCATCCTAAGGCCCTCATTTTAACTTACCTCTTTAAAGGTTCTGTCTCTCATTACAGTCCCATTCAGAGGTACTGGGTGTTAGGGCTTCGATACTTGAATTTTAAGGGGACAAAATTCAGCCCATAATATCACTGTACATTTATAATAAATGTATATGTTTTTTAATGAAAGTAGTCATACTCCATTAAATAGAAGAAGAAAGGAATGTTAGATCTGTGTTATAATTATGCTTTTAATGGATCTGGAATAAATTTTGAATTATATATGTTAATGAAGATTACCACTATCGCAGAAGCATTTTTCCTTACTTATTCGTCAAGGAAACAGTTTAGCAGTGAAGATAGTTTAGTTTTTAGTGAATGTGATTAGTGTTTTTCTCTCTTCCAGAGTTTGGAAGTTTTCTTTTCTTACTGTATCTTATCCAAGAGATATGTTCATTAGCAAGATAGTAAAGAGAGTTACCAACCATGTCACCTATAAGGAAATTACCACTCTCTGCAACATAAGAATAAATCTTATGTTTATAAGATTTATAAATCTTGGGCGTTTTTGTTGTTGTTTTTTTTGGCATCTGCTATTCTACTTGTTGGGGCTTCCCTGATAGCTCAGTTGATAAAGAATCCGCCTGCAGTGCCGGAGACCCTGGTTCGATTCCAGGGTAAGGAAAATCCACTGGAGAAGGGATAGGCTACCCACTCTAGTATTCTTGGGCTTCCCTTGTGGCTCAGCTGGTAAAAAATCTGCCTACAATGTGGGATACCTGGGTTCGATCCCTGGGTTGGGAGGATCCCCTGGAGAATGGAAAGGCTACCCACCCTAGTATTCTGGCCTAGAGAATTCCATGGACTGTATAGTTCATGGATCTCAAAGAGTGGGACACGACTGAGCAACTTTCACGTTCATCCTACTTGTTATGCCTTGTTGACAGGGTGCCCCTCACTTACGTTTGGAGGGGTTCCGGGGAAGAGTGTAACCTGGGCTCCCGTGTCAATGAGAGCGTCCCCATGGATAATTAGAGAAGTGAACAGGTGATTGTCCCTCAGTGGGGGGATGAGCTCAGGGGACTGCAGGGGTCCCTAGGGCAGAGGCCTTGCCAGCTGTATCTCTTTAAGAGATCTGGGTGTGGGATCCCAGAGTCTGCCGTCAGGGCTAGAGCCTTGCAAGAGGTGACAGTTTCATCCTTTGGAATGGGACCGAGGTCTCCTGAAGAGCCCGCCGCTCCTGAACCAAGGCTCTTAACTTGTATTTGGCTGTCCCGAGATGACTTATCAGGGCCCCTGATTTCTGCAGCTGCCAATACAGAGAGCCTGTCGCTCATCTTGTACGGGAGGCTGAGCTTCTTCCTTCTGTCTCTGTGAGCCTGGAGGGGCCTCTTCCTGTATAAACAAAGCTTGAAAACAGTTTCAGAGACCCCTGTGAACCATTAGCACCCTTCTCCCTCTCCCATTGGGTGACTGTTTCTAAAAAGCCTTGCATTTCTGTCGTGGTGTAGTTAGGCGTCTCTGTTCCTCATTCACACTGGCCATTGTTGGACTTTTTGGTACAGTAGATATTAACAGGGAATGCCTGGGACAGAGGTTGTTTCTTCCTCAACTCATATGCTGCCGCCTCCCATTCTTGGGGGTCCCAGTCGACCACTGAGGGGTCGGGGTCCCCCTCCAACAGTGTACCATTAGCAAATATCTTTGGGAAAGCTCCAGGCTCCAAGGATGTAGCCTTTACAACTTGACATATGGATATGCCACTATTCTCAGAGACATCCAAGTCATGGGGGCCTTACAAGCTTCTAGTATTTTTTTAACCTCCTCTGGGGACTAAGGAGGGTCTGGTACCCAGTGTTTTGGGCCCCAGTTTCAGCAACGTATGATGCCCTTGCTTCACAGTGTTTGCCTCCAGGTGCCTTGATGGCCGGGACTTTTTAGGAGATTTTGTTTTATTGGAACTTGTTAAATGACATTTTGTTTCTGAAAACCAAGGCCATGTTATGTGGTTGGTTGCCTTTGCAGCCTACCAGACACTTGACGGTGGAAGAGAATGTGCTTGTGAACTCCACCATCTGAACTGTTGGACCCCTTCTCTTGGCCTGCTGTTTCATCACCGCCATTCCCAGTGGGTTAGAGGCAAAACTCTAAGGGAAAAATGAGGCTCTTTACCTCTTATACAGGTGGTGATTAAAGATTGTGTAGCCTCACCGTCGAATGTCAGAACCTGTTTTTTTGACTCCTCAGGATTACCTTTTACGGGGTGAGGTTTAGTTCTCTTTTATAAAACTGTATTCCACCTTTATAGTTTCATTACAGAATCTTAGTTCCCCAACCAGGGATTGAACCTCGGGCCAGGTTCAATCAATAAAAGGGCTGAGTCCTAACCACTAGATCGTCAGGAAATTCCCTACTCCACGTTCAAATGAACTATAATTATTTTGAATATTATTATATACATATCAGGTAAATATTGATATCTTTAGAGATTTTGCCTTTATGCTTGTTTTTGTAATTACTGTATTAAAAGTTATATTAATATCAGATGAATACTTGTTTTTAAAAGATTGTATTTTTACATGTTTTTATATTTATTATGAAACTAATAAGTTTAACAATCTACTGGCTTCCAAAAAGGAGTAACAGCTCAGCTTCTTTGTTGACATCTGCTGCTGGCTGTTAAAGTCAGAAATCTTTTCCAGTTTGGTTGTAGAAACTTGTCACCTCTATGAATGAAGTTATCCAATTACTTTATGAGAGATTCCTTAGTCAGACCAGTTTTTTGCTGTGTCATGATCCTTTTATCATTTCTGAAAATCAACTCTTAAGATTTTCCAGGTCTTGCTTAAAAATGAGAAAGTTCTATAGTTTTTCTTTATATGTTTACTTAACATGTTCATATCTTAAAAAACAGATCTAGGGAATTCTGTAGTATATGGTGTATGTATTTCTTCTCTCTGTGTCTCTCTCTTCCCTCTCTCTCTCTCTCTATATATATACATATACATATATATATATGCATATATAGTGTTCAACATGTATTCCTTGGATCAAGAAATATTTGAGCACCTACTATGTTCATAGAGGGTTCAACATGTATTCCTTGGATCAGTTAATATTTGAGCACCTACTAAGTTCAAACATTGTTCTGCATGAGACAGTTGCTGACTATATAAATGCATAAAGATAAAGGCAGACAATATGTGGATATATGAGGCTTAAACAGTTTTTTCAGTACCTTGGGTTACTTGAGAACTTCCTTTCAGTGAGCAGCCTTAAATATGTAAAACAATAGTCTCAGAAGTTTTGATTTCATTCTTTCAACAGAAGTTTTATTAACTAACTGCTTTACTATTTAGTAGATTCTGGGGATAGCAAAGTGACTCTGACCCAGTTCCTGTCCACAAAGGGCTCACAGTCTAATCAGGAACTGATTTGTAATGACAAGGAAGTTAAAGGTTGATTATATGCTGAGGTAAACGATAATAGAGGTATGAAAAGAAAATGCCATGGCAACACAGGGGAGGGGTTGGGGAATGGGCTTGCCAGGAAAAGCCTCACAGAGGATATATTATTGTTGGCAGCCCCTTGAACGACTTTGGCTGTGAGTAGATGGGAGTTCAATTCTCTGTGACCCTTGGAACCTAGGTCTTTTAATTATTCATAAATAACTTAAACATACAACTAGGACTGGGAGTTTATTTAAAAGATGCACCTGCGTTTCTAGTTTAACCTTTAGTTTAACTAGTCCTTTAGGAAAAGGCGTTTATGGATGCAGCTGTATGGCAGCGTTACAGATGCTTGCTCTTTAGAGTTCCTTACAGCACAGTTACACATATACTGCTTTGCTTAGGTTGCTCTCTCCTTTTTAACACAAAACGTTTCTCATTTATAGTATATGGCTCCTTTTAAAAAGAAATGCACCTTTACAAAGGAGATTTTAGGCTTTTCATTTCTGTGTTGTGAAGTTAAGATACGTTTCTTGGAAAAAAATGTTTGCTGTAAGCGGAACTGAGAACATTTGCTAGGAGAGAGTTAAGGGTTGCTAAACTCGTGACATGCTGGATCTGTGGTGAGCGGAGAATGCTTTCACAACAATTTGATTCAGCCAACACTCACTGAGTGCTGTGGTCAAAGCACTGCTGCTAGACACTCTGATGGAAAAGAAAATGAACAAAACATAGGCTCTGTTTTAAAGGATCTTCCAATTTACTGCACTGAGTCTCCTTTCTTCTCTTCTCCATTTTTGCCATTTCCCAGATAATGAAAAGTAGAGCTGTAATTTATCGATTCTGTAAGCTGAAAAGGGTATAAAATTAGTTTGCTTAAAATGTTGGGCTGGTTCTCCTTCCTGCTGCCAGGATTTAAAATAACAGAAAATATTTGGTGCCTCCTTCCACAAATTAACATTTCCATGAGTGGCTGCTTTTCATGGAGCATCTTGAGCCAGCCCCTCTCGTGCTGTGAGTCTTCATTGACAGTATTAAATCAGATCTGAGCAGCTCTAGGAGACAGTTGAGAGTTTGAGAATATGCCCAGTGTCAGCATCTTGGCTAGAGAGTGCTCTTAAACAAAGAACACTCTTGGCACCCAACAACCGATTAGACGTGTACCATTCAATGTGTGAGCTCCAGTAAGTAAGCCACGCAGGGCATTCAGTGCTTTCATTTGGGCAGAACTAAATGGTTAAGTGTCCGTTTAGGCTTCCCCCTAAGTCTGTTCCAGGCAGTCAGCACATAATCCAGAAGATGTAAAATCTCCCAGTATAGCCACTTCCCTTTACTATGTAAAGCTCTGTGTGGGGTGCTTCAGGCTGTAAAGAGACAAGACTGAGTACCAGTCAGGTAGTTTACGGATTGAGTGGCACCCTGCTCTAACTGTTCTACCTGCCATCCCATTGCAGGTCCATTTCTTCCTGGCCTGCCCCGGTCTGTAGCCACCTACCACGTGGTGTTGACCCTGACTCATTCAGTATGGTTCTTCTAACACAGTCTGTAACCTTATCCTGAATGTGGAGTGGATATTGGAAACAGTAAGAGATGGGCCTAGATTGCTGGACAGTGTCTGCAGTGACTGATGAAGCCCATTGTGGCACTGATCACTTGAGGTATTGCTTTAGGGCTGTTGTATTTTTTAGATCAGGTCTCATGAACAGGCGGAACCCAGATAGGAAGCAGTCTTTAAAAATGGTTAGCCCATTTGGTTTACGTTTCCTTTTTCTACAGAGTGTGTATTTTCCTGTCCTCAGACTAAAATCGGCACAGTGTGGTATATAATAGTGTGAGGTTATTTTGCATGAAATCACTCGATCCATTTATTCAAGTAATTTATCTTTTCAGGTATTTTTTAAATGATCTGGGATAAATATTTATGAATTATATGTAAGTACTTGGAGAGTATTTGGCGATGTGTTTTTCTTAAGAATAGAATTGTGCTTTGATTTCCTTGACTGTGTTTGATGATATTAAGAGTTCTTGGAAATTTGTTCCAAAGTCTGAAAGTGGATGGAATGTTTGGGATTAATTTCAACTGTAATTATGTTTTAATGGTGGTAGTGTCTCACCTGTTTCATATTACAGCAAATGAGAAGTGCAACACACCATCAAAATGGTAAAGAAGCTTCCATCTAAAAGGAAGGAGAATAACATAACCATTTAAAAGTCTTAAATTATGTGTTAGTCGCTCAGTCGTGTCTGACTCTTTGCGATCCCCTGGACATAGCCCACCAGGCCTCTCTGTCCATCGGATTCTCCAGGCAAGGATACTAGAGTGGGTTGCCATTCCCTTCTCCAGGGGATCTTCCTGACCCAGGGATCAAACCGGGGTCTCCTGCATTGCAAGCAGATTTTTTATTACTTTGCCACCTGGAAAGCCCTTAGTTTACTAGGATTACATTAAATTAGATTAATTAGATTGCATTTATCTAAAGTTACTTAAACTTTATGTTAGGATCTAGAAGGGAGGGGAGAGCAATAAATAGCACCTTCCTCTCCCACCCAAGTTTTGAATAGATTGGATAGAAACTAAAGGATTAGCAAATAGGGATTATAATATCACCTTTATTATTGATGAAGGCAAGGTAAAGGAAGCAGTTTAGTATTTGAGCCAAAGTGGCTTGTTAAGTTCCAGAATTAGGCAGACCTGCCCCCTGGTCACAGTACTGCTGGATTAGAGAAGGCATGTGTAGTAGACAAAGCTTCCAGCCAGCGTATCTCCTCTAGTTCACTCTTAAGAGGAAGAAAGGCACAACTGGACCATTTATTTTCCCCACATCTGCCAGTCAGATCAGTTACTTCCCTTCCCAGGATAGAAGCATGTAAGTGACAAAGAATTGCCAGGGATGTTACAACTGGTGGGGCCACATTCAGGAAGCCAGACTTTAGCAATGAGGAGTTAACGCTCCTCAAAAGCATTTGGCTCCTTCCTGTGTGTGGTTTCCATGAAGAATGGGTTGGTCCCAGGTAGGAAATGGTAGCATAGCTAGGCTAGGAGCAAGCTTCTGTTTTGGGGAAGAGACCTTACAGCAGACGTTTGTTTACCAGAATCATGGGAACTGTGCGCCCTTAGGCAGCCCTCGCTGCTTTCTGAAACATCTCTGGTTTGGCATCTTTCCTGGGCATTAAGTGGAGGTCCACAACTTGGTCTGCTGCTGTCCTTTAGCATTTTAAAATATACCTGCTGTTCTGTCTCTTCTCTGAGTTTTCTTCACAGACTCCTTTTGTCTCCTCCCCAGCCCCTAGTGTTTCCCATGATTGTAGCCAACTTTCTTTTCGCTTGACACTTTTAACCTTGGCTGCCAGCCATTTACATGGTTTTAGCTGTTTAGTATATTAATGATTTCCAAATCTTTCTCTCCACCCAGACCTCTGTTCTGAGCTCCATATTTATATGTCTGGCACTCTGTTTAACAGTTCCACCTGGGCCATCTGAAACTGACTGACTCTTCCTCCACGCTCTCAACTACCACCGCTCAGAAACCCTTGAGCGTTCCGTGTTGTATCCACAGTTCTTGTGAGTGGCACCTCCGCCTGTCTGCTAGGTTAAGCCAGAAACATGGGTGTCGCCTCAGCAGGCTCTTCCTCTCCTTTGTTGCTTATCTCCCAGGTCAGAGGTCAGCATCTAACCGGAGGCCTGTGGGCCGCGAATGGATTTTTACATTTCTGAGTTGTTTAAAACAAGTATGTATGTGTGTTTGTTATGGAGGCCCTCTGTTGTCTGCACAGCCTGTGTATTTACTATCAGACTGCTGTCCTAGGTCAACAGATCTTACCAGTTCTCCCTCCAAAACATCACTGTTGCTTTTTTCTCCCTATCCCCACTGGCCCTTGCTCCTCCCCATCTCACTTGCCCTATTTCTCTCTTGGCCCCCTCACTAAGTGTTGTCAGATTTCTTTATAAAACACAAAACCCTAGTGATGTCCTTTCTTGTTTAAAATCCTGCAGTGTATTTTGCCCTTTTCTCTTTTATTTTCTTCCTACAACCTCTTCAGCCCATAGGACTCTGCTCAGTGGTCACCTTTTCCATTAAGCCCACCTGTCTCCTGCAGTTATGCCCCTATTCCACCTGGTTTATACTTCTGTTATTGCACAGTCTAGATTGTATTTTGAGAGCCCATTTCACATTCAGTCACCCCTGTTCCACCATGTACGCCTGGAATTCAGGTTTCGTTTCCAGTTTGTTTCTATATCTTCTTTACCTAGCTGTGTGTGGCATCTCAGAGGACTGTAATGAATTAATACATGCAGTGAGTGCTTTAAGGAACTTAGTTCTTAGTTCCTAACATAAGAAAAATATTCATGAAGATTTAATCAGTTTGAGTTGGTTGTTGTTCCGTCACTCAGTCATGCCCAACTCTGCAGCTCCATGGACTGCAGCATGCCAGGCTTCCCTGTCCCTTCCCACCATCTCCCAGAGTTTGATCAAACCATGTCCGTTGAGTTGGTGATGCCACCCAACCATCTTGTCCTTTGTCGTCCCCTTCTCTTCCTGCTTTCAATCCTTCCCAGCATCAGGGTCTTTTCCAGTGAGTCGGCTCTTTACATCAGGTGGCCAAAATATTGGAGCTTCACCATCAGTCCTTGCAATGAATATTCGGGGTTGCTTTCTTTTAGGATTGACTGGTTTGATCTCCTTGCAGTCCAAGGGACTCCCAAGAATCTTCTTCAATGACACAGTTCGGAAGCATCAATTCTTTGGCGTTCTGCCTTCTTTATGGTCCATTTCTCACACTTGTACATGACTACTGGAAAAACTATAGCTTTGACTATACTGGATTACTGATCTTAACAAATTTTATCCATTTTCTTCTCCAGGAGATCTTCCCAGACCCAGGGATTGAACCTGTCTCCTGCATTGCAGGGAGATTCTTTACCACTTGATCCATGGAGGAAAGACCTTTCTGTCTTATACTTTGAATTATTACTAGTGTATAATTTTTTTTTTAAACATCATTCATTGGTCATTTGGAAAATATTGACTCAGTATGTTAGGTACATCTTTCAAATTATGGCACATTTCATTATACATTAGCAAAAGTTGTATTTGTTAATCTCACATTCAGTCTCATAAGAAAAAATGCTAAGTATTGGAAAGCTGTCAGGCTCAAGTATTCCAAAATTTTGATTTTTGCTTTGAAGTTACCTCCAGTTCACTGAAGTTTATGATTGTTATCAGTGCTGCTGGTACCAAGCTCACTTGGTTAATTTTTAAGAGAATGTCTGCCAGATACTCAAGTCTGAAAACCATAGTTTGTCCATCAGTTCAAGTAGAAATGATGTTAAAGTAGGAATGGTGTATGGGTGTTAAGTGCTCTCAGGAGGTAGCCACTGCCATCTGTGGGGCATTACTTCTGGCCAGACTCTTTGTCGTCCCTGTTCAGTGAGGTTACTGGGGGAGCAAGGTCCGCAAGCCTCATGCTGTCCCTTGCGAGGTGACTCGCCACTGTGGCTCTGCGCTGGTGTGCCTCATCCCGGTCTCCAGGGACACTGGCATCATCTCAGTCCCTGTGCCCAAGAAGCTACTGGTGATGGCTGAATGACCAGTGCTGCGTCTCCATCCTGCCATCACTGCCATCCGGGGCAGCTTTGCCAAAGCCACTTGTAATGCCATTTCCAAGACCTACAGTTGTCTCACCCCTGATCTCTGGGAAGAGTCAGTGTTCACTGAGTCTTTGTCTGAGCCTCCGTATCAGGAATTCACTGACCTTCTTGTAAAGACCCACTCCAGAGTTTCCGTGCAAAGGACCCAGGCTCCAGCTGTAGCCATCACATAGGTTTATATGAGAAAAATAAAGTGAATGAAGCCAGTTTAGAAAAGAAAAAAGACAGCCAGTTCAGCTCAGAACTGTGTAAGTGCTTTTCCTTGAGACAACACAGAATATTAGAAAGATGTGGACTCAGGGATCGAGATGTAATAAAACCAGTAACTTCCACTGTACATGCTTGGCCTAAGTCACCACTGCCTTGATTTGTGCTAAGACTCCAGCCATTTTATTCACCAGTGCTTTTATGCTATGAGAGCAAATACTTTATGAATTTTGAGATCCACTGTTACGGATGAAGAGCAAAAGATTCAAATATAAAATAGCCTTTCACACAGTAAAAATGGCAAAAAATCTTTTTATATCCTTATTAAAGTATTTTACACTTTGTGGACCTTTGTAAGTTCTTGCGGGACCCCCAGAAATCAATGGATCACATTTTGGGGAACTGCTGATTTACAGTAGTTTGTGGCTTGACTTGTTTCTTTCTCTTTTCTCAGATTTCTTCTATTTGCCTTTACTTTTACTGAGATAGACGCTATAGATATGCTGATCTGGGTAGAATACCATTTGGACTGGCAGCCTCTGCCCTAGAACAATGCTAGGACTGGCTCTGGGCCCAAAAGAGAAGACGGTTCACAGCCTCACCTTGGCCTTCAGGAACACAAGCAGCAGGGAAGGGCCATAAACCTGCTAGCCTTGTTGACTTGCTGTGTGCGCGTTCAGAAACTGGTCAGATCACACCGACCTGAGTCCAGAGGGAGACATTAACTGTGAGTCAAGTGCTTTCCTTCTGAAGGAGTCTTTCAGGCTCCAGGGCGGGAGAGGTTCTCAGGCCCTCCGTAGGTCTCTCAGACCTACACTCTCTAGTCCCAAAGCTTGTGAGTCATATCACAGCCTTTTCATTCTAATTATCTCCAGGAGGGGGTCTCCAGATTTCCTGGCTGTAATAAAACTTAGGAGTTAAGAGGTTTTTCCTTTTAAGTACTCTTGATGCTCCCTTGTGAAACTTAAGTCCGTTTCCTTTAGTTTTGTTTTTAATAAAAATAGCCAGTAAGAGTGCGCCTCATGCTACTGCTTTATATTCTGAAGACAATTTATTTTGCTGTATCTTCAATCTATTTTAGCCTTTTTTTTTTCTTTTTTCCTTCTAATTTTTAATCCGGTTCCTTTAATCCAGTGGGCTTCCCTGGTGGCTCAGAGGTTAAAGCGTCTGCCTGGAATGCAGGAGACCCAGGTTCGATCCCTGGGTTGGGAAGATCCCCTGGAGAAGGAAATGGCAACCCACTCCAGTACTCTTGCCTGGAGAATCCCATGGAGGGAGGAGCCTGGTAGGCTACAGTCCATGGGGTCGCAAAGAGTCGGACACGACTGAGCGACTTTACTTACTTTAACCCAGGAGTCCTGAACTAGGGTGATTTTGCCCCGCAGTGGACGTTTGACAGTGTCTAGAGGCATTTTCGATTGTCACAACTTGGGGGGATGCTTCTGGCATCTAGTGGATAGAGAGCCGGCCTTCATTTCAGCAAAATCAGTCATTCTATTGTTACGGTAAGATTTTCACTGAAATTATATTCGGTTGATAGGACTAGCCAACAATGCATAGCCTCTATCACCTCAGAATCATCCAGTCCAATATGTCAGCAAGACCAGTCTTAGAAGACTGTACTTTAGTCCTTCCTTGTAATTTAACTTTTTATTGTTTTTGTTTTTTTTTTTCCGAATTAACAGTTTGATTTTACTTTGCATATTGTCTAGAATTGTAGTTTTATTTAGAGAAAATATTTTGGTTATGTTCAGAATAATTAAAGCTTTTAGAGGTAGGTTTCTCTTTTGAATATGACTTATGTTTGTACCTCAGCTCATAATACATCATTTGTTTCTAAGCCTGAGTAAGTGCAACTACCTGAGGACTTTTTAAAAAATACAGGTTTATGGGCCCCAATCAAATGTTAAAAGAACTATTCTAGAAATTCCTGTGAAATTCCAGACTTGGAAACCGCTGAAACAGATACGTATTCATAAACTAAGAAACGTTTAGAATAGCTGCTGCAAAGAGAAGATGGTCTTTGTGGCTCTCAGAGATAACATCCACCCTCCTGGGCAACCAGTTCTGTCAGTGAAACCGGTCAGGTAACCCTCCGATGGGCAAGGTAGAACCGGAGCAGTGGTGTCCTTAAAATTTTGGCTCTTTCCAGTCATATGGTGTCCAGTTCATTTTATTTGCCACAAGTTTGGTTTTAGAAGGGGTTGGTAGGGGAAAGAGATGTGGGAACGGATGGAGGAGAGCTGTGTAGTAGAATCAGAGAAATATGATCTACCTTTTTTCTCAGGAGGGGCATTACTCAGTGCTGATTTCTCCTCAGTAGCATTCATTTGCTACCCACATTCACCACAGTGGTTAAGTGTCTTTAAAAGCTGCTTCTGGTATAAATTAATCTGACCAAGGCAGCAGGGGCCTCTGGGAAGCACAGAGGACTGTCCACTCCACTCCCACCAGCAAGGATACTCTCGTCTCAGTCCTTTCTTTTCTTCCTGCCTGCTTCCTTTTCTCCCTTCTCCTCCTCTGCCTCCCCCTCCTCCTGACCAGGGATCAGCCCTGACCCCCTGCATTGGAAGCACATAGTCTTAACCACTGGACACGTCCCAGCCCTTTACTTTTTTTGCTAAAAGAGAAGTTAATGAAGGTGAGCTCGTTTGTTGTGGTGGTTCCAAGAGCTCTGGAGATCAGACATTTGTTGAGGAAGGAAAGAAAAGTTGATCACTTTTATTTTACTTTTTTCTTTTTCTCTTCATTTTTGAGGCTCACATGTTACCTTTAATAGTGATAGAGGCAGAGCTTAGTGTGGGAGCCAGCCAGCCTGCATCCGAACCCTGTGAGTTGGGCAGTAGTGCCCCCTTGTCTCAGACTGCACTGGGGGACCTGGGCAGGCCTCACGCAGTAAGATACATGGTCAGTGGGGCAAGCTTGATCCTACAAAACAGACAAGAGAGAGGGTTATTTTTCAAATAAAGTGAATTTTGTTTGGAAGGATAAGGGCTTCCTTTCCTGATGAGTTGGTTGTTAAGGAAGCAAACTAGAATTTTGGAAATGAAAAAAATTATGAAATATTGGGGAATATTAATTTATATTGGAAACATAAAATAAATATTGGGTTCAGTTCAGTTGAGTCACTCAGTTGTGTCTGACTCTTTGCGACCCCATGAATTGCAGCACGCCAGGCCTCCCTGTCCATCACCAACTCCCAGAGTTCACTCAGACTCATGTCCATCAAGTCAGTGATGCCATCCAGCCATCTCATCCTCTGTCGTCCTCTTCTCCTTCTGCCCCCAATCCCTCCCAGCATCAAGAGTCTTTTCCAATGAGTCAACTCTTCGCATGAGGTGGCCAAAGTACTGGAGTTTCAGCTTTAGCATCATTCCTTTCAAAGAACACCCAGGACTGATATAAAATATAACAATATTTGGTTATATTTTAGTGTTCTGGCTTTCTTTTATTACTTTTTACTTTTTTTAAATGGAGATTTTCAAATACATTTCGGAGTAGAGAGACTAGTATAGGGAATCCCTGGATACTGATTACCCCAACATCAACAGTTACTTTCACATGGCCAGTCTAATTTTGTCTATACCCTTACCCACTTTCTCTTGCCCTCTTCAATTATTTTAAAGCATATCAAGTATCAGTATGCATTTTAATCTAGAAATATGCAAGATAGTCTGTGGTCACATTTCCTCTGATGATGTAATTTTTTTTTCTATTTGGTTTGTTGTCTGACCTCTTTTTTTTAAAGATGCTGATGATCTGATGATTGATTGAAATCCTGGGAATGTGTAGAGAGTCTGTAATATTCTGTTTTGGTGGGAGAGGGGACATTTACTTATATTAGATCAGTGATTTCCCAAGATGATATTACAAACCTAGTTCTTGGTATAAATTTGAATAACAACCTTGATTGAAGGAAGTATTGACCATGTACGGGAAGTCTTACCTGAAATTCCATGTTGACATAACCACGGTCTGAAATGGGATTCATCACTGTCAGGAAGCCCAGTTTTAAGTGTGCTTTCTCAGGTTCTAAGAAGAGTGCTTCATACCTTTCCCTCAAACCTTACAGACTTCTGTTATCTCAGCTGATGGCTTTGTTTGGTGCTTGCCTGAGAATATAAGAATCTGTCTAGAAGGACACCCTCATCTGCCCTTCTCCTCATCCAGAGGTTTTTGTTTTGGCAGTGGGCCACTCTCCTCTCATTTCCCTCTGGTTGTCTCCTGACCCTCCACCCGCATCACAGTCCTTCCCTCTGCTCTGAGTGCCCCGCCTCCTTCCATCCTCTCCTGACCCTCCACCCGCATCACAGTCCTTCCCTCTGCTCTGAGTGCCCCGCCTCCTTCCCAGGGCCCTTGCTGCTTCTCTGGCCCCCTCTCCGTCCCTCGCATCTTCAGGCTGCCCCTGTCTGCTGGAGCATCCCTGTTAGTGTACAGATAGGCTCTGGCGCACCCCATCTGTAGAAAGAAACTGTCCCTTGTTAAATTCATCTCTCTTGATTTCTAGCGGCCCATTTTTTTCTCCCCTTCACAGTTAAACTTTTCAAAAGAGTTGTCTATTCTTTCTTCTACCTTTTTTCTCTTCCATTCACTCTTTGAACCACTCAGTACTGGCTCCGTTCCTCACTACTTCACTGAAACCATTCTTGCCAAGAGCCCCCAGGTCCTCTGTGATAGAATCCAGTTGTTTTCTTTCTGTCTCATAGACCAGTCCTTCTCCTTCTCTTTTACTGCCTCCGTGCTCTGCATGACCTCTAAGTGCTGGAATGCCTCCAGGCTCAGTTTTGGGCCTCACTTCTCTTTATTTGTACTCTTTCCCCTTGGTCATTTCACTTACTCCCGTGGCTTTAAATGTCATCTTTATGCTGATGACTCCTGAGCATGTAGCTGCAGCCCTGACCTGTCCTCTGAGTTCCACCTGGAGATCAGGAACCTATGACTCAGGCTTCATTGGTGCAAAACAAAGTTCTGGCTTTTCCCCCTCAACCCTTTTTCATTTCAGTTAGTAGATCCTGATACACCCAATTGCACAAGTCAGAAACTTGGAAATCATCTTGTATCTTCCCTGTCTCCGTCCAGCCCATCAGCACGTCTTATCAATTCTACCTTATGCATATCTCAAGTATCTTCACTTCTCTTTGTCTGTACTTCACCATTAAATTACTGTCATTTCTCAACTGGAAAACTGCTTGAGTTTCCTAATTGGTCCTTCTGCTTTCATTTTTGTCTCCTATACACTGTTCTGCTCACAGGAGGTACAGTGCTCTGTGAAAAACACAACCATATCATGTAACTCCTTGCTTAGTTCTTAATGATGGCATTTCATATAGGATAAACTATTGACTCCTTAGCACAGCCTTCAGGGTCCTGCCTGCTTCTCTAGCTTTGGCTACTGCTTTCCCCTCCCTCACTATGCAGGGCAAAGTTGCCCCTTTCACACTGGGATCTCTCATGCCCCAGGGCTTTGACACTGTTCCTTCTCCATAGACTGATCTGTTCCTGACTCTTCTTACTGTTCTTCAGGCTGCAGCTTAAGTGTCACCTTGTCTGACAGCCCTTTTCTGATCACCCTTCCCAAAGTGGCTACTTGCCCATCTCCATCTCTTCTTGTCACGTTACCTGTTTTTTTCCAGCAAATATTTATGGAGTGCCTCCTCTGTGCTTGACACTGTTCTAGGCATGGGGTAGATAGCAGTGAGCAAGGTAGATACACTCAGGAAGCTTCCAGCTAGTGGGCAAGCAGATGAAGCACAAATATATCATATTCTGTTGGTGATCTGTGCTGTGTAGACAGATGAAGCAGGTGGAGTGAAGTGAGAGATGGTGTTCTAGACAGTGGTTGGAAGAGGAGACATTTTGAAAGGGGTTCCAGTGAAGTGAGAGAACACCCTCTCAGGTGTGTGCTGCTTTTCTAGAACTATATCTAGGAACATGAGCTCTAAGAAGTCAGAGGTCTCACCTCTTCACCAAAGTTCCTGAAAGCTAGCACAGTGCCTGACCTTTGGTAAATACTCATCAGTGGGTGGATGACCTTTAGATTTCCACATAATCGTGGCATTCTGGGAACCACGTGGCATTCAGGATGTGGCCTGCCTACTTTGTCTCTGTGGGCTCTAGTCTTTTCATGTGTTGAGTGAAGGAATCCAGCTCAGGAAGGGCGCTCTGAAGACTGCCAGCCTCACTGTGGACGCTGTGGATGTGTTCTGTGCCTGGTTTCACCGAAATGGTGAAAAGATTGCACGAGAGTTCAGTATTCACATAAAACCAAGATTTGCACTTAAAGTTATGTCAGCTGCAGCCCTGAGTAGAATGGCCTGGAGGAGGCAAGAGAGGGGGTTATTTTGGACGATGTGGAGGGACTGGGCAGTTCCAGGCAGGAGCTGAAGGTGACCTGGACTCAAGAGGTGGCCACAGAGATAAGGGAGAGCGCTGAAGAAATGGTGGGACTTTCCCAAACGTACACAGAATTGAGGCGAGAACCCGGACTTCATAACCCAGCACTTTCACTCTACCACTTCTCTTGATGAAAGTGAAGTGAAAATGTTGGCTGCTTAGTTGTGTCCGACCCTTTGGAACCCCTTGGACTGTAGCCCGCCAGGCTCCTCTGCCCATAGACTTCTCCAGGCAAGAATACTGGAGTGGGTAGCCATGCCTTTCCAGGGGATCTTCCTGGCCCGGCGATCAAACCCTGGTCTCCTGCATTGCAGACAGATTCTTTAGTGTGAGACATCAGGGAAGCCCACTTCTCTTGATACTTAAAATGTCTTTGGGAGTTCCCTGGTGGTCCAGTGGTTAGGACTCTGCCCTGTCACTGCCAAGGGCCCCAGGGTCAATCTTGGTCGAGGAACTAAGATCCCACAAGCCATACTGCTTGCCCTCCCCCCCGAAAAAAAGTCTTGCAGTCAGCCTGATAGAAAAGTTGAAATGTATGGATATGTGTGATGCTAGTGAGTTTAGTTAGAACAAAGACTGCTTTTCAAAAAACATTATAAACATCTATATCAAAATTTGCCCATGTGAAAAAGTGCTTTTGCTTGTAGTATGTGCATCTTCGGACAGATTCTCAGGAACGAACTTGACTGGAAAACAGGAGAGGGAACGGTGTTTTCACTGTATGTGTATCTTCTGCATCTTTGGATTTTGAGCCACAGGTCAGAGGTGTGATAGGAGTGAGTAGTACACATCGGGTAAGGCTGAAGCTGGCCTGCTCCTCGGTCTCTCTGTTTTCCAGATGCAGCCACATTGCTTTCAAACGTGTGCACCTTAGGAAGGTGTCTTTCTTCCACCAGTTGGAACTATGTCCAGCCAGTTGACTTGCAGATAAAATTGGAGCTTGACACAGTGTCGAAGCTCCTTGTCTCTTCTTGTACCCTTTTTCTGTCCTCATACTCATGTATAGTATGTACAGCATGATAGTTTAATATGTGTTTCCTTGTCCTTTCAGATTCTGTGGATGTTCTGTTATTGACGCCTAGTCTTTAGGCCACCCTCTTATTTCACCCTTCACTTGCTCTATGGACTTTATTAAAATATTTACATGATGACTAGTTAATTAAAATGACTTTTTACACACTTTACTCTTAAGACTTGATGGGTACCTCTGTCTCCTCTTCCCTCTCCCACCAAGACCATCAGAACCTTGGCTGGGGATTCCCTGGGATTTGGGACAGCAGCAGGAAAGGGGTGCCTGACCTAGGGGAGTGTGGACCTCCTCACAGCTCACACTTGACTCTGCTCCCCAGACTCCAGTGCCCCCGGTACCAGCTCTCCCCTCGTCATCCTTGGCGTGAAGACAAAGTGATTCAGGCTATCCACCAATTCTTGGTCTCTCCGACGAGGCCCTTTGTTCCTTATTCCCCGTGTTTGTCTTCCTCTGCGTCTTGGCACCTTTCTTCCGTTCAGAAATTTTCCGTAAATTTTCTCCCTCTTTTTCTTTTCTTCACTTAAAAAAAAAAAAAAGTTTGCTTTCAGTTCAAAAAAGATAATAATTAAAGTTACCTTTTGACCACCACTTCCTTCGGATGTCTTTTCTATTAGAGGTTATGGATGTATCTTTGACGAGAAAGGAATATTTTTCATGGGACAGTTTGTTAGATTCTGTCCAAAATAAGACTACCATCTTTTTATTTTAAGTAATAGAGGTGCTTAGAAGTGATTCGTGTCACATAGGAAGTTGCCAGTACTGTTGCACTAGTTCAGACCTAGTCTCTGTTTTCAGATTTTCTTCTTCTCCTTAGTGTCCCCTATGCTTGGAGGTCTTATGTGGAAGCAGCAACCCTAAAAATACTTTCAAAGCTTTTCCACTTCATTTTTGAAAGCTGGAAATACACATAAAGTTTGCCTGCCACCTGTGCTTCTCTCTTCTGCTCTTCGTACAGATTCTTTTAAGTTTTCTGTTTCCTTAATCAGATATTGCAAGTGTTCTGCCTACATTTCTCTTTTGAGGTCCATCAGAGAGTAGAAAAACAAGTTGTACTATACTTTAAACTTGGTCCTAGTTGTGTTTGAAAACAAGGTATGGGAAAGAAATTTGGAAGAAAAATTGTCTCTTGGGACCATTGACGTTTATAAAAATGTAATCTATGGCCTTAGACTTTATTTTGGTAGCTATAGAATACTGACGAATGAAAGCAAAGCTAGGCATAAATGTTCAGTTACCCAGACCCTCCCCCTGCAAAGAGAGAAAACTAACCTTGAAATAACACATTGGTAGATATTCCCAGGTGATGCAGCGGTAGAAAATCCACCTGCCAGTGCAAGAGATGCGGGTTTGGAGAAGGCAATGACAAGCCCCTCCAGTATTCTTGCCTGGAAAATCTCATGGACAGAGGACCCGGGTGGGCTGCAGTCCATGGGGTAGCAGAGTCAGGCATCACGGAGCATGCACACACAAAGTAGCTTGAGAAATTTTGTTAGTGTCGGTGCTTCTGCTGTACTGCGCTTAACAAGGTTCAGAGTTCTTTCCTTACTGAAGATCAGGAGGAGCTTTTTAAAGTAATGCTGCCTGAATGAGGTACCTTTCTATTCCCTGAGTTGTGGAGAACAGGCGCCCATAACAAGACCATCCTGACGAGAACCCATCCTTTAACCCAGTTGCTGGGTTCTATGTGTCTGGCCCCTGCTGTCCGTCTGGATTTTGTGTCTGTTTCTGTAGAACATTGTAAGTGTGGAGGGTGGAGTGGGGACTGGTGATGTGAAGTAATGTGTCAGGGAAAATCTCTTAATGTTCAGAATTTGTATTATTTCTGTTAAAGGCTGAGGAGTTTTGAAGTCGTTTGACTGAGTGAAGTGACTGCTACATGTCTGTTAATTTAAAATTGTGATAGTCCAGCTGGTTGACTTAAAATGGCTGAACTTCTTAGCAAGTAATTGCCATAACATAAGATAAAGCTGGGGGGTAACAGATTTCCATTTTTTCTAGGATGATGAGAAACATTGTTTCTGAAGATGGGATAATTTGAGCTGAGACCTGAAATGATCAGAGGAAGTCCGTTTATGAGAAAGTCTAGGGAAGGTGTGTTCCTGGGCACAGGAAATAGTTGGTGGGGGCGGGGGTCCTGCAGAATTGATGTATTGGAGGAAATGCAAAGGGTGTGAGGTTGGTGAGTTAGAAGAGTAGTGATGGTATCTGTAGATACAGGCGAACAGGGGCTCTTCTGGGCCAGAGGAGGATTCTTCCTGTTCCCTAAATTTTAAACAATTGAGTGATTTAACACCATCAGGACAGTTGAGTGATTTAATACTGAAATATGTGCTAACCAGGAGTAATTATTTTCTGAGATTCTCATGCTGCTTTCTTTCTTTTTCCTGACTTGCAACTGGTGCAAGCAAGTAAGGTGCTGGAGGAGATAGAGTAATGTCTCGGGGGCTTTCCTGGTAGCTCAGACAGTAAAGCGTCTGCCTACAGTGCTGGAGACCCAGGTTCGATCCCTGGGTCGGGAAGATCCCCTGGAGAAGGAAATGGCAACCCACTCCAGTATTCATTCTTGCCTGGAAAACCCCATGGACCGAGGAGCCTGGTAGGCTACAGTCGATGGGGTCGCAAAGAGTCGGACACGACTGAGCGACTTCACTTTCACTTTCCTTCTCTTGAAGGAAGGAAAGGTGACGTTTGTCGCCCCCACTGGAGAAACGACTGAGGTTCACAGCTGTGGGCCAAGGAGTGACTCACTGGGTTAATTGTTACAGTACCTGTTTCTGGAGAATCATTACTGTGATCATTTCCAGTGAAAGCTTTTTTTTTTTTCCCCTTTAATAGGAATTTAGGCTTTAATATAAAAGTATAGATTGATCATATTTTAATGTTATAAAATTTTAGTCTGTTTATGCACCAGAGCCCATGTAGGAAATTCCTTTTCAAATAGTAGGAACTTAATCATTTGTCTCATTTCTCCACAAAGGCTTGGCCAGATGCTGCTGGCTGAACTTAATGCCTAATTGTTGAACCTGAAGCTATTCTAAGATTTTATTATATTGATCTTTTTGTTTTTCCATCTGGTGTGTGTTATTTTAAATCTTTTACTTTTTTTCTCTTTAGCAGGTAACTGAATTTCAGTCTGAGCTAAAACTTGAGTTTTATGCTTTTCCTACAGTCTTTCTCAACCTTTCTACTCTTGCTGAAATTAACACTCATACACTAATTAGAACTTTTGTATAGCTTTAGACTTATTGTCCTGGTAAGACCAGAGCTGAATTTCGTCTTCTAGAAATGTAGAACACATTGACTTTATGGTAAACCCAAAGCAGCAGCTATCATTAAAGATATGTTAGGGGGGCTCCAGTCTGTGGAGCAGCAAGTCAGACAGGACTGAGTGACTAAACCACCAGTCTTACAAATGACACCACCCATTTTGCATATGAAAAAGAACCTATCAGAGATCAGTGAATCACCTAAGGCCACAAATGGAGATGTTGTGTAGGCAGGATCAGGAAAATCAGTAGTTCCTGCTAGGAACACACCCCTTTGTTTCAACTCTTGAGCTGCTGGATTCCAACCAACCCTTCCCAAGTGGCGCTAGTGGTAAAGAATCTGCCTACCAATGCAGGAGATGCAAGAGACTCAGGTTCCATCCCTGAGTCAGGAAGATCTCCTGGAATAGGAAATAACAACCCATTCCAGTATTCTTGCCTGGATAATTCCACGGGCAGAGGAGCCTGGCACCCTTCGATCCTCCATGGAGACGCAGAGAGTCAGACATGATTGAGCACGTTTATCTATTTAACCAACCCTTCTCTACTGCCTTAATAATTAGAGCACAGAACCAAATAGATTGAAATTCATATTTACTCAATGAAAAGGTTTTACAGTAAGTGTGAAGTTGTCAGATTATTAATCCAAGAACTCAACATTAACTCTCAAACCAGAAAAGTACATTAGAAATACTAAATGTATTTTAAAAGTTTAGCCCAGCTCAAATATAACATGCATTAATAGGTATTTTCCTTGTAGCTCAGCCGGTGAAGAATCTGCCTGCAATGCAGGAGACCCAGGTTTGATTCCTAGGTCGCGATGATCCCCTGGAGAAGGAAATGGCTACCCACTCCAGTATTCTTGCCTGGAGAAGTCCACGGACAGAGTAGCCTGGCGGGTTATAGTCTATGGGGTCGCAAAAGAACACAACTTAGCTGCTAAACCACCACCAACATTGTTTGATATATTATTAAATGTTTTGTCTGTCTTGGTCTTATATCAATTTAGATGCTTTGATGTTTTTATTTTGCCTGGCTGGTTTTTAGATAATATTCAGTTCGGTTCATGTCCTGCTTTTTGTGACCCCATGGACTGCAGCACGCCAGGCCTCCCTGTCCATCACCAACTCCCAGATTTACTCCAACTCATGTCCATTGAGTTGGTGATGCCATCCAACCATCACATCCTCTGTTGTCCCCTTCTCCTGCCTTCAGTCTTTCCTAGAATCAGGGTCTTTTCCAGTGAGTCAGTTCTTTTGCATCAGGTAGCCAAAGTATTGGAGTTTCAGCTTCAGCATCAGTCCTTCCAGTGAATATTCAGGACTGACTTCCTTTAGGATGGACTGGTTGGATCTCCTTGCAGTCCAAGGGACTCTCAAGAGTCTTCTCCAACACCACAGTTCAAAAGCATCAATTCTTCTGTGCTCCGCTTTCTTTATAGTCCAACTCTCACATCCATACATGACTACTGGAAAAATCATAGCCTTGACTAGATGGGCCTTTGTTGACAAAGTAATGTCTCTGCTTTTTAATATGCTGTCTAGGTTGGTCATAACTTTCCTTCCAAGGAGTAAGCGTCTTTTAATTTCATGGCTGCAGTCACCATCTGCAGTGATTTTGGAGCCCAGAAAAATAAAGTCAGCCACTGTTTTCCACTATTTCCCCATCTATTTGCCATGAAGTGATGGGACTGGATGCCATGATCTTAGTTTCCTGAATGTTGAGCTTTAAACCAACTTTTTCACTCTTCTCTTTCACTTTCATCAAGAGGCTCTTTAGTTCCTCTTCACTTTCTGCCATAAGGGTGGTGTCATTGATGTTTCTCCCAGCAATCTTGATTCCAGCCTGTGCTTCCTCCAGCCCAGCGTTTCTCATGATGTGCTCTGCATGTAAGTTAAATAAGCAGGGCAACAATATACAGCCTTGACGTACTCCTTTAAGGGCTTGTCTTTCAGAATTGGTGACCCACCCTTCACCTTTTTTTTTTTTTTTTCTTTGCAGCTTTCAGGATCTCAGTTCCCTGACCAGGGGAAGTGCTAAGTCCTAACCACTGGACCTCCAGGGGATTCTCCCACCTTTCAGGTTTAGCCGTCATGTAATTCATCTGGTTTTCTTTTGTAATTCTTTTGACATTTTTCTCTTATTGAGAGGGAGGAGCTCTACTTTGAATAACTTGATATGTTAAAAAAAATTATTTTCATAGTACCATTAAATTAAATTGGCTGCATCAGTTATCACAGAGCTTGTGTTCAAGGTCTAAAAGGAATAACACTTTGGCAGCTGTTGGCTCTAATGAGAGTAAAACCGTGCTAGCACTGGAAATGCCGGTTAACAAGCTCGTAGTACACATAGCTAGTAAGTACCTATCCCTTTATGTATCGGTGAATATATTTAGGGCTGGAGAGTAAATTGGTCAGGTTTTATTATCAGAAAACATGAAGTACACCACAGTTGTGCTTAATGTGGCCATTGAGAATGTTGCATCCGTGTTGCTCATGTATGTTTTTTTCCTTTCTTTGTGACAATTGAATATATTAACCAAAAGGCTGTGTATTGATTTATGTTGTAATATTTATTTATTCACAGAAGAAAAATCACCAGATGGAGCAAAGTAAAAATGAGAGAGGAATGAAATAAGTGGCCTCTGGCACCTGGCCTCCTGGAAATGTACTGAAGGGCTCCTCCCTTCTCCCCTTTTACTCTCAACCTTCTCTCTTCTGCCCTCAGGGTGGAATTTCTTTGTGCCTCTGTGATGTCAGAACTCCAGTTATTTTCTCCAACATGGTTTCTTTCCTTCTGTGTTTTAGTTACTGACAGTGTCAGTAATGCTGAATAATTCTACTGCATATTGCCAGTAGTTGCTAACGTCTTACACAGAGTACTCCAGCCTGAGAGCTCTATGGCTTTAAGACTTTGATTTGTGTAACAAGAATTTAATCTCACTTATCAGGGCTTTATATAATGGCAGCCTACTTCAGTATTCTTTCCTGGAGAACCACAAGGACAGAGGAGCCTTGCAGGCCACAATTAATGTGGTCGCAAGAGTTGGACACGACTTAGAAACTAAAGAGAGAGATATAAAATAAAACCTTTGGCAGGAATAGAGTTTGTTTTCAAATATAAACTAAGGATCATAAGCAGAAATGAAAAAGTGAGAAATTGGGAGAGGGTCCTAAAGACAAAGTTTTGACTGTGTAAGTTAGATTGTGTCTGTTTTGCATGGTGATAAAACAGGATAACAGAAGCCATATATATTGACAGTTGATGGTGATCATTATTATGCCCAGCCGGTCCAAGGCTATTGTATCTTAGAGCTTTGACATGTGTCCAAGACCAGGAGACTTTCAGAGTGTTGACTTGATTCAAGTGATCCTAAAAAACACGGTTTCCAGTTGGCACTAAAATAGACTGAAGATTCAGTAACCCAAGGTATTTAGATAAATCTGATTTGCATGTTTTAAAAATAGCTATCGCTTGTCTCAGTTTTATTTCTTTGAAACTTGGTTATTTTTACTTTTTATGATAGAAGAGGTAGTATTTGCTTTAAATATAGTTAGATATTTATACTTGACTAGTAAAAATTTCCACTACATTCTTCTGAAAGTTATCTAAGCTGGTGTTTTTTGTTTATAGTTAGTTTAAAACTGACACATTTTCCAATCTTTGTGAATCGTCCTATTAATTTGTATTTTAGACAAACTAGCATATGCACACAGAGATACACTCTTTACATGGAGGAGCTCCACCGTAGGAGTCTTTTATAGTTTGTTTTTCACTTAGTTTATCTTACAGCGCTTTCCATATCAACATTTATCGATTTACTTCATTTTTTAAAAGGCCTGTGTGGTGCATATTGGAATAGGAAATCCACCATTTATTTGACAACATAACTTCTTATGTCACTGTAAAAATTATTTTAATTCAATCAAAGGTGGTTGAAGATCTGGCATCTAATTAAAAAAAAGTATTGCTATATAGCTGATTTGCAATATTGTTAGTTTCAGGTATACAGCAAGCGAATCAGTTACACATGTATCTGCTCTTCCTTTTCTTAAGGTTCTTTTCCCATGTGGACCGTTACAGAGTATTGAGTAGAGTCCCCTATGTTGTCTAGCAGACTCTTAGGTTATCTATTTTATATATGGTAGTAGGTATTTTTAGTCCCAATCTCCCAGTTTATCTTTCTCCCCGCCTGCCAGCCCCCACCTCGCTCTGCCCCAATCCCCTGGTAACCACATGTTTGTGTTCTATGCCCCTGACTCTACTTCTGTTTTGTAAATAAATTTACTTGTACCTGGCATTTATATTGAAATGCTCAGATTCTTTGTCAGCATTATGGAATTTCATGTCAATGATTTAATTTATACATGGTACTCAGAGTTTACAGATAACAGCTCACTGTTCTGATTACTCTAGAGAGGGAAAAGGGTAAAAGTGAGAGTGTTATCTTCTTCTTAGAACCATAGTAGGTAGCGCTGTGGTCTTCTGTTCCTGGAGGAGTATGATTAATAAATGAGCATCTTTTTGAGTCAAAGGGTGGCTCTGGGATGCATCATGTCTGATAGACTGAGGGCCTCTGAGCGGAGGGGTGTCAGGAGAAATTGCCCCTGGAGTCAGGGAGGGAGGGTCTCACGGATCTCTTCCTGCGCTATCCTGGGCTTGGTCACAGAGTGTGTGTGTGATAAATGTTTAACTGAAACAGTAGAGTGCTTTAATAATATTTGAGCTTCTCTTTTATAGTTATCTTTTCAATCTTCTTTGTGAATATAAAGGATATGTTACATTAAAGCCAGTACTCACATTTAAGGGAGAAGGTTGCAAATGAACATAAGGTTTCTTGGATGGTTTTCCTCCTTGGCTTAGTTGTTTTCAGCCCTTCAGAGATTTCTTTATCACATTTGACAAGCAGCCTTTTTCCCTCCCAGTGGCATGAAGTGAGCACTCTTGCAGAACATCAGTTCAGTTGAGTCGCTCAGTCGTGTCTGACTCTTTGCGACCCCATGAACCGCAGCACACCAGGCCTCCCTGTCCATCACCAACTCCCGGAGTTCACTCAGACTCACGTCCATCGAGTCAGTGATGCCATCCAGCCATCTCATCCTCTGTCGTCCCCTTCTCCTCCTGCCCCCAATCCTTCCCAGCATCAGAGTCTTTTCCAATGAGTCAGCTCTTTGCATGAGGTGGCCAAAGTACTGGAGTTTCAGCTTGAGCATCATTCCTTCCAAAGAAATCCCAGGGCTGACCTCCTTAAGAATGGACTGGTTGGATCTCCTTGCAGTCCAAGGGACCCTCAAGAGTCTTCTCCAACACCACCGTTCAAAAGCATCAATTCTTCGGCACTCAGCCTTCTTCACAGTCCAACTCTCACATCCGTACATGACCACAGGAAAAACCATAGCCTTGACTAGACGGACCTTAGTTGGCAAAGTCATGTCTCTGCTTTTGAATATATTATCTAGGTTGGTGATAACTTTTCTTCTAAGGAGTAAGCGTCTTTTAATTTCATGGCTGCAGTCACCATCTGCAGTGATTTTGGAGCCCCCCAAAATAAAGTCTGACACTGTTTTTACTGTTTCTCCATCTATTTCCCGTGGAGTGATGGGACCAGATACCATGATCTTCGTTTTCTGAATGTTGAGCTTTAGGCCAACTTTTTCACTCTCCACTTTCACTTTCATCAAGAGGCCCTTTAGTTCTTCTTCACTTTCTGCCATAAGGGTGGTGTCATCTGCATATCTGAGGTTATTGATATTTCTCCCAGCAAGCTTGATTCCAGCTGTGTTTCTTCCAGTCGTTTCTCATGATGTACTCTGCATATAAGTTAAATAAGCAGGGTGACAGTATACAGCCTTGACGTACTCCTTTTCCTATTTGGAACCAGTCTGTTGTTCCATGTTTGGTTCTAACTGTTGCTTCCTGACCTGCATACAGATTTCTCAAGAGGCAGGTCAGGTGGTCTGGTATTCCCATCTCTTTCAGAATTTTCCACAGTTTATCATGATCCACACAGTCAAAGGCTTTGGCATAGTCAGTAAAGCAGAAATAGATATTTTTCTGGAACTCTCTTGCTTTTTCCATGATCCAGCAGATGTTGGCAGTTTGATCTCTGGTTCCTCTGCCTTTTCCAAAACCAGCTTGAACGTCAGGAAGTTCACGGTTCACGTATTGCTGAAGCCTCGCTTGGAGAATTTTGAGCATTACTTTACTACTTCCCTGGTGGCTCAGACAGTAAAGCGTCTGTCTACAATGCGGGAGACCTGGGTTCGAGCCCTGGGTTGGGAAGATCCCCTGGAGAAGGAAATGGCAATCCACTCCAGTACTGTTGCCTGGAAAATCCCATGGACAGAGGAGCCTGGTACGCTACAGTCTATGGGGTCGCCAAGAGTCGGACATGACTGAGCGACTTAACTTTTACTAGCATGTGAGATGAGTGCAATTGTGCGGTAGTTTGATCATTCTTTGGCATTGCCTTTCTTTGGGATTGGTATGAAAACTGACCTTTTCCAGTCCTGTGGCCCCTGCTGAGTTTTCCAAATTTGCTGGCATATTGAGTGCAGCACTTTCACAGCTTCATCTTTCAGGATTTGAAATAGCTCAACTGGAATTCTGTCACCTCCACTAGCTTTGTTCGTAGCGATGCTTTCCAAGGCCCACTTGGCTTCACATTCCAGGATGTCTGGCTCTAGATTTCGGATCACACCATCATGATTATCCGGGTCTCTTTTTTGTACAGTTCTTCTGTGTATTCTTGCCACCTTTTCTTAATATCTTCTGCTTCTGTTAGGTCCATACCATTTCTGTCCTTTATCGAGCCCATCTTTGCATGAAATGTTCCCTTGGTATCTCTAATTTTCTTGAAGAGATCTCTAGTCTTTCCCATTCTGTTCTCTTTCTCTTCATGGTCATACATAATTCCGTCAGGTTGGGTCCAAAGCAGCCATGTGACTGACTGATGTCAGATTCAGAAATAACTCAAGTAATTTCTAAATATGAGTTTGGGTTATTTTGCTTTCTTTAATGCCACCAAGTCATCCACACCTACCTGTTTCTGCATTAGTGAGCACAGGATTTTTTCCTTTAAAGGAAGGACAGACTGGGAATCCTGATGATTTACAAAAACAGCATAGTCCAGTTAACTAAGGCAGTGATAATGTAGTGCCTCAGGAACATTGGCTATAACCCGCCTGCATCGTTAGGTGCACTCTTCTGGAACAGAACTTTGTTCACTGTCTTAATCCTGGCCTTAAAATCCTCCGGAGAATCTTGACACAAGTTCTTTGGTCAACCTGCTTCCCACCCCTCACACACATCCCTTTCTTCTCCACCGCCATTCACACCCCACGAGACTTTTGGAACATAATATCTCACCTGGCTTTTCATCTGCTTCTCATTGCTCTAAAATGTATCCTTGTCCAATTGTAGATTCTTCCTGAACACCATTGTTCTACCTCTCTGGTCATCCGTAAGTAGGTAATTTTACAAGGCATCCTGCTTTCCTTTTTTCCTTTGTCTACTGAGAAAAAAGTACCTCTTTACACTTTTTTATTCTTTCCTTCATTTGCAACTTGGATGATGGTGATAATGATCCTTTACTAACGACTTCCAGAGGTGTTCAGATCCATTTATTCCTTTCCTTTGCTCACACAGGCACACACAGAAATTACCATGAGGAAGGTAAGTTGGTTAGTCACATCCCTGTTTTGCAGATGAGGACACTTAACAGAGGGCAGGAACTGACTGGCTCGAAGTGATACAGCTATCAGTAGTTAAGAATAGAACCAGATCACCAGCCGGATCATTTTATTCCCGAACCTGTGCATTTTACACTGTACTATACTGTCTACTTTGTATATTTAAGAAGTTTTTTCCTAAACAAAAATAGTGCCTTTCTGCTAGAGGAATTCTTAATGAACATTTTTTTTTTGCTGGATATGTGCGTGGGTGCTAAGTCCTGCAGTCATGTCCGACCCTTTGTGGCTCTATGGACTGTGGCCCGCCAGGCTCCTCTGTCCATGGGATTCTCCAGGTAAAAATACTGGAGTGGGTTGCCGTGCCCTCTTACAGGGGAACTTCCCAACCCAGGGATTGAACCCCGAAACTCTTACATCTCCTGTGTTGCAGGTGGATTCTTTACCACTGGCACCACCTGGGAAGCCCAATATAAAACGTTCTAAAATACTTCTTAAAACTGTTCAGAGTTCGTCCCTGTAAAAATAACACTGAGTGGACAGGTTTCTCTTTTTCTTTTGGGTAGATTCCTAGGAGAAGTATCGGATTGAAACATATAAATGTTTTACAGACTTGTGAACACTGCACAATTGTTTCCCCTGAAAGGATGTGCTGATTTCCTTATTTCTTCATATTAGCCAGATAGCCTTAGAATGTAACAGAAAGCTAGACAGAGTGTGATTATAGCCTCTGCCTAGGGAGACTGGAGTCACTGGTCGTTATTTATTAGTTTAACTGTTATCATCAACACCATTTCTATAAAAATGACCTGTTTTCTGGGATGGCAGTAGGAGACTTTGAGATTATGATCTTTTGTATTGTTTTGCTCTTTTCCTGATCATGTAATTTATGACAGCAGTTCTGTAAGGACATCCGTATTTACATTCACATTCAACTGCTTCCATTTCCTGCAGCTCAACTGAACAGGAAAAAAAAAACTGAAATATTGGGAACCTTTGTTTTTGATTAGTAAGCTACCTCAAATGGCTGGGAGATGGTATCAGTTTATAGAACCAGTAAGAGCCATTTTCATGATGGTTAGCAGTTAGCATTTACTCAGGGTAGGAGACAAATAAATTCAAGAATTGTATATGTTTGAATGAAATACGTCTCTGCCCCTCAGTTATGTACTTATGACCAGGGCAGTTCATTTGACCAGGACAGTTAATCTTTTGATGTTTCAAATGATTTCTAAAACCACCCTTTAGTCCCTTTTAGCTGGTACTGATGAGGTGAAGTCGCTCAGTCGTGTTTGACTCTTTGCAACCCCATGGACTGTAGCCTACCGAGTTCTTCCGTCCATGGGATTTTCCATGCAAGAGTACTGGAGTGGGTTGCTATTTCCTTCTCCAGAGGATCTTCCCGACCCAGGGATTGAACCTGGGTCTCCCGCATTGTAGGCAGACGCTTTACCATCTGAGCCACAAGGGAAGCAAGAGTATCTGATGAGGGCAAAATATTTTTTTAGAATTTACTGTTTTCGTTATTAGAATACGCTGATCACTATTTCCCACAGAAAAGCCCTTGTAGTGTGAATGAGTGTGGGGGAGCGGTCTGATAGCGAGTAGGGGAAGGTTCGCTCCCTGGAATCTCAGGTGGAACAGGCCTGACAAGACGAATGGGGAGGCGGGGCCCTGCGAGCCTGGCCTGCCCGTAGCTGCCTGCAGGCTCCCTTCTCGCCACCGTGGGGCGGTTGTTCAGGACAATATTCACTTACCTGTTCAGATTAACCATGATAATTAGTATTTTTAATTTAAAAATATTTCTATAAAATCCAGACATTCCTATCTGTCTTTTTTAAACCTCTCAGAAAAGTATTTTTCCAAAGATGAGTGATTATTTGGGAAAAAGGCTGATCATTGCTTCTAGTGTTAAAGTTTGAAATGTGTTTGGGGTTTTCAGTTCATTGATTTGCATAGCTGTTTCCTCCTCCTGGAAGAGTCTGACCAGAAGGCTCTTCTCAAGCTGTCTGTTTGGTTAACTCCTCCCTCCAGTTTTACTCAGCTCTCACATTCTCAGATGAGTTCTGCCTGACTGTCCTGTTTAATGCCTGCTGAGCCCCCAGACCCTGCTTTCCTTCTTTGAAATTTTTCTTTTTCCAAAGCGTTCTCTTCCTTCTAACATTTCTGTGTAATTCATCCACCCACTTTGTTTATAGTAGTTTTCTGTCTCTCAGATCCAAGCTCCACAAGAGAATGGCTGGCTGCTCCGGCACAGCCCAGGGGCCAGTGGCTGAAGGAGAGATGCGTAACACACACTTACATATGTGTGTGCCTCCCTGTGTTTATGTGGAGAGTACAAAGTGTGGGAAACAGGCTGACCAGAGCATGCCTTTTACAGCATCTTTGCTTTTTATATTTTATGTATTTTAAGATTTTCAAACACTGGCTTTTTACGTCTTGACCAGTTCAGTGGACACTTCTCTTGCTTCTGTGAACAGTTTTTAGTAAGTGGCAGGCCCGGAATCGAATCCAAGCATCTGGCTCCAGGTTTGGGGCACTAACCAGCGTGCCGCAGTACCTCACAGTGGGATGTTTTTGGTGGCCTTTGCTATGTCTCTAGGCGTTCTTACTACACTCTGCTTCGTAATTAACCTGTTGCTTTTATCCTAGCGCTTAAATCCTGCCCTGCTCGTGCCACACCTCTAAAGAGCCCGAGTGTGGTTGCGTATGCTTTTGGTGCCGGGCACAGTCTTCACCCGCTGTGTTTTCTGCTCGGTGCTCTCCTGGTTGCCACAGTTATTGCTTCTCTTATATAATTGAACATAATGATCCTGTGATCAGAGAACAAAAGTTCGCTCACTCCTGTTATGAGCCACTCAGGGCTGGATCACAGAGGAACACTCAGAGTTCTGGAAATCCTCCTTGTCAGCCTTGAGCAAGTTCATAGGTTTAGCTTGTATATTAGTTTACTAAATGTCAATAGTTTCCATCTTCCTTTCTAGGAATCTGTTGTTAGAAGAAAGAGATGAGGTAGAAATAGAGCAGGGATTTGCATACTCAACAAATGCTATGGTTGTATCAAAGTCTATGTATAATACATCAGCAGTGCAATTGGTATCCAAGTTAAAATTCAGTACTTCCTATTTGCTGTAACTATTTTTCTCAAGCAAACAAACAAGTGATGTCAATTTAAAGAGACCGCTGACAAGATTGACAAGATCATGCCTTTTTATAAATTAGCGAAGAATATAATGTTGCCTTTGATATGTCCAGGTCTGAGAAGAGGGATAGGCAGAGTGGGTGAACCAGCAGAAGAGCACATCGCAGTCCGAGAAACGAGCATTTAGCTTTGTCTTCATGTGAAGACTGCTCTAGTCTAATAAAAAGCAAGCAGTTGTGCATTAGGTCTTTCTAAAGAGGCTCAAGTGGTTCAGTGACATTGGCCTGGGAAAGAGAGGGGAGAGCCATGACTTGGCACTCCGTTTTAGTGATGAGGAAGATTGTTGGCTGTCCTTCAAATTTTTAAGCTAGTTTGGTCACCTTTTGGTCACCTCAGGTAACTGAAGCCTGGTCCCATTTTTCTGCTGAGATAGGACCCAGTGGAGGTCTTTTCTCAGGAACTGCTCAAGGATAAATCCACAATGATGATAAAGCCATGGACTGGTTCCAGGCCTTGGCTTGCTGAATTAGAAGAACACTTTGGGGAAATGTTGACCTTGGCACTGACCAGAGCACCAAATTCCTTTCTCTGCATTGTTTAGCATCTCATGCAGTACTGAATACTCTGCTAAATACAGAATAAGCTTTTGAAACAATTAAGTGCAGATGAGTTAGGCAATAATTATTTATAATACAAAAAATTTATTCCATGAATGCTTTAAATAGCAGATTCCCAAATATTCCTAAAAAATGATTGGTTATATACATTTTTTGAGAAACAGATGTATTAGATATAACAAGGAAGTCTGTTGGCAGTATGCAGCTGTACACCCAGCCTCAGCTATTTCCTTGTGAACTAACATTATTAAGTGGCAGTATACATTTATTGCATATGCAAGTGTGTAATACAAGTAAATGGCACAACAGAGGAGTTTTTTATAGCTGGTCTTTTTAAAAAGTTATCTTTTATTGATTTATATTGTATTGTTGACAGATGAAGTGGTCTGTAGGTTTAGCAGTACTTTGAAATGTTTATAACTTACTTTATGGTCTGTTGATGTGGTCAGTTTTCATAACTCTTCTATTTGTTTTAAAAGAATGTTTATCAATTAGAGTTCCACAAGAGATGTAAGCTGAGTGGCTCTCCTCAGTTTTCCCAAGTGTGGCACATAGCTGGTATCATTGGAGGCACACAGGAGATAAGGCATCCGTTGCATATAATGAGTCGCAAGAAGTAAACATGATACACTGCTGGAGACATTATAAAATGACATTAGAGGTTTTATATACACAAACCTTCCAGTGTAGTCTGTTTTCTAGCAGATGGTATATTTTCGTTTTCTTTTCTTTTGTTTTTTTTTTCAATAGCTGTGATTTGATTCATGACATTTTAGATGCAGTGAGGTTTGTTTAAAAGCTTCATTGAGGTATAATTCACGTGGCACATGATTGACCCATTTAAAGTATGCAATTCAATGTTTTTCAGTAAGTTCACAGGGTTGTGCACCCTTTCTTGCAGTCTAATTTTAAAACACTTTCATCACCCCGAGAGGAAATCCCGTATCCATTAGTTGTCGCTTCCCCTGCCTTCTGCCCCCTCTACTTTCTTTGTCTATGGATTTGACTCTTCTGGATGTTTCACGTAAATGTGTGTGCTCAGTCACTGAGTCGTGTCCATGGAGTCAAACAAAATGCAGTATTCTGTGACTGGCTTCTTTCATTTAGCATAAGGTTTTGAAGGTTCATTCATGTTGTGACATGTACCTGGGTGTGTGTGTGTATGCATGCATGCTCAGTCACTTAATCGTGTCCAACTCTTTGCAACCCCATGGGCTGTAGCCCACCAGTCTCCTCTGTCCATGGGATTTCCCAGGCAAGGATACTAGAGTGGGTTGCCTTTTCCTTCTCCAGGGGATCTTCCCAACTCAGGAATCGAACCCATGTCTCCTGAGTCTCCTGCATTGGCAGGTGGATTCTTTACCACTGCGCCACCCGGGAAGCCCAACGTGTACCTTTTTATTGCTGGATAATATTCTGTGTTTGGATATACCACATTTTTTTTTATCCCTTTGTCAGTTGTTGGACTTTTGGATTGTTTCTACTTTATGGTTGTGAATAATGCTGCTTTCAACACAGATGTACAAATTTTTAAGTAAGTGTACAGTTTCATCCAGGGAAGTGTTTTTAGCTCATTTCCAACATAGATATCACCCATTTCAAAAAGGCATACAACCCACTTCAGAATTCTTTTGTTTGTAATTTGTTCTGAAATTCTGATGTTTGGTGGCAGAGTGGATAGGGAGGGGCATAACATTTATTGATTCTAAACAGTGTTTTAAGAAGCAGAGACCTCATTTTGCTGACAAAGGTTCATATAGTCAAAGCCCTGGTTTTTCCAGTAATCATGTACAGATGTGAGAGATGAATCGTAAAGAAGACTGAGCACCGAAGAATTGATGCTTTTAAACTGTGGCACTGGAGAAGACTCTTGAGAATCCCTTGGATAACAAGGAGATCAAACTGGTGAATCCTAAAGGAAATCAACCCTGAATATTCATTGGAAGGACTGATGCTGAAGCTGAAGCTCCAATACTTTGACCACCTGATACAAAGAGCCGACTCACTGGAAAAGACTCTGATGTGGGGAAAGATTGAGCGCAAAATGAGAAGGGGGCAACAGAGGATGAGATGGTTGAATGGCATCAATGACTCAGTGGACATGAATCTGAGCAGACAAATTCTGGAAGATAGTGAAGTACAGGGAAACCTGGTGTGCTACAGTCCATGGGGTTGCAAAGAGTCAGACAGGACTTAGCTACTGAGTGACTGAATACCACCTCTGGACTAAGCACTTTGCTAGGAACTTTGCAGAGGTAATCACTTAATCCTGTTAATAGTCCTATGAAATAAGTACAGGTTTCCTTCTTTTACAGATGGAAAAAGCAAGGACCCAGGAAACTTAAGTAACTTGTCTAAAGAGACATAGTTGATAAGTGATGAGCGAGGCTTATAATCTAGATCTGTCCAACTTTAGGACATCTCCAGAAAATTTTAAACTTAATTTTTTTTTTTTTAAACAGTAATCTCATTACTTCTTTTCATCAAATCAGGTCTTTCCAATGATTTATTAATACTTTGTTCCATTTTTTGACAGCTTTCTTTTTAATGGTAGCTATATACCTATTGCCCTTTGCCTACCAACTATATTTAGGTAGTTTTAAAATCTTTTGGCTAAGGTGAGGGGTTTTTGTTCAGAGTCTTACACTGAAGCACGATTGAGTATACCCAGTAACAGCAGCAGAGAAGGCAATGGCAGCCCAGTCTAGTACTCTTGCCTGGAAAATCCCATGGATGGAGGAGCCTGGTAGGCTCCAGTCCATGGGGTCGCGAAGAGTCGGACACGACTGAGTGACTTCACTTTCACTTTTCACTTTCATGCATTGGAGAAGGAAATGGCAACCCACTCCAGTGTTCTTGCCGGGAGAATCCCAGGGACGGGGGGAGCCTGGTGGGCTGCCGTCTATGGGGTCGCACAGAGTCAGACACGACTGAAGTGACTTGGCAGCAGCAGCAGTAACACAGAATTGCTCTGGTTGAAGCTCAGAGAATTTCCTGGAGTTACTAATGGCTCTGGTATAGCAAGCTCTTAGTCTGTAAACAGAGGGAAAACGTCATTCCTCAAACATTTTGCTTATTTCCAGACTGTTGTCTTTCAACATTTGTCACACTGGTTATTGGGATTTGTGTTAATTATCTATTTTATTTATTTATTGGCTGTGCTGGGTCTTCGTTGCTGCTCAAGCTTTTCTCTAGTTGTGGCAACTGGGGGCTACTCTCTAGTTACAGTACACAGGCTTCTCATTGCAGTGACTTCTCCTGTTGTGGTGCACAGGCTTCAGTGGCTGTGGCACAGGGGCTCAGTAATTGTGTTTCTCAGCCTCTAGAGAACAGGCTTAATAGTTGTGGCACACAGACTTATTTGCTCCATGACATGTGGGATCTTCCTGGATCAGGGATCAAACCTGTGTCTCTTAAATTGGCAGGCAGATTCTTTACCACTGAGCCACCAGGGAAGCCCTTCACGCATCCATTTCTAACTAGGAGTTTATTTAGGTAAAGTTTTGATGGGGAACTCAGAGTATCAAATGATCACTGTTTTAACTTTAAGAATAAAAATAAACACAAGTACAGTATAATAAATGAGCTTCCCATTTCCTACATTCTTTACCACTGAGCCATGTAGTAAATGGCTCAGTGGTAAAGAATCTGCCTGCCAATGCAGGAGCCGGAGTAGACACAGGTTTGATCCCTGAGTTGGGAAGATCCCCTGGAGTAGGAAATGGCAACTCAGTCCATTATTCTTGCCAGGATAATCCCATGGACAGAGGAACCTGGCGGGCTACAGTCCATGGGATTGCAAGGAATCGAACATGACTGAGCAGGCATGCAGGCACAGTGCAGAAATGCCATCCTGATTATGCTAAAAACCTTTCATGGGAACAGCAGCTATCAGAAATGTGTAACACACGGTATGTTGATGAGTCCAGTTCAAGACTTTTAGTGTGTGTTTTTAGATAATTTTGCAGAGAGTTTGGTTTGCAATGTTTTGATTTTAAATAAGTAAACTAGATTTACTTTAAAAGAATTCAGCCTGGACCAAAATCACATTTCTGTAAATGGAGTATGTAAAAAGATTCATCAGGAAGATGAACAGTGAAGAGTTTATAAGGCTATGTCTTACCTTATAAGGCTGTGTCTTACCTATCTAATAGTTAAATTAGCTTTTAACAGTTTTAGTGCCATGGTTTTGTGGTTCTGGTGGGGACACCAAGTAGCAGCAATTATTTGCTGTCACAGACTGGAAGTCATCTCATTTACTGTGTACTTGTTAGATTTCAAGTTTGACTGTTGTAGGAGAAACCCCAGATAACAGGTGCTTAAACCCAATAGAAGTTGATTTCCGTGTTATGTAATAGTCTGCACCAGTGGGGCCACTCTGCCCCGTGAGGTCATCAGACTCTGGGCTCTCTCTGTTCTGGACTTCACAGTTCTTGGATCTGGCCATCAGTCTGTGTCCAAGATGGCTATCACCACAATCCCATTTCAGCTGTCAGAAAGGGAGAAAAAGGGAGGACTGCTTTTCCCCTTAAAGAGCAGGACCTGGAAGTTAAACACATTCTTTCTGTCCAAACCGCATTGGCCAGAACCGCTATTTGACCACACCTAGCTGTGAGGGGACTGGGGAATGTGGTTTTTATCCTGAGGGCTGTTGTTTTACCGGCTAAAAGTTCTCTTCTTTAGAACTCTTTTAGAAGAGATGATGGGGGCACTTGGCTGTCTTTAAGCTTGTTGATACACAAACTGCTTGTGCTTGACGTTTCTTTCTTTTGTACTTGGTTTTTTATACTGTTTGCTCATCTTTCGTGTTCTGTTAAAATATCATAATTACTTTCTGAAAAAACGACATTGCAAAAATACTTGTTTCAGATGGGAATGAGAATAAGGAAATAGGATTTCAAATTCACGATGACAAAGTACTTTTAATAAGTTTAGTAAAATATTTTTTAAAAAAATCTAAGTATACAACTACTGGTTGAACAGATCCAATTTGATTATTTCTAGCTTTTATTCTAGAATAATGGCTTTTCTCATTTACTTACATTGTTATTATGGAGAACATTTACTCTGCTTAATATTCACGTTTCCGGGTATTGACAGCTTTCAGAGTTTATTTTTTGTAATATTCAGTCATGTAGCACGGAGTGTCTTATTGTTTTTGGGGGAGGTGAGGGTAGGGCAGGAGTGGCGTGCTGCGTGTTTTGTTGTTATTGAAGGTAAGTGTCAGTAGTGGTGTTTTTTTCCTTTCAGTTCCTAACTTTGTGATTAGTACATCAAGTGAACTACAGGAAATATCTGTTCAGACTCTGAAGGATTATTCCTCGCATTGTTGTCTTTGCTATTTTGGGAAGGAATTTTTTTTTTCTTTAAGTGAAATTGCAGGAAAGAAGTAGATTTTTTAGTAACGGTATTGGAGATTTAAATATCTTTAGGGGAACAGGAGACTCACACATTACAGAAAGAAAGAAACTATTCTGTATCAGCCAAACCAAAAGTTACACCTCCTATAGTCTATTCAAAACTGAGTCATTTGTAAAAATCCTTCAGCAGTTTATCCCAATTCTTTCTTTCATGCTAGTTTTTTCTTTTTTTTAAAACCTGCTAAGGATATCAGCTCCTGAACCTGTGAAAAACCATGAGCAACTTTCTATTACAAGTTGTATAGCTGCAAGATCATTCTTATTCTTGTTGCTTGTTTATCCACCATTCCCCAGGGAGCCTGTATTCCTAAGAGAATTATCAACATTTAACAGTTATTCTTTTTGCTGAGGCTGCATTGAGGGGTATGGGTTGTTTTTATTTAATCTTTAAAAATAGTGACCACCAGCTAGTTATTTTAAATTTTAACATGGTGAAAGAGGAAATGGCAAGTAGCCTCTGAACATCTTTTATGAAAATGAGATTCAGAGTGGACCCTGCTGGGTTTAGGAACTCGCTTTTAGTCCCCTGATAGCTTAATCCTCTTTTTCTCCCTCCCCATCCCCTTCTCATACTAACCCATCCCGCCAGTCATTCTGGAACCTGACCCCTTCTCAGTCTCCACCAAGTTCCACAAAGCCACTCCCTCCATACCAGCAGATATCTCTCCATTTATAGACTCTACCCTGTTCCCCTGGCATTTTAGGATGAGATGCCCAAGAAAATTTTAATTTTTAATGTCTTCTTTACAACATAAATTAATCTTCTGTCGTCTTTATTTTTTATCACTTTTTTCATGGCTTTCGTCTTTAATCATTTGTTTCCACTGTTTACCCATCTATTTGCCATGAAGGTGATGGAACCGGATGCCATGAACTTAGTTTTCTGAATGTTGAGCTTTAAGCCAACTTTTTCATTCACCTCTTTCACTTTCATCAAGAGGCTTTTTAGTTCCTCTTTGCTTTCTGCCATAAGGGTGGTGTCATCTGCATATCTGAGGTTATTGATATTTCTCCTGGCAATCTTGATTCCAGCTTGTGCTTCTTCCAGCCCAGTGTTTCTCATGATGTACTCTGCATATAAGTTAAATGAGCAGGGTGACAATATACAGCCTTGATGTACTCCTTTCCTGATTTGGAACCAGTCTGTTGTTCCATGTCCAGTTCTAACTGTTGCTTCCTGACCTGCATACAGATTTCTCAAGAGGCAGGTTAGGTGGTCTGGTATTCCCATCTCTGTTAGAATTTGCCGTTAGAGTAGCAGATGTTATTAAGTGCTTCCTCTGTGCTAGGAACTAAGAACTTTGCATGTATTATTATTAATACTATTGAAAGTAGAGGGGAGGGAGGAAATAGGTTCAGTTCAGTTCAGTCGCGTCCGACTTTTTGCGACCCCATGAATCGCAGCACGCCAGGCCTCCCTGTCCATCACCAACTCCTCCATTTTGACTGCTACTCAGAAATTCAGAGATCATCAGACCAGAGCCTCTTTGTCTTCTGCCCCTTACCCCACCTCCAGCACTCCCTCAATAACTGTATTTGCTTATCCATCCTTACCTCTTTTCTCAAGAATGAGATATCATTAAAGTCCTATAGCGCCTCCAATCTTGTGTGCATCCTGACAGGCACAGAAAATGATAATATTTGAATACAGAGGGATTAAAAAGGCTGCTGTCTACTTGAGGTGACTGCTTCAGAGTTTCCAGCTCCTCTAAGCCCTGCCAGTCAGCCAGAGGGCAGAGGATAACCCTCCAAACTCAGGGAGCACTCAGATCAAGGACACAGACCCTAGTCCCAGTATCGATTGAGCCATGAGGCACCTCTACTCCCAACTCGGACTCTTCCTCCTTCTGATCCTTTCAGGCGCTTCAGTCCTTGTCAGTTACTTGGCTATGTTTGATCATGTTACCCTTCTGCTTAAAGCCCCTCTCTCATTTATAATGAAACCCCTGAACCCTCTCGTGGTCTCCAGGACCCTGCATGATCTGGATCCTGCTGCCTCCCCTACCTGACCACCCCCTACCATACCCCCGGCCCCCCACCAGGTGAGCTGGCTCTCAGCTGTGCTCCCTCCCAGATGTGTCCCTCTCAAGGTCTTCTCAAGGGATGAACTTCGCACTGCTGCGAGCCCACTGCCTGTCCTGCCAGATCCTGTGTCATTTTCAAAACATTTAAGTGTATTTATTTATTTTTAAATATCTCAGCTTAAATGTCATTCACTTCCTCAGAGCAGTCTTGTCCAGGTGCCCAGACTAGGTCAGGTCTGGCATGCAGACCTGTCTGTAAGTTTGTGCTGAGCAACATGCCTGCTGAAACCTGTCAGAGCCCTCTTAGCCCCTGAACGACTTCTGTGCAGCCCTTATCAAGCTGGAGATTAAGTCTTTCATTATGTCATTGTTATTTGGGTATCTCTCTGTGCTGGGGGACTCATGACCATGACTCTACATTTCGGGACATCTGTCCTCTTCTGTCCTGTTCCTCTAAAGGAGTGCTTTGCAGGTTGGAAGTTCTTGATTGTTGTGGGTTGAGTAAGTGTTTTTCACTCTCTTTCTAATAGCTCTTTCTCTGTAATATATGAATTTGTCCATCTTCAAGATGGGCCCATCACTCTCCTGAACTCTATAGCCTCCTGTAGTTACTGCTCCCTATCTTGTTCACTTTATAACAAAGCATATTGGCCTCACTTCACTGCTGGTCTCCCCTTTAGTACTCTGAAGAACTGTCGTCCTCAAGTTCCTTTAATTAGGCCACTACTGGTGATCTAGTTGCCAGCTTGAGCAAGTGTTTTCTGATTCTGTCTTTACGTTTGTGACAGTGTGCCTTATTCATCGTCTCCTTCTCACTCTCCCTCTCCCCCTCCTCCTTCCCCCAGTTCCTTCCTGGCCTCCCTGCTGTGTCCCAGTATCATCCCTTTCCTCTCTACCCATTCTTTAAATGTTAGTTTTCTCCAGGATTCCTTTTTTGGCTTTCTCTTTTCACACTGCACTCCCTCTGATGATATCATTCACACCCGCGCTTTCAGCGCCCACCTCCTACACCAATTGTGAGGCTGTATCTGTCGTTCCCAGAGCTCATCTGTCCTGTTGCCTACTCGATTCCTTCCCTCGTTTTGCCTTGTCGCACATAGCAGCGCCAGGCGAGTGGCATTCATTGAATGTTGACCAGGCTTTAGAGCTCGTTTTATCCTTAATTCCTGCAGATATGGAACCTGAGGCCCAGGAGAAGTGTATAATGGCTTGCGCAGGACCAGAGAGCTAGTTTGGAGGAAAATAGAAGCCGCCTGACACCTGGAATCTGAGATCAAACAAGCTGCTTAGTTTATTCTCTCTACTTATATTTTTTCCTGTGCATCTTTGGTTTCCAGAGCAGTATGAACTGGCTACCTACAAAATTCTTCCGATTTAGAAATTTTCACTGTATTTCTGTACTTGGCAGAGGACATACTTAGATTTTTGATTCATTGTTAATTTTATCTGCACCACTGATAAAGAATGCCTGGCACCGTGCACTGTTTAATTTAGATTCAATGAACAGCATAGCTGCTATTACTTACTGCCTAGTTTTAAAAGAAGTCATTCTCATGGATGCTAGAATAAAGGCAGAGTAATTGAATATGCCTAGCTATGCTTGTAAGAAACTGTTTTCTAATTTTCTAAGGAAGATTAAAGATAAAAATCAGGGAAAAGAAGAAGCTATAAAGAAAATTATCTTTTGTTCCTGTCTTTTCCCCCACTAGGCATTTGCAGTTTGAGGCCTAAATTAAAACTATGACATCCATAGTCAGATGCATGTGATCCTGTTTTGTGCATATTGGCACTGTTTTATTTACATGTATTTCTTTGAACTAATTTGCTTATTTCTAGTTTAGATATTTGTACCTCCTCTTTGATGTCAGTTTTCCTTCTTTTAAACTTTCAGCGCCCAAAGGCACTCACTTTATTGGCTCCTACTGCTAAGGATGTAGAACTGTGCCACCACGTGTCTTTGTCTGTGTGTTAAGTCGCTTCAGTTGTATCTGATCCTTTGCAACCCTATGGACTGTAGCCCGTCAGGCTCCTCTGTCCATGGGATTCTTCAGGCAAGAATATTGGCATGGATTGCCATGCCCTCCTTCTGGAGCTCTTCCCAACCCAGGTATCAAACCCTTGTCTTTTATGTCTCCTGCATTGGCAGGCAGGTTCTTCACCGCTGGCTCCACCTGGGAAGACACTTAATGTACGCTCTCCTTTAAAAAAAAATTTTTTTTTTAAGAGAACCTACCAACCCAGAATTTTCTAAATCACCCTTTTAAGGGTAAAGCTACTGTTAGGACTTAAGGGTGGGGCTAGGGCTGGGGTGGCGTCAAATAAAACTAGTTGAATGTGTGCTGTGTGCCAGGAACTTTTGCATGTATTTTCTCATTCAAGACTCATCATAAGCACTCAAGGTAGGAGTTATTCCAGTTTTACTATTATGAAACTGAGGCAGAGTTGTTCAGTAACTTGTCAAGGAGCTGGTAAATGGCAGACTGAGGGTCCAAACCCAGGTCCAGGTCTGCCTCATGCCAAACCCTGTGCTTTTTCTACCAGCTGAACCGTCTCAGGGCTTCCTCCCCCTCCAGTCCTGGTTAAACGTTCAGGTCGTTTGGATAGCAAATTTCTTATTTGCAGACATAGTTTTTCTGATGGACACGCAAACATACCTGTTGCATTAGATGAATTACTTTAGCCAGCTGCCCGATGACGTCGTAGACTTAAGAGTTCGGTTTCTCAGTGCATTTCAAGGGTTTCACTCTGTTGCTTTTTATTTGTTTGAACTTGCATGGTGCCTTAGGTGAAATACCATCTGTAAGAAGTCATATATATTTGACCTAGAAAACAGCCAAAACAATTCTATGATTTGAGTTTTGGGAGAAAGCAGTCTGGGCTTACTCTCAAGTTTCTGATGTGGAAAATGTCTAGTTACTCTCCTAAATGAGGTGAGAGGACATGTCTACTGAGAGTGGGAATTTGAATGTCCTGAAGTTAAATTCTTTTGAAAATCTTTTGTAAGATTAGCAAAGTTAAAAGAAGAGCGAACTAATCTTTGAATATTTTATCACTGATTTTTTTTCCCCAAAAGAAAAATTGTTAAATAGATAAAATAAAAATTCTCATCTTCCAGCAGATTGAACTATTTTACCAGTTTATTTCTGGCTAGACTATGAAAATATTGATCTTTTCACCCTTCTTCAATATAAGAATAGTCCTCCCTATTTGTAAAAAGAAACTTCAGAGAGTTTTAAAAGTAATTTAGGGTTTCACATTCTTTGGAGTCTTCTTGGCCACTTGGTAGGGGAAGATAAAGGCCAAAATGCCCTGTATTTGGCTTAAGGGGTAAAGCTATTGTTTTCTTTGACGATGAGCCCTTACTCTGTGTGTGTGTGAACCTTTATATATTACCTCTGAAAGGAGGATGTTTGGAGGATGGTGGCTGGTACATATAATTGATTGAATGGAATTGTCATTGTAAGAAGAACATGGTAAAATTTAATAATAGAAAACTTTCTTTGTCTTCTAGCCAGTGTCTCCTGGACATGATCCAAGCCTCTGCCTTTTTCAGTTTTGCTAAGATTGACCTCATTCACATTCTTGGCTGCATTTTGGCTCTTTCTCTCTATGTGTGTGCTTATATCCCTAATAGCCATAACCCCAGTCCCACTCCCCATCTCCAGTCACAGCCAACATAGCCAACCTTTCTGGTCAAAGATTTACATGTAGAGGATAGAATAGGTTTTAGATACAGGTACAGATTTGAAGGTGATGACTCCAGAACTTTTTTCTCTCAGTCTCTCATTTCTCTCTCTCCTAATTACTCCTTAACAAAACAGGGAGGCCCCACTCTCCCTTCGCTGAGTATTTAGTAATGTGTAGTCACTTCTTGCTGCCTTTTTTTTTTTTTAAACGGCATTTGGACATTTTCTCCAGTTGGCTCTCATTTTAAAACCCAGAGCTCTGTTGCAGGCAGGGTGGTGGTGGTAGTGGTATTTAATGCCTTCTTGAAAGTCATGTATGTTTTGGAGTGAGTCATAAAAGTTGTTTATCCCGTGCTATTCATTTTATGAACAATAGGTTAGTTTTATACTTTTATTGCATCTGATAGGGGGACCACCTACAAATGAACAATGGACAAAGAACACTAAGAAAAGACCACAGACCTAGGTTCTAGTCTAGCTGTATATCCTTCTCCAAGACTTTTATCTTTTCATGTCTCAGTTTCTTGTTCTGTCATAAACGTAACACCTTTCCTGTTTATTGAAGAGGACTTTATGGCAGATTAAATGAATTGTCAGAATATTTTGAAAATTTAGAATGATGGCCTTATTATACAGAAGCATTTAATGAAGAGGGAAGTAAACTGATGAGCCATGAGATAAATATCAGTCCTAAATTTCAAGCGTCTGAGGATCCCACGTTGATCCTCCCGTCTGCCTGGGCCTGCAGGAGCAGCAGTAAGGCCGTTTTCCTTCCTGGTTCATGGGAGATTGAATTTACAACTTTACATATCTGCCTGCTGCTCCAGGAATGCTGTTCTCTTTCACAGTTGAGGGTTTGAGAAGTTGTGTCTTCACCCTCAGCGTATGTCTCTCTGTCATCTTTCAAGACCCAGCCCAAGAGCAACTTCTGTGAAGTCGTCCCAATCTCTCTAAAGCTGAATTTGGAACTTCTTTCTGAAAATGAGTGCATTGTTGTGTTTAAGAGGGGGCTCCTGGAGCCAAGTCTCTCTGAGTTCAGTTCCTGATCCTAGCACTTATTAGGTATGATTATGCTCAAGTTGCTTAAACTTGCTGTGTCTCAGTATCTTCACCTATAACATAGGGAATGATGGTAATAGCAGCTGATAAAACTGCCTGAGCCTCTTCTAACAGAGCCTGATACATATAGTAAGCCCTTGATGAGTGTTGTTGCTATGTACTTATTCTTTGTTGAATATTATAATTATCTTTTATTACCATTATTTCCTTCATACTCACATAGAACTTTGTACATTTTAAACTCTAGTGTCTTCCCTGTCACTTTTATTGTAATTATTTGTTTAGACCTGGAACTTCCTTTTTTTTTTCCCCTTTAATATTTATTTATTTGGCTGTGTGGGATCTTGGTTGCAGCACATGAAATCATTGATCTTTAGTTGCGGCATGTGGGGTCTAGTTCCCTGACCAGGGATTAACCCTGCCCCCCTGCATTGGGAGTGTGGAGTCTTAGCCACTGGACCACCAGGGAAGTCCCTAGACCTGGAACTCCTTGAAGACATGGATACTGTTCTATTCATCTTTTTTTTAACACTCTGTATCATCCATTCAGTGCTCAAAAATATTTTTTTTACAGCATCTTCCAGATCCCCCTCTGACTGTTACCCCCTCTGTTACCCCCTCTGACTGAGTAGGTGTGACTTTGAGGCTGGGCTGCATGGCACATCCCTTTTTATTTCCTTTGGAACAGAAAGAGATTATGGCTGGAGCTGTAATTCTTGCTCTCTGTCCAACAACACCCTATATACATCTGACTTGGTGGCCCTCCAGAATTTCTCAGACCCTGTGTTTATTTAGCACCTAATTGCTCGGGGTGCTGCCCAGGGTCATCTGTGAGAACTACTTAGCATTGCTCTGCTCTCTCTGGGAGATGAGAATCATAAAGGAACTGCCAAACATGGCCATACCCACACAGTGGAGGAAAACCAGTGAACCACTGAGTGACTGCATCTTTATGAGTTCAGGTCCTAGTTCTGCTATTAGAAAGCCCAGACCCAAACCGCATACCACTGCTCTGTCCAACGTGCCTTTCCCTCCCCAAGCAGAGAACACAACCCTTCCTTCTCCCACAGCCCCCTCCACACTGTGGAGAATTAGTGATGCCTGTCTGCTGTGTCTCCTCTTTGAATACAGTTGCTCGCCCTAGATCCTACCTAGCTAGTAGGGTAGGCTTTCAACAAATGTTTGTGGCGGTTGGAATTGTCAGTTACCGAGAGCCCATACTGAATACTTTTAGTCACAGATAAAAACTTTGCAAGGTAGATACTATTCTTCCCCACTTTGCAGACATGGAAATCGAGACTCATCTAGAGGTTAAGTGAAACTTGTCTAGAGTCAGATAGCCAGGAAGTGGTGAGGCTGTGCTGCAGGTGCAGCTGTGTCTAGCTCGTAGGTGCTGAACCACAGCGTGCTGCCGCCCCACCAGTGTAAACATACACTCCCCTCGAACAGCTAACTGACTTGCGGGACGATTCCTCCTATCACCACTGACCTTGAAGAGGCTCATTTGGCTGGCAGGTGCACACCCGCCTCCTCTCAGGCCCTCTGTTGGTCTGCTTGGAGATGATCTGTGGGCTGCCCATGCCAAGCCACTTGCACTGATCCCAGGTGGCAAGCAGAGAAGTTGGGAACATATTATTTCCTTTCTCTTGCACCCCTGACACCCATCTTTCCATAGGTCTAGTGTTGGCTCGAGACTGTGGTGGTGTGGTGCTGAAGCATCTGGACAGTCTTGGGTCACTGTCTCATCAGGCCTGGTGCCTTCGTGCCTCTAGACCGCAGGAAGGGGCTACTCTTCTGAGTGTTCATGTTGGTGGAGAAATACTAATATGTTACCCCAGTAGGAGGGGAAGGCTAATCCTCCCTATATTTGTTCAGTACTCAAAAAACTTGAACAACAGGTTTAACTTAGCTTTGTGCCATTTTAATGCAAATTTTATACAGGTAAAGTTACGGCACTCCTTTTTGCTCGTATGCCAGATGGCCAAAAATCTGTTGTAAGAATGCCTGTGATGTGACTTAGTGTCTGTGAGCTCCCCGGGCTCCATGCTGTCCCTCGAGGCCATGTTGCCCAGACAGCCTTCTCCTCACACACCCTCCTCACATTGTCAGTGGAACCGCCCAGCATGCTCCAGCGTTCTTTTGTGCAGCCATTGGCAAACTTCCTGATCTTTAAGACTCATTGGAAGGCACTTGTTAGAAAAGCAGGTATCTGGGTCTTAATCCAGACTTAGTGAATCAGAATCTTCAAGGGAAGGGCCTGGGAATTTGCATTTTTACACACTCCTCGGGTGATTTTTAGAAACTGGAAAAGTTCAGCAAGCATTGCTTTAGTGCACCGAAAAGTGCTTAGCAGCAGGTGGTGAGAGTGGTAAGAGCGCAGACTGGAGGAGGCAATGACAGCCATGTGGGTAACAGATTCAGTTATGTGGGTACCTGAATTCCCTCTGTCTGGTCTCGCTCTCTGGCTGTGGGATACATCGCTATGTGGTAGAGTTCCTTCCGCTTCGGTGCCCAGTGATTTATGTACTATTTATTCCTCTCTTGCTTCTCTGGCCAGCTTAGAGGTCTAGCTGTCAGGTTTCAGTAAACTTTTTGGTTCACTACATTTCTCTCCCTGGGCATTACAGAAGTGTGTGCAGAGCTGAAGGGGCCACCAGGAGGAAGTGGCTGACGCATGGAGGCAAGTGTCACAGAGGAGGTGACTTTTGCGCAGGTCTTGTGCCAGAGAAGAGGAAGGGGGCGTTGGCGAGTGCTGTCTCCGGAGTCCTCACTTCTCTCTGCAGTGTGTCTTCTCCTGGGGCTCTCCAGTGTCTTTTCTTGTTTATGGAACGAATGGAGCTAATTGGCATGGCTGAATCAGACTGTCTTGATTGACTTTGTTCACAACTCGAGATGGTTGGTAGTTGATTAATGTCCCCAGATACAAGTCTGTCAGTTACTGACAGTGAATGGTGGGCAGTCAAAGCACTGAAGAAAGCTTTCAAAGGCTTTTTACTTTATCAGCTGTGTTCTGAGGCAGCAGAAGAGGTCTTTGTGCCCTTAAGGGAGTGGCGTGTGCGAATCAGTGAGTGAGTGAGTGAGAGAGAGAGAGAGAGTGTATGTAGTGGAGATTGGAGAGCTTGAGAGTGCGGAAGAGGACAGGAGAACGCTTGTTTCTTTTTCAGTGAAAGACATGATTTCCTGCTTCTTAGGAAGGTTTCCTTGGTAGGCTCCCACATCCCTGCTAGTTTTGCACATTGTTAGAGATGACCTAAACTCTTCAGTTTGCTAATTTGACAAGGCTTGGTTTTTATTGACAAAAATGCACTGTGGGTTTCTCTTATTTCGCTAGGAAAGCAGAGATGAAGGGCCACTGTGGTTAAATTTGTACAGTCTAGTAAGTAGTCATGATTGCAATTTAAAAATCTTTATCGTTTCTTGAAATAATGGATGCTCATTGTAGAAAAATTATAAAAGACAGGCAAGCAAAATTGACAAAGCTGAAATCTTATAATAATCTTACAAGTATTAGCTAACCATTGTTAACATTTTGGTGTTTAAAATTTAGATTTTCTTTTTCTGTCTATACCTCTGTGTATAAAAATATTTTTAGTCCCAAAACTGAATATGCTGCATAAGCTGTTTCGTATAGTTCCTTTTTTTCTGTTATATAATGTGACCATCTTATCATATTAACAAATATATACCTACAGAACCATTCATTATTTTCTGTTTTTAAAGAAGCTGAACAGGCTCTTTTTCTTTTCAAATTGTATTTATTTATTTATTGACTGTACTGGGTCTCTCTTGCTGCACGGAGGCTTTCTCTAGTTGGGGTGGTCGGGCTTCCCATTGTGGTGGTTTCTCTTGTTGCAGAGCATGGATTCTAGGCCTGTGGGCTCAGTAGTTGTGGCGCATGGACTTAGTTGCTCCAAGTCCTGTGGAGTCTTCCTGGGCCAGGGATTGAACCCGTCCCCTTGAGGGTAGAGCCGTTCCGATTTGAAAGCCACTGATACAGATGGTCTATAACATAAGTGTCCAGAGCCCTTCCAGTGTTTCCATTCAAAGAATAACTCAGGGAATATTCTTATGTGGATTTTTGTACACCTCTGTGAATTTTATCATTGGATAAATTCCTAGAAGTGCAGTTGATGAATCTGAATTTCGACAGAAATCACATTTCTCCAGAGATTGTATTTTTTCATCTGTATCCTTAAGGTTCCAAATCTGTATCTCTTTCCAAAGTTCTAGATTCATATAGCCAACTGTTGATTGGACATTTTCTCTTGTGTGTCTGATAGACTTTTCCTAATGAGCTCAACGCTTATCTTCTTCAACCCAGTTCTTGGGGTATATCTCTGTCAGAGAATAGCATGACCATCTGCCTGGTTGCTCAAGCCAGAAACCTCCATCCTACACTGAATCAGTCATCAAATCCTACTCAGTTTTCCTCCCTAGTGTCTCTCTTAATCCAGTCACTTCTTTTCATCCCGTCTGCCTCTGTCTTTGATTTAAGCCGCTAGTATCTTGCCCAGCTCACTCTAGTAGCAGCAGGGCAAGCACTTCTCTCTCTGGCTTTTACCCTTTGTTCCACATTTCCTCAGAAAAAGTGAACTTGCTACACTCTATGATCTGCGAGTGTTTCTCCTCCAATTAAGCTGTGCAGTGAGCCCTGCTTCATCTCCCCCATCTGCTCCATCAGTCAGATTCTGAGACCGACATATCTGACGTTCAGCACCCATGAGTTCAGATCTCTGTATCCATCAGTATGGGCTTCCTCGCCCACCATCACATATATTTATTCACCGGATATATTTATTCCCCCAGCTTTGAATTACTCACTGTCCCTTGAATGTCCCTTTGTTCTCCTGCTGATTTCCTGGTCCTTTTAACCCTGTTCTCTGCCCATCCATTTTCTACCCTTTCTTTAGGATGAAGCAGATTTCTTGAAGTCTTCAGCGCCATAGTTTCTCCTCTGTTAATCAGTTTTATCCTTACTGCATTTATCATGTATGTACTTTTTTGTGTGCTTCACGTATACTTTTCCATTTAACCTTGTGAAAAAGACATACACGTAATCAAAAATACAAACCAGTGAACCAAGTGGAGAAGATGTGGGAATTCCAGCTCTGGGTTCCAGCACAGGTCCTAGGGTGCAGAAGGGCCTTTCAGAAATCCCATCCCGGTGCCTGAACCTTGACGTCTCCCCTTAACTAGACTTGTGATTTTATGTGGTTCTGTATAGCTGTGTAATTGAATACCTCCCAAGTCAATTGCATTCATTTGGTCAGAGCGAAACCTTGGAGAGAAAGAAGATCGTTTGTCTGCTAGCCTTGGCACATTCCATTTTAGTGTATCTTAAATGCCATGGAAACAAGGGGTGCCTAGGAACTTGGGGATCTCTGACATGGAATGTAGCATGTTGCGCTGCTAGATTGGTGTAGGGAGGGACCAGCCCTGCAATTTTTCCACAAGAAGTCAGCTCCAAGCCTGTGGGAAATCACACATAGCAAAATCCTTGGCAAAGAACCATACATTTTTTTCCCCCTACTCTCTATGTGGTAATTCTGTAACACTCTGTAATTAATTTTATTTTTACAGTGAACAGCCACAGAGTAAGAATAATGAGTAACCTATTTCTGTTCTTGCTATTTTAGGGGACATCACACAGAAGGGATATGAAAAGAAAAGGTCAAAACTCCTGTCTCCTTACATCCCACAGACACAAGGTAGGTAATGAGAAGCGGTTTTAAACCTTCTCAGTATTTTTACACTAATGAATGCTATCTTACTGGAGATCTGTCTTTTTTGTTGGTTCCTGTTTTTTCCCTCCCTTCCTCACCAGGGAAGGGAAAAAAAAGGAAGGAAAGAAAGGAGGAAATGAATCTTAATTGAGCATCTGCTGTGTGGTAGGCACTTAAAAAATACCCAAGGTCATCAAATCATTCATACAGAGCTTGGGTGGTAGTCACTGTGTCTGTGTGTCGCTGACATGATTCAATGGCAGAAGATTCTAGGTCATAGAAAAACCGCATCTAATGCTTGAGTATGAACTGTGATGGAGAGAAGCAAGGGAGGCAAAGATGAGAAGGAGGGACAGATTCAGTATTGCAGAAAAAACCAAAGATTGCAGCACCTGGAGATTTGGAAATGAGAACCCTAAATAAACCTTTTTGCAGCCTGACTTGTGCAGAAAGACTGGCGTATTCTTTATATATCAGAAAGTCCTGAGTCACTTTTGTGCTTATTTCCAGACGGGTTGCTGGAACCTTTGCCTCTAGGCAAGGCTGTCTGTTTCTAAGTCATCATATTTTTGAAGTTACTCAGCATCCAGGATTTCCTCTGATGGCCTGTTTCTACTTTAATCACTTTTACTATGAGGAATTTTTTCTTTATTTCTCATTTCCCCCCTGCAATCAGAGTCTGTTTCCACATGACTGTTTTTTGTGGAACTAATAATCATTGCTTTTATTTCTGGATTATAAATCCCTTGAGGACTTTGGAGCCCCCATGGTTCTAATGTTAAGCCTTGCACAAGGTATATAGCTTGTAAATATTTGTTGAATGAATAATGGAATACATAAATGAATAATGGTGGTATACCAATAGATTTCACCAAAGTCCTTGTTTTATTTCCTGCACTATTTTTGGAAATTCCTCCCTGTAAAAACTAGTAGGTCAATGCCTAGATAGTCAGTTTAAAGTATCTTAATGAACAGATGGATGTAGAAATGAATTGAGAGAAAAGAGGTAGAAATCAGGCCAGTGACAGCTTTTGCTGAGCAAGGCATGTCACAGAAGGGGAGTCCTCTGATTGGCTGCTTAATTATGGATCTGGCCCATGCCTCTGTAGGCCCAGAGATATACTGTAGTCACTTTGTGCAAAAGCAATCAGATCCTGAGAAAATAACTCAGTAAGGAATGTAACTATAAAAAGGACCATGCTCTGTCTGCTGTTTGTAGTCAGGTTATATAGAAACTAAATCATGTTCAAAAACCAGTTTATCAATTTACTGTGAGAAACCACTGAGACACACTCTAGTCTCTGTGGTCAGCACATTCTTGCCCCACAGGCAGGCCTACATGGGGAGCTTGATCACATATAGAAGGTTGCTTAGTGAGCATGGATTTGACGAATCAGATGTTTAATTAAAGCAGGCCAAGGGATTAAAGCAGGCCAAGGGAGTGTGACATGGCATCTCACAGTGGGGATGGTTGTGCACGAGATCTCATGGGGGAAATAGAAGTCGTTTGATGGCAGCTCTTTCAGCTTCCTGCTACTAGAACTTCAAACTCACCATATTAGTGCCCATCATGTTTATGACCTCCTGCCTTCTGGTTAAAAGGAGATCTCTCCATCCTAGCCGGGGTCAGTCCTTCCACCAGTGCTTTGGATCCCTTCCCCTCCTCCCTTTTCAGAAACCGTATACCATCACCCAGTGACACCAAGCACAGGGCAGTGGGGGTGCGCCACCCTGGTGCAGGCAGTGGGGGCTGCAGTATCTGTAGAAATTTGAAAGGTGGTGATATAGCCAACAAAAAGTTGGTCTGCCGTTTCTCATCACCATGGATAGCAATTGTAAATGCTGCAAGTAGTAGAAATCTGCTCCCACTGAGGCGGACAGCTGCATCGCCCCCTTGGTGTGCCGCTGCTGTCGGTTCCCCGACGCTCCTGTGCAGTCACCCTCTCCCTCTGAGCCAGATTCTTACCCCAGCAGATCAGCATGCTCATTACTCTTCTCTTTAAAAAAATCGTCCTTAGTCTTCCCCTTCCACCTTTACCCTATCTCTCCTTTATGATCAGACTGCTGAGAACTTGTCTCTGCTTATTATCCCTGTTTTCTCAGCAGCTGTTCGCTTCTCAGCCTGTCCCAGTCCCTTGCCACTCTACCTCTTGAAACACTTCTTTAGAAACACTCTTCGCATTTTCTCACTCCCCTCTTCTTGTTGCTCCTAGTCTTCTTTGCAGGCTCCTCCTCTTCCGTTAAATCTTGGAATTCTCAAGGCAAAGCCTCAAACCCTCTTGACACCTCACTGTACTGCCGTGGTTCTCAAACTTTAGCCTGCATTGGGATCGCTGGAGGACTTCTTGTATATACAGATTGCAGGACCCTGTCAGTTCTTGGCATTTCTGATGCAGTTGGTCCAAGTTGAGGTTTGAGAATTTGCGTTTGTGTCAGGTTCCCAGGTGATGCTGCAGTTGCTGGTATGGAGAAACAGAGCTTAACGCCATTTATATATCTTAAAGGAACCTTCATTTCAACCTATCCAGACATATCCATTAAATGTTATGTATGACTTATCTCATACCACCTGTACCACCAGCACCTTCCCCTCCCTACATGTGTACATTCACACAAAATTATTAGTACATTATCCAGCATCTCCCAGACTTCTAGTTCCCACTCCTGAGTGAATGGAACTCCCATTCATAAGCCCAGCATCTAGGCTCAAAAGTCATCTATCTCAGCAGTCTCTTCATTCCCCACCTCTTGCCTGTTGCCAGGTTACATTTTCCGCTTCTTCGTGAGTCAGTTTTTGTAAGTTTAATTTTTCTAGGAATTTGTCTGTTTTGTATAAGTTTTCAAATTTATTGTTAATGACAGTATTGTCTTTATTTTTAAAGCCTTTGCTTTGTTTGTGTATAACTCTTACCTCTTCTCTTTTTTCTCTTGATCAGTCTTCCCAGACATGTGTCATTTCAAAGAACAAGCTTTTAATTTTGTTGATCTTCTTTTCAGTGTGTCTTTATTTTCTCATTTATCGTTTTCAGCTTCTGTATGTTTTTCCTTCCTTGCACTCCTTTTCTAAGTTTCCTGAGTCAGATGCTTAGGTTTTCAGTTTTCTTTACAAAGGTGAGTGTTCTCCATTTGACTGTGGTTGGAGAACATGCCTGTTCAAAATCAAGTCACAATTAGAACCTTGATTCTCCTCCCAGACAACATGAGGACTTTAAGAACAAATGCATTTTTAGTACCTCCTTGTCTACATACCCCCTCAATTATTAGTTATTATTGTTCTGTGTAGTTCAGTTCAGTTCACTTGCTTAGTTGTGTCCGACTCTTTGCGACCCCATGAACCGCAGCACGCCAGGCCTCCCTGTCCATCACCAACTCCCAGAGTTCACTCAGATTCACGTCCATCGAGTCAGTGATGCCATCCAGCCATCTCATCCTCAGTCGTCCCCTTCTCCTCCTGCCCCCAATCCCTCCCAGCATCAGAGTCTTTTCCAATGAGTCAACTCTTCGCATGAGGTGGCAAAAGTACTGGAGTTTCAGCTTTAGCATCATTCCTTCCAAAGAAATCCCAGGGCTGATCTCCTTCAGAATGGACTGGTTGGATCTCCTTGCAGTCCAAGGGACTCTCAAGAGTCTTCTCCAACACCACACTTCAAAAGCACCAACTCTTCGGCGCTCAGCCTTCTTCACAGTCCAACTCTCACATCCATACATGACCACAGGAAAAACCATAGCCTTGACTAGACAGACCTTAGTCGGCAAAGTAATGTCTCTGCTTTTGAATATGCTATCTAGGTTGGTTATAACTTTTCTTCCAAGGAGTAAGCGTCTTTTAATTTTATGGCTGCAATTACCATCTGCAGTGATTTTGGAGCCCCCCAAAATAAAGTCTGACACTGTTTCCACTGTTCCCCCATCTATTTGCCATGAAGTGATGGGACCGGATGCCATGATCTTCGTTTTCTGAATGTTGAGCTTTAAGCCAACTTTTCCACTCTCCTCTTTCACTTTCATCAAGAGGCTCTTTAGTTCCTCTTCACTTTCTGCCCGAAGGGTGGTGTCATCTGCGTATCTGAGGTTAGTGATATTTCTCCCAGCAATCTTGATTCCAGCTTGTGTTTCTTCCAGTCCAGCGTTTCTCATGATGTACTCTGCATATAAGTTAAATAAGCAGGGTGACAGTATTCAGCCTTGATGTACTCCTTTTCCTATTTGGAACCAGTCTGTTGTTCCATGTCCAGTTCTAACTGTTGCTTCCTGACCTGCATACAGGTTTCTCAAGAGGCAGGTCAGGTGGTCTGGTATTCCCATCTCTCTCAGAATTTTCCAGTTTACTGTGATCCACTTGTGTAGTTAATAGTAGTTAATATCTGTTTTTTTGTTTACTGTTCCTTTGCATATATGACTGTTTCCTCTCAGTTCAATTTCCTTCTTCCCAAAGTTCATCTTGCAATAGTTACATATTTTAATCAGAGTTTCTTAGTGGTAAAAAACTCTTAATTTGCATGTATCACTTTTCCCACCTTTGTTCTTAAACCTATTAATCTTTCCCAGAAATGGATTGTTTGTAGGGCTGGTTATGTCATACAGGTTCTGTAGCAAAAGAAAAGATTACCCTTCGACGTTTTTACCTCATATATCTTTGTAGATTTTGAAGGAGGTATTTAGTTTGTGGTGTTTTTTTTTTATATGACGTTGGATTTAATGAAGATTTTATGCCTGCATGCATGCATTCTCAGTCATGTCCAACTCTCTACAGCGCTATGGACTGTAGCCTACCATGCTCCTCTGTCCATGGGACGCTCCCTGCAAGGATGCTGTAGTGGGTAGCCATTTGCTACCCCAGGAGATCTTCCCGAGCCAGGGGTCGAACCTGAGTCTCCTGCACTGCATGTAGATGCTTCACCGCTCAGCCTCTGGGAAGCCCAGGGTTTAAGCTTATTGACTAGAATTAAATGAAATGAAAGTCAGTTTAACACTTTTAGTAGGAGTTTGCTAGTTCTTACTTCTAGAGGGATTCAACCTCTTTCAAACACTGTCATCTTGTTGGGTTTCATTGTTTCCAGTTGTGAGGTGCTCCACTGAGGGTGGCTCCTTGAGTATAGTGTATAAAAGTAACATTCTCCACTAATCTCTCTTGAAAGAAAAAATTAATACTGCCTGCAACATTGTACTGCTAGAACAGTTACGTGCACATGCTTATCTAAAAATTTAGTGAGTTATTTTTCTGTACAGAATTGATCTGGAGTTATCTTGGGGTGCATATTTATGTATATTTTAGATTTTTTTTTTCAAATGTTACATAAATCTTTAAAATAGAACTTCAGAGAAAAAACAGTCTAACAGGAAAAATGGGGAAATAGGGACGAGAACACAAGGTTGAAGAAAATACTTAGTGGAAATTGAGTAAGGACAGTTTGGGGTAATAAACATAGCTTAATTCACTGTTACCATAGGGGCTGGATTTTAAACTTACTATATGACAAAAATCTGATGTGTCAAAACTACCCTTGAAAGTCACTTAAACCCACCAGTATTGGAACTGATTGTTGTTTCTTTACACCAAAGCCAAATTTTATCTGATTTTTAAGGGACAGGCTGTGTGAAATTCCTATCTTGATAAAGGTTGAGACCATATCCAGGGCCTCAAGATGCTCTCCCTGTGAGAGATGAGGGGGAATTGAGGATGTGGCAGGTACATATCTCCTTGTTCTTGTAGAAGTTGTTTATGTATTTTGGCTGTGCCGGGTCTTCGTTGCTGCAGGGCCTTTTCTCGGGTTGCAGTGAGCGGGGGCTCCTCTCTGGCTGTGCTGGGCGGGTTTCTCACTGTCACAGTTTCTCTTGTTGCCCCTGGTGGACCCTACGGTGCCTGGGCTTCAGTAGTTGTGGCGCATGGACTCAGCTGCCCAACAGCATGTGGAATCTTCCCATACCAGGGATTTAATCCATGTCCCCCGCAGTGGCAGGCAGATTCTTAACCATTGGACCACAGGAAAGTCCTGTATCTCCTTGTTCTGAGCCATATGCTCTTCAAAAGCAGTAACCCACAGAACATCTTTCAGTCACTGGAAGCTACGAGAGTCTAGATATAAAGCTTCCCACATGCCTTAGTTAGCAGCTTCACAGAGAGAAGAGGCCAGAAATTAACTGTCTTTTGGCATGGCCCAAAGAATTGAGTTTTCAAACCACATATGCTCTCACTCCTCTGTAAATTAGTCACTCTTGGCCATTCTTGGAGTTAGAGGAAAATGAAAGGTCTCTGTAGTGAGAGAGCATCCCAGTCTGATGCTGTAGTCTAATCTTGAAGATACTTTGGATACAAGCAACTGATTATTTCCAAGTGGCTTTAATAGAAAAGAGTTTGTTGTGTTTCGATATAGGGTTGCTGACAGAACCTCAGGTCAGCATGTGTTCGCGCAGTGCTTTCTGTGTTCCAAGTACTGTTGAGACAGGCAACTAGCATCGGACGAGACAGCCTGAGATCCCCTGGCTTGCTCTCTTGTCTGCTAGTAGTTTGCTCAACTAGGACTGTCACTAAGACGACTTCCTTGACCAGCTCTATCACAAACAGTCTGCACTCCCATGATCTGAGTTGCATTTTTAAGAATCTTTCTCTGACTGCCCCATGGATTATGATTTGTTCATGTGTATTTTTCCCATATAGGACTCGTAAGGTCTTTAAAATCAGGAACATTTATTTTTATTTTTATTTTTAATTCTTTACATCCCCAGTTTGTGGCATGAGTATCTGGCACATAGTAGATGGAACTAAACGGAAGGAACATTGAGAATTTAGAAATACTTCCTGGCATAAACATCTATCGGCTTCCCAGGTGGCGCAGTGGTAAAGAATCCACCCGCCAGTGCAGGAGACATGGGTTCTATCCCCGGGTCAGGAAGATCCCCTTGGAGAAGGCAATGGCAACCCACTCCAGTATTCTTGCTTGGGAAATCCCATGGACAGAGGAGCCTGGTGGGCTACAGCCCATGAGGTTGCCGAGAGTCAGACACGACTGCGTGACTAGCGCACAAACATCTGTGATGGTGAAAGTGTCAGGTAATGAAGAAGCAGACTCCTCTACAGATTAGAGAATTTTTGGTGCTGGCAGCTTGTCTCCACCTTCAATAGATCTTTTCGTCTAGATCTACTGAATCTCAAGAGATTGTACAGAGCATATTGGTTTTCATTGGAGAGTCAGCATTCCTCTTCACTTTTTTATTTTTAAAATGAAATTAATGAATCTGTTTTAAATAATCAAATACTACTGTGAGGATTGTAACAACAACAAAAATAAGCAATGTCCTCTTCTTCTGCAGAGACCACTTCTTTGAACTGTTTTAACCGTTTCTTCTGGTGTTTACCTCTCTTTTCTGTGTGACGTTTTACCAGTACTTCTTGACTTTTTTTTGGCCCCCAACATGAGACATTATTTATTCATTTCCTACTGTAAAAGATTAGAATTTTTCCTTCTTACTCATTCCTCCCCAGCCACCTGGATGCCACACACTGCTTTTCCCTTTATCCTTGCTTCTCATCTCCCATCTCATACTCATTGTGCACTGTGTGTCCAGTGTATTACTTTTGTTATTGCTAAATCAGCATTCAGTACTTGCCTTATTTGATTATATAAATATTATTCATCACTTGGTTTACTAGGATTACATTTCCTTTTTTTTTTAAACAGTTAATCCATCATTTTATTGTTATTTCTAGAGACAACTCTTAATGCCATCTCTCTTCCTGAACTGACTGTTCCCTTATCCCGCTACAGGCCTTCATCATCTTCCTAGTGGTGTTTTGGGAAGGAGTAAGGGATAGGGAGATGTGTATTCTGCCGTGTTTAATCAGAACACTTGATTCTAACATTTCTGTTGGCTTAAAGCCAACATTCAGAAAATGAAGATCATGGCATCCGGTCCCATCACTTCGTGGCAAATAGATGGGGAAACAGTGGAAACAGTGTCAGACTTTATTTTTGGGGGCTCTAAAATCACTGCAGATGGTGACTGCAGCCAAGAAATTAAAAGACGCTTACTCCTTGGAAGAAAAGTTATAACCAACCTAGATAGTATATTCAAAAGCAGAGACATTACTTTGCCGACTAAGGTCTGTCTAGTCAAGGCTATGGTTTTTCCTGTGGTCATGTATGGATGTGAGAGTTGGACTGTGAAGAAGGCTGAGCGCCGAAGAGTTGGTGCTTTTGGAGTGTGGTGTTGGAGAAGACTCTTGAGAGTCCCCTGGACTGCAAGGAGATCCAACCAGTCCATTCTGAAGGAGATCAGCCCTGGGATTTCTTTGGAAGGAATGATGCTAAAGCTGAAACTCCAGTACTTTTGCCACCTCACGCGAAGAGTTGACTCATTGGAAAAGACTCTGGTGCTGGGAGGGATTGGGGGCAGGAGGGGAAGGGGACGACTGAGGATGAGATGGCTGGATGGCATCACTGACTCGATGGACGTGAATCTGAGTGAACTCCGGGAGTTGGTGATGGACAGGGAGGCCTGGTGTGCTGCGATTCATGGGGTCACAAAGAGTCGGACACGACTGAGTGACTGAACTGAACTGAACTGAACATTTCTATTTGAGGATTGTTCAAAACTTATATAAAGATCATTTCTATCAATCTGAAAGATTTCAAAGACGTCATTGCCTCTTTTGCTGGCTGTGCATCAGCAAGCTGATCAAAGGGTCTCTTATCACAGCCCGATTAGATTAACTCGGCAGCCTCCCTTCTCTGGGTGGTTCTAAGGTAGAGCCCTGTCTCAGCTCTGTTTTGCAATTCTACACTGTATAAAACTGCCGGGAAGTCCAACAAGGCATCTTCTCTTGGACCCACATCCTTTGCTTTAGGACATTACTGCAGCTTCTGTTTTTGATGGCATTGATGTACACATTCCATTCTGTCTTCGTGTGTTTGAGATCATTGTGACCTTTGTGTATTTGTTTTTCTTCCTTCATCTTTTGACTTTGTCCCGCTGTCTTTGACTGCATTTAATTGTATTTGTCTTCTGCTTCAAAAGAGGATAGGATCTCTCCTTTTATATATTCCTTCCTGGCCTAGATTTCCTCAATTATTTTTTCCCCAGCCCCTTACCTACTGTCCTTTTAGGGGTAAGAATGGCACCCCGCTCCAGTACTCTTGCCTGGAGAATCCCATAGACAGAGGAGCCTCGTAGGCTGCAATCCATGGGGTCGCTAAGAGTCGGACACGACTGAGTGACTTCACTATCACTTTTCACTTTCATGCATTGGAGAAGGAAATGGCAACCCACTCCAGTGTTCTTGCCTGGAGACTCCCAGGGACGGGAGAGCCTGGTGGGCTGCCGTCCATGGAGTCGCACAGAGTCGGACACGACTGAAGTGACTTAGCAGCAGCAGTAGCAGCAGCATGTCAGTTTATGAATATGGTTATGTGCTGGCATTTTCTAGCTTGTCTGGTAAGAAGTACTAGTGATCCAAAGTTTTTTCCCAAATTCAGATTCCTTTTGTGGCTGCTGCCTATTTTGCTGGAGGGTGTTTGCTCACCAGTATTCCAGTGTATGTACATACTCTGAGCTTGCCAGTTGTTTCCCAGCCCTTCCATCACAGCTCTTCTGAGTTCAGTCCTGCCTTTGAGATTGTGCAAATGTGTATATAACCAAGTTAGAACAAAACAAAAGAAAGCCTTGGAAATTTTATCCTTTTTGTCTAAAGACTCTGATAACTCCTGTCAAGGATAGTCTGTGATCCTGTTTTTCTTAATGACCTCATACGATTGTATGAAGATTTTGAGAGGCACAAATTTTTGCATAAACGTTGTGTGGCTTAGAGATACACAGATAAGCAGACTTCTGAGATTAACGGTTGGTACCTCTTCATTTTTGTCTTTGGTTTTTCCAGATACTCCCCCTATCATTGGTGGAAATGAAGAGACAGACAAGATCATAATTATTTATCTTAACCAAAAATTTGGGTGCTTGCAGTATAGGACCCAGTTAATTACTGCAGGATATACAAAATGAGTTAAGATCTCTGACCTTGTTTATTTATACTTTAATAGGAAAGATAAGATAGGTATACAAATAATCATAAAATGCAGAGGGGGAAAAAGCCCTGTAAGAAAGTTCTAAACAAAATACTGAGGAAATGCAAAGGGACATGAACCTGAAACTGGCTGTAGAAATTAAGAACAGCATTCTGGAATGCTATAGAACATTCCCAGATATGTAAATGTTAAGTAGACAGATAACCATGATGGTGTGATCACTCACCTAAAGCCAGACATCCTGGAATGTGAAGTCAAGTGGGCCTTAGGAAGCATCACTACGAACAAAGCTAGAAAAGGCAGAGGAACCAGAGATCAAATTGGCAACGTCCACTGGATCATGGAAAAAGCAAGAGAGTTCCAGAAAAACATCTACTTTTGCTTTATTGACTATGCCAAAGCCTTTGACTGTGTGAATCACAACAAACTGGAAAATTCTTCAAGAAATGGTAATACTAGACCACCTGACCTGCCTCTTGAGAAACCTGTATGCAGGTCAGGAAGCAACAGTTAGAACTGGACATGGAACAACAGATTGGTTCCAAATAGGGAAAGGAGTACGTCAAGGCTGAATATTGTCACCCTGCTAATTTAACTTACATGCAGAGTACATGATGCGCAATACCAGACTGGATGAAACACAAGCTGGAATCAAGATTGCCGGGAGAAATATCAATAACCTCAGATATGCAGATGACACCACCCTTATGGCAGAAAGCATAGAAGAACTAAAGAGCCTCTTGATGAAAGTGAAAGAGGAGAGTGAAAAAGTTGGCTTAAAACTCAACATTCAGAAAACGAAGATCATGGCATCTGGTCCCATCACTTCATGGCAGATAGATGGGGAAACAATGGAAACAGTGAGAGACCTTCTTTTTGGGGGCTCTAAAATCACTGCAGATGGTGATTGCAGCCGTGAAATTAAAAGATGCTTTTTCCTTGGAAGAAAAGCTATGACCAACCTAGACAGCATATTAAAAAGCAGAGACATTACTTTACTAACAAAGGTCCATCTAGTCAAAGCTATGGTTTTTCCAGTAGTCATGTATGATTGTGAGAGTTGGACAGTGCCGAAGAATTGATGCTTTTGAAGTGTGGTGTTGGAGGAGACTCTTGAGAGTCCCTTGGACTGCAAGGAGATACAGCCAGTCTATCCTAAAGGAAGTCAGTCTTGAATATTCATTGGAAGGACTCATGCTGAAGCTGAAACTCTGATACTTTGGCCACCTGATACAAAGAACTGACTCATTGGAAAAGACCCTGATGCTGGGAAAGATTGAGGGCAGGAGGAGCAGGGGATGACAGAGGATGAGATGGTTGGATGGCATCACTGACGTGATGATGGGCATGAGTTTGAGTAGGCTCTGGGAGTTGGTGATGGACAGGGAGGCCTGGCATGCTGCGATTCATGGAGTTGCAAAGAGTCGGACATGACTGAGCTACTGAACTGAACTGAGACAGAGTTCTGTGCTTTTTTTGTGATGGGAGTGGAAGGGTGGGATCTGTTGTATTTCCACTATCGCATTTAAATACAGAAGTTCCTTCCCAAGTGAGGATCACAGCATAATGAAAAGGACATTCCAGTCCCAGTTCTGCCCTTTTATTTGCTAGATTTGGACAGCAGTACAGTCACTATGAACTGCAGCATGCGTTACAATCTTATTTGTCCCCGTATGCCTCATTAGAAGGAAGTCCACTGTTTTTCTCTTGGTGTTTCTCTTTCCTTTTGGATTATCCAGGAACCCCCTGGGACACCGGTACTGCAGGAGGAGAGGTGGTCAGTGCAGCTTCCACATCCGAAAGGGTCAAGAGCCCCATTGTCTGCTGTTGCCCCTCAGTGCCTCATGGGGGTGCTGTTGAAAACCAGTCCTTTGTGATCAGTAATGCTAACCCAGTGCTCAACCTGGGTCCCGCCTCAGCCACTCTGAGGAAGAGATCCCACTCTGCTAGGCTCAGCCAAGACACCCCACTTGAATTCTCAGGGCAAAGCTCTTGGTATTGTGTTCCTTGAGCCCACACACAGCTATTTTCCTGATGCCAAGTGGCCTGGGAAGCTTCTCAGACCCAGAACCTCCAGTTCTTCTCCTTCTCAGAATCCACCCCTAGGATTCACCATGGACAGGTGGCCCCTTTCCATACTTGAAATGCAGACTCTTTCCTCCCTACCCACAGGCAGTAAGGTAGGGAGTGAGGCTGGGAGTAAGGCAGTAAGGCTGGTTAATCACTGAGCCTTCTGAGGAAGGCTCTCTTCAGTGAGCTTCCAGGGAAGAATCTCTGAGTGATTCAGAGTACCTTCACCCAGGGTGGAGGGTGGAGATGGGAGTGGAGGCTCTGTTTATATAATGATTCAAGGTGACTATGGACACACTCTCACTGTAGGAAAATAAATTTTATCTGTGATGGGTGTCCTGCTTCCTTAATGATATCTGTCAGATAATGTTATTGTGAATATAAAATGAGATGGTGTTTCGAAAGTTTAAAGAGCCTTAGAACTGTATTATCATTGTTATTTTGTCATTTCCTGTCTAAATCCCTTCAAAGGCTGCTCTTTTGGTTTAGGACAAGTGACCTGGCCCCGCTTTTCTTCTCCAGCCTCATTTTGTCTCACTCCACCTCTTTCACTGTGCTTCAGCCCCTTCGACCGTCCTCAGACTTGTCAAGATTTTTCTCCCTCACTGAACTTCTAGTACTGTGCTTTTGTATAAAGTAGCTCCTCCCCCAGGAACACCCCCACCCCCACCACTCCTAAGCCTGACTGAAACCTACATCAGAGTCTCCTTTTAACAGACTGCCCCTAAAACTCTAGTATAAATTAAATCCCTCATTGTATAGGCTCAGAGAACCTTGTTTTTTTCCCTCTCAGCACATATCATGATGTAGAAGATACACATGAATCAATGATCACTTCTTTATTATGAGTGCTAAATTAAAGAAAAAGGTGTCTTCTCTGGACACCGGCACTGAGACCAGTGTGTCTGCTTTGATCACTCTAAGTTGAAGCGTTGTAGTCCTTGGTTCTCAGAGCACATCCTCCTTCCCTCTATGACTCTTGCAGATGAAAATTTCTGTTAAATCATTGGCAGAGTTGAAAGGTAAACCTGAATTGGAAATTTTGCATAGTTTATACTAAAGATCAGCTTCTTTTCCAGGTTATCATTGTTGTTATGTTCCAACAATAGAATCATGGGAGACTCTGGTGTCTCTTCTGTCAGAGAACAGTATATTATGTACATGCTGACCATTGAGAAAGGAGGCTTTGTGTTGTAGAAGAAATGAAAATTTGTCTAAACTTACTGTTAAACATTCTATCATCCCTATTTAAACATAAGGGTGACCCCTAGTGGATACTGTGTATAACAGACTGAGAGATCTGGGAACCCCTAAACAGAAGTGGTCACCGTATGTAGTAATCAGCAGTAATCCTTTTCTTTGAAGCTCGAGGATGTTTTGCTCTAGAATTTAGAAGTTTTGAAGAAGGCTTGATTTATGAGGTTCGCAGCTCTCCTCCAGCACTTTACCTATATTTAGTGTCTTTAAAATTACTTTGGTTTTATACATAGCTCTTTCAGTAAATAAAATGGTAAAGAAATGGTAAAGTTCTCCACAGCAGCTATCACTACCTCATCCTAACTATTTAAGGCATTTTATGTATATAAAAGCCCATATAATTATAGGTGGATAGTTTTACGTACACAGTTGTAATAACATACATAACATTTTGTGTTCTTTTATCACTTGAGACCCTTTTATATGTCTGCATGGTTTTTCACTTTTCATGGCATTTAATACATATCATGTTGATACTAGCAGTTAATTCCACCTTTGCTTTTTTTTCGCTTCTTACTGTGGTAGTGAAATAGTGCACATCTTATTCAAACTATAGAAAGCTCTGCTTTTGGGCCCCAGGTGATTCCTGAGATGTGGTCGAGTGTGAAGCCATGGCCAGGGCATGGTTCGTCTTTAAGCAGCATCTTGCCTGCCCAGCTGACTCTGGGCGTGCTGTTAATGCCTTACGGGGCCCCTGTGCCCCCCGACCCCTCCTCCTCTTTCAGGAGACTGGTGGTCTGTATTTCCTGCTTTCCCTCTGTGATGCATTGTTGCCCTGGCAAAGAAGCTAAGTAAGCAATAAGCCATCCAAAAACTGTTTAATCCAACCAGGACATAGTTTCCTCCCTCTCACCTTCAGATATGCACTGAATTACCAGTTGCTTTGGGGGAAAGGAAAAGAAGACAATTGGTTTTAGAAGGTTGGAAAATTCTTCTCACAGTGTTGTAATTTATCTAGGAAGCTGAAAACTGGATATTATTTTAACTTATTTTGGTAAGAATCTGCTCTCTCTGGTATGACCTTCAAATTAAGAAAATCCAGAATCATTTTTATTTTTTTCTTTATACTTAACTATTATCTTGATGTTCTATAATGAACATATATTATTTTTTATATACTGAAGAAGAGAACTTTTCTAAATTATAGAAACCCAGTAAAGCCTATGGGAAAATAAAATATCCAGTCTCATTGCCCTGAGATAATTACTATTGACATTTTATTTCATTTGCTTTCCATTTTTTCAGTGCACAAATAAAATCTATCTGGAAATCTTTATGTTTTAAAAAAAAAAACCTCCAGTAAATGGAAATAGAAGTTTTTAGAAGATAAAATTTAGAATAACTTGGAGAGTGATTATTCACATTAAAAAAGATAAGCTGCAGAGTTTCATTATTAAGCTCCCATGTTACACTTAAAGTGGTTGAGTTCCTAGGAATTAATTTTTATTCTTCTTGTTTTTTATATCACCTCTCTTGAACTTGAAGCAAGTGTGTTACACATTTGAGTCAAAGTCAGGAAATCCCTTGGAGAAGGAAATGGCAACCCACTCCAGTACTCTTGCCTAGAAAATCCCATGGATGGAGGAGCCTGGTGGCCTACAGTCCATGGGATTGCAAAGAGTCGGACATGACTGAGCGACTTCTCTTTCCACTTGTTCTGTCAGAAATCTATATGTTTGTGGCATCATGTGCTCGGCACCTGAGGAATGCTCACTGAACCAACCTGCCAGCCACTTACTGAAACCGCAAGTCAGCCTTTCGGTTTCACTTCTGACAAGCTACCTCGAAATGTCTGTCACGATTTTAGACCCAAAAGAGACCTCGTCCATTTGGAAGACTAAACTCCTAAGGAGACGGAGCTAAACTTTGCCGAGCATCATACTAATGTTGCCTGGTGAATTGGTGAATAGCGTGTCGTGAGGCTTTTTTTGTGGGGCGGGGGGGGGTACCAGTTTCCACAGATCTCTTGGCTAAGTGTCATCTGACTCAATTCTCATCAAATGTCTGTGTTTGTGTTACATTTCCTTGTGGTCTGATGTATGATAACCTCTAGAAATGTGGAAATGTTCACAGATAGATCAACTCTCACTTCCCTTCTCACCTCCGGATCATTTCTTGGTAAAAAATTTTTATTTAGTCCATATTATCTTCTTTTTCCTAATTAACTACATTGGAAAATACAAAGTAAAAGCATAATGAGAGAGGAATCAGAAAAGGTATATCAGTTGTCTGTTAGCATCCTTTGTGAAATGAGAATCCACATTCCTCCTTTCCATCCTTTGGATCGTTAGTTGCCTAATTTGAAGGTACCATGTTTCTTAGCAGGGTAGTTTGGTTTATCCTAGCAAATCTGCTTATTTAATTAAAAAGAAATTAGTGACAGGTAATTCAGTTATATATTCACTGTACCTCCGAAAAGTAATGCAAAGGTCGTGTTTTAAATTCAGTGTTTAAGTCAAACCATTTTCTCTGTACATGTTTACAGGCAAAGTAGCTCATGTGTGCTAATCTGATTTCCTTCCGATATATATCATCTGACCATACAAATAAAAATAGCCCATTTCTACTTTTTATTCTCTAAAGTTAATTGAAATATGTTTTAAGTAATTTCTGTAGTGAATGGCCGAAAACTTTACTTTTGGAGGGAGGGGCTTTTTGCAGAATCTTTTACATGAAGGCAGGTGCTTTAAAAAAAAAAAAAAAAAAGGACAAAATATGTTCTCTTAACTCCTGACTATAAATCCTATACTATATTACGGGGAAACAGTAGAAACAGTGGCTGTCTTTATTTTGGGGGGCTCCAAAATCACTGCAGATGGTGATTGCAGCAATGAAATTAAAAGATGCTTACTCCTTGGAGGGAAAGTTATAACCAACCTAGATAGCATATTAAAAAGCAGAGACATTATTTTGTCAACAAAGGTCTGTAGTCAAGGCAATGGTTTTTCCAGTGGTCATGTATGGATGTGAGAGGTGGACTATAAAGAAAGCTGAGCGCTAAAGAATTGATGCTTTTGAAGTGTGGTGTTGGAGAAGACTCTTGAGAGTCCCTTGGACTGCAAGGAGATCCAGCTAGTCCATCCTAAAGGATATCAGTCCTGGGTGTTCATTGGAAGGACTGATGTTGAAGCTGAAACTCCAATATTCTGGCCACCTGATGCGAAGAGCTGACTCATTTGAAAAGACCCTGATGCTGGGAAAGATTGAGGGCAGGAGAAGAGGGGGATGACAGAGGATGAGATGGTTGGATGGCATCACCAACTCAATGGATATGACTTTGAGTAAACGCTGGGAGTTGGTGATGGACAGGGAGGCCTGGCATGCTGCGGTTGGTTCATAGGGTCACAAAGAGTTGGACACTACTGAGCGACTGAACTGAACTGAACTGATACTGTTATTAATTGTGATTGCTTTCCTCTTAGGAGAACCAGTGGAGTTAGACTTGGGTTTGAATCCTGGCTCTTCCATCCTCTGACTCTGTGATTTTGGATAAAATAATCCATATCACTGTTTCTTTTCTGTAAAAAGTTGATAGTGATAGTTCTTCCTTTGTAGGGTTGTTGTGAGGAATAAATAAGATCAAATGTGTGAAATTCAAAATGCACAGTGCCTAGCAGAAAGCAAATGCTTAAATGTAGCATTTATTATTATAGACTGGAGCTGGGAACCTTTTTCCATAAAGGTCTAGATGGTAAATATTTTAGACTTTGAGGACCATACAGTCTCTGTCACAGTAATTCATCTTTGCCTTCACATAGGCAATATATTAACAGATGTGTGTAGTTACGTTCTGATAAAACTGTTTATATGAAAACAGACATGGGCTATGGTTTGTTGACCCCTATTCTAGAGAAATAAAACTAACAAATAACATAAGGTATGAATATATCAAGAATCAGTACAAGTCTTCTGTGAAGTGAATTATCAAGAAGATTTAGATTGATTAAAAAATTAAAACCTAAAAATATTAAAACTTGATTTACAACCCCAGACATTACATTTAAGTCTCAGTTTTTAAATTTGTTCTGCTCAGATAATATGTGATTTTTATAATAAAAATCTCTGGTACTAGGAAAATAAATGTTTAAAGGTCCATAAAAGCACTTTAATATAGAGAGCACCCTGAAATACACTGTTTCTTGTCTTCTTAAAAGCAGTATATGAAAAAATAAAGGAAGCCTTTTTTATTATATATTATGACTTTGTGGATCAGGAATTTGGGCAAGGCTCATTGGGTGACTCTTATGGGCCACATGGTGCCAACTGGAGTCAGTAAGTGATTTTCACCAGGTCTGAAAGGTCCAAGATAGCTTCAATTACATGGAATGCAGAGCTCAGCTGGAACTGTAGACTAAAGTTCTTATACATGGCTTCTCCAGCACTCAAACCAGTTTCGAAAATCAATATGACTTTGTCATTACACGTCTCAGTTCCTATAGCACTGTGATTCCCCTCAGCCTTTACTGAGGTTTGTAGAGCTGATACTTGTATTCCCCAGAACACTGTGCTTTCAGTCTGCTTTTTTATATTTTGGCTTCATAGCCAGTTCTTAGCTGTTGTCTGGATAGGTGACACCTTCCTAAGTTCAGTTCACTTCAGTCGCATCTGACTCTTTGCAACCCCATGAATTGCAGCACACCAGGCCTCTCTGTACATCACCAACTCCTGGAGTTCACCCGGACTCCTGTCCATCGAGTCGGTGATGCCATCCAGCCATCTCATCCTCTGTCATCCCCTTCTCCTCCTGCCCCCAATCCCTCCCAGCATCAGAGTCTTTTCCAGTGAGTCAGCTCTTCACATGAGGTGGCCAAAGTATTGGAGTTTCAGCTTTAGCATCAGTCCTTCCAAAGAACACCCAGGACTGATCTCCTTTAGAATGGACTGGTTGGATCTCCTTGCAGTCCAAGGGACTCTCAAGAGTCTTCTCCAACACCACAGTTCAAAAGCATCAATTCTTCGTCGCTCAGCTTTCTTCACAGTCCAACTCTCACATCCATACATGACCACAGGAAAAACCATAGCCTTGACTAGACGGACCTTTGTTAGTAAAGTAATGTCTCTGCTTTTCAATATGCTATCTAGGTTGGTCATAACTTTCCTTCCAAGGAGTAAGCGTCTTTTAATTTCATGGCTGCAGTCACCATCTGCAGCGATTTTGGAGCCCCCCAAAATAAAGTCTGACACTGTTTCCACTGTTTCCCCATCTATTTCCTATGAAGTGATGGGACCAGGTGTCATGATCTTTGTTTTCTGAATGTTGAGCTTTAAGCCAACTTTTTCACTCTCCTCTTTCACTTTCATCAAGAGGCTCTTTAGTTCCTCTTCACTTTCAGCCATAAGGGTGGTGTCATCTGCATATCTGAGGTTAGTGATATTTCTTCCAGCAATCTTGACTCCAGCTTGTGCTTCTTCCAGCCGAGCATTTCTCATTATAACTCTGCATATAAGTTATATAAGCAGGGTGACAATATACAGCCTTGATGTACTCCTTTTCCTATTTGGAACCAGTCTGTTGTTCCATGTCCAGTTCTAACTGTTGCTTCCTAACCTGCATATAGGTTTCTCAAGAGGCAGGTCAGGTGGTCTGGTATTCCCATCTCTTTCAGAATTTTCCACAGTTTATTGTGATCCACACAGTCAAAGGCTTTGGCATAGTCAAGAAAGCAGAAATAGGTGTTTTTCTGGGACTCTCTTGCTTTTTCCATGATCCAGCGGATGTTGGCCATTTGATCTCTGGTTCCTCTGCCCTTTCTGAAACCAGCTTGAACATCTGGAATTTCATGGTTCACGTATTGCTGAAACCTGGCTTGGAGAATTTTGAGCATTACTTTACTAGCATGTGAGATGAGTGCAATTGTGTGGTAGTTTGAGCATTCTTTGGCATTGCCTTTCTTTGGGATTGGAATGAAAACTGACCTTTTCCAGTCCTGTGGCCACGGCTGAGTTTTCCAGATTTGCTGGCATATTGAGTGCAGCACTTTCACAGCATCATCCTCCAGGATTTGAAAGAGCTCAACTGGAATTCTATCACCTCCTCTAGCTTTGTTCTAGTGATGCTTTCTAAGGCCCACTTGACTTTACATTCCAGTATGTGGCTCTAGGTGAGTGATCACACCATCATGATTATCTGGGTCGTGAAGATCTTTTTTGTACAGTTCTTCTGTGTATTCTTGCCACCTCTTCTTAATATCTTCTGCTTCTGTTAGGTCCATACCATTTCTGCCCTTTATCAAGCCCATCTTTCATGAAATGTTCCCTTGGTATCTCTGATTTTCTTGAAGAGATCTCTAGTCTTTCCCATTCTGTTTTTTTCCTTTATTTCTTTGCATTGATCTCTGAGGAAGGCTTTCTTATCTCTCCTTGTTATTCTCTGGAACTCTGCATTCAGATGCTTATATCTTTCCTTTTCTCCTTTGCTTTTCACTTCTCTTCTCTTCACAGCTATTTTTAAGGCCTCCCCAGGCAGCTGTTTTGCTTTTTTGCATTTCTTTTCCATGGGGATGGTCTCGATCCCTGTCTCCTGTACAATGTCACGAATCTCCATCCATAGTTCATCAGGCACTCTATCTATCAGATCTAGTCCCTTAAATCTATTTCTCACTTCCACTGTATAATCATAAGGGATTTGATTTAGGTCGTACCTGAATGGTCTAGTGGTTTTCCCTACTTTCTTCAATTTCAGTCTGAATTTGGCAATAAGGAGTTCATGATCTGAGCCACAGTCAGCTCCTGGTCTTGTTTTTGCTGACTGTATAGAGCTTCTCCATCTTTGGCTGCAAAGCATATAATCAATCTGATTTTGGTGTTGATCATCTGGTGATGTCCATGTGTAGAGTCTTCTCTTGTGTTGGAAGAGGATATTTGCTATGACCAGTACCTTTCTGAGCACAGGTAAATGCTACTGAAGAAGCTTAAAATACACCTCAAAATAAGAAAATTTCGTAATATATGACAACATGGATAAACCTGGAGGACATGAAACTTAGTGAATCACAGAAGAACAAAGAATCACAATGGTTAAACTCATAGAGGCAGAGAGTAGAATGGTGGTTGCCAGAGTCTGGGGAGTGGGGGAAATGGGGAATTGCTACTCAGGGGGTAAAGGTATTAACTATACAAGATGAATAAGTTCTGAAGGTGCTCTGTAACATCATTCCTATAGTTTACAGTACCATATTATACACTTAATTTGTTAAAAGATTACATCTCATGTTAAATATTCTTACTGCAATTTTAAAAAATTATGACTTGGGAGCTAATACCACTTGAAAAAAAGAAAGGTATCAAAATATCAGAACAAAGTATTTTTCTTCTGCTTATTTTCCCTGGTTATTTTCTCTTCTCCATATCCCCCCTCATATTTTTTTATTTTGTATTTGGGGTATAGTTGATTAACAATGCTGTGGTAGTTTCAGGTGACAGCAAAGGGCCTTAGCCATACATACACATGTATCCATTCTCCTCCAAAGCTTCTTCCCATCCATGCTGGCACATATCACTGAGCACAGTTCCATGTGCTGTACAGCAGGTCCTTGTTGGTTATCCATTTTGAATGTAGCAATGTGTACATGACCATCCCAAGCTCCCATTCTTTCCCCCAATAGCCGTAAGTTTGTTTTCTAAGTCTGTGAGTCTGTTTTGTAAGTAAGTTTGCTTCTTATCGTTTCTCTATTGACTCCACATATAAGGGATGCCATATGGTATTTCTCCTTCTCTGACTTGAATATGACACTCTCTGTGTCCATCCATGTTGTTGCAAATGGCAATGGCCTGATTTTATTCCTTTTAATGGCTGAGTGATATTCCATTGTGTCTATGTACCACGTCTTCCGTAGCTGTTCCTCTTCTGATGGACATTAGGTTGCTTCCATGTCTTGGCTATTGTAAACAGTGCTGCAATGAACCGGTGCATGTATCCTTTTGAATCATGTTTTTCTCCAGATATATGCCCAGGAATAGGATTGCAGTCTTCCCCATATTCTTGATGTGAAACAGTAAATGTTGGGAGGACAGAATGTGGGGACAGGCCAGGGACTGGAAAGGGGTAAGTTCGGTGATGCCTTCGTTTGGAAGAGGGGCTAGTAAGACTTGACTTGAACCTGTGTTTGCACAGTAAGCACTCTAGTTTTGTTTTAATGACATGTTTATTTGGAGTAACTTATGGTAGGGAGACTAACGCTTCCCAAGCTATGTTTTCTGCAACTGTACAGGATTAGGGGGTCATGTACACCCCACCATATCCCCCATCCTCCCAGTTTGTGGAGTCTCTCCTTTTCACCTACTTATATCTCCCATCACCTGTTGACAATTCCATTGTCAAGATAATGTTCTGTTTTGTTTTGTTTTAGTCTGGATGCCTTTGTATTTTTTTTTTAACGTATGTGTATTGAATACTACTACTGTAGATGGGTAGTATTACCTACCTCAGAGTGTTGTGGAAATGCTGTAAAGTGCTCAGAAAATGTTAGTTATTATTGTTATAACCATTTTCAAAACTTCCTTTTTTAGAAACTGATCCATCAGTACAGAAAGAACACAGAAACCAAACACCTGCTCCATCTGCAGCTCCAGCTTCCGCTCCTTCTAAGTATCATCGAAGTCGATCTGGGGGAGCCAGGGATGAGCGATACCGATCAGGTGAGAGGGAACTGAAAGTTACTGCTGGAACAGTTGTTACCTACTGTAGTGTGAACTGTACATCCTGAGAGCTCCTAATGTTTATTTTTTTCTCTTGAAGTGCCAACAGGTCTATATTAATTCATTCATCAGCCATTTGTTGAGTACTTGTTACATGCCAGATGTAGTAGGTACTCTTATTTGCTGGGGTTATAGCCCCAAATAAAACATGTCTGCTTTCAAGGCCAGCAGGGGAGTCAGGCAAGTACAAAGGCAGTGTGAATAAATAAATAAGAAAGCAGAGGGCAGGGGTCTCCTGAGATGGTACTAGGAAAGCTCAGTAGACTCTCTTGGAAGAGGCAGGTCTTTCTGTGTTTTTCAGGGCTATTGATTAGTCTCTTGACTCATGGAGTTGGAACAGAAACTTAACAGTGAAATTTCAGATTGGTAAACCCATAAAAAAGCAAAGAGGAATTGATGAGCCCCTTGATGAAAGTGAAAGCAAGTGGAAAAGCTGGCTTAAAACTCAACATTCAAAAAACAAAGATCGTGGCAACCGATCCCATCACTTCATGGTAAATAGATGGGGAAACAGTGAGAGACTTTATTTTGGGGGGCTCCAAAATCACTACAGATGGTGACTGCAGCCATGAAATTAAAAGACGCTTGCTCCTTGGACGAAAAGCTATAACAAACCTAGACAGCATATTAAAAAGCAGAGACATTACTTTGCTGACAAAGGTCCATCTAGTCAAAGCTATGATTTTCCAGTAGTCATGTATGGATGTGAGAGTTGGACTATAAAGAAAGCTGAGCGCCGAAGAAGTGATGGTTTTGAACTGTGGCGTTGGAGAAGATTCTTGAGAGTCCCTTGGACTGCACAGAAACCAAACCACTCAGTCCTAAAGGAAATCAGTCCTGAATATTCTTTGGAAAGACTGAGGCTGAAGCTAAAACTCCAATACTTTGGCCCCCTGGTGTGAAGAACTGACTCCTTAGAAAAGACCCTGATGCTGGGAAAGATTGAAGGTGGGAGGAGAAGGGGTCTACAGAGGATGAGATGGTTGGATGACATCACCGATTTGATGGACATTAGTTTGAGCAAGCTCCGGGAATTGGTGATGGACAGGGAAGCCTGGTGTGTGGCAGTCCATGGGGTTGCAAAGAGTTGACATGACTGAGTGACTGAACTGACCTGAAACCCATAAACTTTATTTCTTCTCACCCAGAAAATACCCATGGTAAAAGAAAAGGCGATGTGTTGTGGCTGGCTGTGGGGGCACACTCCAGCTACACCAAATCCAGCACTGACAAGCAGAAGTGAATCATAGGCCTCAGGGCGTGTGGCATAGGAAGCCCGTCCCACATCCATCTACTGTCCTCTGCTCTAGGATAGTCTCTGTAGCACAGTTACTGTTTTAAGAACCAGCAGAATTAAGCTAGAAGACTAACTGGAATGTTATTTTACTTTCTCCAGATTCCCCCCCGCCCCGTTACCAATCAAGGTTACCTTATCCTTTTCTTGAATTGAAAAACAGGGTGTGTATCACACCCTCAAGAAAACGGCTTTAGAGGAAATGAGGAAAAGCACAGTTATTTTATGAGCTGTGATTATTAGATACGTATTTTCACACACTGGAAGGAAGGAAGGAGTGAAAAGTATTCGGTCAGAAAAATATTCTGTTACGTGCCACACAGAATTTTCCTTTGTACCTACCTACCCTGGGGCTGATTGACAAGAGGCTTTCTCTGAGGCTAAGAATCTGAACCTTGTCATGGCAGACAAAGTTAGGGAAATAACATCAGATAGTAAACCTGGAAATAGTTCATTATGGCTGAAACCTAGAAAGCAAGGACCCAGAAAGAGGTGGGCGATGAAGCTGGAAAGATGATCAGCGGGCAAATCTTGAGGAATCTTGAATACCACTGAAGAATGTTTAGCAGAGCTGGAACCCAGATTCGTAATTTGTTCTAGTGGCGTGGCCAGCTGCACAGGGCCTAACACATGTAAGAGTTAAATGCGTGTTTTAGAGAAAGGAAGGCATAAAAGTAGTATTCGTTAGGGCATGAATCAGAGGGAGGTAAGGCTGGATTTGGAAAAGCTAATCAGCGGCTCCTGTTTGTCGCCAAGCCCCCAGGTGGGTTCCCCAGCGCCCGGTGTTGCCTTTAGAGGCTGGGGCTTAGGAGTGGCAGTAGTGAGTTCTCACCAGCCTGGAAGGCTTTAGCTGCTATAGCACTCACCCCAGGCCTGCTGGGAAGTTTTTTGCTTGTTCTTACAGCATTTAACAAAAAAGTTAGTAAGGAACCCCAAAGACGATTCTCCACACTCTGTGTCCAAGGTGATTACACAGAGAAAAAAGTCTTTAGTGAGCTCATTCAGTAGAGTAAAATTCTGACCTTCACCTTTGTTGTTTAGTCACTAAGTCACGTGCAGTTCTTTTGAGACCCCTGGCCTGTGCCTGCCAGGCTTCTGTCCAGGGGATTTCTCAGGCAAGAATATTGGAGTGGGTTGCCGTTTCTTTCTCCTGGGGATCTCCCGACCCAGAGATCAAACCTGTGTTTCCTGCATTGCAGGCGGATTCTTTCCCACTGAGCCAGTAAAACCCAAGTATCTTTTCCATCAGTACTTTCAGACTTAGCCCAGTATCAGAAAGTGTAGTCTGACTCATACACGGGTTAGCAGACTGTGGAGACTCTTGGTTAGGTGCCAGGGTATTGAGGAGGGTTCAGTAGTTGGGTTTTGGATATTTGTGTCGCTGGGACTTAGCCAGGGGGAGTAGTACTGAGGAGGCCAGAGAGGAGGTAGAGTGGGGAACAAAGGCGATTTGAAAACCCTGAAGATAATAAAAGTTCTGCAGTGCTGTTATGAGGAGGAACGTGAAAGAGGAGGCCTGCAAGCATGAATTTTGGCTGAAAATGACATTTTTAAAAGTAGACGGAAATGCCTAACTAAATAGCAGAGAAAAACTCAGTGCTCGCTGCAAATTCTGGCTGCCATGAATAAGATGAACTGAACTGAACTGAACAGTAGCTGCAGAAATAGAGCAAAGAAGTTGTAGAAATTTATCAGAGTTGAACTTCACCTCTTTGCTACTCCATTCATAGGAAGGCTTATATTTACATGTCACATGCAAAATTAACAAGAATGGAGGGTATATTTAGGAAAAATTATAAGCATTCAGATTAAAGTACACGGAAAGGGCTTGACATTGATTTCAGTGAGTGTAACTTGAAACTCCTCTCTTATTTGGTAGAGGCTTGTTAACACCTACAACATCTCAACCAGTCATAATCGAACTTAGTATTTCATGTTTCAGACATGGTATAAAGAGCTTACATTTATTCAGAGTTTAGATTTTCTGACCTGATTGTATTCTTTGTGCTTAGGCAAAAGGGTCTGACATTTCAAATGCACTTACTTAGTACCTCCTTTTTCTGCCCATCAAAGCAGGATGCAATTTTCTACATATATGTTTTGTGGTCCCAATTGTGTAGAAAGTACACAATTAATTTCTGAGATGGAAAGTGGGTGGTAAGTCATTGTGACAGTTTCTTCAATGTTAATCTTTTCAGTAGTTAGCCACCTCAAACAAAACAACAAAAACAAAAAAAGGACTTTTAAAGAGTAGCTGTATCACCTTACTGAGCTCAAACATTAGTGCTAGAAAATGAAACCCAACTTTCCCATGCTCCTGGCAGAGATGTCCGAAGTCAGCCGCGTCTGGGGACTGAACTTCGGAAGTGATTTCTCTATCAAATGATCAAGATGAATTGTATGTTGGCTGAAGGAGTCAAATCCAGTTACAAGAGCTGCCTGTTCTTATCGATGAGAGACTTTGCTAATGCAGTAACTGAACATCTCCTTTTTGACACAGGTGTAGGGGCCAGGGCTTATCGTGCTAGAAAATAAATGAGTGGTTTGATATGTTCTGTGTTCTGATGCTACAGGTCCTGTGGCAGAGAAGAACATGCTCTGTATTAATTATCCAAACGTCCTGGGCCTTCTAAAGTTGACTAATGTGAATAAGTCCCTAGTTTTCTCAGTTTGCTCTCGCATGTTTTATGTCTCATGCAGCAATACTTTTGGAAGTGTAGTATTTTTAATTAATAAGTGTGAGCATTTGATGTGCTGTTGTTCTGTTGAGAAAGAGCTTTTTCTCAGTATGCGCAATTAGTCGTTCGTTTTCCAAGACAGCTAAGAACCATGGTTTCATCTGAGAAGGGCACTTTTCACATTTTAGCATACCTGAAATCAGGATATCTTATTTTTTTAATCCTGGAGAATATCTTTTATATAACATGGCATCGTAGATTCAGTAAAATATGTCTATCTTGATTCAACTAAATAAGTAAACCTTCAGTTCAGTTCATTCGCTCAGTCATGTCCGACTCTTTGCGACCCCATGAATCGCAGCACGCCAGGCCTCCCTGTCCATCACCAACTCCTGGAGTTCACTCAGACTCACGTCCATCGAGTCAGTGATGCCATCCAGCCATCTCATCCTCAGTCGTCCCCTTCTCCTCCTGCCCCCAATCCCTCCCAGCATCAGAGTCTTTCCCAATGAGTCAACTTTCACATGAGGTGGCCAAAGTACTGGAGCTTCAGCTTTAGCATCATTCCTTCCAAAGAAATCCCAGGGCTGATCTCCTTCAGAATGGACTGGTTAGAGACACTAAAATAGTATAAAAATATAAATGCCGTATAAAGCTACTTCAAATTACTGCTACTTTTAAGGAAGTAGTAGTATTAAGCTACTCCTTAAAAGTAGCAGTGCAAGAGTTTGGCACTGTCTTTTAAACTTTAAATATTCATACACTTTTACCCAGAAATGCTACTTCTAGGAATTTGCACATACACGTACGTATACACAAAAATGTATATACAAAAATGTTTGTTATAGTATTGTTCATTATAAATACAGTGATAAGTTATAGTAGGTCCACATAGTAGAGTTCAATGAAAATTAGTTTAATGATCCTATGAAGTCTCATAGGAAAACGAGGTAGATTTATTTGTGCAAATATGGACAGATGTACAAAATACATTGTTAAGTAATAAATGCAAGATCGTATGTAGCACATGATGCATAATTTATGCATGTTAGTACTGTTATATATATTATGAGGGGTAGAAATTGGAATAATTATATACCAAACTACGGGCTTCCCTTGTGGCTCAGCTGGTAAAGAATCCGCCCGCAATGCAGGAGACCTGGGTTCAATCCTTGGATTGGGAAGATCCCCTGGAGAAGGGAACGGCTACCCACTCTAGTATTCTAGCCTGGAGAATTCCATGGACTGTATAGTCCATGGGGTCGCAAAGAGCTGGACATGACTGAGCGACTTTCACTTTCACTTTCAACTGTTCCAGCTACTGAGGTGGGCTTATTTCTGGGATGTGTATGTATATTAATTTTTTCCATTTTTGTTGTGGTAAAATATACATATAACAAAATCTGTATTAATTTTAAACAAAAAGTAACAAAGATGGTTTTCTATTTTTTAAATTGTGGTATAACTGACATATGACATTAGCTTCAGGTATATAGCATAATGATTTGATATTTGTACGTGTTGTGAAATGATGATCCTAGTAGGTCTCATTAACATCTGTCACCTTTCAAAGTTAAAAAAATTGTTTTTTCTTGTTATAAGAGGACTTTTTAAAAAATTTTATTTTTAATTGGAGGATAATTGCTTTATAATATTGTGTTGGTTTCTGCCATATAACAATGTGAATCAGCCGTACGTATACATATGTTTCCTCCCTCTTGAGCCTCCCTCTCTCACCCTAAGAGGACCTTTAAGATCTACTCTCTCAACATCTTTCAGACGTGCAATACAGTACTATTAATTACAGTCATCATGCTATACATTCCATCCCATGGCTTATTTATTTTATAACTGGAAGTTTATAAAAGATAGGGTCTTTTTGATTTTGATTTTTGCTTTTTGAGAAATTCAGGCAAGGCTTTGTTTATTGGGACTTGTGCTGCAGCTTAAGGGAGCAAAAACAATGTAAAAGATAGTTTTTAAAGTAATATCCATGGATAAAATATTTAAAGCCTTGCGTCCATTGTTCTTCCTGATTTTTGCTCTAAGTGTGGATTCTTTTGACTTAATGCTGGGAGCTAAATGCAGCAATAACTACCTCTGTCAACTTAATTGAAAACTAACTTACTCTGTCTAAGTATGTTCTCTGGTACAGCAACTTTTGCCAAGGTGGCTGCCACTGGCACATCAGGACCATTTTATTTCTTTATTAATAGGCTTCCTCATACCAAGAAAGATAAATTCAGTTCAGTTCAGTTTAAGCAAGCATCTGTTGTAGACTTCCTACAAGTTGAGCACAGTTTCAGTGCTAGAGAAACACAGATGAAAACACAGGAAACCTTTGTATAAGGTATAGTCAGCAGAGAAGAGGGGTTGACAGAGGAAGGAGCCTCAATACCAGGCCCTGTTGAGGGCAGGATTTGTGGAGGTGGCAAAGTCTGAGCCATTTTGAAGAATGAATAGCTGTTTGCTATATAGATATTCTAAACTAAAGAAATGTAATTGGTAAAAGCAGGGGAATGTGAAATGCAGAATTTCACTGCTCCTCCCCACCAGCACATACAGTAGTGCCAAAATTAATGTGATATGCTAATGTTCCAGAACTTAATAGTTGCTGCCTCTGCCGTAATTAAAAATGGGGAAGTGGTCAGTACCTTAGAAATTGGTAAAAATGGCATGACTACTAATAGGTTTACAGATAACTCCTCGAACTGTACGTCTCTACTTAAATGACTCAGTCCACCCACACATCTGCGTTTCAATCTGTCCATATCTGTCTGTCTGTCTGCCTATCTATAGTAATGTCCTAGCAGGTAAGGGCACTGGGTGTTTGTTCTGCCCCTGGTCCCTGAAGCCCAGCTGTGCCACTTTTGTACCATGTCTTAACTACTTCAAAACAACAAGCCAAGAATAGGAGCATATTACTTAAAATATGTAAAGTAGCATTTTCCACTTATCTTTTTGGAAAAGATGAAAAAACATGGCCCATTATTATCCATAGATGTGAGGAAATGGACATTCTCCCATCTTGTTGGTAGAAATGTTATTTCTTTTATTACTAATGAGATTGGACCTTTTGGAATATGCTTATTTTCCATTTGTGGCTTCTTCTGTAAACCACTTGTCCATTGCCTAAACCTGCTTTTTCTAAATTGAGTTCTTTTTTTTTCTTATATTTTTGTATGAGTTTTACTAGTCCTAGGGATACTGATATTTAAATTTACTAGAGGTAGTAACCAAAAAAAAAAAAAAGAAGTAAAGACAGATCAATTAGAGGTATAAGAATTAAAAAAGAAGAAGGAAAACTGTATTTGCAGTTGATAATTCATTTAGAAAACCCAGGAGAATTGATGGCAAAAGTAATTTAATGAAATAATTATATCAAGTAGCAAGATATGAAATTAGTGCAGAAATCAGTAGCCTTCATATTTGCTGATAATAACTAGTTGAAAGATGTGTTGGTAGAGCAAACCTCATTTACAAAAGTAATAAAATAAAACATATTTAGGTATAAACTTCAGGAATGTATAAAACCTTTATGATGGAAACTTTAGAACATCCTGAATGACACACAATAGGCATGATAAATGTAAAGTCATCCCTTATTCTTAGATAGGATGATTCAATATCACAAAGATGTTAGGACTCCAGAAATTATAATTTTAATCCAATCCCAGTAAAAACACTATCAAATTTATTTATGGAGCTAGAAAAAATATTTTTTAAGTTCAATTTGAAAAGTAAAGACGTAAGACTAGCTAGGAAACACTCAGAAAACCTACGAGAGTGACTAGATATGTTTTAATATCTAGCAACATACTCCAAAGACTGTAATTAAAACAGTGTGGTATGACACACAAATTGGCAGACAGACCATTGGAATAGAATAGCAAGTTCAGAAATAGACTGAAGTACATCTGGGGTTTAGTATATGATAAAGATAGCATCGCAAATCACTTGGGTGAGAAAGTACTTTTTGATAAATTATGCTACAACAACTGGAAAAAAATTAAGTAAACCTATTATCTCACACCAGATATGAGCAAAAACTTCAAATGGATCAAAGATCTTTATGTAAAAAAGAAACCATGTAAGTACCTAAAGAAAATATTAGTCAATTTTTAAAATAATCTAAGCTTATGAAAAGCCTATGAGAAGACTTTCTAAGACTGAAAATCCAGATGTATTAGAAGATACAGAAAAAAAGTGTTTATTGTGGTAAAAACACATGAATTTACTCTTAGAATTTTTAAGTGTATATTATATTGTTAACTGTATGCACATTGTTATACAACAGCTCTTTGGAACCTTTACATCTTGCATGACTGAAACGTTATATCCATTGATCAATAATTTCTTCTTGCCCCAGTCTCTGCCAACCACTATTTTGCTCCCTATACCTATGAATTTTGAGTACTTAGATACCTCTTAAAAGTGGTATACATTAGGGGTTGTGTGTGTGTGTGTGTGTGTGTGTGTGTGTGTGTGTGTGACTGGCTTATTTCACTTAGCATGTCAAAGTTTCCTTTTTTAAGGCTGAAGAATATTCCACCCTTAATACATAATGTAGTATGTATATACTACATTTTTAAAATCCATTCATGGACATTAAGTTGTTTCCACATCTTGGCTGTTGTGAATAATGCTGCAGTGAACACAGATGTGTAAATATCACTTTAAGACTCTGCCTTCAGTTCTTTTGGATGTATACCCAAAAGTAAGATTGTTGTGGGTAGTTCTAGTTTCAGTTTTTTTGTGGAACCTCCATAGTGCTTTCCATAGCAGCAGTAACATTTTACAGTCCTGCTAACAGTGCATGCAGGTTCCACTTTCTCCACATCTCTGTCAGCATTTGTGATTTTCCTTTTTTTTTTTTAAGTGGCCATTTGTCTTCTTTGGAGAAATATCAGTTCAATTCCCTTGCCCATTTAAAATTGAGTTCTTTGAGATCTTATTGTGATTGAGTTGTAGAAGTTCTTTGTATATTCTAGGCAGTAGCTCCTTACTCAGTGTATGATTTGCGAATATGTTCTCCCATTCCCCGAGTTGCCTTTTCACTGTTGTTTCCTTTGTTATGCGGAAGTTTTAAAATTTGATATAGTTCTGGTTCTGTTTTCAGCTTTTGTTGCTTGTGCTATTGGTGTCACATTCAAGAAATTATTACATTCCAAGGTCGTAAAGTGTTTTTCCCTAAGAATTTTATAGTTTCAGGTCTTATGTCTAGATCTTTAATCCATTTTGATTAATTTTTGTGTATGGTGAAAGATAAGGATCCAGCTTCATTCTTTTTTACATACGGATATTCCAGTTTTTCCATCACCATTTGTTTCTATCAAGGCTGTCATTTTCCCATTGTATAGTCTTGACCCCCTTGTTGAAGACTGTTCAGCTGTGTACACCAGAATAATTTCTGGGCTCTTTGTTCTGTTTCATTGCTCTATATGTATGTCTGGATGCCAGTGTCATAGTCTTAGTTACTATAACTTTGTAATATGTTTTGAAATAAGGTAGAGGGAAGCCTTTAGCTTTGTTCTTCTTTCTCATGATTGTTTTGGCTCTTTGGGGTCCTTTGAGATTCCACATGCGTTTAGGAATTTTGTTTTCTATTTCTTAAAAAAATGTCGTTGAGATTTTGACAGAAATTGCATTAAATCTCTAGATTGCTTTGGGTAATATGGATGTTTTAACAATATTAAGTCTTGCAGTCCTTAATGGACTTAATGTTAATCATAAAGTGTCTTTCCACTGATTTGTCTTATTTTTTTCATCAGTGTCTCATATTGTACAAATCTTTCACCTCCTTGGTTATATTTATTCCTAAGTGTTTTGTTCTTTTTGATGCTATTGTAAATTTTTACTTTTCTTTTCAGATGATTCATTGTTATTGTTCAGAAACACAACTGATTTTTGTATGTTGATTTTTCTATCTTGCAATTGCTGAATTTGTTTGTTAGTTCTGACAGTCTTTGTGTGTGAGATCTTTAGGGTTTCCTACATATAACATCATGTCATCTGTAAACAGAAACAATTTTACTTCTTTTTCAACTTCAGTTCAGTTTAGTTCAGTCGCTCAGTCGTGTCTGACTCTTTGTGACACCATGAACCGCAGCACACCAGGCCTCCCTGTCCGTCACCAACTCCCGGAGTTCACCCAAACCCATGTCCATCGAGTCGGTGATGCCATCCAACCATCCCATCCTCTGTTGTCCCCTTCTCCTCCTGCCCTCAATCTTTCCCAGCATCAGGGTCTTTTCCAATGAGTCAGCTCTTCGCATCAGGTGGGCAAAGTATTGGAGCTTCAGCTTCAGCATCAGTCCTTCCAATGAATATTCAAAACTGATTTCCTTTAAGATGGACTGGTTTGATCTCCTTGTTGTCCAAGGAACTTTCAAAAGTCTTCCCGAGCACCACAGTTTGAAAGCATCAGTTCTTCGGTACTCAGCCTTCTTTATGGTCCAGCTCTCACATCCATACATGACTACTGGAAAAACCATAGGTTTGACTGTATATATATATATGAACCTTTGTCAGCCAGCAAAGCGATGTTCTGCTTTTGAATATGCTGTCTCGGTTTGTCATAGCTTTTCTTCCAAGGAGCAAGCGTCTTTTAATTTCATGGCTCCAGTCACCATCTGCAGTGATTTTTCCTCTAATCCTTGTTATTTCCTTCTTTTGCTAACTTAGGTTTTATTTTGTTCTTTTTTTGAGTTTGTTCAGTTGTGCATTTAGGTTACTGACTTGAGATTTTCCATAAAATCTTTAAAAAAACCACAAACTTTTGCATGGCAGCAAACCACTGCAAACAATAGCAAAAGATAAACAACAGACTGAAAGAAAATATTTCTAACATTTCTCAGAGATAAAGGGCCAAAATCTTTTATATATGAAAAGTTTTTAAAAATCATGGGAAAAGACTAAGACCCCCAATGGAAAAATGGTGAAGTGCTGTGAACATCCACTTCACTTTCAAACAAATATTAAATGGCTCTTAAAATCCTCTGTAAAGATGTTTAATATCAATAATGATTTTTTTTAAAGTGCACATTTAAAGTATCCTGAGGTGCCATTTCTCAGCCACTGAAGTGGCAACAGTGAAAAGATAGATAATATACTTTGAAGGCAAGTCAATGGGGAAACAGGCTCTCTTATACATTGCTGATAGTACTACAGTATGATAAAGCTCTTTCAGAGGGGAATTTGGAAAGATGTAACAAAATTTAAACTGTATTTGATTTTTGACTTAGGAGTCTCATTTGTAGGAATTCATCCTGAAGATATATTCTCATCAGCATAGAAGTGTATTTGCGCAAGGCTGTTTGTTGTATCATTATTTGTAATTGTAAAATATTGCCCACACATAGGACAACAATTGAATAAACTGTGGTATACAATGAAGTGCTATATATGCTACTTTAAAAAAAGAATGAAGATCTCTAGTAGCTGATACAAAATGAATTCCAGGATATACTGTTAAGTGAAAAAAGCATAGTGCAAAAAAGTACATATTGTATGCTACCTTGTGTGTATGAAAGGCAGGGATATGGAAAAAATATGGTCATTTTTTGCACAAAGAAATACAGGCAGGATAAATCAACAAGGAGTGTGGTTACCTATAGTGAGTGAGTGGATTTGAGATAGAAGTGGCTGTTGTGTGGTAGGTACCTACCTAGTGTGTGGGTTTTTCACACCCATCAGTTCTCCAGTTCTCTGCAGATAGCCACTCACTGTCCTGCAATTTAATTCATTTCTGATATTAACTACCTGCAGTTAGTGGAGACCCCACAGGCTCATTTCCACAAGACTGCCCCTACCTTTGGGCTCCCTCGGTGTCTCAGATGGTTAAGGGTCTGCCTGCAATGCAGAAGACATGAGTTTGATACCTGGGTTGGGAAGATCCCCTGGAAAAGGAAGTGGCCAATCACAAGTACAGACCTTCCTTGACATAGAGTGGGGTTACATGCCAATAAACCTATCATAAGCTGAAAATATTCTAAGTTGAAATGTATTTAATTGGACACCTGATGCACAGAGCTGACTCATTGGAAAAGACCCTGATCCTGGGAAAGATTGAGGGCAGGAGCAGAAGGGGGTGACAGAAGAGATGATCGGATGGTATCACTGACCCAATGGATATGAGTTTGAGCAAAATCTGAGATGGTGAAGGACAGGGAAGCCTGGCATGCAGTTCTTGAGGTTGCAGAGAGTTGGACACAGCTTATTGACTCAACATACAACAACAATCTACTGAATATCATAGCTTAGCCTTGTCTGCCTTAAATGTGCTCAGAACACTTAGATTAGCCTACAGTTGGGCAAATGGAATGGCTGTATGTTTACAGAATGGTTTTAAATGTATCAGTCATCTGTGATTGTGTGGCTGACTGGGAGCCATAGCTTGCTGCTACTGCCTAGCATCACAAAAGAGAATCATATCCAGGAAAAAATAATTGAAAATTCGAAGTACAGTTTCTATTAAATGTGTATTGCTTTTATACCATTGTAAAGTTAAAAAAAAAAAGAAAAGAAATCACTAATTGAATTTATCACAAGTTGGAGACCATCTGTAGTGTTTCCACATTGCTTCCCTCTGGCCAGCTTGGCTATATGGGGTTGTTTAATTCAGCAGGTGGGATCTTAGTTCCTGGACTAGGGATCGAACTCATGCCTCCTGCATTGGGAGTGCAGAGTCTAAACCAGTGGACTACCAGGGAATTCTCTGTTCAACTTGGCTCTAAATCAGAATTCCCACCACCCCCTCCTCAAGTTTCATTATTTGCTATAATGGCTCATTGAACTCAGGAAAATACTTAATGTTACCAGTTTACTATAAAGGATAGAAATGATCAACCAGATGAAGAGGCTTATAGGGCAAGGTGCAGAAGAGTCCCAAAAACAAGAGCTCCTGTCCCTGTGAAGCTTAAGGTACATTACCCTGCTGGTACAAAGATGTGTCCAACTCAGGAAGCTCTCCAGATCCCTTACTTTAGAGGGTTTTTTTTTTTAATGGAGACTCCATTACCTAGGCATGCTTGATTAAATAATTGGTCATTGGTGATTAGCTCAGTTCCCAGTCCCTTTCCTCTCTCTAGAGGATGGAGGGTAGGGCTGAAAGTTCTAAGCCTCTAATCATGACTTAGTCTGTTCTAGGGTACTGCTGTTCATGTGACTCCACTTTAGGAGCTGCAGTTTCTTGATTCAGTTTAAACTTACAGCCCCCTCCCCACCCCCGCAAATGACCTGATTAGCCCAGCTCTTACAAGGGACAGGCTTTCAAGGATTATTTGCATATGTAGTTTGGGCCAGTTCCTTGAAAAGAGGGAATTTCTCTGAACCTGGAAGCCACCTCAGAAGGATCTGCCTCAGAAGGATTTGCTAAGAGTTTTTTTTGTTGTTGTTGTTGTTGTTTTAATCAAAGCACAGGGACTTCCCCGATGGTCCAGTGGCTAAGACTTCGAACTCCCTGTGCAGGGGGTGGGGCTCGATCCCTGGTCAGGGAACTAGATTCCACATGCCACAACTAAGAGTTCACATACCACAAGATCCCACATGCCTCAGCTGAGACCTGATGCAGCCAAATAAATAAAAATATATTTTAAAAAGAAATCTAAAGCACAGTCCAAAATACTGTGTATTATATGATCCTATTTTGTAGCAGTATAGATTGAGTTTTGGTGTGGGAGTGGAGAATCAAGAGTTCTCTCTGGATATGTTAATTTTGCGATCGTTATTAGACATTCAAGTAAAGAGCTGTGTTCTTTTTTGGGCAGAGTGGCAAACAAGTACCCCTGGCTCTTGTATTTTCTACATCAGAATCAGCCCTTCTCTTCTGTGGTATAGAACTGAAGAGTGTCGGCTCCTTTCAGACAGTTAAGCAGATTCTGGGCTTGAACAGAGAGTGTCCTTTGGGTACCTGCACCACATGCATTCCATTCAGAGGTGGGGTTCCCAGCTGGCCCTGATGCATGTTCGATTCTTCCTCTCACTACACACCCAGCCCCCTCTCCATCAGCTTCTCTGCTGTGTTAGAGGGCCTTCTCATTGTTCTGGGCTTCATTTTCCTCTCACGTAAATTATCCTTGACTACTTCTTTGGTCTGTATTTCCTATTTGCTGTAACACAAATGATAAATAAAAGTCACCTAAATATCACCTTTTAACAGCTGAGGCAGTGATAGTTCAACTCAAAGAAGTAAACACTTTGAGAGTCAGGAGCTAATAAATGCAAATTTTTAATCTTTCAGATATCCACACAGAAGCAGTTCAAGCTGCACTGGCAAAGCATAAAGAACAGAAAATGGCTTTGCCCATGCCAACCAAAAGGCGGTCCACGTTTGTCCAGTCTCCTGCGGATGCCTGCACACCACCTGGTAGGTTTATCAGAAGCTTTCTCTCTGACAGTTACTACTTTGATGTTTCTTAAGTTCTGCTTTTTCTTTTCTGAGGTAGGAGCTAGAACTCTGTCCTCGTTATCAGAAATGTATGAGTACACACTGAAGGTGACAGGTTTTGATTATTGCATTGTAAACAACACACAAAAAAGGCCTTAAGAGTAAAGCTGTTTTTTTTTTTTAAAAATTCTGAAATTCCAGAATTTCCTTGCTCTAACCTCCAAACTCATGTAGTCATAAATAAAGCCAAAGCTTAGGGTCTAAAAAATACCCTTCTGTGACTAAATAGCTATTCTTTATTGACATCCAGAATATGACCCAGAGTCGTATATGTATGTCTTTAACAGATTTATACTCCTAATCAAATCCTTTATCTCTGCAACAGTCACAGAAGTCTGTTATCTCAGGACAAAATGTTTTTGTGTCATGAAAGAGAGCAGTCATGCAAAGTTATAATAAATCTAGAAAACATACATAAGTGTTTATGTGTGTGTTAATATATTTTGTATATGTTTATATTTCTTTAAGAATCCACTTTCTATAATTGAATCAGGAGATAAGCCAAGAACTAAGAGGCCCATCGCCACCCTCCAGACTTGGAAGACTTACCACCCCCACCCTCACTACAAATTCATATTTGAAGAGTAACTGGAACACCTTTCAGTTGTCTTTTCCATTTGGAATCTTCCCCAAAGTTTTAAAAAATTTAGATGAAGTCTCAGAATCTCGATGTGTAGCCTCTGAGACTAAACAGTCCGTCTGTTTCAGAGCCTCAGTCTTGTGTCTGTTTCTCCACCGTCATGTTCCTGGTAATAAAATCTTTGGGGAGAAACATTTCCTGAACTGTTTTTGTCTCAGCGACTTACCCTGTCTTTTGGGGGAGATCCCCAGGAAGGTTACATTGGTCGTGGTTGACTCTGATTCACAGCTGTCAAGTTGAGCTGTTCACACTGATCCTAGCCCCTGGCCTAGGTTTATATTAATAGTCTTCTCCTAGGTTCTGACTAACTTCTCAGAGCATCTGGGCGTGCTATGGGCTCCTTAACTGTGTGTGCTTTTTTTCTTTACATCTGTGGTGTCAATATGTTCCAAAGAGAAATAGCTCTGTGGCTTCAAGTGATCCTCAAAATGTAACGCAGGATACCTCTAGCAGACCGTTACAATGAGACGTTTTGTGCTGTAGTGGTGCATACTTCCAGCCCACTCGTTCAGAATCTTGGATGGCTTCCCTGTCGCATTAGTACAGCACCAGCCGGGTCCTCGTGGACAAAGGGGGCTCTCAGTCTCACAGCTATTCCTTGCTGGCAGATTCTGGCGCAGCGTGGCTGAAGGTTTGCCATTGTAGTAAATGGCAAAGGGTAGGGAGCAGCGCAGACTCCCAAGTCCTTAGACCCAGTCCTCCCCAGAACTGTGCTAAAGAAATGCAGCTGTGAAGTAGTCTGCTCCCATGGCCGTGGGTGAAATGGGAGAGTGCAGCAAAGGATTTTGAGAACATGCAGACGGAATGGAAACCTTTTCTGAAAGTCACTGCCTGAGGGGAATTCACCAACTCTAAATCAAGGCTGTTCGTTGCTGAACAAGACCATAGTCCTGTGGAATTCAGTACAGGCTTCTGTATCTCTAAACATGAATGTTCGACTCTGTCTGCAGCCTTAAAGATGTGGCATCGTTTTCTTGATTACCTGGTAGTCTTAATAATTTCATGATTGTAAAGATTCAGTCCTCTCTCTTAAGACCTTTATTCAGCAGAGCAGAGTAATAAGAAGGTTTCCTATTTATGTCCTGTTCCGGCAACTCTGAATGGTATGTGAGAGATGTTGATCCGCTCTTAGAGACATAAGTGTTGTCAAATAGAAGAGGGATTCTCTCCCAGCTTGAGCACCGAGAGCACCCCGCGTAGCAGTTTCTCACCTGGCCCCCACAGAGAGCTGAGCCTTGCTGCACGTGATGCGCTTGTCCAGCAACAGCACACATGCCTGGAACCATCCTGTGTTCCAGGGTGAGGGGCTGTGGAGGGACAGTGTCATAAGGCTTCTCTCAGGACCTTTCCACTGGGGGGATGGAATTTGTCCTTCCCAAGTTAGGATAAGGGCTTCCCTGGTGGCTCAGGTGGTAAAGAGTCTGCCTGCAATGCAGGAGACCTGGGTTCTATCCCTGGGTCCGGAAGATCCCCTGGAAAAGGGAATTGCTACCCACTCCGGTATTCTTGCCTGGATATGGATTCCATTCTCTCCAAGCATCTGAGAGCCACCAGTTAGAGACTTGGCCATTGAACCTTAACCCTTTTATCACTGTCTCCCAGAACCTCTTACAGCCTAACCCAGGGAAGGCAGGTAGGGTTTATCTTGCCTTTTTACTAGCCCCCAAAACACTAAAGTTAGAGGAAATGCTGAAGCTGTGCTCAAGGGGTCAAGAGGAAGAGGAGAATTGATGTTAATTATTGATGGTTATGGGCTGATTAAAAAAAAACAAAAACAGGTTCTAGGCAGCTATGAAAGTGACATGCTGCTATTTTCTTTATAGAAAAATTGTGCCACTCTTGCAGGGCAAGACTAACCTCAGATTTCACGGTATTATAGTTACATTGTCCTTTGTACACTGAGAAGCCACACCGCAAAACGTCACAAAACGTGTTTCTGCTCAGGGCCCTTCCTCTGCCCATGCTGTGCCAGGTGAACCTAGTTTCGGGGATACCTGCTAAAGCTCACTGGCCAGTTGGCTTCTTAGAGATGCAACCAGCGCATAACTGTGGGAGTCACTGAAGTGATGAAAATCTAGAGCTGCTTTTGGAGGGATTTAACAAAAAGAGTCTGGAAGTGAACTGTGTCATAAATCCTGGTTTTGTTCGTAATCATATAATCTGGAAAATATGGTAAACACTTGGCATGAGAGCTGATTTGTCTTTTGTTCATAAAGCCTTCTCAAATAATAAAATGTCAGTCACCCTAAAACCCGCTTATTGATACATTCACTGATTTCTATCTTGTGGATTGGAAAATCTAAATTCCCCACGTTGGTAGCAGCCTGTGGTTCTTCCAGTGCCTGTGGCCTTTTTCATACTCTTTTAGACTGTTTGAATTACTGCCATCCAGTTCCCTTTATGTGCTGAAGTCATTTACTAATGTCATGAGGCAGTTACCTCAGCACTTTCTCTGTAGGGCTTCTTTGTGTAATGCTATTACTCATTCATACAGATAAACGGAATGCAAAAGCTACAGCATACATTTTTTTTCTCTAAGCTTTTTCTGCACCCATGTGGGCTTACCCTGCACTGCATTTTGAGGGTGCTCAGATGAACAAATAGACCACATAATGACCCCAAAGCACAGGAAGCTGTTTTGACTGGCTTGCATAGAATGAAGCTTAAAATTTAGAGGTCTCTCTGAGTTTCCCTTATACAGGGCTCTGCTTGAAAGTGACTGTAGTAGTAATTCACAGGGCCAGTCACAGAGACATTTACCTCTCTGTATTTCTATATATGAAAACAATGCCCACGAACAGGCTGGAATATTGTTACAGTTGTAGCCAACTTTAATGATGCTATATGGAATTACAGGATCCAGAGGACTTTCATATACCAGTGGCTGCCCTGCCTCAGTTGTTCTGCTTAAGCAACTACTCTGTGAAGTGGGAAGTCCAGATTTCTTTAGAGATGAGGAAACAGACAAGCTTACAGTCACTAAGTGATTTATCCTAGGATTTAGCAATTATGTATCAGACTCATTGCTTGATTTTGTTTTTTACTCTTGGAAAGTTCTTTTTTGCTTAACAGATACTCCTGTATGCACAGTCCTGGAATGGGTATTATTCCAAACAAATTGAACAGCTGTTGCCTTCTGGGAGCTTATAGGCTAAAACACATTATTAGTCAGTTACTAACGTGGAGATATTCTAATTTTATTGAAAATCACAAAGTAAACAGAGACGGCAAATCAGACCTCTATAAATGTGCCAGAACTAATAAATTTTGGATCTTTTAATAAAATGCTTTTGTTAGTATTGATATGAGTTATGAGCAGAGCTCCACAAGTACTTAGAAGTTTAGTATTCAATATTCTTTAAGCCAGAGCGCAATAAAAACCCAGTCTATCAGATTGAATTAGTTTATTTCAATAAGTGATTATAAAATTTAAAGTTTTCCAACAAACGTAATTTCATAGCTACCATTTCTTGAGTACCTCTGTGTACTAGTCAAAAGGCTAAGTGCTTAGCATTTTTTCATCATTTGTTTTCTTGACGATTTTCTGTTCGATTTTACAGATGAGACAACAGATTTAAAGAGGCTCAATAACTTGCTCAGACATCTATTTCTAGCTGTGTGGTCAGTTAGACAACCTGAAAACTCTCTCTTAGAAAGAGGGAAAAGAAAATTTCTCTTTAGTACTAGGTAGAATATAATCAGCTTCCTTTTAAATACATACAGAAGTGAGAGATGTAGAGAATGATCACTGAAACTCAGTGTGGTTAGATGGGGCTGACTTTGGCTGTCCTAGGGAGGAGAAGAGACCATCAACAAAGGACCTAAATTTTAATTACTGTAAGAGTAGGAAAGATAAAACCTCAGACATATATAAGGTTGAAAGTTGGGATTGAGATCCCCAGAAGGGTTCACATCTTTAGCAGAAGGGACAGTTAGAAAAAATTAAATGAAAAAATTAACCTCCCAGCAAAAGACAACCTTCTCAAGAAAGCTTGCCTGCTTTGCCTCAGAATAATGAGGGCAGGGACCTTCTCTAATAATTTGTGGTCAGAAGGTACAAGAATTGAATTCTGGTGTCCTGTTTGTTAAATCTAATGTCAGAAAGTGGTCCCAGGCTGATGATAACCTGGGGCACAAGTGGTTTCTGGCAGGATACATCAGTCCAGGGATTTAAAATCCCCACAGATAAAGAGCCACTTGATTTTGTGAGCAAACAACCCCAAAACAGAGAGGAAAGAACAATAGCAAAACAGTAGAAGTAAGACCCGTAAGAACTGATTTGCCCAACTCCTATCAACGGCAGAGCTAAGACTGGAACCCAAAGCAGTCTGGCCTTAAAAGCCTATTCTCTAAACCAGCTGGTGTATGGCCTCTCATCCTACCATGGGGATGGTTTAGTCACTAAGTCGTGTTCAACTCTTGTGACCCCATAGACTGTAGGCTCCACTGTCCATGGGATTCTCCAGGCAAGAAGACTGAAGTGGGTTGCCATTTCCTTCTCTAGGGGATCTTCCCAACCCAGGGATTGAACCCCTGGTCTCCTGCATTGCAGGCAGGTTCTTTACCAACTGAGCTACCATGTCAAGTAAATGTTTTCTGGTTTTATTCTGGAGCTCTAGCAATTGCTGCATATTTGGTGTAACTTTTCAAGTTAGGCAGTAAGTTTAAAAAAAAAAGTACCTGTCTCCTCACTGCAAGATTAATTGTAATATTAGTTCATTTTGTGAAATGTTTTTTCATAGACATGGGACAATACCTTGAAAAACAGTGTTCAGAAATCCCTTATGGGTAGAGTGATCCTGGAGTAATTATTACTAGTGAGCGCCCCTCTCTCATAAGTATCCCCATATGGATGTTAATAGACAACACATGGGCCTCTGCTGATTAGTGATTGCGTAGTAATTTCTTGTCCCAGCCAGCTCTCTGTGCACCCAGGTCACTGTGGGATGCTGGAAAATCTCTCAGATGGTTCTGAACATCTTCCTGATCCGCGTCTGGTCAATCAGTATCGACCCTGATTGAGTTTAGTGCTAGATTAATCGCTTCAGAATTTGTAGCCCAAGGTAAGTCCAGAATGGACTGCTTTCGAACTAACCTTTTAATCTTCTCTTCCATATAAGTTTTTATTCCTAGACTGCACCTACTTGGGTCTCTAAAGCTTTTCCTTCCTAAACTTCCAACTCTTTTATTTGCCTACGTGGAACCTTACTTTGCCTCTCTTGAAGGTTCTGGAAGTCCTTCATTCCCCTGACCCACCAGTACGAGAGAACATGACATTCTCCTGCCTGATACCACCCCTTCCCACCCTGCCCGTCCCAAACACACATGAATATTTCTTTTCATGGACTCCAGACTACTGTATACTACCTGTCTTAATGGTTGTTTCCCTTACTTGTTCTTTGAAGCTCTCATTTACTGGCCGAGTTTATGTGCCATATTTTGTAGCAGTTGTTAGGGTGAGGTCTTCCTTTCAGCGAATCTTGACTTACCTGCTGTTTTAAGCTGGTATCTGGACCTAATTTGGATATTGGCTGTCAGAACCCAGTGTCAGGCATTGTCTTTCCAAGGAACTTGTGTAGCTTGCACCATACCCCTCATTGTATGTTTCCTGATGGGTTATAAATGGATTTTAGACTTCCAGCAATCAGTATTAAATGATACAGTGTTAAAGGCACACCAGTTACAACCTGAAGGACAAGCTATATTTCCAGAATATTTTCCTGTCGTGCAAACCTATTAAATTCATCATATACAAGCGGTTTGGCAAGGACTTTAGTTATGATGGATAAGAGTTGTGAGTTTTTATTCAACTGGAGCAGAATCAGTGGGAAAAGAATAACTTTGTTAATTTAATCTTGCCCAATTTTCTACTAATCCCTAACAGTTTTGTGGGTGACAGTTACTTTTTTAAAAAAGGTACAAAATAACTGTATGACTATGTAAAGGAGCTTTTTTTTTTTTTTTTAAGATATAGTCCGAGATAGGTGCTTACATTTTGTATAACCTTAACATGTAAACTGTAAAACTTTGCAGAGCTGAAGTTTTGTACCTGTGAGGTAACACAGGGTGGGATTTTCAGGGGAAAGGGGGACTTGATGTTATTGGCCACCTGTTGTATGCTGGCGCTACTGGTGCTTTCTGTAACTTGTCTTGTTTTGGGCCCTCCCACAGCAGTTAGCAGAGGTGAGTTTCCTTAGCTGACTTAGGTGGCCCTTAGCAGCCCAGTGCTGTCTGCTTGTCCAGCCTCATCTTTGGTCACGACCAGTTTTGCATCCTGTGCTTCCGCTAGTCTCATTTCTTCCAGATCTTCAGATGTGCTTTGTTCCCCGTTGCCTCCCAGGTTGCTCACCTGACTCCCCTCTGTCCCCACCTCTGTGCCTCTCATAAATAATTCCTACTTAACCCTTCTCACCTTGGTCGAGCTCTCACTTCCTTGGGCACCAACCCTGAACTTCTTTAAGACTCTAAGTCCTATTAGAGTGGGGACTGTGTCTTCTTGCTTACCATTCTATTCCTGCCAACTAGTGTAATCCTTAGAGTATTTATTAAATAGATAAATAAGCAAACAGCCTTCTCAGATGGGCAACTTTGTCCCCTACATTGCTTATAAACGGTGGCCCCAGAGTTCAGATGCAAGGACACCAAAGCCATGTTTTTTCCACTGCACTAAGCCTCTCCACAGAGAAGGCAATGGCACCCCACTCCAGTACTCTTGCCTGGAAAATCCCATGGACGGAGGAGCCTGGTGGGCTGCAGTCCATGAAGTCACTAAGAGTCGGACACGACTGAGCGACTTCACTTTCACTTTTCACTTTCACGCATTGGAGAAGGAAATGGCAACCCACTCCAGTATTCTTGCCTGGTGAATCCCAGGGACAGGGGAGCCTGGTGGGCTGCCGTCTCTGGGGTCGCACAGAGTCCGACACGGCTGAAGCAACTTAGCAGCAGCAGCAAGCATCCCCACAGTTATAGTCACTAAACACTCTAAGGAGGACTAGCAGGCAAATGAGGTAATTGAATTGAAACAATATACCTAATTACATAATTGATCCAATATAGAAACATAATGAAGCCGATTTTCCACAAACCTAATCATGAAAATACTGTTTTTAATATCTTTTAAAAATTGAGTTATTCTGATTTTAGACTTACACAGATTAAAATAAATGGTGCAGTAAAGACACTCCGTGAATACAGTGGAGGTTGTGGGACCCTTGATGTATCACCCAAAACTACTTTATTCTAAGGGTCAGATTCACCTGCCCCATCCCTCCCATAGATGCTGTTTTTAAAGCATGTTTGCAAAGACAGAAATCTCTGCCTCCCAAGGTACAGTTGAACATTTTTCTTTAAGATTATGCAAAAAATGTTTTCTAAAGAACCTTATCACTTTAGCCCTTTGGAGTCTGGTCACAGTTCACCTCTCCAGCCTCTTTTTTGCTCTTGTCTCCTCGAAGTCCACATGATTTGCATAGAAGTATTCCAATCCCTGGCTGAGATTGGGGTTCCTCCTGTGAAACCCTTTGCTCACCCCATTTCTTGGTATCTGTTACATCCATATGAAATAATCTGAGGAGTTGTGTGTCTTCTGTACTAGGTGGTAAGCTTTCTTAAGGCATTTACTGTCTCATAAGAATTCATACATCTCAAAACTGCCAGAACTGATAGTTCCCAGCACATATTACATAGTTAAGTAGTACACTGTAAAATAATAATAAGTCTTGGGCCTCAGATCTCCTTCAATGTGAAATAATAAACTAGGGGTAGTTTGAGAGCAGGAAGAAAGGATATAGTCATTATTTTAACTTTCTTACTTCAGATCTTCACAATTTGACTTCTAGATTAAATCAGTCTTTTGTTCTTCAAATTTCTGTTGTCAGGAGCTAGCCGTGTTCTAGCTCTGTTAGTTATCTCCCTGGCTCTCTAAACTGAAGTAGAACACGGACCTGCAATTTCACTTGAGTTAGAGGAAAGAGTTCAGCAGGACTAACCATAGAATATTACATTTTTTTTTAATTGAATGAAATTCAATGCACGAGCCATAAATTGTAACCCTCAAAATCATTTAGGAGGGTTTATCTGACATCAGACCAAATGCCGCTGTAACATGTATGCCGACATATGCTTAGAGCGCTGGAATAAATTCCTGACTTCTGCTTCCCTTAGCTGTCCTATATTTGGTTGAACTTCTCTCTTTTTATTTTTTCTGCGTACTTTTCTAATTTATAAAGTCAGAGCCAGTCTAAATGCAGGCACCAGTGCATTCCTCACAGTTCTCTGGGACCAAGGAGAGAAGTAGCTCTGTGGCCTCTCCAGTCTTGTTTGGAGAGCTCCCCAGTGCCCTGTGACCAGCTCGCTTTCCCACCAAAACCATGACTGCTGCTGGGCTGAGCAGTTTCTTATTCCACAGTAGTCAGTTCCGCAAAATCTAGTTCACTGTTTGGCACTTCAGTTGTTACCAGAAATAAGATTTTTATATTTGCCATCAAGATCATTTCCTTTTAAGTAGACACTAATTAATAAGTACTTGTGAAAATCAGGGTAGCAGCCCATCACAATGTTCTCTAACAAAGGCACTGAAGAAGATAATAGAAGCACGTCAGCATTATTTGAACATAAGGAGATAAGCCAGAATATTTAGATACTGATTAAGCCCAGAACCAAAAACACAAAGCAACTGCAACAACCACAACAAAAACAGTGAATGAAGTTTAACTGTTCAAAAATGGGTTTTTCAAAAGAGCTGAAAATAACCTCTAGATTTTAGCTGTTTTATTTTTGCAAACTTTGGTTCATAAGCCTTTCCTTGAGATTCTCAAGAAACTTTACATAAAATGTTTTGCTGCTGTGAAAGTTGAATGTGTGCTCATTGGGAAAGATCTGGAAGGTCTGTGTTCTAGGCAGGATCGAGAACTTCTGTTTTTCTAATTCCACACAGACACGTCTTCGGCCTCTGAGGATGAGGGCTCTCTGAGACGCCAAGCTGCGCTCTCTGCTGCCTTGCAACAGAGCTTACAGAATGCTGAGTCCTGGATCAACCGGTCAATTCAGGGATCGTCCACTTCTTCATCTGCATCTTCCACGCTGTCCCATGGAGAGGTCAAAGGAACCAGTGGGTCTCTAGCTGATGTATTTGCCAATACTCGAATAGGTAGGAGCTGAATCTCCCCAAGAAATTATGTTCCATTTGGCTCCCAGTAGCCAGGAAATAGTTTATGATTTGTGTTAGGTTTTTTCAGGGTGGCCTAAAAAAAATAGTATCAAAATGAACATGACAAACAATGAGGCAGAGAAGGAAACACAAGCAGCACATTTGGAACGATGGAGGATGTCTGCTTTATTGGCGATGGTATTGCCCACCTGAAGCCATAGATATTTCCATAAGCAATACTCAAGCTGCAAGATGTAACACCAGTCTTACTGTGCTTTATCCCTACTGGAGAATATTCCATCAAGGAAAAAGTGTCCAAAGATACAACATCTTAGATTTTTCCCAGGATTGTTGCCTACATTCTCCCTCTCAAAAAAAACAAAAACAAAAACTAAACCTGAGAAAATTTGGAATTAAGACGTACCCCGTGAGACTCTTTTGTCTGTAGCATAAAGACTGGATTTATGGTCCTTGCTGCTGTACTATTGCAACAACAGAAGTGTGCGGGCTGAGAATGTCGGTCAGCGCTTTTGCTTGACTTAGCTTTATGTTTGTGTGTGTTTGTGTGTTCTAAGCGTCTGTGACATCTGCAGATAAAGCTCAGGTCTCTGCCTTTGCTTAATTAGTTGGTATACACAGCATGAAGCGATATATATAAACATCATGTGCCTGTGATACTATTCCTTTTTTCTTGACAATCCATTTGCATTTTGATGTCTTAATTTTTTGTCAGTGACCTTCCTGTACCACTTTATGTTTATTAAGTGATTTCTGAAAAGGAAAAAGTTGGAAACCTTTTGATTCAAGCCTGTAATTTTTAAAGAAAATAGCTACCTTAAGGTCATGCTTGCCCACATTAAAAGGTCAGGACCAGCAGCCGATGGCTTGGCCCATGCTCTTAATTGACTGACACCCCCTCCCCGCAAAGCAGCTACAGATAAGCAGACTCAACTGTTCTCCTATTGGGAGGGTTGGCAACAGAGCCATAGCGGGGTCAGGTTTTATATCCACATTGTCTAAAAGAGTAGTTTCACTTGTGAAAAATAGTTTCCTGGTACTCAGTTAACTTTTATCTCAATTTTTGTTAACAAGATGATTTTACCTGACCTTATCTCATATTGCTTCTACTCTGTGAAAAGTTCAGGAATTCACAGGAACCATTTTATCCAACATTATTGCCTTTTGGATGTTTGCTCTAACAGAAGTTAATAAGTACTTCATGTTTCCAAAGGAAAAATTTGAAAATACAGATAAAAGGAAAAATAAGCTACAGCCCCACTTATGTAGAACACTTCAATATTATCACTTTCATGTAGATCCTAGACTTTATTTGCATAAGGTAAGGCTCTGGTTTTGTTTTTACAGAAATGAAATGGTACTAAATAGAACCTGCTTTTATTAGCAGACATGTCTGCTTTTAAAGCAGAAATCTTTTATATCATTAATATAGAATCACACTTTTGTCTTCATGGTTTCGAAATATGCCACTGTATGGCTCTGCCATGGTTTATTTTAGCCATTTCCCTATTTTGGACATTTAAGTAGTATCCAGTTTTTTGCTGTATGAAAACTGAAATGAATATCCTCACACACACACAGCTTGTGCATTCGTTTGATTATTTCCTCTTAGGATGTATTCCTGTAAGTGGAATTGCTGGGTCAGGTAAAAATGTCTATTTTTAGTGCTTTGTTACCACATCATCCTGCAGAAGGCTACACTGCAGTATACTTGTGCAAAGTATTTAAAACTTTAAAAAGTATTAAGCTAGTAAGTATAGACTTTTGGAGCCTGGAAACCTAAATCCCAAAATAATTTTAGAAATTGTTTATATTATGCTTTTTTCCTTGTTCATAGTTTTGAGTGGCTTTTCATTATTCTTGTGAACTCTACATTTTGCTTCCTCTAGTTTTCTTTTTCTTCTTCTAATTTTTTGGTAACACTTCCCTGTTCAATGGCTCTCTTCCAACTATATCATTATTTCTTTATAGTAAGAATCCCTACATGAAGCAGAATAAAGCAGCAGTGTTTAATCATGCTTAGAATAGGGAAGAACCTTATCTTCCAAGTAGATTCAAGTTACGTATGGGTTGTTTTGCAGAAATTAAAAATGGATTTTATCTAGTTTTCTTCATCTGAGACTTGAGCAATCTGACCCACTTCCAAGACACAGTTTCTGTCCTCAACGAGTGAAGAGACACAGATAAACTACCATAAACATGAAGAAATGCTCAGAGTCTAAAATATTAGTAGCTGTAATGATCACATTGACTTTGGTTTCATTTTGAAGTCACCAGCAATTTTTATTTTATTGTGGTTATTTTTATAACATTAGATTTCTACCAGACTTTCTGTGTAGAAAAGAATGAGTTTGAGAAATATTTGATATGTGATTTGATCTTACTAAGCCTGCTCAGGTTCTCAAAAGTAGTAATTTTAGAAAGCTGATATGCCCTGACTTACGCCGTTCGTCTCCTTATATCTTGCTAGTAAAACTAGAACTAGTGCCCCTTTGAGTGGTTTTCTGTCTTGTTAAAAAACAAACAGCAGCAACAAAAAAGACTTAAAGATTCTTATTCTTACTGCTAACATAATATAACTTTTAAATTTTGTTTTCTCCCCTCTTAGAGAATTTCTCTGCTCCCCCTGATGTCACTACAACTACCTCTTCGTCATCATCTTCCTCACTACGCCCAGCAAATATTGATCTGCCCCCCTCGGGGATAGTTAAAGGCATGCACAAAGGATCCAACAGGTCCAGCCTTATGGATACAGCTGATGGTAGGCAGCTGTTTGGTAGTTAAATACGGCATATTAGTTAAACTGAAAAAATTCAAATTATAAACAGCAGTGTCTAATGTCCAGCAGTGACAGTACTTGTGACCTACTCACATAAGTCATTTCAGCTCTCTCTTTTCAAAGATAGTCTGAACAAAAAGTATGGAAAAAGAAAAGAATGCTAGGAGAGAGAAGGGAGGTTAGATGGAATCTTTAAACAGTATTAATAATAGCACCATATTTTTACTCTTGTCATAAAAATTATTCTGTATGTATTTGTACCTATTTAGCCCAGCTGAAATAGAATGAGACTGTGAACAAAGGCCAAACATCATTAAAAATGAAAGCTCCTAAGAGAATTGAGGAAGTGAAATATTCCTAAAATCAGTTAATTGTGACTTACCGTTTTTTTCCCTGTAGGTGTTCCTGTCAATAGCAGAGTATCCACAAAAATCCAGCAGCTTCTCAACACTCTGAAACGACCCAAAAGGCCTCCCTTAAAAGAATTTTTTGTGGATGATTCTGAAGAAATTGTGGAAGGTAGTGGTAATAATACCAAACCACGTATATTCCTTAGAATTTTTGTAAACAGTCACTGCATGTAGATATGATAGGATTTATGGATGAATAAGGCGTCATTTTTGGTTGAAGAGTTCATAGTTTTCTGATCTTTTTTTCCTTATGATCATTTATATTTTAAATCTCAGATGAAAAATAGAGGGAGAGAAGGGAAAGACAAGGAGATAACTATGGAACATAGAATTATCCTTAGAAATAAGTTTTTTAAAATTAGGAACAAGCACATAATTTATAAAATTACTTATATTTGTCATTATCTTAGAATAGTGTCACCTTCATCCTCAAAAGTTTGCCCATTTTTTCTTTTTAAATATATGTAACTCAACCATTTTTGTTAAGTCAGTCAGTCAGCACATATATAGATCTGTTTTAACATGGTGGATGGTTGAAAAGCTTCTTGAAAATATAGGTACTTCCTTCATGTTGTTTCCAGTTTAGACAAAACAGACACTACAGTCGAAAATTGAGTTTAGTCAATAAGTATGTATCAACTGGTACTGGCAACTAGGAGAAAGGAAGAAATCAGTCTCATCTGTATGGTTGGGGAAAGCAAAGTGATAAGAGTGATTTATTCACCCAACAATTTAAAAAATATTTAGGGATAAAATGAATCTAGAATTTAATAGAAAGATTGGGAAAGGACTATCTGGGGGCATAGAAGGTGGCCATTTGATATTAATAGTTATTAAAGGTGGGTGATGGATAGATTTATCTAAAAAAAGCCTTTGTCTGAAGAACTGAGCCTTGGTAGCTTTGCAGTCCATTTTTATGTCCTGAGATGAGGAACAGACTTTGATCACATCAGACTTTAATGAAACTAAGCATGTTAGAGAAACACCTGGAGTAATGGGCAAATTTGGCCTTGGAATACGGAATGAAGCAGGGCAAAGACTTAATAGAGTTTTGCCAAAAAAACACACTGGTCATAGCAAACACCCTCTTTCAACAACACAAGAGAAGACCCTACACGTGGACATCACCAGATGGTCAGCACTGAAATCAGATTGATTATATTCTTTGCAACCAAAGATGGAGAAGCTCTATACAGTCAGCAAAAACAAGACCAGGAGCTGACTGTGGCTCAGATCATGAACTCCTTATTGCCAAATTCAGACTGAAATTGAAGAAAGTAGGGAAAACCACTAGACCATTCAGGTATGACCTAAATCAAATCCCTTATGATTATACAGTGGAATTGAGAAATAGATTTAAAGGACCAGATCTGATAGATAGAGTGCCTGATGAACTATGGACGGAGGTTCGTGACATTGTACAGGAGAGAGGGATCAAGACCGTCCCCATGGAAAAGAAATGCGAAAAAGCAAAATGGCTCTCTGAGGAGGCCTTACAAATAGCTGTGAAAAGAAGAGAAGCCAAAAGCAAAGGAGAAAAGAAAAGATATAAGCACCTGAATGCAGAGTTCCAAAGAATAGCAAGAAGAGATAAGAAAGCCTTCCTCAGCGATCAATGCAAAGAAATAGAGGAAAACAACAGCATGGGAAAGACTAGAGATCTCTTCAAGAAAATTAGAGATACCAAGGGAACATTTCATGCAAAGATGGGCTCGATAAAGGACAGAAATGGTATGGACCTAACAGAAGCAGAAGATATTAAGAGGTGGCAAGAATACACAGAAAACTGTACAAAAAAGATCTTCATGACCAAGATAATCATGATGGTGTGATCACTCACCTAGAGCCAGACATCCTGGAATGTGAAGTCAAGTGGGCCTTAGAAAGCATGACTATAAACAAAGCTAGTGGAGGTGATGGAATTCCAGTTGAGCTATTTCAAATCTTGAAAGATGAAAGTGCTACAGTCAATATATCAGCAAATCTGGAAAACTCAGTGGTGGCCATAGGACTGGGAAAGGTCAGTTTTCATTCCAATCCCAAAGAAAGGCAATGCCAAAGAATGCTCAAACTACCACACAATTGCACTCATCTCACACGCTAGTAAAGTAATGCTCAAAATTCTCCAAGCCAGGCTTCAGCAGTATGTGAACTTCCAGATGTTCAAGCTAGTTTTAGAAAAGGCAGAGGAACCAGAGATCAAATTGCCAACATCCGCTGGATCATGGAAAAAGCAAGATAGTTACAGAAAAACATCTATTTCTGCTTTATTGACTATGTCAAAGCCTTTGACTGTGTGGATCATGATAAACTGTGGAAAATTCTGAAAGAGATGGGAATACCAGACCACCTGACCTGCCTCTTGAGAAACCTAATGCCGGTCAGGAAGCAGCAGTTAGAACTGGGCATGGAACAACAGACTGGTTCCATATAGGAAAAGGAGTACGTCAAGGCTGTATACTGTCACCCTGCTTATTTAACTTCTAGGCAGAGTGCATCATGAGAAACGCTGGGCTGGGAGAAGCACAAGCTGGAATCAAGATTGCCAGGAGAAATATCAATAACGTCAGATATGCAGATGACACCACCCTTATGGCAGAAAGTGAAGAAGAACTAGAGCCTCTTGATGAAAGTGAAAGGGGAGAGTAAAAAAGTTGGCTTAAAGCTCAGTATTCAGAAAACAAAGATCATGGCATCTGGTCCCATCATTTCATGGGAAATAGATGGGGAAACAGTGGAAACAGTGTCAGACTTTATTTTGGGGGGCTCCAAAATCACTGCAGATGGTGATTGCAGCCATGAAATTAAAAGACGCTTATTCCTTGGAAGGAAAGTTATGACCAACCTAGATAGCATGTTGAAAAGCAGAGACATGACTTTGCCAACAAAGGTCCATCTAGTCAAGGCTATGGTTTTCCAGTGGTCATGTATGGATGTGAGAGTTGGACTGTGAAGAAAGCTGAGCGACGAAGAATTGATGCTTTTGAACTGTAGTGTTGGAGAAGACTCTTGAGGGTCCCTTGGACTGCAAAGAGATCCAACCAGTCCATTCTGAAGGAGATCAGCCCTGGGATTTCTTTGGAAGGACTGATGCTAAAGCTGAAACTCCAGTACTTTGGCCACCTCATGCGAAGAGTTGACTCATTGGAAAAGACTCTGATGCTGGGAGGGATTGGGGGCAGGAGGACAAGGGGACGACCGAGGATGAGATGGCTGGATGGCATCACGGACTCGATGGACGTGAGTCTGAGTGAACTCCGGGAGTTGGTGATGGACAGGGAGGCCTGGTGTGCTGCGATTCATGGGGTCGCAAAGAGTTGGACACGACTGAGCGACTGAACTGAACTGAAGCATGTTAGTAGACAACCCAGTCTTAGCCCTTTTGGTGCAGCAGGAAGCACCAAGCAACGTGATGTATGAGCTTAAGGTGAATTTCTCTTTCTTTTGGAGTCACTGAACTCACTGAACTATGGCCATCTTTCTTGATGAACTGAATTTTCAAGTGTCTATGCCAGTAATCACCCTCTCAGTCTTTTTAGTACTGTGTTTTCAAAGGCAAATGAAAGTCAAAGTCTAACAGGAATCATACTTGAGCAACATTCATTGGCCAAATAGAGCTAACAGCTTCCCACTAGTGTTAAATAGGCAATGATTTTTCATTTGAATGACAATTATCTTTGGAAGAGAAAAATACCTGTATGTCTTTGGAAGTCTGGAAGAGTATGCCCCAGGGTCTGCAGTGAGGCCTAATGGATGGCAATAATGTATAGACTTTTATGACCAGAACTATGCTTACCATATATACACATTGTCTGTAAAAACAAAACTATTTATTTAGAATCACCCGTGTTTATTTTTATAGTTAGGTGGTTTAGGGTCTGGGACTATGCAAACGTTATTTACCTAGGGTGGTGAGTTGGAAAGTGAAACTGTTAATTTTGTATCAGTAGAAAAATGAGTGAAGACGTTTTAAGTTTTCCCAAATCTGTCATTCAATTGAGCTTTAACATGCATCTCATTTCATATTTCGTTTGCCCTTCTAATACTTGCTGCTCATTCCATCCATTCTCTTTTCTGTGCTCCTTCTCTCATCCCCTGTTCACCTGGCTAATCCCTACTCTTCCTTTAAGACTCAGCCCAGGCGTTACCTCCTGCAGGTGGGCGCCTTCTTCCTCTAAACTAGGAGGCGTGGTCCTCTTCTGCCCTTTCTCTTCATTTCTGTCATGCACTGCCCGTGTGTGCTTTGCTCTGTGTGCGAGGGTGCTTCCCCACTGCCAGCTGGATGCTCCTAGAGGGCGTGGCTCTGTACTGCTTGTACTTGACATTATTAGAAGCAATAAATGTTTGTTCAAAGAATGATACGTGCAGCATTTATCTTCTCAATGTTTATCACATCTTACGTACAGAGTTGACATTCAGTGAACACTTAACTTTTTGTTCCATATGTAAATTATCCTTCCTGCTATGAGAATACAGGAATTTTTTTTTAAGTTCAAGCAATACTTGTTTATTGTAAAAGATTAAGAGGACTTTAGTTTTGTCTCTGTGAAAAAGTATGAAGTATTATTCACCTCTAGTTTCTGGAATTTACCCTATTATAAATCTACTGCTTTAAATTTTTTTTTTTTTTTTGGCCCCACTACATGAGATCTTATTTCTCCCACCAGGGATAGAATCTGGGGTGCAAGCACTGAGTCCTAACCACTGGACCACCAGGGAATTGCCTAGTGCTTTTCTTTTTTCTCCCCCAAGTTCCATTCAATTTAGTTAACAGCGATAAAGCAACCATTATATATTAGGCACTAAAGGCAATAAGAAGAATGAGAACCATGTCTTCTCCCCAGGAACTCTCAGTCTTACAGGGAGAAAACCCTCTAGAGTAATAGAAGCCCTTAAGTATCCTCAGTGCTTTAATAAGAGTGCACTCACGTGAAGTGTGGAAGAACTAAGCCGGGCGGCTTCCCAGGGAAGGTATATCCTAAGAAGGATGTGTGCACATTCACCAAGAAGCAAAGGTTTGGCCATAGGAGATGTGCGCAGAGGTCTAGAGACATGAAAGGAACATTGTCATTCATGCCCCTTGTCTTCCTGATTCCAGTTGGTCCCTATTGTATACCTGTTACTATATTTGCGTTTTACCGATGACGAAAAAGGAGGCTGAGGTAACTTCTTTTGCCCAAGGTCACAGTAGTAAAAAGTGAATGTAAGCTTGGGTTTCCTGACTCACAGTTCCATCATTTTTCATTAAACATAATCTGGTGAGGGAGAACCTGGCTTTCTAACATTAGACACAAACTAAAGATTTTAAAACAAGTTTACTAAAAATAAAACAACCAAAAAAAAAATATATTTACTAAGAATTGTATAAGTACTAAATGCAAATTTATGGTTTGTGCTTTTTTGTATGTTTGGGGATTTGCCTTGTCAGGGTCAGAATTTGTTGCATAAAATATATTAAATACGGTTTTACGGTTATGTGGGAAAATGAATTAAGGTCCAGTTTGTGGATTACTATTTCTAACAATGTCCTTTCTTTTCTCAGAGTGAGTTTAAGCCAGAAAAAGGGAAAGGGAAATATTTTAAGATTAGAGACCTCACTTATGTTAGCTGGTATTTGTACTTCAGATCTGATGTTCATATAACCTGTTGGGGTGTTTTTTTGGTACAGTACCTCAGCCAGACCCTAACCAACCCAAGCCTGAGGGACGGCAGATGACCCCCGTGAAGGGAGAACCACTGGGAGTCATCTGTAACTGGCCCCCTGCTCTGGAGTCTGCCCTGCAGCGCTGGGGCACTACTCAGGCAAAATGCCCCTGTCTGACCGCACTGGATGTAACGGGGAAGCCAGTTTACACTCTTACTTATGGTGAGTTTACATGAGTCCAGCTTCCTTTTCTCCTAATAGCTCTTCAGATTATCATGGGTAATGTTTTTTTTTAATCTTGCTATCTAGCAGTTACTGGTCACTGTGGTACTTCGGTAGATCTTTTGAACTATTTCAGTGGGATCCTAAGCTCCTAAGTATAGTTATTGCCAAATATTTTCTTTTGCTAAAGTGACTGTTGTAAGCAGCTATTACTTAAAAGAAGAAAGAGACTTGCTAGATCCACTGATGTTTAAATACCAGGAGAGGATTTTAGGAAGACATTTGGGCAGGATTAATGGTGTATGGTAAAAATCAGTTTTATCTAAAAATTGAAGTTGATTACTTTTCACATCTTTGTCATTTACTTCATCCTGCCACTTGCACATAATAGGCACAGGCTTCTATAATGATCAAAGTATCAGTACTTTTCCATTTCGTTTTGTTTTATAAATTTTTAAAATATTTTTATTGCATTTTCTCTTAATTAACAAGAATGGATTCAAACTGGGTTGTACAATTTTGTTCTAGTTTCTTCAGACAGACTCCTTTTTCCCTTCTAAAGTGGTGTGCATTGTCCACAGACCTCCATATAGACTATTTTAGAGAAGAAAAATGGTTTTATTTAAAGAATTGTACAGATTGACATGAGTTTTCACCTTTGATGCCCCTCCGAATGAGTTGTGTATAAAACCAACATACCTGTGCAAAGTAAAATGATTTCTCTTTCAATTTCTTTATAATCTAAAGTAAGAATTTCTAAGGTGGTTGGGCAAAGGAGCAAGAAAAGGGAAAGAATAGACTTTCCTCCCTAACATTTTTAGTGAGCTGTACATTAATCTCATCCATATACCCTTCAAGAAAGCAGTGGGATTTTTACATGTTTATTTAACATCTGTGACTATATCCGCATGTTTCACATAATTTCCATTTTGTCTGTTTTCACTGAAATATAGTGGTATGGAATACTCAATCATTTGAGTCATACTTCTGCTTTGCAGTTACTTCAAGTATTCAATACCATATATGTAAGTGGTTCTTCAGAAAAGGCTCAGAAAGAAGTGGTCTTCTGATTTTCAGTCTTGTGATAAAAAATTGTTTCCTTCCTTTTAAGTGTGATCAGCTTGCATCAAATTATTCTACAGATAGATTACATCAGAGAAGAATATGGAATATTTTCTAGAGTGAGCTTTTGGTGGTTTCCTACTTGCTTGCAGATAAGACTGGCTTTCCTAAATTAGAGTGAATGTAAAGCAGTTTTTATGGGGAAGGCCTCTCTGCGTGTAGAGGGTGATGCTTGTCTAATGTATCATTTGCCGGTGACGGGTATCTTATTCATTGTGCTAGTGAACTGAGTGCCTTCTTATTAAAGTAGGCCTGTGTTTTTCTACATGATTATTTTCTTTTCTTTTTCCAGGAAAGTTGTGGAGCAGAAGTTTAAAGTTGGCCTATACACTCCTTAATAAACTGGGGACCAAAAATGAGCCTGTATTAAAACCTGGAGATAGGGTAATGTGGTTTTTTTTTGTTTTTTTTTTGGCGAGGGGAGGTGATGTTTTATTGTTTTCTAGCATACACGTTCTGGACTTTTTAAAATGTACAACAGCACAATTTATGTAACTGTTGTTCTTAGCAATTGAAAATCATTTGGTTCCAACCCTGGTTATAATTCTTGCATTTATATTTTGAAAAATAGTCACATGTCTCTTTCTGTGTAGCTCCTAATCAGTATACTGTTTTAAGGTACTAGTGAAAAGAAAGAGAAACCTAAATCTTTCTGTAAATAAATATTTCAATATTTGGACAACAACAGTGGCAATCAGGGTTACTCTTTGATATTTTTCTTTGAAAAATGCCCCATAAAACTTTAAAAACAAGTTTTCCAGAGTTTTATGTAGACAGGGAATGAGAGTTATGTTACTTCTAAGGAGGAGCAAATTTACATCATTTTTTCTTTAATGAAGGTGACATTAAGTTTTATTTAATAATTAGAGGTTTTTTGCACTTTCTAAATAAAAGTGTTTCCAATCATCAAGCATTACTTTTCATTGGGAGTTGTAGAATAAAACACCCAACGCATACACAACAGAATTCTTCTTAGTACACTCATGATTACAGAATCTTCTAAACTAGCCTTTTAAAAATTCTGCGTCCTTTCACCTATAAGTGTGACATGGGAGCATTTCATAATCTTCACTGAACCCTAAGAAGGTAGTTTCGTGTCTTCCTAACGACATGGATGCTTGTGTGCAGAAAGGAAATGGGTTGTTAAAATGTCTTTTGGAGTTAGTATTTTTTTTTAGAATTCTGGAAGGTTCCCAATTAAACTTACCTTGGGAGTAAGTTAAGAGAATTTGAAAGTGAGAGAAGGGAAGACAGGGGTCCAATGTTATAATTAAGTTTCAGATGTTAATCTTTGAGTATCCAAACCAAGTAACAAGCTCTGCAATGATCATGACTTCTGTCTTTTTGCATCTCTTGGGGAAATTAGGGAGAGTCATTTGTCCCTGTGATGCATTACAGGTGAGATCACAGGTCTGAACATATTATGGAGGTTTCACTGTTTACCTTTTTTAAGTGAATTAACTTTATATTCATAAAGGTTTCTACCAGTGATGCTTAAATTCCCAAATGCCTTCTTGGTAGAACACGTGCATTGTTGGTTTAATTAGTAAGGATTTAATGCAGTGAATTTGTTAAAAAAGTATTTGGGAATTCCCTGGTGGCTCAGATGGTAAAGAATCTGCCTGCAATACAAGAGACCCAGGTTTGATTCCTGGGTCGGGAAGATCTCATAGAGAAGGGAATGGCTACCCACTCCAGTATCATTGCCTGGAGAATTACATGGACAGAGGAGCCTGGCAGGCTGCAGTCCATATGGTCTCCAAGGGTCAGACACAACCGAGTGGCCAAAAAAAAAAAGAAACCTTAGGTTTGCCTCAAGGTTTCATTCTTGTAGGTTCATCTCTGAGAGAAATAAGACTTATTCTTTAATATGCTCATCTCTCTAGAGAGATTCATCACATTTATTTTATTGCTTTAGCCCTGCACTAAAGTAAATTACCTTAGGTTTTGTAAGTAATTAACTTACTGCTTAAGGTGTGTTGTTTATTGCTAAATCACCAATAGAATTAAGTGAAAAATTTCTTATGGTGGTGATGATAAATTACATTATAGTCTCTAAATTGTGCCATGTATAATCGTGGGAATGACAGAGATCCTTTTAGATTTGTGCATCCTTCTCAATAACTTAATTTTCTTTAGGCTATTAAATAGTTTGGCTTATTGTCTTCATGATAAATGTCATATAGAAGTGTTCTACTTAGAGACATTGAAAGCATTAGTCTGCTTTTATTCCTCTGTTATTGAATGTCATTATGCCTTTTAGGTAGCCCTAGTTTACCCCAACAATGATCCAGTCATGTTCATGGTGGCTTTTTACGGGTGTCTCCTGGCAGAAGTGATTCCAGTGCCGATAGAGGTACCTCTTACCCGAAAGGTAACACTGCTTAATTTAAGAGGAATGTAGCCTGATGTAACATGGCTGGCATCTAGGTTCTTGGATCAGTTGACTCAGTTACAACACTTAAAGGGGCTTCCCTGGTTGCTCAAACAGTCAAGAATCTGCCTGCAATGCAGGAGACCTGGGTTCAGCCTCTGGGTTGGGAAGATTCCGTGGAGGAGGGCATGGCAACCTACCCCAGTATTCTTGCCTGGAGAGTCCCATGGACTGGCGGGCTACAGTCCATGGGGTCCCAAAGAGTCAGACATGACTGAGCGTCTAAGCACACACCACAGAACACTTCAAACAGTTTGACTATTTTCCTAAGTACTTCACTTCACTTTCTAAAAACAGGGAAGTTGTGGAAAATTTATTTATGAATATTTTCAAGTTTCATGAAAATAACCTATTTTCAACTAAGATAGAATTTTTATATATCATATATATATATACCACTTAAAAATTATGGGGACATACTTGACTTTTCAATAATTAGCTTTTATAGAAAGTCCCACTCTTGCTTCAGAGACTGTAAGTAATCCACATTTATAGTAGGTGGAATCTTTCCATAAGAGCATTTTCCTTAACATCTAAGATTTCTATTAAGTCCAGGTGTGATACAGTGATGTTGTGTTACTACTCTGGGATATAGAATTTACTTTGGCAACACATTAGCCCTACTAAAATGAAGCATATGTAGCAAATGTCAAAGTTTAACCAAGTGATTTCTCCATGATGTGTTTGACTCTAATTTTCTCATGCAGTTTATTATTGAGAGTTGCTGGTGAAGACAAATATGGTGGAAACTGTAGATTTACAAGAAAAAATTTTTTTTCTGAAAGGAATAAAAAACAAAATGAGTAGCATCCCTGAAACTCTGGTTGATAGAAGGAAGTATCTTTAGATTGGTCAGGAAATTATAGGGTTGTTCTTAAATTATTAAGTTGGCAGTGTTTATGTGGTTTCATAATGATACTTTTAAGATGACATTTTAATGGAAATGCTTTAGGCTGTGTCTTTTGGTTTTGTTTCTCTGCTGCTGTTATAAGGCTTAAATCTACCTAATTTAAAATAGAATAGAAGTATATGAACTTGGGTATAATTGTCCATTTACTTTCATTGTAAATTTGGACATTTGGTGTCCGTTTACATTATTTATTTTGTTCTGACCTGAATTGCTTTCCTTTTGGATTTGGGGTTATGGCTAGGTCAGGACAACTTAACCATGTTCACTTTTATTTCATTTCCTGAGATTAATTTAGAAGAGGAGCATTGCTGACCTTTGAGTAAAACGGCCACATTTGGCTGGTGGAATTCATCGTTAGCAGTGTCAGATTAATAAAACATGGTTTGCACTCAGGAAATCATTGTGCTGTAGCAGTTATTTGGAGGAACATATTGTCACTGGATTTTGACAGTTGCCAGATATCAGGGGGATTTCATGAATGTATTGCACAAGTGCCAGAGCGTCACTGAGTGTCAGATTTGGGCTTGGGTGTGCTCACGCTCACTCCCCTGCCTACCATGTTCATTATCTTCTCTCCACAGGATGCTGGGGGGCAGCAGATTGGCTTCTTGCTGGGAAGCTGTGGTGTTGCCTTAGCTCTTACCAGTGAGGTCTGTCTAAAGGGACTGCCAAAAACTCAGAATGGAGAAATCGTACAATTTAAAGGTTGGTGATATTTGCACCTGAATTATCAGTTAAAAACTAATGCTGAGTGCTTTAATTAGTGTTTTAATTTACTAGTAGCTAAGTATTTAACATATCTTCCTATTTAATTCTCACAGTCTTATGAAGTAGGTACCATTTTTATCCCCATTTTACAGGTGAGGAAACTGAGACACAGAGAGGTTAAGTAACTTGCCCAAAGTCACAGCTAATATATGGCAGAGCAGCGATTTGAACCCAAATCTGTCTGAATCCATAGCCCACACTCTTAACCTTTATGCTGATGGTTGGAAAAGCTACCACTCTGTTCACTAAAACTAAATGCTACATGTAGAGACAGAGGATAGACCACTAATCTCAGTGGACTTCCACTGCCAAATGGACCTCCCAGTTGTTGAGGTAATGTCAAGGCCTGGTGTTAGCGTGTGGAACAGTTGTGCTTTTGAAAGAAGGTATAAATGCCTGATGATTTATCACTAAACACGAAATGAGGTATTTTCTTGGTTATAAATGATCTTGATTTGATCTCTTGATATTTAAAATGACCAATTCATTGTGAATTCCTTTGCTGATGGCTTAGGCAATTCAATTCTTATTTTGGGTTTGGTTTAGGTTGGCCCCGGCTCAAATGGGTTGTAACAGATTCCAAGTACCTTTCAAAGCCACCTAAGGACTGGCAGCCCCTCATCTCACCTGCTGGCACAGAGCCAGCATACATTGAGGTAAGTCCCAATTCTGGGACGTACATTCTGGCTTTTCCTTTGGCTTTGGTTGAGGTCCCATAAAATTTAAAACTAACTTTTTGCAGTTTTAATGTTAGTAGGTCCCCTTGGTTTGTTAGATTGCCATCTTTTGCCCCATAAGATGCTTTCCAATGGTCCTTCTGTCCCAATTATTTTGAGCATAACTACCTATCTATGAGAAAGACAACAAAGAAATTGACCCTTGTCATGTAAGAAAGTTACAGAAGACTTTGAGAAGTTCAGAGGTTTAAGAAATGATTTCCTGGCAGAGGTATTTCTCTGCTGCTTTGGGGATGGGAGTGGTAGGGGTGAGGGGGGCAGTGAGAGACTGAAGAAATGAGGAGGAAAAATAGCTGTGCTTGAAAAGAACAAATTTAACAGATGAAGAGCAAGAAGAAACAGATGGCTGGAGCGTTTGGTACTGAAGGTTATTGTGGCTGCGTGATTGATTGATGACATAATCCAGTTGAGGGATTAAGTCCTACTGCATACCAGGCACCAGGCCAAGTGCTTTAAATGCAGTATCTCAGTCAATCCTCCCAAGTACCCTGTGAGGTGGTGGTGGTGGTTGGGGGGGTGCTGTTAGTAAACCTGCTTAGTAGCTAAGAAGACTAAGACTTAAACTAACTTCAGTCACCAACCAAACGGTTGTCTAAAAACTTTGACTCGAACGACAGAGCTGGAACTCAGATTCCCATCTGTTGCACTCTAAAAGCTGTGCCCTCAAGTACTCTGAATCTTGCTTGAGACAATGTTAGTAAATGTTCAACAACTGTTTGCTAAATTAATGAATAAACATCCATAAATTATTTTTAAAAAAAGATTTTGGGAAAAAATCCCCCCAACCTTGAGCCCTGGCTTCCTTGATAACTCAGTTGGTAAAGAATCCACCTGCAATGTAGAAGATCCCGGTTTGATTTCTGGATTGGGAAGATCCACTGGAGAAGGGATAGGCTACCCACTCCAGTATTCTTGGGCTTCCCTTGTGAGCTCAGCTGTTAAAGAATCCACCCACAATGTGGCAGACCTGGGTTCGATCCCTGGGTTGGAAAGATCCCCTGGAGAAGGGAAAGGCTACCTACTCCAGTATTCTGGCCTGGAGAATTCCATGGACTCTATAGTCTATGGGGTCACAAAGAGTCAGACATGATTAAACAACTTTTGCATAAAAGGGAAGAGAGGGACTTCCCTGACGGTCCAGTGGTTAAGATTCTGTGTTTCCAATGCAAGGGCAGGTTTGATCCCTGGTCAAGGCACCAAGATCCTATATGTCATGCAGTGTAGCCAAGAAAATTTAAAAAAAGAAAAGGGAAGAGAGTGGGCGGTAACTTTAAGAGGTAACGTGCTGATGTTGGATGGAAGAAGGATTGCTTTTAGAGATGAAAGGGATATGAGTATATTTAAATGGCAGACAAGTAAACAGGCAATTAAAATACTAAATCTAGCAGTCAGCTCTCAGTCCATATTATCTCTCAGTGATGACATGGTTCATCCCGTCATCCTCCTTAAAACTGTTCAGTGGCTTCCCTGACTACTCACTGACCACTCCTTTTCAGGCTTCTTTATTGGTTCTTTGTAAAAGGTGAAGATCCCTCTGTTATGTGGCTGCTGCTTAGCTCTCTGAGCATGTAGAACTACTGTCCTGTACATTTCCAGGCTTCTGCTGTTCTGCATGAACTTGCAGTTTTCACTGGAATCCTCTTATTATCCATAGGACATTGCTAGTGAGTTTCAAGTGTCCTGTGGGTAATAGGAAGCTATCAAAGTATTGTCAGCACAAGAGTGGTAAGAATAAATATGTGGTTAAAAGATGTATCTGTTTGGTGGGGTTAAGATAGGAAATGAGGAGCTTTGACAGTTATCCAGGTGAACCCAGGTTCGTGGAGATGGGGATGGAGAAAAGCAGATGGATGGAGCTGAGATGCAGTAAGGAAATAGCAGAGGCAGGACTTAGTGACTGACTCTGGAGAGGGACGAGGCAAGAAAGACACGCAGGTTTCTGACTTGGGCAACTGGAGAGATGATGGCATCCTTCACTAAGATAGAAAGTACAGCAAGAGGGACTTCCTTGCTGGTCTGGTGGCTAAGATTCCACTCTCCCAGTGCGTGCCGCAGCGAAGAGTTCTCATGCCACAACTAGAGATTCCATGTGTCACAGCAAAGATTGAAGAGCCCGTGTCCTGCAGCTTATACTGGTATAGCCTAATAAATAAATTAAAATAATTTTTTTTAAAAAGTGATGACAAGAAAAGTTTTCATGGGTGGAGAGGTGGTGTTGGTTACATTGGGTTTCAAGGGACTATGGGTTAGTCACGGTGAAGAGTTGACTCTCCAAGTCTGAATCTCTGGAAAGAGGTCTGAGCTGGAGATGGAGAATTGAGAGTCATCAGGAGTGTGGTACCCTGATGGATAGAAGTGAAAAGAGGACTTCCCTGGTGATACAGTGGATGAGCGTCTGCTTGCCAATGCAGGGACCTTGGGTTCAATCCCCGGTCTGGGAAGATTCCACAGGCTGTTGAACATCTAAACCCATATGCCACAACTACTGAGCCTGTGCTTTAAAGCCCAAAGCTGCAGCTGCTGAGCCTGTGTGCTGCCACCACTGAAGCCTGTGTGCCTAGAGCCTGCGCTCTGCAACAGGAGAGTAACTCGCACTCTCTGCAACTAGAGAAAGCTGGTGCACAGCAACAAAGACCCAGTGCAACCAAAAATAAATAAATAAAAAAATTTTTAAGTGAAAAAAGAGGAGGAAGAACAGGACTTTCAGGGAATGCCAGCATTCAAAGGATGAGCAGAGAGAGTGAAGGGACGGGAGAGAGAGAGTGTTGAACAGGAAAGAGGAGTATCACAAAAACTGAGAAAGGAGAAAGTGTCAAGAAAGGTGTCAGAAATTTCAGAAAGGTCAGATACAGTGAAGTGTGCAATATGTGCTTTTGATTTAACAATAAAATAAAAAGTGACTGATCCTGGTAAAAAGCAACTTGAGGAGGTATGGAGCAGCTTCAAAGTAAAAGTGAAATTACAGCTGATTGGTCTGGAGGCGTGAATGGGCCGTCTCCCAGTCTCCCCTCCCCGCCAGGAGCTGCTGATAGACTAACGCACCTTTGGCTCTGCTTGCTGTGCCTGCCGTGTATTTAATGCTGTGCTCTGTTAATGTAGCCTGAGTCACTTGTTTGTTTCAGCTTCGTTAGCAGCCACTTCACACGGATGAACTGATTAACTAATTAAACTTTGAAGAATTTTTCACTTTTGTTGAGCTATGTCATTCCCTAGTCCTATCTTTGTGTGATTGAAGTTTGGGGCCCAGTTGCCTAGCCTCAGATATTTATATGAAGTGTTAAATTCAGCCCATTGTCATGGTTTTTCTGGGTTTCATTCTAGTTTTGTCATTTGAAATAACCCGTTTTATTGTTTCTTGTGTTTTTGTTTTCTGTGGTTTTTTTCTCCTAGTATAAAACAAGCAAAGAAGGGAGTGTAATGGGAGTTACAGTGTCCCGCCTTGCAATGCTGTCTCACTGCCAAGCTCTGTCCCAGGCCTGCAATTATTCTGAAGGTCAGACTTCACCCCGTGACTGGCTGCACTGTGAGCTCAGACCTCTGTGACTGCGAGCCCTCTGCCCGGTGACTGGACTCCAGTTAATGACCGCATTCAGAGGGAAATGTTCTAAGACACATTCTTGGCTCGCTTTTGCTTTCTTCTTTTTCACAAATATGCTGTAATTTAAAGGAACGAAAATTCTGGGCAACCCAAATATGTAAAGAATGATTTCTGGAGTGCAGAAATAGAGAGCTAATTAAGTCCATGTGCTTATTAGCTGTGGAATGTCAGGTACCTTCATCTCCCCATGCGTATAGAGCTGTCACCAGCTGTAAGTTTGGAGTTAGAATCAAAGAAATTCTGCTACCAAAAAGCACAGATTAAAACACAAAATGTATTCTGGATTGTTGGACTTTAGATGTGTTGTTAGATATTGCATAAGGACGATTTCCCTTAGAAGGTTCTTCACAATATTAATTCTTTTAGTGTTTTTTTATTTTTTCATAGAATGAAACAAGTTAATATGTGCTCCTTATGGCAGCATTATACAGCCACATTCTTGTTTGGTTAAAAAGTATATCTATGTAATAAAATCAATCAAAATATCAAAAGGAGTTGATTGAATTATCATATATTCATATGCTGGGTTATAATCTGAGGTTTCAAAACTCAGGTTCTTAAAGATTGTTTCAGTATATTATTAAGTGGAAACAAATCAGATACAGAGCAGTATATGCCAATTTTGTTGTCAGATATCTATCTATATACAAGTATATAAGCTTAGAAGCATATGTGCATGTATGTAGATATGAGATATAGATTTATACATATATCACCATTTTTTATTTTCTCTAGGAAGTATAATTTTCTACATATGCTTGTGAAACAAACATGTGATCCTTATATAATTAGGAAAAAATTATTATCTCAAAGACAGTGCCTAAGTCAAGGAATTCCAAATTCATTGTGTCATCTGTGACCACGTCACCCTGTGATCACTTCCCCAGCCAGTTTGAGGGGACCCTCATGTGATCAGAAGATCCTGAGAGCTTTTAGTGTTTTTTTTAAAAGTACCAAGTCGGTTGTTTAATAGAGGCAAGCGACAGAATTTTGCTACTTAAGCTAAAGATCATTTCCTTATGTTTTTTTCCTGGTTTTTTTTTTTTTGTCTGTTGCAGGAGAAACAGTAGTGAATGTTCTAGACTTTAAGAAGGATGCTGGGCTGTGGCATGGCATGTTTGCGGTAAGCTACACAGAATCAAGAGCTTCGTTGTACTTATGACTCAGATCACTGTGTGTACTGTGTAACCACAGCATCTCGTGGTGTCTGTATGAAGTTTAAGCTTCCAAAAGATCAGTAGTATTTTCCAGGAGAATTTAATTTTGTGTTATGAATGGTAATTTTTTTTTTTTAAAGGAGAATGTAATTCTGTTTTTTCTCCTTTGTGTGGTTGGTCATACCCTTCACGTAATAGTATATAGTGGAACTTAGGATCCAAAATTTTTTAAAATATCTACTATGATAGCTCAAAGCTTGAAATATTCTATCCGTGACTATATGTTTTTCAAAGAACTCTGAGTCACCTCCTCTCTTTTCTGAAGCACAAATTACCTAAATGTATCTAGACCTTTGAAGCTGTGGTTAATAATATCTAACTTTCTGTTGGACAGAATGCTTGAATGAGTCCGTGTTGCAATGAAAGAATATTGTAAACAAGGTAGATCAGGCTCCTTTCCACAGCAGAGGAACAGGTACCGTGCCAGGGGAGTTAGAGAAAGGTGACTTCCTCCCAGCTCTGGCCTCAATTTTTATGCAAGAGGTAGCAGTTGAATTGGACTGAGAAATGAGTAAGATAGAGTCATATGGAGATTTTTGGGAGGGGGGAGGCATTCCAAGTGGGAAAAGTTTCTTATGGAGCATTTTGATTAGGAGGGAAGAGAGGAGAGATACAGGACCCTCAGGACCTTTGAGAGTATCTTGTCCAACTTCCTCACACATTGCAGGAGACTAAGAAAGAGTGGGAGATGAAGCCCAGGGAAGAAGAGTGTTTCCCTTTTCTCCCAGGATCCCTCAGATTAGTAAAAGCCTTATTCCTTGAGCCATACATGCTTTCTAGCTCTTCTCTGAAGTCCTTCCTATTCCCCCTTTTTTTTTCCAATCAAAACTTAAGAAACCCTTGTGAGGAGTTAGAATCTTCTCTCTGTGATACACAGAACAAGATAGGGACATGTGTGAAGAATTAGTTATAAACACCATTCTTCCCCTGAAATCCAGGTTTGTCACCATAGCTGGAAACTTGGGGAAGGGAGGAAAAAGAAGTTTGCAGTGGTATTTTGGTATCTTTGGACCACTGCACAGAATGGCCAGTCTAAGTACCAAGATTTAGTTACTCTGTCAGGCTGGATCTCTTTGGGGACGGGAGTCCTGGGTGTGTTAGGCAGGAGAGACACCAAATTGCATGACCCTCTCAGATTGTTCAGTTTTATCTACCCAAACACCTAACAGGTCTAGGCAGGATCTCCTATAAGTGACAGGTAAACTTTGATTTCTTGCTTTGGAAGACCCAGCCCTTTGTGGTATGTAATATGTGCTTATGCTTGCATAAGCATGTTGAAGGAAGGCACTTAAAGGGTTGGAGGGCAGTTTGGCAGTTGTCTGTTGAGTTTAAAAGCACGCATCCTGTGACTCAGTGGTACAACTTTTCTGTACCTACCCTAGAGAAACACTTGCCCACGTGCTAGGGAAATGAGTATAAATATGTTCCTTGAAACATTGTTTGTGATTGCAAAAAGTTTGTTGACAACAGGGAAATACCTAAGTAAACTTGGTATAGTCATACTATGGAATATTATGCAGTGGGTTAAAAAAATATATAGATCTCTTACACTGATATAGATTGATTTCATTATGTTTCGGGCTTCCCTCATGGCTCAGATGGTAAAGAATCTGCTTGCAATGTAAGAGACCCAGATTTGATCGCTGGGTTGGGAAGACCCCCTGGAGAAGGAAATGAGAACGCACTCCAGTATTCTTGCCTAGAGAATCCCATGAACGGAGGAGTCTGGCAGGCTACAGTCCATGGGGTCACAGAGTCAGACACGACTGAGCGACTAACACTTACACAAATAGGCGTAGATTTAGCTCTAACACAGTTTAAGTGAAAAAAAGGCAAGTGACAGATACATGTATAGTATGATGCCTTTCACGTTAAAAATGCTTTTATGTTTCTATGGGGAAGAATATACATATAGATACCTATAAAAAGGAATGGAAGGATCATGGCAGATTCTTAACAGTGATTATCTCTGAGGAGGAGAGAAGGAAATCAGGTTTGAGAATAGGTAGCAAAGGAGGCTTCAACCTTAAAGTTAATATTTTAGATTTTTTTCAAAGAGCATTAGTGTTTGAGTATTATATGGTTAAAATTGTTAACAGAGTATCAATTCATTGTTAAAATGCTAAGTGTGTATTAGATATTGATTACTTTTATCTTTCTTTGCTTTTCAGAATGTAATGAATAAGATGCATACGATTAGTGTACCCTACTCTGTTATGAAGACTTGCCCTCTCTCTTGGGTCCAAAGAGTACATGCTCACAAAGGTAGTTACACGTAGCATCTAAGCTTTAATTATGTGACTCTCTGAGATTTCAGGGCTTTTCAAGTTGGTCTTCTAGAGACATACTTCTCTGCCTTGGTACCTTAACAGGTTTTAGAGTTTGGTTACTATAAGATTAGATATGTTGCCTAGTTCATCTCGGTCGGTGTCCTTTCTGAAGAACTGAGATGACTGTGTGTGAGTCTGGGCCTGAGTTAGAGTTACTGGGTGCTCTGGTGCTCGCTCCTTCGTCAGCTTGGATACGAGGCCCATCTGTAGGTCTCTGCGAGCAAGGTAGTCACGTGTCCATCGGTCACTGCCACCTCAGAGCACCTGGCACCATTTCTTTGAGACCTTTCTTATTTTCTCTTAAGTGCAATTCATGATTCCTAAAATAAATGAAAATGTTTTTACTGTAGCATATTAATATCTACCAAAGTTAGCACATGTGTGTTAACTTTACCCCTTTTGCATTTATAGCCAAGGTGGCTTTAGTGAAATGCCGAGACCTGCACTGGGCTATGATGGCTCATCGGGACCAAAGAGATGTGAGCTTGAGTTCCCTCCGGATGCTGATTGTGACGGATGGAGCTAATCCCTGTGAGTATTTCTGGAGTGTCTGTCTGGGAATAGCCTTTCCTTTGGTAGGTTGAGGTTTTCGTCCCCCTTTCCATAAGCAGTTTTTTTGTTTTTAAACATCTGTATTGAGAGAGAGTTCATATATCATGAAACTCACCCATTTAAAGTACAGTTCAGTGGTTTTAGCATGTTCATAGAGTTATAACACTATCACCATTGACCTGAATTTAGAACATCACCATCCCCAAAAGAAACCCCATACCCATTAGTCATGCTTTCCCATTTCCCATCCTCTGTCCCTTGGCCCCAGGCAACTGCTAATCTACTCCTTGTCTCTATATATTTACCTATTCTGGACATTTCACATAAATGTAGTCATGCTATATGTGGTTTTTTCTGACCAACTCCTTGCGCTTAGCATATTTTCAAGGTCCCTCCATGTTGTCTCCTATGTCTGGACTTTATTCCTTTATACTGCCATATAATATTCCTTTGTATAGATATATTACATTTCATGTAGTTATTCATCATTTGATGGATCTGTAAGCTTTTAAAAGCACTCTGTTCTCACTCACTTAGATCCTTTCTCTGTCATGTAACTAAAAAGAGCAATGAGGGGATAACTTACTATAACCAAGTGTCTGGACTTTATGTAAATTCCCTGTCAGCAAATCGGAAGAGTTCACAAAAGCTTTTAGAGACCTTACTGTGTTGCCACCTTTTCCCAACAAGCACAAACATCCTGAGCCTCCATAGGGTAGAATCAGGTAGAGCATTAGACACTACTGTGTTCTTTGTCATCAGTGAACTTTTGTCAGCAGTCACAATGATCATCCTGGTATAAAACACAAACCTGGGGCTGACCTTAATAAGGAACAAGTCAGCGAGTACATGAAAAGGATGGCACTAAGCCAGAATATTAGTAATGCCCTGGCTACAATGCAGTAGTGGCTTCAGGAAGAGTTGCTTGCTTCCAAACCAGCCGCCTGTTGCCTGCAGTACACCTCTGCTATTGATTGGGCAGTTCAGTAGGAGCAGCCATATTCCACGCTGTAACTTTAAATAGTGTCAGTGACCTTTCATGGGCTGGACAAGCATTTGTTTGTCCTTGAAACCTGTCAGCCACCTCAGAGTCACGGTAAAATACTTGCGCAGAATTAATGGCTTGCCAGGTGGCTCAGTGGTAAAGAATCCGCCTGCCAATGCAGAAGACGCAGGAAATGCAGTTTCGATCCTGGGGTCAGGAAGATCCCCCGGAGAAATGAATGGCAACCCACTCCAGGATTCTTGCCTGGAAAAAAATCTCATGGACAGGGTCCTGATGGGCTACAGTCCATGTGGTCACAAAGAGTTGGGCACGACTGAGCATACACTCACACAAACGATGTACAAATGTGTCAGCTTTCTGTTCTTTGCCAGTTTCCTGCAGTAATGAAGATCACACTTTCAAGCTTTCAGATTGATCTGTTTCAACTCCTCAGGGTCTGTGTCATCCTGTGATGCCTTCCTGAGTCTGTTCCAAAGCCATGGTCTGAAACCCGAGGCCATCTGTCCATGTGCTACTTCTGCCGAAGCCATGACTGTCGCGATCCGCAGGTATCGTTCAGAACGCTGGTGCTCTTAATGGCTGTTACAGCTCTGATCCAATGTGCAGAACTGACCGGGTGCTGACAGAGGGGTGAGGTCTAATGTTCTGCTTCATAAGCCTGAAAATGAAGATGACTTTGTAAAGCAATTTGAAACATCTCATTTATTATTCCTACTATTGCCCTAAGTGTACCTAGGAAACTGAAATTTTATTTCAGCTGTTCTCATCTTGTATTTGTGAATTAGTTCTTTTTCTCTCTTCAGAATCTTAGACAAGAAATGTACTCGATCGTAGCTTTCGTGTGGGTACTACCTGTACATGTAATACACTCAGACCAATATATTATTTTATTAAACAATTTATTTATTAATTATTTGGCTGCAGAAAGTCTCAGTTGTGGCAAGTGGAATCTAGTTTCCTGACCAGGGGTTGAACCTATGCCCCCTGCATTGGGAGCATGAGGTCTTAACCACTGGACCACTAAGGAAGTCCTCAAGCCAATATATTCTTAACAACCAATTAAAATTTACTTTTTCCACCATGCTTTGCAAGTGTGAATTTGATTAATTTGGCAGATTTTTAGTAGAAAAAATGAGGATTTTGTTTGTGTGGTACCCAGAGAAAATTTCTCTTTCCTCCATATTCATACTTTTCTCTTAATAGCTTACAATTTGACAAATTTGATAAGTTTATTTTGTCTTCAGACCTGGAGTTCCAGGGGCCCCTTTGCCAGGAAGAGCCATTCTCTCCATGAATGGATTGAGCTATGGGGTAATACGGGTCAACACTGAAGATAAAAATTCAGCACTGACTGTTCAGGATGTGGGCCATGTGATGCCTGGGGGTGAGTTCTCAGGAGCGCCATTTGCTTTTCATAAGATGTGTCTTTAGAGGTAGTGGAAGCTGATGAGATGCGATCCAAAACCAGGAATCCAAAATTCAGTACTTAGACCCTTTGTAAGAGTCTTACCTTCCAGCAGAATTGGGTGATTTAATTGTGAATGTTTCAGGTACAGTTGTTCACATGGATAGCTAAACACTTGAGTGATACTAAAGTAGTCTGGTTTTCACAATAGTTACCAAGATGTTGGGCTGACAGAAAGTTAGAGTACTCTGCTTCCTGTGTGTTTGAGTTTGATCTATGTGAGGGTAAATTAACTGAACCCGTTTCTTCAGACTTTGCAGTCATTTTTAATATCAGTCTTTAAAAGCTTCAGTCTGCATGTTTGCTGAATTTAAAAAATTACCTTCAGGACCAAAAGATGGAAATTTCAGGTATACCTATACAGTGTCAGGTCTCTTTTTAACATTCCTGTTGAGTATTCTAACTTAATGCCTCTCAATAAATGGGAAACTTTCCTGGGTTCATTAGGATGAGGCTGTTTCTGCGAAGGTTTTCCAGACTGTCCCTTGACTGTGTTTTCTGTACCCTAGGGATGATGTGCATTGTGAAACCCGATGGACCTCCTCAACTCTGCAAAACAGATGAAATTGGAGAAATCTGTGTCAGCTCCAGGACAGGAGGCATGATGTACTTTGGGCTTGCTGGAGTGACCAAAAACACATTTGAGGTATTTGATGTTTGAGTTGCATGGGGAGAATGTTGGGTCAGCTATGGCAGCTGAGCTGGCTGATGGGAAATATACCTTGCAGCAGTTGGGAGTGTGTGCTCTGGAGTCGGGGTGCTCGGGGTCCAGCCCTGAGAGCCACAGCCTAGCCGGCTCTGGGTGAACTGCTTAACCTCTCTGTGCCCACTTTCCTTCTCTAATGAATGAATGTTTATAGAGTGCTTAGACCAGCACCTGGCACACACAAAATGTTTGTGCTTATCTCTTAAAAGAGTCCTCAGGGAAACTCACCCTGGTCAGTGCCCCATGGTTTGAGCTTCACAGTCCCCCAGATTAACTAGTTACCTAATTCTGGCTGCTCTGGGCCTTGATCGCAGCACATGGGCTTTCTCTAGCTGTGGTGCTCGGGCTTTCCATAGTCGTGGCTTCTCTTGCTGCAGAGCATGGGCTCTAGGGTGCAGGGGCTCAGTAGTTGCAAGTCACAGGCTTAGAATAACGTGTAGAATCTTCTTGAACCAGGGATCAAACTCATGTCCTCGTCATTGGCAGGCGGATTCTTAACCACTGGACTACCAGAAAAGTCCTGTAAGCCCCAAGGTTTAATTCTGAGAGTGCAGTGAGAATGGATTCATCTTTCAAGAGTAGGCTCAGGTTAGCCAAGCTTATAAAGACTGATGTATTAAAGCAAATATGCTCCAATAAAAATTAATTACAAAAAAAATAGATGGATGTAAATTGGAATGCCAGCTTCCTAATGAAAAATGAAAACCTGGTCTGTCACAGGGGCAGATTGCTCTGGTTATTCAGGCTTTCAGTGAGAGAAATATTTATTGAGTGCCTTCTGCGTGTCTGGCACTATTTTCCATGCTTGTGATACGTCAGGAAAAACCCAGAACTCCTCAAATAGCTCATTTTTCAGTGAAACTAGCGCATCATTTTCCTGCAGGCAGTTCTGCATGTGAAGCCAAATTGTAATGAAAGTCTGCCTGGTGAGCCTGGAGATCAGAACAGGCATGATTAATTGTCTGTATTTCCTAACTGGGATTAACCTGCCTCAGGCTCCCTTTTAGGGAGCAGAGAACTCCAGTTTGTGGGCCATGTTCCCTTCACATTAAACAGGGCTTATATGACCACTGCCAGTTCTCAGTTCTTTTAGCTTCCCTTGTGGGCTTCCTTGATGGCTCAGATGGTAAAGAATCCACCTGCAATGCAGGAGACTCAGGTTCGATCGCTGGGTCAGGAAGATCCTCTGGAAAAGGGAGTGGCAACCCACTCCAGTATTCTTGCCTGGAGAATTCCATAGACAGGAGCCTTGCAGGGTACTGTCCATGGGGTTGCAGAGTCAGACACGGGTGAGTGACTAACACTTTCACTTTTCTGTTAATCCAGACAAGTGGTTCTTAGTCTCAGTATGGTTATGGCACATCTGTCTGCCATCCCATATAAAAATCAGCACATGTAATTATGTAATAATAGGTGTAAATGGCAGGAGAATGTTATCTTTATGTGTGGTGTGGTGGCTGAAAAAGGTTCCATCATCTATGTTTACACAGTCTAAAATGATATGATAGAAATTATTAAATATTTAAAAATTATTTTAAGTAATTTATTGCTAAATTAAATTTAATACCATCTTTTATTACCATCATCATCGTCATCACTACTACATTCTTGGCCTACCTTCAAAAGTTATGACCACAACAACAATAAAAAAAGAAAGCAAAAAACAAGTTGTGACCAATTCATAAACTCTTAAAGCACATGTTCACTGCCATTCTCTTGGCTTATTTTCACAGGCGACTATCTTTGCTAAGGGTATATACATTTTACTAATTCCAGTCTCACCTTATTTCTCTCTTAAGTGCTTGGACTACATGTTTGCATCTGAGTTTTTCTTCATTGCGCTTTCCTAATGTAAATAAGATTCTCAAGCAGTGTTTGAAGTTACTAATAATGTTTTAATACATTCCCCTATGAGGGCAAGTGCCTAGCCAAACTTCTCAGATTTAATGCTAAGCTTCTAGGTCCATCAGATCAGTTCAGTTCAGTTCGGTTCAGTTCAGTCGCTCAGTCATGTCCGACTCTTTGCGACCCCAAGAATCGCAGCACGCCAGGCCTCCCTGTCCATCAACAACTCCCAGAGTTCACTCAGATTCACGTCCATCGAGTCAGTGATGCCATCCAGCCATCTCATCCTCTGTCGTCCCCTTCTCCTCCTGCCCCCAATCCCTCCCATTGTCAGAGTCTTTTCCAATGAGTCAACTCTTCGCATGAGGTGGCCAAAGTACTGGGGTTTCAGCTTCAGCATCATTCCCTCCAAAGAAATCCCAGGGCTGATCTCCTTCAGAATGGACTGGTTGGATCTCCTTGCAGTCCAAGGGACTCTCAAGAGTCTTCTGCCAACACCACAGTTCAAAAGCATCAATTCTTTGGCACTCAGCCTTCTTCACAGTCCAACTCTCACATCCATACATGACCACAGGAAAAATCATAGCCTTGACTAGCCGGACCTTAGTCGGCAAAGTAATGTCTCTGCTTTTGAATATGCTATCTAGGTTGGTCATAACTTTTCTTCCAAGGAGTAAGCGTCTTTTAATTTCATGGCTGCAGTCACCATCTGCAGTGATTTTGGAGCCCCCCAAAATAAAGTCTGACACTGTTTCCCCATCTATTTGCCATGAAGTGATGGGACCGGATGCCATGATCTTCGTTTTCTGAATGTTGAGCTTTAAGCCAACCTTTTCATTCTCCTCTTTCACTTTCAACAAGAGGCTCTTTAGTTCTTCACTTTCTGCCATAAGGGTGGTGTCATCTGCATATCTGAGGTTATTGATATTTCTCCCAGCAAGCTTGATTCCAGCTTGTGCTTCTTCCAGCCCAGCGTTTCTCATGATGCACTCTGCATAGAAGTTAAATAAGCAGGGTGACAATATACAGCCTTGATGTATTCTTTTTCCTATTTGGAACCAGTCTGTTGTTCCATGTCCAGTTTTAATTGTTGCTTCCTGACCTGCATATAGGTTTCTCAAGAGGCAGGTCAGGTGGTCTGGTATTCCCATCTCTTTCAGAATTTTCCACAGTTTATTGTGATCCACACAATCATGTGATGAAGAAATTTTGAAATCTGCAGTAGGAATTTAAATACAGTGAAGTGGAATAAAAATCTGAACCAAAAAAGAAGAAAACTATTGCATTGATTTTGCAGATTAAAATTTTTCTAATATTTTTCTTACTGGATTTTTACATTTAAACCCTACGAGAATTTTCCATTGTGGTTAATACTTCACTAGAAAAAGATCTAACAATGGCTGGTTAGAAGATAAAAGTGAGTTTTAAAAATAAACTACTGGTAGGAAATTCCCTGCTGGTTCAGTGGTTAGGACACCTCCCTTTCACTGTGGAGAGCCGGCTTCAACTCCTAGTCAGAGAACTAAGATCTCACAAGCTACGTGGTGTGTCCAAGGGAAAAAAAGCTTTGGTGAGAAAAACTTTGTAACACATATGAATACAAAGAATTTTCCATTGTCATCACTTACTAATTGATATGAGGCAGTTGAAACTCTCCGTGCCTCACTTTCTCATCTGCAAAATGGAAATATTCTGTCTCACAGGGTTTTCTTGATTATTTCTAAAGTATTTACACTTGTGCCTGGCACACGATAAGCATTTAATAAATGTTAGGTCTTGTTATAGTTATTCCCTATATAAAAGAAAGAAATCTTAAAAATTAAAGGGAAAAATCCAGTCAAATAGAAAAAGTAGACAGGAGACTTGACGAGGCTATTCACTATGGAAGTACAGATGCCTGATAAGCAAAGGAAAGGAAATTCATCTGTGTCAGTAATAAAGAAATGCAGTTAAAGTGACAGTGGGATTTTTTTTTTTTTCTGCCTACCAGATTGGCAAAGTTTGGAAAAATTGTTAACATATATTAGCCAAAGTATAGGGAAAGCATTCTAATATGATATTGGTAGAGTGTAAATTGCTATAATAGTTTTGTAGGACAGCCTGTTAAAATTGAAGAGACTGATGCACAGAAATATGTACAGCAGTATTCAATAAAGCACTATCAGCAATAGTGAAAAGTTAGAGTGACCTACCTGGCCAGAAAGACTGGTTACATTCTAATAGTCCTAATTCTGATGCTTTCTTGGGTACAGACTCTGGGCCAGGCGCTGTGCTTATGTCTGCTAATCTGTTTACTTTCCCTTGATCTTCACCCTAAGGCTGTGAGAGGCATTGGGAGTTCCATTTTATAGACAAAGGAACTGAGGTTTAGAGAAATGTAGGAACCTCCTCAAGACCCACAGTACTAGTAAACGGCAAAGCCAGACATTGAATTTTTATCTGACCCCACACGCTATGTTATGTCATCACCATGGTGATGGTATATTATAGAATTCTTGTACAAAGGGAGATAGATTGACTGTTACCAACTTGAAAAGGAATCCAGAATATATACACTATGTGAAACACACATAATACATGAAAAAAGCAAGTTACAAAACAGTGTACATTATGATCCCTTTAAAAAAATCTCAGTTTATTGATCTATGAATCTTAAAAAGTCATCTAGAGAGATAAACAACAAATTATAAATGTTATCTCTTAAGGGGGTGCGATTCTTGGGTTCACTATGTATATAATTTTAGTTTTCAACAAGCATGTATCACTGTTTAAAAGTTTTTAAAACACATTAAAAAAATTAAATGCTTCTTTTTTTTCACTTTCTTCTGCCTTTTAGGTGATTCCAGTGAATTCTGCCGGCTCTCCTGTTGGAGATGTACCGTTCATCCGGTCGGGATTGTTGGGGTTTGTGGGGCCAGTAAGTGATGCTTTCATGTTTGTTTTGGTGCACCTGATCCAAATATATGTACTTCAGTTCATAGAACAAATTCTAATTAGTCCAAGAGTATTCCAGGGTTGCTTAACTTATATTTAGAGCAGTTTCTGAAAAAGTGTCATAAAATGAGTAATGTTTATTGCTTCCATTACCCAAATTCATTTTATTCCTTCAAACCAAGACATTATTTTTTACTTTGAAAACTCTTTTCACTTATTCTTGCTACATTGCTTTGATTTGATTAATATATTTAAGTAAGTTAGAAGAGTGCTGAAAAAGTTCCCTTCAACAGCAAATGGAAACCGTAATATTGTACAAATCATTTTCATACCGATTATCAGTACTGCCTCAGGTGTAACAGAAAATTCTTTGAAAGAAAATAATTTGTTTTTCAGCAGATAGAATTTACAGGTCCTAGGTTTACAGAGACAATTGGGATACAAAGCCTGTTCTCCAGGAGTGCACTGTTAGCTCCATGAGCTGGCAAGAGAGGCAGAAGCCAGAGCATGGAGGGCGCTATATAGAGTGATGGAGAGCTCGGATTTTATTTTGAGCCAGCATATTTCCCCCACCTCTTAATTACCTTCATACGCTCTTTTTCTCATTGTAACAGTTCAAGTTGTATGAGAAAAGATCTAATTTTATTTTATTTCCTCCCCATCGTTAATAGGTGGATGGTGAGGGTGAGGGCATATCTCTAAGAGAATCACTCCCAGAAAGAGACATCTACACCTACTCTCTTGACTTATTCACTTAGCCCCAAGAAATTCTCAAAAACTGAGCTCCTTTTAGCTTCTGTTCCACTACTGAGGTCTAAGATGGAGCTCCAGCCATCACATCTGCATTCCATAAAACAGGACGGTCCTGCTGTCTCTTAAGACAGAGTCCCTGAAGCTGCTGAGCAACACTTCTTATATCTCATTGTTCTGAACTAGTCACCTGGCCAAACCTAGCTGCAAAGGAGGCTGAAATGCAGTCTTTATTGAGGTCAGCCATGCCCAGCTAGAAATCCTGTTGCTGTGAAAGAAATGGAGAAACAGATGTTGGGGGACTGGCAGTGACTGTCTTCCTCTCTTTATTTACGTCCACTTTCAGCTTGTGCTGGCAATGGCTGATTCTCTTTTGTCTTCTGGGATGACAGAAGGATGGACCAGTAGCTTCTTGAGACTAGAGATTATGTCTTACAGAGCCTCATCAGTGTGTGGCACTACATTGTACTTACTGAATCAATGAGTGACATTCAAGTGGAGATGATTATTAGATAATTCAGTATATGTAAATGGTCCAAAAATTTAGGAATTCTGTAACGAATGAGAAAAGTTAGTTTATTGCAAATGTGTCTGGGAAAATTATTGATAAAAATATGAAATCATAAATAATATAATTATTTATACAAATGATGCTTTTAGGACACTGACAGCAGTCTTCCTGCAGCTCAGTTATTTTATTGGAAAGGAGAGGCTCTTACAATTCCTTAGACCTTCTTTATTAACATTTCTAATCTTACCAGATGGAAACATTACCCTTATAAATCGAGACATTCATTCTCCCATTAAAACTCTTTTACTCTCTTCCTAATTCCAGTGTTAAGTGGCTTAACAATTTTCTCCTCTGCATCGATTCCACGAATAAGTACAAGATGATGAACTAATAACATAATCCCTGACTGGAGAAGTGAACTGTGCTCATTTGGCACCCTAGTTTCTATCTTTAAGAATTCCTAGTGGTCTAGTGGTTAAGGCTCTGCACTTCCGCTGCAAGGGGCATGGGTTTGATCCTCGGTCAAGGAACTAAGATTCCACATGCCGCTCTGTGTGGCCAAAAGTAAAGTAAAATTCCTCCCTGAGAAAGAATATGAATGGATTGTTATCTTATGTACTGTGAAGACCCCATTAATTAAAAGATGCCGCTGATTCTGAGATATCAAACACTTTCTTAGATTCTATAAAATGTGGTATTTTATTTCAAGGTAGGGAGTAAAATGTCTGTTTCACTATTTAAATTTTGTAAATCTCTGTTACGTTTCAGGGCAGCTTGGTGTTCGTGGTTGGGAAAATGGATGGGTTACTCATGGTTAGTGGTCGAAGACACAATGCTGATGACATTGTTGCTACTGGACTGGCTGTTGAGTCAATAAAGACTGTTTATAGAGGAAGGTGAGTAGTACAAGGTTCAGATGTTAGCACTGCTGGTGAAATCTAAAAATCTCTATAGTGTGAGTTATGTTCTGTAAATCCTCTAGATTAGATTGTTTTTTAATAAGTGTAATAGAAACCAGGCTTTCATTATTTATCTTAGAATGTCTGGTTCTTTGGCTGTAATTGAGAGGAATGAGATAACCAACCATATTCTAGTTTTTTATTTTGTTTTCAGTATTTGATTATTACTGTTTGTTGAGTCATGAGGACAGAGGAGAATTCTGAAACATTGAACTTCCTACATTCCTTCAATACAGAAGTCACCCCATCCAGTCTAATTGAGATAGGTGCTATACTGTAGGAGTTTTACATCTAAGTGTTTATTCTCTTACTTGACTCCAAATTCTTACACCATTTTAATGTAGAGATTTACATGGTACATAAGTGCTAGTTTCAAATTCCATGGATGAGGTCAATTAGATAGCCTTTTTTCTTTGATTAAATAATAACGTAAGAAAAGATATTTGAGTAATTGATATCCTATGCAGTAGTTTTCAGTCATGGATCTATGTCTAAAGCAGTCTTGATGTCCCTTAGGTTTTGAAGGAGTAAGAAAAACTGATCAAATGAGTAGAGAACCAGTTCCTGAAACATGTAGTTTTTTGTAACGGAGTAGCTTCCTGTGAGATTCTGTCTTTGGTCACGGTCACATCACCAGCACTCAGCACTCAGCGCACGCAGTCAGTGTTCATTAAATACGTGTGGGTGAAAGGAAGGAAGGAAGGGAGGTGGTCAGGCACGCCAGCGTCCTCAGCCTTCTGCCTTCCCATTATTTCACACATTCATTCAACAAGCGTGTGTTGGCTGCCAGCTGCGTGCCGCTTAGGTGCTCGGGGTGTGGCGTGAACAACACAGACCATGTCTGCCCTCGGCAAGCTCACGTTCTCACTGGGGGAAGAGCAGGTTAAGGTAACCACATAGGGAAACAGATATCACGACCACGTGAGCTGGTGATGGGGACAAAAATGACACATGGGGTGGGGGTTCCTGCTGGTTATATGGGGGGAAGGTGGTGGCCCGGGATGCTTCACTAGCAGGGGGACGTTTGAGCGGAGACCTCACTCAGAGCACCCCTCCCCTGGCCCGCCAGGCCCCCTGTGGCCGTCCGGGCAGGTCTGACCTCTCCCCACCACTCTCTGCTTCACCACCCTGCTCCAGGCACACTGGCCTTCTTGCTGTTCCTCAAACCTGCCAAGCTCGTTCCTACCTCAGAACCTTTTCGCTTTCCGTTCCTTCTGCCCGGAAACCTCTTCCTCCAGATCTCGGCGTGGCTCGCGTCCTCACCTCATTCAGGTCTCTGCTCCAATGTCCGCCCCTCAGGGAGGCGCTGCCCACCTCCACACACTGCTCCACCCGCGCCCTGCCTCGGTCCCCCAGTGTATAGCACGACATGACATTATTTCATATTTATTTGTTTGTTCTGTCTCCAACACGCAAGCTCCACGAAGACAGGGACTTTGTCTTTTTTATTGCTCCGTCCCAACATTCACGACAGTGGTGCTGAGTACATGTTTTTTGCGTCCTCGTTTCAATGGTAATGATTGTGACGTTTTCTTTTCGAAAGTACTCATTCCTGGGCAGTGCAATGGGCATGTCTCCTCTCTGTATTTCCAATTGAGCAAAGCAAATAGGACTGATTGTGAAGGGAGTCCTGATGTGTTTGATCTGTCTCTCTTAGAATTGCTGTGTTTTCTGTGTCTGTATTTTATGATGAGCGCATCGTGGTGGTTGCAGAACAAAGACCCGACGCTTCTGAGGAAGATAGTTTCCAGTGGATGAGCCGTGTGCTACAGGTAAGCAAGCAGGGTCTCTGTCGGGATGGTTGGCTTTGCTGTCAAAGGCGACAGCAGCCACTGCTGAAGCATTTTCTTCAGTGGACCAGTTACGCTGCTGCCTTCTTTCCCTGCCAGTAACTACTCAGATATTCTGGGTAATGTTAGCAAAATCAGATCATTAGTAGCATGCCTCCTTATGGACCACAAAATATTTTTCTCCTCAGGTTGCCAAAAACAATTGAATTTGACTTGCCTCAGCAAGTTCTTTCGCTCTTTTGTGCCTGAGTGTTTTCTACCCACAAACATTTTAACTGTCCAAATGTGGAACACATGCTTGACATAATTAGTTCCCATGCCAGCAGCCACAGTCTTCCTACTTGCTTCAAGTGGTGCCTGATATGAGCTGCTGTTCTTACTTTGAAGGAGCTTTACTGTGGAGTTAGAGATCTAGGTGAAATAAACCACTAGGGAAGGAGGAAGATTTGGGCTCAATAGGAAAGATGTATTTCTAGGGGATCAGGCTAGAATGATGCAGAGAGCCTGGTGTTCGTTTAGAATCATACTTTGAATCCCAGCTTTACTCCCTACCATATAAATGCCTTTAGACCATATGCTTCACCTCACTTGAGTTCCTTTCCTAATCTGTAAAGTGGGGACAAAATTATCTGTATTTCAGAGCTATTGGAAGGTTAATGGATATGGTAATTAGATAATGAAATATTTAGTGCCTGCATTCAGTAAAAGATGATGGTGATTATCGTTAACATAAAAAGAATCATCATAAGCAAAATCTCTAGTAGAGAATTTAGAGAATATTTGGTGGATGAATGGATGGTCCAGAGGAAGCATGGACTGTCCTTCTCATGCAATTTATATGTGTTGGGGTTGTCCCCAGTGTCTATAACTTGTCTGCTTGGGTCATTTGGATTTATTTACTGCCACCTAGTAGTAAAGCTGTGGAAAAGAGGTGAGCATGAGATGAGTGATAGCACTAGATGCCTTGTAAGATTCATCTGTCTGCAGGATCTGAGATTCTGAATTGTCAGCTGGCAGAGCATAGGCTGTTTGTAGTGGAAAATCAGAGAAAGGAAAGAGGATCTACTGAAGATAGACTAGATAGAAAAAAGTGGGGAAGAAAGTAGGACTGGGTGGTCTCTGAAAGATGATTAAAAATCAGACTTGCTAAGAGAATTTTTTTCATACTGTTCATATTTTCAAACACACTGCTTGTTTCATTCAGAAGGAATTTTGGGGAATAGTGGTAGACTCTTGTGGTGAATTATGCATTTTTCCTGTGATAGGAAGCAAATTCCCCAGGTTGTTATTTTCCCCTAGAAAGCAACTGTAAGAATTAGATGCAGTGCTATCTCACTAATCCAAGTTTTTGTTAAAGTCATTTTGGGTTTGATTAGGGTGTGAAATAAGAGGTCATTATCTTATTTGTAACTTCTCAGCTTGGGGCTCTTGGATCCATAGAAGAATAGTTGGAATACCATATGTTCTGTAGGTTAGAGCCCAGAGGTTGTTTAAATTCCAGGTCTGTGTATGATATAAATTAACTCAGCCCCTTATAAGGACGGTGGTCAGTAAATGACTTACCAGGTGGTGTATTTTTTTTGTTTTTGTTTTCTTGGCCATGCAGCTTGTGGGATCTTAGTTCCCTAACCAGGGATTGATCTCATACTCCCTGCCATGAAACCTGAGTCCCAACCACTGGACCACGAGGGAAGTCCCCAGGTGGTATATTTTCCGTGGAAAATCCAGGCCACACATGATACATTTTCGTATTCTAAGATACCAGAGACTTAGGAACTCTTGCAGACTTCCCATTTCCTAGTTATTGCTGTTGGTTAGTGGGATAGTCTGAGGAATATGCAATTCAAGTTTATTCCTTTGCCGTCTTAAGCCTTTTAATAAAAGAGCTTAATCCATCTTTTATGGCTCTTGGTCGATTCTTCTTCTCAGGCTGGGTCTCCTCTTCATTAAGACTTGTGGGTAATACAAAAGAATCCTCTCAGGACTTCCCTGGTGCTTCAGTGGTTAAGACACTATGCTTCCACTGTGGGGGGTGGGGTTCAGGGGTGGGGGCAGGTTTGGTCCCTGTTCTGGGGATTAATATCCTACATGCTGCATGGTGATGCTAAAAAAAGAACCCTCTCACCTGGTATGTTTGGAACTGGTATTGATAGTTGAGCAGTTAGCTTTCAAAGGCGACTGAAGCAGAAAACTGTAACAATAAGAAATTCTTCAACTGTTAAATTTGAACACAAAATATACAAGTGTGCTTTCATTCAGTGCAGAGGCCTGTGCCTCTGAGTACACCAGTTTGAGTTCCAGGTCAGCTTACTTCCATAAACTACATCCAAATGCATTGTCTTTAGTTTCTGGTTTCATTTCAAGTTAAGACTAGAACATGAGTATTTGAAAAGAAACTAGAATACATAATACTTGGCTTTTAGAATGAACTTGCCCATTCCTATGAATATCAACAGTAGTTTGTTAGGAGCTCACCTCTAAGAAGTCTTTAAAAGCATAGCCGTTCGTATTGTTTTGCATTCATGTTTTATCATTTGATATGGTAGTTAATTAAATTGTATAAACAACAGTACCAGGAACAGCAGGTGTGGAAGGTATAGAAGCAGGCACAGCTGACGCTCAGTGAGTGCACAGCTGGGTGGTTGGAGCAGGGGTGCGCCCCACACCCTGGGAGCAGGTGGCCTCCAGGACTCAGCGTGCAGTGGCCTCCCCTAGACGTTTTGCAAATGGGATGCCTACTAACCTGGTGAACCATTTAAGCAAGGGCTTGCTTACAGAGGTTCTGTTGTGGTCATACTAGAAATACTTCACCTGTATTTAATGAGCTATGTTGGACATCTAAAATATTAAAAGAACCTAAACAAATTTGTAGGTTTTAGACATTATCACTCAAGAGAGAACACACTGAGGCTTGGAAATCAGTAACCACCTCTGTCCATTTAGATTGTATTTCACTCCACTGCCATCACTGGAAGGATTAGGTACCTTTAGATGTATGGGATCCTAATAATCTATCAGATTCTAGACCTAGAATCAAGAGAAAAAGAAAAACCCTTGAGTAGAATAATGGATTATGTTAGGAGGATGCCAAATGTTATAAAATTAACCTAACTGAATATTTTTCTTCATATTTTTCTAGGCAATCGATAGCATTCATCAAGTGGGGGTTTATTGTCTTGCTCTGGTGCCTGCCAATACACTGCCCAAAACTCCGCTGGGAGGGATCCACATATCTCAGACGAAACAGCTCTTTCTGGAGGGATCGCTACATCCTTGCAATATCCTCATGTGCCCACATACGTGCGTGACCAATTTGCCAAAACCCCGGCAAAAGCAACCAGGTAATACGCTGACTTTGAAGACATATGACGTGAAAATTGTAACTTCAAGAAGCTGAATTCTTTCGCTGTGATTTTTTTCTCTAGAGTTAAACTTTAAAAAGATCAGTAAGTAACATGAGAATAGTACCAGCATGGAGGATTGAGATTTTTGTAAACTGGCTTGTCCAGGTTTACTGTTGGCTCAGCCTTCTGAGTAATTCTCACTAGAGTGCCGCCATTTTCCATGATGTAAGGCATGGGATCGAGGTGATCAGACTCCCACCGGTGGAGGCAGAACAAAGCAAGTCCTGTCAAGCAAGCTTCTGATAATAAGACAGCTTGTATTTATTGAGTGCTTACTAAAAGCTAAATACTAGCTAACTTTTACATGTTATAATGATCCTAAAGCTTTGTCCTCAGCTATGGAAAGTAAAGTTCAGAGAAGTTGCGAATTATGCCAAAAGTCATATAGCAGGTTAGACCTAGGTTATGGGGCTAACTGAGAAGGAGACTAAAGGCAGGAGTAATTGATGGATGGTCAGTCATGTTAAAATATCTATTTAATCCAACATGAAGCCAGAAAGTTTTATTGATGCTTTTTCATTTTAAATGAGAAGTTAACAAGAGCTTCTAGTTTCTTGTATGCCTGGAAACACATGAGAGCCAAAATCTGGTCTTGACAGTTCCCACTGCTACCACACACACTTGTATACACACTTACACACACATATAGAAACACACTGTGTACATCAGCATGTGTACAGATGTGTTGAGAAGAGGACGTAAAAGTGGAGGATTAGGAAGACAAAGGGAAGTATGAAATTTAATTATATTTCCATTAAGACTACTTTTGCTGAAAAGTAAATATGATGTACAATAATAAAGTATAAGGTGAGTTTCTGACTCTCTAGAATATTTTTATTAGGATATTAGTAGTTATTACTTCAGTAGTCTGGCCGTTGAAGATCCTATCACAGTTGGTTATCTAGAAGTTATTGTCGGCTCACCAAGTAACCTTACCTTAGTAAAAGTGTGCATAGAGCTAAAGTATGTATAGTATTTATTAGTTTCTGCTAGTGGAAATAAGATTTTATGGAAATTAATATTCTAAAGGAGCAGTTAGAATCAAGAGATCTGCACATTACTAGTCAAGAAATACATAAAAAGATGTATTTTCATATTTCCTGCCTAAGTGATAGATAGGGAAGACAGAAGTCCTTCTCCATCATACATTCTGTTATCCTGAAGTCCTACATTCATTTGTCGTTTGAGCGAAATCCCATTTTAAATAGCATTTAATCTAGAATTCTTTTAACAAAGTTTTTGCAACTCAGAGATATAATATTAATAGATGTTTAAAACATTGCTTTTGCTAGCCAGATTTCATCTAATTTTACTAAATGATGAGACCTAAATAAAAGGTTTATTCATAAGCCCTCATCGGCATAGCGTCCACCTGTCTGATGAAGGTGTTATGTTTGGATTCTGTGTTTTTGCTGTCATGATGATCTGCTAAGATCTTAATGGAACACGTATGTGTCAGACCAAAGCGGCCTGAAAATTGAGACATACATGGAGCAGACATGATGTGGGGATGGCGTGAGACGTTGGAGTTTTAAGAAGAATACAGGAGTGTGGAGATGGGTGGGGGTGAAGTAAGGAAAGGAGGGGAAGAAGAAGATTGAAACGGTGTTAAGGCAGCCCAGTGACAGAAATTTCATTGAAATTTCTGTTAAGCTATTGTATAAAGAACAAGGAGTGTTAGGACTGGTTTTGGCTGCAGATTTCAGAAGAGCATAACAGCTGCTTAAACAAGAGAAACATTTATGTCTTTCTCAGGTGAAAGAAATCCAGAGGTAGCCAGGCCAGGGCTAGGATGGGAGGTCCCCAGTCACTGTGGATCCAGCTTCCCGTCTTGCTGTGCTGGCGCTGGTCTCAGTTAACTGCAGTCATAGATACACTGCATGACGTGAACGTGCAGTCGCTCAGTTGTGTCCGACTGTTTGCGACCCCATGGACTGTAGCCTACCAGGCTCCTCTGTCCATGGGATTTCCCAGGCAATAGCACTGGAGTGGATTGTCATTTCCTTCTCCAAGGGATCTTCCCAACCCAGGGATCGAACCTGGGTCTCCCACATCATAGACAGACGCTTTACCATCTGAGCCACCAGGGAAGTCCAGTAACCCTAAAACGCAGTGGTTTAAAGTAGGAACCATTTAGTTTTCACTCAAGGAATGTGGATCTGCTGACCCCGACTGGGCTCAGCTGGCCTTGGCTTGGCTCCAGACTGTAAGTTGGGTTCAGAACCGTTCCATGTGTCTCCTCATCAGGCAACCAGCAGCTAGCTGGGCCGTATTTTCCTCAAGGCAGATGGCAGAAGCGAGGAGCCAAGCCAGACCATGCAAGCATACTTAGAGCTTCTGTTTGCTTCTTGTTTCCTAACATTTTATTGTCCAAAACAAGTCAGACCATGGAACAGAGGGGTGTATACTCTGCTCATCTAATCACGGCAAGGAAGACTTACCAGAAAACAAAACAATCTTCTCCAGCCAGCCTTAGCATTACTGCCTCAGGGTTCATTTAAGCTCCTAACCTCCAGCCATCAGTTCTGCGTCCCAGCTAGCAGGTGGGAGGAAAAGACAAAGAAGGGAATACCCTTCATCTTCCAGAAATTGCACTTATTGCTTACCCTTACATATTATCCCCCCACACTAAAGAACATAGTCCTTCCATGTTTCCTTTGCAGGGGGCACAGGTGCGATCTCTGGTTAGAAAACTAAGATCCTGCATGCTGCATGGCGCAGCCAGAAAAAGAATGCAGTCTTTATTTCAGGCGTTTGCCCATCCAAAAACTAGGGGTTATGGGGGGAATTCCCGGTGGTCCAGCGGTTAGGACTCCTTGCTTTCACTGCTGAGACCCGGGTTCAGTCCCTGAGCAAAAAGCTAAGATCCCGCAAGCTGCACAGTGCAGCCAAAAAGCCCCAAAACAAAAAGCCAGGGGTTGTGTTCTTCGTTTGTTTTTCTTTATTTAGTTGTACTGGGTCTTAGTTGTGGCACACAGGATCTTGGACCTTGATTGCAGTATGCAGGATCTTTTTTTAGCTGCAGCATGAAAACTCTTAGCTGTAGCATATGGCGTCTAGTTCCCTGACCAGGGATTGAACATGGGCCCCCTGCATTGGGAGCCAGAGTCTTAGCCACTGGACCACCAGGGAAGTCCCTGGGTGTTCTGTTTTTGAGGCAGAGAGGAGAATAGAATTGGCGTTGATGACCAGCAGTCTTTGCCACTGAAAATTTACAGAATTTTGCAGGGAGAATAAGAAGGCATGTTATGAGTACATGGACTCAAGAAATGTTCACAGAAGGACCTCAAGAATTTACTGCTGAATTATTTTTGTCATTTTAAATTACTCTGAAAAATTCACTTTTAAAAAATGTCATGCCTTTATTAACTTTACAGTGTGAGTCCAGGATTGGACAGCTTACACAGTCATATACATTCTGAGTCCTACCTATATAGAAAGGCTATCTTCAGCAGGATATATCTGTAACTTATTAAGCAGTCTCTTGGGAAAGAGTTTTGCATATTATACTTAAAATCTCAGTGGACAGATGCTTTCTAGATGAAAACTGTTCAGCAGAGTATTGAGAGTACTTTAACCTTTAAGCTGTAATGGTTTTCTTCTTTTTTTCTTCAAGTTTAAAAATTTTCTTTACCTTTTCATTTTGGAATAATTTCACTTAAAGTTGCCAAACAGTGAAAGAATTCCCTTATTCTCTCTACCCAACTTCCCCAAATATTTTAAAGTTTTTATGATTTAAAGTTTCTATGATTTAAGTAGTTTTTGTCCCAGCTGTTTCAATGCATTCATAATCAACATATTTTGGCAGTAAACATTATTTAATATGAATCCAAGCATACAATCAGCATTATTCAAAACTCAGCTGGCAATAAGTTTTGTTAAGTTTTAGCCATCTTCTTAGTTTGACACATTAGAATCTTAGTCCTTAAGTGACCATCAAGAAAGGCATACAGTGCCTTAGCGTTATTGAGAAAGGGTCAGTTTTCTCTTTTTCCTCTTGAGAAAGGGAGTTTTTACTTTTTTCTCCCAAGTGTCAAGCCTATGGGAAAGTTAAAAGAATACTGTAATGAACACTCATATACATTCCCCTAAATTCAGTAATTGTTATTTTTCTTAGACTGAACTCTTTGAAAGTAAATTTCTGACATCATGACACTTCACCCCCACATATTTCAACTGTGTTATCTCTAGAGCAGCAGTCCCCAACCTTTTTGGCACCAGGGAAGACAATGTTTCATGGAAGACGATTTATCCACAGACAGGGGTGGCGAGGGGATGGTTTCGGGATGATTCAGGTGCATTACATTTATTGTGCACTTTATTTCTATTATTATTTTCATCAGCTGCACCTCAGATTATCAGGCATTAGATTCCGGAGGTTGGGGACCTCTGCTCTAGAGAACAGAAACATTCTTCTAGAATTTTCCTAATCAGCCACAATGCCATTATCCTGTTAAGAAACTTAGCATTAATTTAATGCTATCATTTAGTAATATACAGCTGATATTCATTTATCTCCCCTTGTTTATATAGCTGATTTTTTTTTTTTTAACTCAGTATCCAGTCAGGGTCACAGGCTTTCATGTCCTTTAACTTAAAAGCTCCCAAACCTCTTTTGTCTTCAAGACACAAATATTTTTGAAGAATCCAGACCAATTGTCCTGTGCAGTGTCCCACAATGTGGATTTGTTTACTCACTTAAAGCCCTTCTGATATTCCTGATGAACTTACTCTCAGTCCTCATAGATGGCAGACTTCTTTTCAGAACAGAGATATTCATTACTGTTAAGCCTGCTTGTTAGGGTTTTATCTGTGATTGCAGCAAATAAAAACTATTTATCAATAGGAACCAATGCAACCAACCATCACCTCCTGAAAGTGAAAACTCTGCTCTGTACTCAGTCCCTCCCTCCGCCCCCGCTAACCCCGTCCGTCTCTCCCGTAGTCCTGTTTTCTGGCACTTCTGCCACCTGACGTTATTTATTTGTGTATGCATGTATTGGTTGCCTTTCCCACTAGAATACAAGTGGTCTTGTTTGCTCCTGTATCCCAGTGCCTAGAAGGGTGCTCAGTCAGTGTGGTTGAATGAACATTTGAATCAGCTTTGGTCAGTCTGGAAATGCTTGTTGGGGGAAGGTGCTACATTGCTTGAATTCTCATCTCCTGAGGTTTGATTTTTGCTCTTAACTTGCAGGTGTAGGCCCTGCTTCTGTGATGGTTGGGAATCTGGTTGCAGGAAAACGCATAGCACAAGCTGCAGGAAGGGATCTTGGGCAAATTGAAGAGAATGATTTAGTGAGGAAGGTAAGTGTTCCAAAAATGTTGACTTTTATAGACAAGTCAAGGACAGAACCTAGGCTTCAGATAACAGTTGGGAGATGCATTGTCCAGCTTTTTAAAAGTTGCTGACCCTGATTCTTTTTTTCTGCCCTATGATTTCAGCACCAGTTTCTGGCGGAGATTTTACAGTGGCGAGCCCAGACAACTCCTGACCATGTCCTCTTCATGTTGTTAAATGCCAAGGTATTAAACATTCAGTTGCATATCTAATCAGCTGGCTATTGTGAGAGTGTCTTAGGCACTCTTGATCTCTTTCTTTCATCAGAAAATTTCAGTTGCCAACTCTGAGGGGAGGGTTATTGCTTTCTCCTTGTTTTGATACATGAGGATACATCGTGCAGTTATTTCAAGGCTGAAATGAGATCTCCTGAAGTGTCATTCAATACTGTCTCTTTTTTATCACAATCAAATCATCTTTATTTAGATAGGAACAGTAGGGACAACCATGTAATTGCAAGATGTACACACGTGCAGAATGCATTGTGTCAGTGTAATTTTTACTCAGTTTGACTTTTCGTTCTTTGATTTCCACCAGAAATAAAATGACCTTAGGTCAGCATTTTAAAAACCAGAGTAATTTTTAGCACATACTTAATTGATTTTTTTCTAACCTAAAAAGCCAATTGAAAATTATTCAAGAATATATTTAACGACTGCTTTCTAATGGATGGATCACCAGAATATTATATTTTTTACGTTCTACATCTTATGGGAGTCTGTTGAGATTTGTGGGTTTTAATGGCTGAAAAATTCCCTTCTCCTTGGGATCTTCCTGCTCCAGGGATCAAGTCTAGGTCTCCTGCATTGCAGGCACATTCTTTACCGTTTGAGCCACAGGGAAGCCTCTTTAGTGGCTGAGTCAGGAGCTAAAAGTACTGTGACCTTTGCATAGAACACTATTTCTCACCAACAGGCAGAAGACTGGAGGATCTATTGGCATCTCTTAGGGGACTTACCCAGATTGCCCCCTTCTGCCCCAGCCCCTTGGATTCTGATACATACGCGTGCGTGCGTGCACACACACACGCACACACACACACACACACACACACACACACACACACCATTAAGAGTTTACATAGTGGTAGAACTTGAGAGGAATATGTTGTGCATCTTAAAGAAGAGTCAGTTAAAATCGTAAGAACCATTGCTCTGTGGTAGAAACTTTGGGACTTCCTTGTTTCATCTCTGCATAAAGTGGGCTCCTCTTTAAGCCCATGAATTGATTAGAGTGCTTCCGTTTCACTAAGATGATGTCAGTCTAGCTTGTTGCCCAGGCCACTCCCGGGCTTGGCTACAGTTAAAGTTACAGCCCAATAAAAATCATACTCCAGATATATTTGTTGATGAAGTTAAGTTTAAATTTGCTTTTTGGTTAGAGAAATAATATCTATGGATAACTAAAGGACATGAAGTCCATTTATTCTTCTGTGTATTTTAACATTTTACCTTGGATTAGCCCAAGCCACCAGAAAGCTTAGGAACCATACAACAATGTTCCCTTATGCCAGGAAAATGCTTCTTAAAGAAGTTTAGTTTGGTGCTGTGCCATGGACCAAAAAGCAGGCTATTGTGATTATTCTCTGGTGGTCCAGTGGTTAGAACTCTGTGCTTTCACTGCAGGGCACCTGAGTTCAGTCCCTCATTGGGGAACTGAGATCCCACAAGCCATGCCAAAAAAAAAAAAGGCTATTGTAAGAAATGGCCTTGTGAATTTAACCCTGATTTTAGCCAAAGGAATATTCTTAATGTCCAACAGTAGACAATTGACTAAATAAATTATGGCATATAAACATGATGAAATACTACGCAGTCATTAAAAACAATGTTGTAGAAGAATAGTTGATGACCCAGCAAATACTCATAATGTGGAAGTAGGAAAAGTAGAATGTAAAACTTGAATACTGGAGTGCTTACTGAAGACCCTGTCCTAGATGCTTGCCATTTCATAGTTCATTTTAAGATTAAGGGAACAAAGGCACAGAGATATAAAATCACTTGCCTGAGTTTGCAGGGCCCAGGGCTAGGACTAGGAATTTAGCTCCTTCATTTGAACCCAGAATGGCTTTAGGGCCCGCATTCTTAGCCAGAGCACTGTATAGCCTCTGGCATAATATAGTATGATATATATTTTTTGATGTTTCATGTGATTTTATATACAATATATACTTAGTTTTTAAAAACCAGGAAAATACTCAACCAGAATGTTAATAGTGGTTCCAGCTTATATTTACTAATCTGTATCTTCCAAATTTTCTATATTGAACACCTCCTGTTTTATATTCATGAAACTTAAAAGTTATTTTTCAAAAAACTAGCTCAGTAAACTTGTTTTCATCATGAGTTTTTTTTAATTAAGTTTTTAAATAATTAAGACGGTGTGCTATTGGCACTGTATAGATAAATAATAGTTTGATTTTATCTGGTGAATTGTAAGGTAGGCATACCCAATACCTGACCAAAACTCATGTATTTGTGCACCAGTGTATATTAGAATGAATAGTCCATCAGAAGTAGAATGGATGAGTAAACTGTGGTATGTTCTGACAATTAAATGCTGTGCAGTAACAAAAACGGATGAGCTACACCTAGGTGCCACAGCCTAGATGACACTTAATAGAGTGTTGAAAGAAGTAAAGCACAAAATATATATGTACAGCACAATTCTGTGAAAATCAAATACTTCATAGGTCGTAAAAATATAAAGAAAAAGAAAGCCACTAACGTTAAAACATCACGATAGTGGTCCCCTATGAATGGCATTACTGACTCGATGGACATGAGGTTGAGTAGGCTCTGGGAGTTGGCGATGGGCAGGGACGCCTGGCGTGCTGCCTTCCATGGGGTCGCAAAGAGTTGGACACGACTGAACTGATGGAGGGAAAGGGGCTTCCCAGGTGGCACAGTGGTAAAGAATCTGCCTGCCAGTGCAAGTGACGCAAGAGACCCAGGTTCGATCCCTGGGTCTGGTAGACCCCCTGGAGAAGAAAAGGACCACCCACTCCAGTGTTCTTGCCTGGAAAATCCCATGGATAGAGGAGCCTGGCGGGCTACAGTCCATGGGGTCGCAAAGAGTCAGACATGACCATGCGACTGAGCCCCAGCACTTGGAGGGAGGGAGCTGGCTGGTGAGGGCGTCCATGGGGTGCTTTTGAGCTGCTGGCAGTGGTCTTTTTCACGTCAGGCTGGTTCTTAACCTGCACATTCAGATCTTCTGCGCGTTCCCACTTGGGTATTACATTTACGAAGGAACAGGGGTTCAGAAGCCCAGCTAAGTAAAACTTGAATTGACAATAAGCATTATTTATGAAGACCCGCAGGAGAAATTATTCTCAAGATCTTTATTGTTAGCTAGCAGACTCAGATTCACTGTTACCGTTTTCGTTTCCGTCTCTGCTGTTAGAATACATGGGGCCAGACTTGTGTTTTTCTCATAGCAAATGTATTTGACCACATAGCCAGTGTCCTGACCTCATTCCTGCCTTCATCCTACTTTTCTTTATTTTCCTTCTACTTTTATTTCTTCACAAAAAAAAAAAAAAATTGCTATATAGTTTTAAAGCTGCCTTACATAAGAAAGACTGTAAATGCATATGTTTGGTTTGAGTTAATGTTGTTAGTCCCTCAGTACTTTCAAACACTGAGAAAGAAAAAGTAAGACCACACACGTCTTTCGGTGCTTGGGAAAGTTTCACTGAATTTGATGGCTTGCTGAAGATAATCTAGCAAGGGACACGCCTTTTCATGTAATGTCAAATTGGCCATATTTGTTACCGTGGTATTTCATTACTGAGTGTCAACCCTGCATATACTGTCTTCTGTTCCAGGGGACTACAGTGTGCACAGCCAGCTGCCTTCAGCTTCATAAGCGAGCAGAGAGGATTGCGGCCGTTCTTGGTGACAAGGGGCATCTAAACGCGGGAGACAATGTGGTGCTGCTCTATCCACCTGGTAAGCTCAGTAGACTGGACAAGCTGTGTTACTAGATTGCTGACCCTAAGAGGACAGGAGCTCAGGGCCACCGTACGTGACCACACGGGCTGTGCACGGAGGCTGCTGCCGTGCAGACAACCCCTCCCTCCAGACTTGTGTGGTGTGGGGGTTCCGGCTGGGACCGGGCCTGTTGTATTTACTCTTGTATTTCCACTGTCTAGCTCAGTATGGTAAATACTGATTGAGTGAATGGTGATTTCTAGACCTTTGGAAACACTCGGAAGAGACTGTTTCTAGGAGTGCTCAGGAACTGTTCACCCAGTTTCCGAAAGTATGCTGTGCATGAACTCTGACTTAGCATTCTCCACGTTATAATTGGTGCTTACTGTCCCTCGATTATTACTGCTTTCATCTTGCACACTCTGTAATCTAGTTCAGCAACGTCTTCACAGCAAGAGGGACTCAATTACTTGATGACAGCCTGGTGTGTTCAGAATTTTCGGCAGACTGTTTCAGTTGTCCCTTTCTTTGGTCTGCTGTCACCTAAGCTTCTCATGCATCCAGGCTTCTGTGCCTTTTATCCCATTTACTTCATTGTACTCAGTGATTCTTACTTGCTCTTCTATTTATATCGATACTAAGATTTCTTAGAAGCTGTTAAGAACAGCTTTGTTCTGGGAAGTTGTTTTCTGTCCACCAGTTAATCACGGTGATGGACGTGAGCACTGCCCGAGGGGGCCGCCCTCCGAGTCCTTATATTGCAGAGGCTTTGTATCAAATGATGCTTTGCCTCTCTAAAACCTGCACCCACCAGGGAAGTGACATCTCAGGGGTCTGATTGTTCTTAAAACATAGTGGCCTTCTTAAGGTTGAAAGAAAGCTCAGATGCTCCTCATCTCTCCTTTCCCATTATTTCCCAAGTGAAACAGCCCTAATCTCTGCACTTATTTTTTCCTAAATAATATCAAGTAATGATGTCAAAATACCTTCTTCAGGTATCTTTCAAGTGTTTTCTTTGCTTCTGACTTCCTTTCTCATTTGTTTATTCTTGGCTTCTCTATATTTTTTAAAAAGTTGTTTTATATGCTTCCTTCTTTTACCTTCAGTTTCTTCTTAAGTTAAAAAATTTCTAGGAATTTCCCTGGTGGTCCAGTGGTTAAGATGCCACAGTTCAAGGTAAGGGGCATGGGTTTGATCCCTGATCAGGGAACTAAGATCCCATATGCCACACAGCCAAAAAAACTTTTTTTATTAAAAATAAATAAATATTCTGATAATGTCTCCATTAAATTTTGGTCTAGTTAACCTGTCTGGCACACGATTTAGTAAGCTAGGTTTGGAAACTCCGCCTCTTGCTCTCTCAGTGACAAACCGGGCCGCTAATTAGCTGTGTCTTGCAGGCATAGAGTTAATCGCTGCATTCTATGGCTGTCTGTATGCGGGGTGCATACCTGTGACTGTCAGACCCCCTCATGCTCAGAACCTCACAGCCACGTTGCCCACTGTCCGCATGATTGTTGACGTAAGTACCTGGTATAACTTTCCTTGTCCGCATCTCATAAAGCCCCAAGTCAGACAGCTAAGGATCCTTACTCTTTTCCAGTTTAGTTTAGTCAGGAAGTCAGATCTAACTCCTGAAAAGTACTTCCTTTTCCTTATCTGATCACAGTGACCAGCATTTTTAGTGAAGAAATATGGAAAAGCTGTTTTTGATGAGATGCAGGATTATGTTTTTATCATAAACATTAAGGAAGTAAGTGAAGGTGCCATTTCATGATGGAATTCCAGTTGAGCTGTTTCAAATCCTGAAAGATGAGGCTGTGAAAGTGCTGCACTCAATATGCCAGCAGATTGGGAAAACTCAGCAGTGGCCATTTAGTAATTCTCCATAAAACTTGTTTTTTTTTTCTTTCTTCTTACAAAAATTCTAATATTTTTTCTACATACTAACCAAGATAATTTTAGATGCCAAACTGAATTCTCCTGATGTAAGGTCACTTCTTAGGGGTTTAGTCTTACAAAATCATTTGGTATATTATTAAAAAGGTGTCCAGATCTTGCTCTGAAAGTGATAGATATTTCTGTAGGAAATGAGACTTGAAGACAGTGAAAGAAATCTGTATTGCATCATATCCTAATGTACTTAAAAGCAAATTACAAAATTCCGATTGATGTAACATTTGTTTCTCTAAGAACTGCTGCTCTGTCAGCAGCTGGAACCTGCAGTATAGAAGCCACATTCACCACAGATGATTTTTCTACAGAGTTCAGTTCAGCAGAACGCTCTGATTACAGTGTGCAAAGTAGGCCGGGGCAGCAGGGAGGGGAGTTTCCTTCCACCAACATGGCTTGAGTAGTAAGAGAAGTCAGTGACTTTGCATTTCCACGTGCAGATGTGTGGGAGAGCTTGGTTCCTGTGAGCGCGCAGAGTCCACCAAGTTCAGGATATGTTTTCTAGGTCCAGGGCAGTTCACCGCTCCCTGGACTGCTGCAAACACTACCTGCTTCAGAGATGATCCTCTGATACCTCTCATTCCCTGAGGACCACAGAAATCCATGTTTCTATTTTATTATGGTCTTCATGAAATCAATAGATCTGGGGTCCATACTGAAATTATGACCATGGAATATTTGAGAATCACTGTTGTAAATAGTAAATTGTGTTGTGAACAAGTCCATCATTCTAATTCAGTGTATTTTCAGAACAAATATAAGGGGAATACTGACTTCCATTGTCCTGTGTGCGTTCTTTGAAAGGCTGGTACTGCCCTGTCCCAGTTGGATGTGTGAGTTGCTTTTATCTGCAACCAGTGCCTGTAGTGCTACACAGGGCTAAGCTTCCTCATGCTTATTTCTGTCGATTTGTCTTCTAGGTCAGCAAAGCAGCCTGCATTCTCACCACGCAGACCCTAATGAGGTTACTGAGGTCCCGAGAGGCAGCAGCAGCCGTGGACGTGAAAACCTGGCCAACTATCATTGACACAGGTGAAAGGGAGATTTCTCCAGGGTCGTTAGGAGAGCAAGAATGTTCGCTTCCCGATTTCCTAGATTCTCATGCCAAAGATGTTAACATAGCTCTTCCGCTGCAGCCCATTCCACCTGCTAAGACAGATGCAAAACTTAATATGCACTTAGCTTGAGTTACCAAAGCACTGGATGCTGCAACAACCAGATCCAAAGAAGCAGATCACAGTGTGCTCGAACTCTGGAAACAAAACGTGTCTTCCTGCCATACTTTTGGCATCATCCAACAGTGTGGTTAGGTGTTTATGCCAGAGGTGACCATAGACATACAGGGCTGCATAAAGCGTTGAGAAGATCCTACCTTTGACTTCCAGATGTGATAGAGTTGGAACAGCACTGGGCTAGGAGTCAGCAGGCCTCGTTCTGGTTCAAGCTTCAGTCCTCATTTTTGTATAACCTTGGCTGAGATTAGCCTGTCTTAAAATACTACCTACCCTTGCATAACTCACATATTTATTGGGAATATCGAATGCAACATAATATGAAAATACTTTGAAAACCATAAGGTATGTGAATTTAAATGGTGTTCATGCTAAAGAAGGCGGTGGGACTCTAGGGTGGCTGGAGATGGTAGTGGAGAGGGGAGTGCGGGTTTTGGAGCCGAGCAGACATGTATAAATCCTCATCCTCTTGTTACTCATAGCTGCTTCATGTTGTTGTAGAGATTAAATGACACCATGTGAAGCACCAGCACACAATCATCATAATAACATCTAACTTTATTTAGCCCTTACGGTGTGGCAGTCATCTAACATGTAGAATGTCATTTCCTCCTATACCAACCCTGTCAGGTAGATGCCAGTTGTATCCTCATTTTACAGATCAGAAGGCTGAGGCACGGGGAAGCTAAATAGGTAGTGAGTTGGCCAAAATGTTCGTTTGGGTTTTTGCATAAGATGTTACAGAAAAACCCGAAAGAACTTTTTGGCGAACCAATAGGCTGAAATTCAAACCCGGTCAGTTTGGCTCCTTTCCCAGTCGCTTAACTGTTAATTTCCTCCCTACCAGTTCTCAGGGAAGTATTACATAGCATCCACCTCAAGAACAATTAGTATGGATGTAAACCCAGGGCTGACATCTATTTGTGGCTATTGTCCAGATGCTGAACTGTAAGCAGTCATTTATATAGTATGCAGCACAAGTGGATTGCACTGGTGTGAACGAAGCAGATGAGCTGCTGTGGTGGTTATTGGACTCAATCACGTTTCAGGAAGACCTGAAATGTGTGCTGTGATACAAACAACAGAAGGGTTTCTTTCAGTGCTGGAGCAGCTCTTCCCTGCATGGAGCTGGGTGGAAGGTGGTAGAGACAATCTTGGTTTGGCCAGAGATGAGTGCCGAGTGGCACAGAGATTGAAAAGTAGGCGTCAGAATCGTTTCTTGATTGGAGGCCAAAGGAGCCATTAAGGAGGCATGGCTAGGGCCAGAGACATCCTTGACATCCTTGGATTCCACATACAGATTTGGACAGAAAGGAGAGGTGTCATAGAAGAGCAAAGGGAAATAATTCCCAGTTCTAAATTGTCTTTCTTAAAATTTGTCATGTTAACTTGGAGAAAAACCATCCAGCTTTTAAAGCAGACTGTGATTACTGTACTCTGTACTAAACTAAATAACAAACTTGAACTTGAAACCAGCATAACAACAAGTAAAGCTTCGTGAGTTGTTTTAAAGTGCTTTATGTGAATTAACTTTCTAACAGTTCAGTGAGGGCAGGTTTTATTACCACTTTAGAGACGAGTAAACAGAAACAGAGGTTAAATAACACCACGGTGATGACATTTTTGATGAGTGGCACAGCTGGAATTTGAACACTGGCTGCCTGCTTCTTTAGCCAGTTTTCGGCTACTATGTTATAGTACCGCTCACTAGTCTTCCGCTAAATACGTCTGCCTGATGTCGTTTCCTTGTTTTTATTGTCTAGTGCCCTCAACCCCAGCCCATCACTCCAGGAGTGATGTACGTGAGCTGGTTGGTTAAATACTAGAAGCCCTAAGCCTTAGCAAATCTCAGAAGCTAAATGTGGTTCTAGCAAAGCCACAGAAGACCAACTGAATAGCAATGATTTTTGAGTTCCAGCATGTCAGGTTTTTTTGAAGTGTAGTTGATTTACAATGTTGTGTTTAGTTTCTGCTGTTACAGCAGAGTGACTCAGTATGTGTGTGTGTGTGTGTGTGTGTGTGTGTGTGTGTATTCTTTACCATTATGGTTTATCACAGGATATTGAATATAGTCCCTGTTCACAGTAGGACCTTGTTGTCAACGTGTGTGATTGACATTGGGTTTTCTTTTTTCTTTGCAGATGATTTACCCAGGAAACGGTTACCTCAGCTCTATAAACCACCCACTCCTGAGATGCTGGCATATCTTGATTTTAGTGTCTCCACAACGGGCATGCTCACAGGAGTGAAGGTAGAGTAGTCGGGATATATTTACTCTCACTGGAGGCTGGTAAAATGCCAGGTCTGCAAAAAATAGAGATGACCACTGCCCCAGGGACTTCAGATGGCGAGGCCAGTTGGTCGTACCAGAGACCAGTAGGCGGAGGATCAAGGGCCTCTGCTATATTTAAATAAAAGCATTGGCTCTTCCGGAATAAGTTATCCCAAGGAATTTGTGTTACGAAGTGTTCTGAACCTAGCATAGACACTAATAGATAATGCAAGTTGCATTTAAAGCCAGTATGAAGTCATAAATACATATTTCATAAGACTCAGTATTGACAAATGAACAGATTTAACTTGAGTTAGATTAGGCATTTTGAAGCAACAAAAGATACATGTCATTTTGAGGAGCTGGAGGGAATGGAAGCTTCTCGAATCTGTCATTAGAGCTGCTCCTCTTGCCTGTGGGATGCCAGTTCCATCCTGTTCCGTGTTCCTTACCTTCCAGATGTCCCACTCTGCGGTCAATGCTCTCTGTAGAGCCATCAAGCTCCAGTGTGAGTTGTACTCCTCTCGGCAGATTGCCATCTGCCTTGACCCTTACTGTGGACTTGGCTTTGCACTCTGGTGTCTCTGCAGGTAGGCATGGAAAAAGCAAAGAATCAGAATGCATGGGAATATCTTTGAGGCTGTGACCATCCCATCTTTTCATGTGCTCCCTTAATTTGGTAATGTTTCAGTAAAATGCTGTTGTTTCCTGGAATTTGGGCATCTTTGATGTTTGTCTGGTTTTGTTTGCATTCCCTCTTTTCTGTTAGTTTTATGCCTCAGACAAAAGGGCTGTGATCTTTCTACCTCTCCTGTGCTCCATCCTGTTATCCATCCTCATTGTAGAATTAGAGCCAAGTAGAAGGATGACACGTGGGTGAATGGCACGCTGTGTCAGCCAGAACATACCCCCTAGGCTTGGCAGGAAGGACTGTAATGAGACGGGTGACAGCATGTGGCTGGAAGGTAGCGTACTGGCCAGATTGTTTCTTGTGGAAGAGCAGATCCCAGCTTTTTCCAGTCTCCCCCCAAGGACCTCATCTCAACCTGCATTTCTGCCTCCTTGGTGAGCATCTCCAGGAATGCTTCATAGACACCTGTGACTCAGCATCTTCCTTCTGTGTTCCCTTCCTTCTTAGGATGGAGTCATCCAGTTGGGGAACCATGCTAGGAACTTGGGCTTTATCTTCAACTCTGTATCTTTATGTCACACATCCAATTAAATGTCATATCCTTTGTCTCCATTATTCTTACCTATACATAAGAATCACCTAGGGGTCTATTAAAAAAAAAAAAAAATCAATGAGGCTTCCCTACATGTACTAACGAGTTTTCCAGAGGTGAAGACCACAATTCCAGGTTTGGTGTTTTTTTTTTGGCCTTGCCAGGGAGAAAAACCAACCTCTTTTAGAATTTAATCTGAGTCATACAGTGTGGAGAAGAAGGTAAAGCTGGTTAGGAGGCTGAATAGAAATGCCCTTTATATGAAGAGGAACAGAAACTATGACCTGAAAGAGGGTTTTTCCTAATGGAAATTTGCAACTTGGGGGTAGTAGAGACTGGGGGCTCCTCCATAGATAAAGTCACTCCCTTGTGAAATTTTAGGTGCCCGACCAGGGCTCAAACCCATTCCCCCTGCAGTGGAAGCACAGAGTCTTAATCAGTGGGCCACCAGGGAAGCCCCTGTCCAGTATGGTTTTTAATAGATGATCCGTGGACTCCTAGTGGCTCTAATGTATACTGAAGGTTTAGGAAGTTGAGGTTTCATGGCTGGAGGTTGTACATATGACGTGAGACCCTGCCATTCCTTCCTTTGTATCCTGATGTGCTGGTGGGGTTCAAGCCTTTATCCTCTCTCATCTAGACTATTGCAGCCTCTCCTGTGAGCCTTCAGCGACTCATGCCTCTAATCGCCCCCTTCATGTGGCTAGCTTTACCCCAGCTTCAAGCTGTAGTGACTGTCTACTGGGTAAATTCTAAACTCTTTCATGTTCACTGCCCCGGCCCTTCTGCCTTCACTTCTCACCACTTGCCCAGGCGAACGCTGGAATACCATTTCTGATGACCTTAAACACACCATGTAGTTTTATATCTCCGTGGCTTTGCATATACTGTTCTGCCTGGAGAGCTCTCACCAGCTTCCTCATTTCCTCCAGCCACTGATTTCTGCTCATTCTTCAAGCCTGGCCCAGCTGTCACCTACTCCATGAAATACCCGCCCGCTTTGAAGGACTTGCTCTTCATTCTGTGGTCGAGATAGCGTTTCTTCACATCTCAGTGGCTACCTTCCATAGTCTGCTTCATTCTGTACTTATTGTGTCGTGTGAGTTGAATAGGAACCAGGCTGATTCTCAGGCCTTTATACCTAATATGACCCTCCCCTGTCCTTCGTGCTCAGTAAATATTTGTTGAATCGATGGTATTCTAGGATGAACTGATCGCGTTAGCGCTTGCCTTTTTTCATTGCAGTGTCTATTCAGGTCACCAGTCCATCTTAATTCCCCCTATGGAGTTGGAAAACAACCTTTTCCTCTGGCTCTCCACGGTCAACCAGTACAAAATAAGAGACACCTTCTGCTCCTATTCAGTGATGGAGCTTTGCACCAAAGGGCTTGGAAACCAGGTGGAGGCGCTGAAGGTAAGAAGCAGCTGTAACAAGGAGCCAGTCCCGAAGAAACGCGCCAGGCGTGGCGATGCCCCACCTTGTAGGGCTGGCCAGACACACCTGCCTGCTTTTTTCTGTCCAAACAGGTATTTGTAAACCTCAGGAGGTGTATCTCTTTCACTGTCTAATTTAATGCACTCTTTTAGAGTTTGATCTGATTCACACATTGTGGAAAAGAAGGTAAAGCTGGTTAGGAGGCTGAATAGAAATGACTTTTATGTGAAGATGAACAGAAACTGTGAACCGAAAGAGGATTTTTCCTAAAGAGGATTTTTCCTAATAGAATTTGCAACCTGAGGATGTTAGGGATTGGGTCCTCCTCCATAGATAAGGTTCACTCATTCATGAGTGTATCCAGTGATCATATGTCTAAGTGGCATATGAGAGGGTCAGAAAACACCTAATTTTCTTTAATAGAGAAGGATGACCTTAAGAATGAAAAAAAGAGATTAGATCTCAGTGTTGCTAAATTTATTTTTCTGTTTGTCCCATCTCTCCATTTTGAAATAGAAATCTAAGGTACAGAAATGAAGAGGAATTAAAAATGTATTGCTGAGAAACCTAAGAGTTGTAGGCGAAAGAGGAAAGAAATAGAGAATGAGCAAATCAACCTGTGGGTAATGACTTTAGAGGAATTCTGGGTGTTTTCCAAAAAGGTATATCTTTTCTTTGGGTATGTGAGATGAGAGCACACAGTTCCTTGGCTTTTCCTGACCAAAGAGGTAGGGCAATGAAATTGCTTATCCAGTGGTTCTGTGACCCTGCTGATCTCCGCCTCCGCCCCCCACCCCTCAACGCGGTGTCTTACAGACCCGGGGAATCAACCTCTCCTGCATCCGAACGTGTGTGGTGGTGGCTGAGGAGCGGCCCCGCATTGCCCTCCAGCAGTCCTTCTCCAAGCTCTTCAAGGACATCGGACTGTCCCCGCGGGCCGTCAGCACCACTTTTGGATCCAGAGTCAACGTAGCAATATGTTTGCAGGTGCCTGTCATGATATCTTGTTTGTGTGGGGAACTCAGAGCACAGGCTGCTGCTTACCCACCGAGGGCCTCTGGGCTCTTTATTTGGATTTCACCATGCCTGATTTTGCCCATTGGTAAAATGAAGATGATAGTATTGTCCTTCCCAAGGTTGTCCTGTAGAACCACCGTGTTTCTAGGTTCCAATCTCTTGGAGCCATGCCCGGCAGTTGAGCGCTAATGTAAATGTTTACTCTCAGTGGTTTTATGGTCCTCAACATGAGTCAAGATTTCTGAATCCTACTTGAATTTCATTTGTATATTACCCTTTGTGGGGTTTTTTTTTTTTTTTGGCAAAGGAAGCACAAATAAGTTTGTGTACTCTTCTTTAGCCAGATGGTGATTTTGCCATGTTATCTTGGTGGGTAAATAATAGAAAGGAGGCTAAAATAACAGAAGAGTGGAATATAATTTTCTATAGCTTGGAAAATTCATAAGGCAAATACAGGCATGGACAAGAGTGAGAGTCAAAGAAGGTGGCATAACAGGGTGGACAGGCTCAGGCCCTCTGTGTCTGGGCCGGGTGACTTTGGAGCAGCATCACAAGGCTTTCACCTCGGAGCCCCATTGTGGGCGCCCTGCCGCCAGCTTGGGCCAGTGTTGGTTTTGGAAGTCCCATGGATCCCTGCCTTGAGTCCAGGGATGAGGACCCTCCTCACCCTGGTAACCATTCGGTGCTGCTCTGGCCGCCAGCCTCCTCTCCTGGGGGAGGAAAGGAAAGAAAAATGAGGAGAAAGCTGGCCAGGCGTCTTCTCTCAGGTGTTGACTACAGCCCTGGCCCACCTGGTTGAAGACAGGGTGAGCGTTCCGAACAGAATTTGGATTTTTCCTGTATGTGACTAAATTATCTATATCTTGACTTGAAAATGTAACATATGGAAATGCCATTCAGCTAATTTTAAGTAAACAACCCACTGATTTATTTTTCTTCAGGGAACCTCAGGGCCTGATCCAACTACTGTATACGTAGATCTGAAATCATTAAGACATGACAGGTAAGTAGAATTGTTAAGCTTGTTTCCTGTTAGCATTCCTAAGCATACAAATTTCTGAGCCTCAAGAAAGCCAGCTGTCCCCCTCACCTCATTCATTTTGTTTGTGTCTCTGTGGGGAGGAGGGTAAGAAGAGGGAAGGAACTCATTTTCATTATTAATACCTAATAAGATTTACATTTGTAAGAGGAAACCTTTAATTCTCATACTGGCTGCACTGTTCCTTAATATTAAAATGTAATAGTAGTAGTTTGTGACATATGACGTAAATTACACTGAAATGGATAGACTCTTATCCTCTGGGAGTCTAAAAATAACTGAGATAAGATAAATGAGATAGTGTAGGTTTTTTGAAACAGCACTGTATCTGAACCACAGGAATAAACGTCTTCCTCCTCACCAGCCCACAGGTGAATTGGAGCTGCGTCCCAGGGGAGCTCCTGGTTGCGGGCTCTGGGACCTCTCTCTGGGTCCCGCTGACTTAGGCTGTGTTCACGGTGAGGCCTGTGGCACTGACCCAGCCTGCACGGGCAGAACATCTCTAGTGCTGTGGTTCTCAGCCTGGACAGAGTTTGCCCTCCAAAGGACAATGTCTGGAAACGTGTATTGTCACGACAAGGGGGTGCTACTGACACCTAGTGGGCAGAGGCCGGGGATGTTGCTGAACATCCTACAGCGTACAGGATAGCGCATCACAAAAAATGCCAATAAAATATCTGACCCAAAATGTCAGTAATGCTGAGTTTGAGAAACTGCACTCATGTGAGGAGAGCTATTAATAGAGTAGAGGTTTGGGAGGACAGTGTACACCTGTGGTGGCTTTTTTTTTTTAAGGCTCATATGTAGTAAATATTGTTCTTTTACAGGGTTCGTCTTGTGGAACGGGGTGCCCCCCAGAGTTTGCTCCTCTCAGAGTCCGGAAAGGTAATTTGTTGTGTTAACCATTGGGAAGGTGTGTGTCACCTGTGTGGAGAAGTAGTTTTATAGAAACCTGAAGCCATATAATATACATGTTAGTACCCAGGGCAAGACTGAATTGACATCTGGAGATAATTCAACAATTTTCACTTAGCCAATACTTTCAAATTCATATGGGTACATAAATAAGAATACTGGATTTGAACTTTCTTAAGTTTCATAGATTTTTATTTTTAAATCCTACCGACATATTATTTGACAAACCAACTAAATTCAACGTTCGTTATACTCAAGGTGCAGAGATGAGCAGCACTGAGAGCCAGTTCCACTGTTACCAGCATTACACGTGGAAAGACCGGGTGACAGATGGGGGTGTGGTTTAAGATCCAGGGAGGACACACACATCCTTAGAGCTGAAAGAGAAATCAAGATGGGAAAGAGATTAAAGATATTTGAGAGTGGTATCTTAGATGAGAATAAGGCTTTAAATTGTTCAGGGAGACATTTTGTTATTGCCTTAGTCCATTCAGGCTTCTCTAACAGAATACCATAGACCAGGCAGCTAATGAACAGCAGAACCTTCTCTCTCACATTTCTGGAGGCTGGCAAGTCCAAGACCCAGGTGCCCACGGATTCTGATGAGGGATTTCTGGTTCTCAGATGGCTGTCCTGTTGCTGTGTCCTCACGTGGTGGAAGGGGCAGGGAAATCTCTTGAGTCTTGTATATAAGGGTATGGATCACATTCGTGAGAGCAGACCCCTGACCTTCTCCCAAAGGCCCCGCCTCCTAATGCCATCACTTTAGGAGTCATATTTCAACATACAGATTTCAGTCTATAGCAGTTTTGAACAGTTTACTCACGTTGAGCAGATCAAATCCATATATAAACTATCAAGTTTCTCATCCTTTTGAAGAGAGAGTAATGATGCCCCAGCATCCCTTCTAATTCTGAAAGGCCAAGGAGAATGTAGGGAAGAAAACAGTGACCCCAGGCTCACCTGTGCAGTTGTGGCTCAGCCCCTTGGGGAAATCCCTGTTTCACTCCTCTGTTTAACTCTTCCAAGTGGATTTGGGTTGACCTCCTTACTGTCTTGCCAGCTTTTCCTCTGCCTCCACTGGCGGCGAGCACTTCAGGGACTTTAGAGCAGTGCCTGGCCCACACGAGCAGGAATGGCCTTCCTCTTCCTTCCTTGAGGTCTTACATGTGTGAGCTTCTTGATGCTAGAAACCCAGGGAAAAGAGGTTTAGGATAGAGGACGGGTGTCTGAAGAGGCCCCTGCCAGCACCTGCCGCTTCCTTCTCCCTCCGATGGACATGCGGGCACGTGACGTCTCTCCCCTCGCCTGCCCAGCCGCCACTGGTCTGCGGATTCTCACTTTTGAGGGGATGGCAGACAGGTTGGTTCCCTAGTTTAGTTTTGAGGCAGAATCTTGTATACATACTTCTGTCCCCTGAGGACGATCCTGTGAGCACCAGCTCAGCTCTGGCCTGTGTGCACTCCCTCACCTCACTGGAGGGAGGAAGTGGAAACTGCATTTATTAGAGGTCATGAGATCTGATGGAACTCAATTTTTGTGTTTTCTCTTTGATTTTTAGATCTTACCTGGAGTGAAAGTAGTTATTGTTAATCCAGAGACCAAAGGGCCTGTTGGAGACTCTCACCTGGGAGAGGTATGTGTAACTCTCTGGTTGACTCGGAAGAGCCAGCAGTGAAAGACCCCAGGGCTCACATTCTAGAAGTCAGAAAGCTGTGGGTTTAGCTTTTCCCTCATGGTGAATGTTTGAGAATTTTCAACTTTCTCTGTAAGGCTCAAAACTGAAATGAGGCAGAAGGGGAGATGGAGACCAGGATGGAAAGAAGATTGAGGCACGCAAGCTAGAGTTAGTCCCAGATTTGTCCACTGACATTCCCTTAGCTGAAGAGGAAAATGGATGAACTCATCTGCTCCCATCTATTAAGGAGTGGAACTAAAAGGAGCCACAAATACTGAATTTTTAAAATTTATACAGGAACTTCCCTGGTGGTCCAGTGGCTAAGACTCCTTGCTCCCAGCGCAGGGGGTACAGGTTGGATCCCTGGTCAGGGAACTAGATCCCACATGCTGCAACTAAGAATGCCACAGCTGAAGATCCCACTTGCCTCAGCTAAGACTGGGCTCAGCCAAATAAATATTTTAAAAAATAACATTTATACAAATTTTCGGAGAAGGCAATGGCACCCCACTCCAGTACTCTTGCCTGGAAAATCCCATGGATGGGGGAGCCTGGTAGGCTGCAGTCCATGGGGTCACTAAGAGTCGGGCACGACTGAGCAACTTCACTTTCACTTTTCACTGTCATGCATTGGAGAAGGAAATGGGAACCCACTCCAGTGTTCTTGCCTGGAGAATCCCAGGGATGGGATCGCACAGAGTCGGACACGACTAAAGTGACTTAGCAGCAGCATACAAATTTTATTCCAAAATATATTCATTTTTGTATTAATATAAAAATATTGCGCATGTTAAGTCGCTTTAGTCGTGTCTGACTCTTTGCAACCCATGGACTATAGCCTGCCAGGCTCTGTCTCCATGGGATTCTCCAGGCAGGAATATTGGAATGGGTTGCCATTTCCTCCACCGGGGAAGCTACCCAACCCAGGGATGGAATCTGCATCTCATATGTCTTCTGCTTTGGCAGGCAGGTTCTTTACTGCTAGTGCCACCTGGAAAGCCCTTATAAAAACCCTGGAAAGACTAAACTTTTCTTCCTTCCGAATCTCTGAGAAAAAACTGCTGTCTTGTCTCACAGCTAACTGGGAGCAGGGCTCCAGGTGACTGAGCCAGATGACCAGGCTCTGCCAGTTACCAGCTTCTTGTTAATGCACGAGTTACTCAAGCTCTCTGGGCCTAGTTTCCCCAACTGTAAATAATAATGCCACCTACCTAGTCTAATTGTGTGACAATTAGATGCATTAATATCTGTATCTGTATACACATGGAACAGTGCCTGTCACACAGTGAACACTCGTGTTATTACTGTTGTTGGCTATTGCTGTGTTTACATTGTAAATCCAAATACCCTGTAGTGTTTTCCTGTGGGCTTTTTCACTTAGTTTCAAAGCACAGAAATGATCCCTCAGTGCGCTGGTGAGACTCTGAAAAGAGGCTGAGAAATGAGCCAAGGAGGCAGCGTAGCCTCCAGGTTGGATCTCTTAGTTTCTGTATCTTAGGTGAATTACTTAAGGGCTTCCCTGGTGGCTCAGATGGTAAAGAGTCTGCCCGCAATGCAGGAGACCCAGGTTCGATCCCTGGGTCGGGAAGATCCCCTGGAGAAGGGAGTGGCTACACACTCTAGTATCCCTTTGTAAGATGGGAGTGGCAGCAGTACAGACAGCGTGGTCGTGCCGCCTGTGTCGCGATTGAAGAGGGCAATGTGTGTACAGTACTGTTCAGCACATGGTAAATTCAGTAACTGGCAGCTGCTCTCATTGTTGTACCTTTTTGGTTATTATAAAAATGAGGTTAAGAAAATCAACATAATCTGTGCTAAGTGAACTGAATTGATTCTGGCGAAATGTGACCCTTTTCTTGTTGTAGATTTGGGTGAACAGTCCCCATACAGCCAGTGGCTATTATACCATCTACGACAGTGAGACTCTGCAAGCTGACCACTTCAACACCCGCCTCAGCTTTGGGGATGCTGCCCAGACCCTCTGGGCTCGGACAGGATACCTGGGTTTTGTCCGCCGGACGGAGCTCACAGCAGCCACTGGAGGTACCTTCACTGGCTCCTCCCCCTTGTCCTGCTGTGCCTTTCAAATGCCCCTAGTACAGGCTGGCCTTCTGCAACCTGCCTTTGCATTGTGGTGTATGTGTGTCGAATTATTCCCCCTCTGCAACTCTAGAACCCACCCGTGACTTTATATTCCTTTGCAGTAAGACTTTGTCCTGTGAAGAGGACCCAAGAAGTAAACGCCAGGGCCTCGTGTCAGCATCAGGATAGCTGAACCTCAGGATAGTTCGGCCGGGCAGTCGTAGAGACATGCCCGGTGATGGGTGAATGCCCCTGGCAGGATACAGCCTCTAGCAGCCTTGTGGGGCTGCCTGCATCCCTCAACAGGCTCCTGAGACAGGTGTTCCGTCTTTGGTTCCTCTGTTCCTAAGCTCTGCGAACAGGAGTGAGTGCAGAGGAGCTGACCTGCTAAGCGCCCTGGCCCTTTGGTGGCTCACAAGACTGCTTGGCAGGGCTCTGGGGCAAGCAGCCCCCAGGCCTGTCTACCTGGTAAAGAGGCCTGGCTTCAACCTTCCTGCCACCATTAATGGCCATTTAAAAACTCTCTACACTGCGTGCATCATACACCTCAAGAACTGACACATCACTCACTGGACTAAACAGCTGGAACGGAGCCAGGTCACTTCTTCGCCTCTTACGTCTGCTCCCTGCTGGCCGGCTCTGTAGTCACTCCGTATTTCACGGGGAGGCAGACTCAGGCATCCTGGAGGCAGGGGAGCACACCTCGCTGGGTGTCCTGGTTTTGAAGCCTGTCTCTGCCACTTGCTATGTGGCCTTGAGCTCACTCAGTCTCTCAGTTTCCTACCTGGGAAGTGGGAGTGATGACATTTCCTGTCTTGTGGACATGATGTGAGATTAAATTACATGACGCCTTCAGGTGTCTGAAACGCTACTTGGCACACGGAGAGCACTCCCTAGTCATTAGCTACTGTGTTTCTGTTGTTTTTATTACTATAAACATCAGCTCATCTTATGTGACCGGCCTTCTTACCCTCCTCTCTCCAACAGCTTCTAGTACTTTGTTTTGCTAAATGTTTCAGAACTGTTCCTATTCGTGAAAATACATCATTCTGTTGTTACTGCTGTTTAATTGCTCAGTCGTGTCAGACTTTTTGCTTCTCCAGCCCCATGGTCTGTAGCCTTCCAGGCTCCTCTGTCCGTGAGATTTCCCGGGCAAGAATACTGGAGTGAGTTGCCATTGCCTTCTCCAGGGGATCTTCCCGACCCAGGGATCGAACCTGCTTTTTGGCAGCCAAATTCTTTACTACTGAGCTACCTGGAAAGCCCAAAACATTCTGTAGACCTAGCTAAATCATTCTCTTTTTTATGTAGACGTAAACCAGGTAGCCTCGTGTGTACAGTGTGTGCATAAAACCTTAAAAAAAAAAAAGAGTGAAATTTCTGCCATGTCCTGCTGGATAAGAAGCCTGGTAATAACCAGGACTAGTCTTGCCATAGATTCCTTCAAGACATCTAGAAACAATGACCATATGTTCATTTCTTTTCCATCTCAGATCCTCCCCTCTCCTTCTTTCCCGCCCATCATCTGGCTAATTCCTGTTTATCCTTAAAAGCTCAGGTGGCTTTAGCTTTTCCTTCTCTGAACCCTTGAGCTGAGCTCGGGGGAGGGGAGGGGGATGTCCTCTGTTCCCCTTGCCCCTCATCCACACTCAAGTTACTGGGTTTGCCATGTCCCATCTTCTGTCCGCCCATGGGACACCCGTTGTGTGTGTTCCCCCCGCTAGACGGCAAGTATCTCTAGAGCAGGTGTTATATTTTGTCATCTTTACTCCTCACACTGGGCACAGTTCCTGGCACATGGTAGTAATAAGAATAACAAGAGCTAATAGTCTCCAAAATCACTGTGGACAGTGACTGTGGCCAAGAAATTAAAAGATTCTTGCTCCTTGGAAGAAAAGCTATGACAAATGTAGACAATGTATTTAAAAGCAGAAATAACACTTCGCTGACAAAGGTCTGCCTGGTCAATGCTATGATTTTTCCAGTAGTCATGCAGATGTGAGAGTTGGACCATAAAGAAGACGGAGCACTGAAGAATTGATGCTTTCGAATCATGGTGCTGGACAAGGCTCTTGAGTGTCCCTTGGACAGCAAGGAGATCAACCCAGTCAGTCCTAAAGGAAATCAACCCTGAATATTTATTGGAAAGACTGATGCTGAAGCTACAATACTTGGGCTATCTGATGGGAAGAGCTGACTCACTGGAAAAGACCCTGGTGCTGGGAAAGATTGAAGGCAGGAGAAGGGGGCAACAGATGATGAGATGGTTGGATGGTATCACTGATTCAATGGACAGGAGTTTGAGCTAACTCCTGGAGTTAGTGAAGGACAGGGAAGCCTGGCGTGCTACAGTTTATGGGATTGCAAAGAGTCAGACATGACTTAGCAACTGAACAACAGCAAGTACTCTTCAGCACTTACAATGAGCCAAGCATCATACTAACTCCCTTTCGTGAGTTTAATTCTCATAGCAGCCATTTATTATTACCCCTGTTTCACGGAGGGGAAGCCGGATCAGAGACTGAAGTTAATCACTCCAGGTTACACAGCTGGTGGGCGGTGGCACCAGGTGATGGCGGCAGTCTGAACGCTGGGCGCGTAACTCCAGGGATGTGTCGCACCCATACATCTGATACACTAAGTTTCTCTTTCTCGCCCCATCAGAGCGTCATGATGCCTTATACGTGGTGGGCGCTCTGGACGAGACCCTGGAGCTGCGAGGCCTGCGGTACCACCCCATCGACATTGAGACCTCAGTGTCTCGGATCCACAGGAGCATTGCCGAATGGTAAGTCCTCTGCACACAGTAGGTCTCTCCTCAGCTGCAGTAAGTTAAGGTTGATCTTTAGTCATCTAGCTGTACCAGAGACACCTACAGATGTGGGACTCCAGGGGAACGAGCTGTGGAGACGGGCTCTGTGCACCCACCCTGGGGCCGAGTCCTTCTAATGACAGATCTTACCACTGGAAGCGACCTAACTGATCATCCACCTCTAGAAAGTTGGTGGGGCTAGTGGGAAGAACCATGACTTTTGGGTCAAAAGACCCACCTGGAAGGCCCCGTGCTGCCACGGTGGCTGCTTTCCTCCTCAGGAGGATCAAGTGAGAGTGTGCTTCGTGCTCTGTCAAGTGCAGCAGATGACAAGGATTAGCATCATTGTCTGGTCCAGGTTCCCTGTCTGGGCAGGAATTCCCCCTTCATTATCCCTGACAAAGAACCATCCAACCTCATGCTGACTAAAAATTTCTTACAATTCTGTAATTTTTAACTGTTGGCTTTCATCCTGGATTCTTGACAATAAAGAATCCACCCAGTTTCTTTTTATTCATATTTTAGTTGGTGCGTCCTTCCTCAGGTTTTTTTTTTTTTTTAATTCATGCAAAGTAGCCACAGCTCTTTTAGTGGTTTGTTCATGCTTTCCAAATGCTTCTTTGTCTTGCTTTTGGCAGTCTCTCCTCAGACCTGAACAAGGAAGTATAAGAACAGTGCAGAAAATTTGGGTGCCATGGTTACCCCCTAATTTTAAGCATTAGACTTTTGAGGCAACCAAATATCGTGTACATTTTTCTTAATGATTGGAATCTGTTTTTAAAGCAGCTCAACACTCCACAACACAAGTCAGTTCATACCTTCCAACCCAGCAGTCCCACTGAACGAAAGGTGACTTTGTGCCTTATGGCAGGACGGGAGAGACACTTGAGTGGGGCGCTGAGCTCAGAGGCCAGCCGACTCCCTTCCTGTTTGGTGTTAGATTATAGATAGCAATCTTAGTCAAAGATGTGTTGTTGCAAATATCAAGAATTCTCTTCAAAACAACTTCTAAGCAAAAGAGAGGTCACAGAAAGAACACCTCGTTGGTTATCTCAGAGGCTCCTAGAAGTCTCTCAACAGCTCTGAAATCTCAAGAAAGGTAGAAACGGGTAGAAAGGCCATCAGGGACCACCATTTCCTCGCTTTCTAGGGCCATGTTGGCATCGCCTCCGTTCTTTCTCTCCTCCCTGAAAAGCTGTTCCCTGTATGTCTCTGCACACCTACTACACCAGCACTTTCCAGTCCACACATCCTCAGCTCAGGCGACCAGCTAACAACTTTTCAGTCCCACTTCCAAACGGCCAAGAGATTTTAAATGGTTTAACCAATCAGTTGTTATCATAGGGGCAAGGCCATTCATTGCACATGTGGCTCAGAGCCTTCTGGTTGGGTCCAAGTGAGAAGGCAGTTCTCGGGGCAGTGAGGGTAAGTCTTGGGCAGACACTGTAAAAGATGCCACATTAACTGAGCGCCACTGAAATTGCAGTGCCGTGTTCACGTGGACCAACTTGCTCGTGGTGGTCGTGGAACTGTGTGGCTCCGAACAGGAGGCGCTGGATCTGGTTCCTTTAGTGACAAACGTGGTCCTGGAGGAGCATTACCTCATCGTGGGCGTGGTGGTCGTGGTAGACCCAGGCGTCATCCCCATCAACTCCAGAGGAGAGAAGCAGAGGATGCACCTCCGGGACAGCTTCCTCGCCGACCAGCTGGACCCCATCTACGTGGCCTACAACATGTAACCAGCCTCCTGGGATTGCGGGGACCGTCCTGCAAAACCATGGGAGCCAGAGACCCGCGACTGATGTGAAATAAGCTGAGATGGCTACATTATATCCTTCATCTCATCCTGTGGTATCCTGCCATCACAGGACACGCAGGAGAGGGGAATTCTGTGGTGGCAAATGAAAAAAATGTTAACAATCTATTAGTCATGAGCTTTGACATAGCGTGAGCAGCACGTTACTAAAGCAATTACATGCATGTTGCATTTTTTTCATCTGTTGTATATACTTGTATTTTTATCTAATGCTGTTTTAGAATTTTGTAAGGGAGTTCGATTAATTCACATGAAGGGGGTAGTTTGAGTTACGCAGTCCCCTGCTCTGTACTGTATTTTGCCATTTTGCCATAGTTAGACACTGCGGGTTTTAACATGGAACTACTCGGCTTTCAGTTGACCCATAAGCAAATCAGATAACCCACTGAATATGAGAATTACTTTATATATATAATTCTTGACTGTAAAACATTTTGACCAGTGTTTTAAACATGTAAATAGGAATACACATAATTCAGCTAAAAAACGTAAGAATTGGCTTGTATAGTTGTAACAACTAAAGTAGAAACATTGCTGCTCTGAGAGAGAATCTCGGTATTCTCTGGGTGCAGTGTAATTGAATAGATGACTAAAAAGTGCAAATTGTTTGCAGGTTTTGCTGCACATTATACTATGTCTCTGTTGGCTGGTATATTTTATAAACTGAAGCTGCCTATGTTTGTTTTTTAGGCTTGCATTCCCAGAATCAGCTTAAGCTTTTAAGAATTCAGCCTGTTTCTACAAACTGAAAAATCTCAGTTGAAAAATCAAAATGTTAGGAGAAGCTAAGATTGATTAGATCCCACCCAGTTCTAAGGAACCACAATAACTCACTCTTGCCCCCAGTGTTGAAACAGTCTTTCACATGTAGAGTGACTACACAAGAATTTAGAATTTCCTCTTTTCCTGGCCCATTGTATACTGTGTCTGCAGTTACACATATCGCTTCTCTTTTCTGAGAGCTGAAGAGCATCCTCTGTGCTTCCAGTTCACGAGGGCAGGGATTTAAGAACAAGAGCGATAGGCTGGGAAGGCAGTGGGATCTACAGTCACGCGAAGGCATTAAGGCCTCATAACTCCACGTCTCAGAACTGACCAATGTGGGTTGCCAAAACAGCCAGGCTTATGCTGAAATAGGGGAAGTCTAATGTATGCAAGAAACCCTTTTGAAATAACTGTGGAGCCCAGGCCGAGCAGATAGAGCCTGGGACTGAGTGTGGCCTCTGGCTCGGTTTCCTTTCTTTGGTCTGATAATTCATGTATTTGAATATAGTTGAATTTTATTATTTTTTTTCTTACAGAAATATTTTTAAAAATTAAAAAAAAACTCAAAGTGAACAGAGTTAACTTGTTAAATCAGAATGGTTCTCTTTGACCCACTCTGATCTATTGTGTAAATATTTATTTAGACTATTTTAATAATACATATTATTTACCCCACTGTAACATCATGTAAACTAAATATGTTTTTAAACAGTTTTTAAGACTTGTAATTACCCTGAAGATAAGGTTTATAATGGAAAGACCAGACCCTTTGCCACGGCAGCACTCCTGGGGGCTGCCCTTACACAGGTTCATGACTCAGAGCCACTTTATTGACTTCCTTTTACATAATCCTCTTTCCCTCCAAACTCACTCTCCACAGAGGCAAGACCTTGACATTTTCCAGTTCCAGATCTCTTTTCAGCATTTTGGATGACGTTCCATTCTACACGATGGGAAAGGTTCTAGGATGTACAGGAAAAAAGCACTTGTATTGGGGTTAGATGTCCCAGTGACTAGCAGTGGTTTGGTCTGCAGAGAAAACAGCCTGCTTATTTGGAAAGTAACTTTCTTAAAAAGAATTTTTAATGAGTCACTAATCAAAGCAAGGGATCCTGAGGATCTCCTATCTCCGTGATCCACAAGTTCTAAGAAAAAGATATAAAAGAGTCTGTCCTATAGGCTGCTTTCAGAATTCTTACTGCACAAGGTAGGGTGTCTGCTAGAAATGAAATGTGAGCCATGTCTGTCATTTAAAAATTTCTAGTAACTGCATTTTAAAAAGTAAAAAGAAACAGGTGAAATTGATTTTAATATATTATTAGCACAATATATCAAAAGTACTATCATTTCAATGTGGGATCAATATAAAAATTTATTAATGAGAGATTTTACTTTTTTTCATATTATATCTTTGAAATCTAGTGTGTATTAAAACACATCTCAATTTGAGACTAGCCGTATTTCAAGTCCTCAGTAGCCACGAGTGGGTATTGGCTACCATACTGGACAGTGCGGATCTATACTCATTCCTTCAAATGAAATATTCCGTTAATCTCATGCCCAATTCCAGGTTATTTAGGCGCTGATTATCTAGTTTGGTAGTTCCTCAGGCCTCTGATTTATTGTTATCTTTTTGCTTTCTGCCCTGTGGCTGCTTTATCTTTTGCCTATCCCCCAAAGCCAGAATAAGCTGGTAGAGGAAAGAAAGCTAAGATGCTAAGATGTGTCTTTGGGGAAAAGTTTCCTCTGGAAGGGGAAGAGAGTTTAGTCGTTAATTTAGATGTGTTTGTGGGATCGTCTGCAGATCCAGTGCCTGGTCTGTTGCAGACTTGGTAAGAAGACTCTCTTGATGACACAATGCTCTTAGTCTTTCCATGTTAAAGCAGAACCTTTATGGTAGAACTGGCAATTAAGACAGATCCCAAAAGGCCATTATTGATAGAAACAGCCCTGCCAGAACTTGGGGGCACATTCTGTCTAGCTTTTCATGCCTGGGTCGGGGGGAGGGAGGACCTAAATGAATAGCAGACCCTCATTTCAAATAAGAGAGAACCTATTCATCTGAAAGTTTTTGAACCTCTCTGCCTCTCAGCCAAAGTAAGGAGGGAAGATCAGGGAGGGGCTGCCTCAGGACAAATACCATCTCCTGCATGAGACCCTGGGGATGACCAGTATGCTCACGGGCATCAGTGAAGCCACTCATTTCCTTCCTGCCCCTGTCTCCCCTGTATCACGTCCTCCTGATACAGTTGTGCTGCCTCAGGCTGTGGAGGGACCACCTGTCTATTGGTCATTTGAGCGTCTCCTTAATGTTAGTCCCTGGGCAATGCTTGCTTAATGCTTTTGTTGAATCAACAGAGGCCTTAGGTTTTTTGTTGTTGTTGTTGTTGTTGTTGTTAAGGTCTCTGCCCCAGGCATGGTGCTCAATATCTTGGCCAAATAAATTACTTTCCTTGAATATCCAGGACTAAAGCAATGAGGAGTTATCACCTCACCCTCCAACTCCAACATGGTCTATGCCTTAGAGCTGTTTTTTGTTGTCTGCTTTCATGTGAGAGTATTTGGAGCAAGCTGCAGCACTCCAGATACACAATAGGCCTTTTCTTTATTATTCACACATTTCTGGTTTAGGTATATGTAGATGGGCCATGTTATTTGTCCAGAGGAAGAGAGTGTAAAGATATAAGAATAATTTTTTAGTCCTAAATGCTGTTTTGTTTATTTTTTGTCAAGATATTTACCAGTGTCAGATTCAAATTATAGTACTGTGTAATTATGTATAAAGTTTTTTTTTATTTATTTGAAATTAGACTAGATATACATTTTTAAATTTAACATCTGGCTGGACAGTGTTCTATTAACTCATTGAATGTGTTTCCTTTGTCTTGTGTTAATAAATATTGATGCCTGATTGTGTTTAATGCTTCACATGTTGGGAGAGCTGATAAATTGGAATTAATAAAATTTTATTTTAACTTGGATAGTAGGACCCAAAGATGGCTGGAGCGGTCTTAGGAAAATGAACACAGAGATCCAGAGTTATAGCAAATCAGTTCTATAAAAGGCCAGATTGAGGAGCAATAGAGAGTCATTTTGAAAATGAATAAGCCTTTTGTCTGGAACAATTATGGCTTAGTTTTCCTCCTACCCATGTGGTATTTGGTAGTTTTAAGCTTTTGAGCATACATGTTAATTTTTTAAAAATCTGTAATTGATGTGGGTTTCGGCTTTTCATTTTTTAAAAGATTTTATTTATTTTTGGCTGTGCTGGGTCTTCGTTGCTGTGAGCATTCTTGCTCTAGCTGTGGCAAGTGGGGGCTTCTCTTGCTGCAGAACACGGGCTGTAGGCACATGGGCTCTGTACTTGTGGCACACGGGCTTAGTTGCCCTGTGGCATGTGGAATCTTCCCGGACCAGGGATCGAACCCATGCTCCCTGCATTGGCATGCAGATTCTTAACCACTGAACCACCAGGGAAGTCTTGGGTTACAGCTTTTCCAAGGTGATACTTCATTTGTGCTACCATTTTCTGGTTTCAAGAAACTTGATAGGAGTTTTTATCAAATTGTGCATATTCTCCAACACTGAAACTGGTCTTTGAATTATAGTTCAAGTTATTCAGGCAGCTGAGAACTTTTTAAATTTAACACACATTTATTGAGTGCCTGACTCACTAGACAGAAGTCACTGTGATCACATCTGATGCGAGAGGGAGAGAAACAGCAGGACAGCTCTGGCCCAGAACTATGTACTGGGAAACGTTCTTTTAAAAGTGGTAATTGAAGTCGTGGACGTGGATGATGGTGCCAAGAAAGATTATGTAGAGTGCGACAAGACTTAATAACGGAGCCACAGAGAGCATGAGCCGTTAAAGGCTGAAGGAGGAAGAATCTACAAAAGGGAGAAGGAATTGCTGGAGAGATGGGGTCAAAACTAGGAAGGAGATTAGGAATGGAAATTGAAGGAAGAGTTTCAAAGGGGAGGGAGTGCTCAACAGTGCCAAAGTTCTGTGGAAAATGCCATTGGAATTGGATGGGTGCTGCATTGAATCTGTAGATTGCCTTGGGTAATATGGTCATTTTACCAGTATTAACTCCTCCAATCCAAGAATATGGTCTGTGTTTCCATCTGTGTCAGCTTCAGCTTCTTTCTACAGTGTCTTACCGTTTTCAGAGTGTTGGACTTTGGCCACACTTGTTGTTGCTTAGTCACTAAGTCGTGTATGACTCTTTGGGATCCTTCTGGGAGCTTGTCAGGCTCTTCTGTCCATGGGATTTCCCAGGCAAGAATACTGGAGTGGATTACCATTTCCTTCTCCAGGGGATCTTCCCAATCCAGGGTTCGAACCTGCGTCTCCTGCATTGCAGGCGGATTCTTTACCACCGAGTTGCCAAGGAAGCCCTTTGCCGCCTTAGATAGATTTATTCTTAGGTATTTTATTGTTTTTGATGCTGTGGTAAATGGGATTGTTTCCTGTTTGCAGATGACATGATATTATACATAGAAAATCCTAAAGATGCTACCAGAATACTACTGGACCTCATCAATGAATTTGGTAACGCTGCAAGATACAAAATGAATGCACAGAAATCTGTTGCCTTTCTATACACCAGCAATGAAATAGCAGAAAGAGAAATTAGAGATTTCTTTAACAGATCATCTATTAGAAACCTACAGTAAAATATATTTAATGGTGATGCTTCAGAAGCACTACCATGAAGGTCAAGTCTATGATGAGGATACTTATTATCAATTGTTTTTATTCAGCATTGAGTTTATAGCTAGCATAATTAGGGGAAACGAAATGAGCTATGCTAACTGGATACAAAGGAAGAAAAACATAAATATTTGTAGACAATATAATAGTCTATGTAGAAAATACAAGAGAATGTACAAATTTTAAAAAATATTTATTTGGCTGTAACGGGTCTTAAATACAGCATGTGGGATCTAGTTCCCCGATCAGGGATCGAATTCAGGCCTCCTGCATTGGGAGCACAGAGTCTTAGCCACTGAAACACCAGAGAAGTCCCGAAAATGTACTAATACAAATTTAAACAAATAGGAATTTAGCAAGATTGCTGAATACAAGATGAACATAAAAATCAGTATTATGAGTCTGACAATGGTGGAATTACCATGGTTAGATTAACCCTCCCAAAGATAGAAATAACTACTTTTGAAAAAGGAAAAAAGAAAAATGAAGTGCAGTAGGTGATGTTTGTGTGTTTGTGACTTTTTGTTTCAGGACATCCCCACAACTCCAAACAGCTTAAGTAGTAAAGAGCCACAGTCTCTTGGCTTATGGTGTAAAAGGACACTTCCAGGTTGGCAGAGCAGCCAGAGAGAAGGTAGGTGAAAAATCTGTCAAGCACGAGAGCCCCAGAAGATCTGTCTCCAAACCCGCATATAGAGTCTGTCAGAATCTTTGATTAATGGTAAACAAAATTATGTCGAGACGAATCCAGAGTTCCTGGTGAAACAAAGCATCAGCTAAAAGCTGAAAGAGCTGAGCAGAAATTATAGCCATTGTCCATGACTAAAGAAGAAAGAGACTAGAAATTAAGCCCTCTCAAATCAGCTGCCTTCTGGAATAAAAATCACTCTGTAAATGAATATAATCCAGCCCAATGATAAAACTACTAGAAATCTGAAGAAACAAAAATATGACTCATACTTAAGGAAAAAGAAAATCAGTCAATAGATACCGACTGCAAGTTCACTCTACGGAGATGTTGCAATTAGTAGTCAATAGCATTAAATCAGCCATTGTTTATGTATATATATAAATAATATATATACAAACATTATATGTTTATATACGCACAATGAATAAACAGGGACTCTAGCAGAGAAATAGAAACTATATAAAAAAATGGAAATTCCAGAACTGAAAAGTACAGTATTGAAAAATTTGGGAACTTAATGACCTTAACAACATATTGAAGCTGGTATAATAAACAAAAGTGACCTTGAAGATTGATTAATAGATTATCAATCTGAAGAACAAAGAGAAAAAAAGCTGGAAGAAAAAAGTAAGAGAGAAAGCTTTAGAGTCCTTTGGCGTTCCAGGCAGGAAAGAGAATGGGACGCACAAAAAATACGTGCAGACATAGAGACAGAAGCTCACTAAATTTGGAAAGACATAAACTTACAGACTGAGGAAATACCAGGAACCAAGGGTGACATATAGAAAACCACCCTTAGGCATGATCAAGGGAAAACTGTTAAACTTCAATAAAGCAAAAGTCCTAAAGTAGCCAAGGGAAAGTGACACATTACATACAGAACAATGATAACAGCCAACTTCTCATTTAATGGAAACAAGGAGAACACAGAATGATAGAGTGCTGGAAGAGAAAAAAGCTGTCAGTTCTGTGCCTTGTCAGATCTTTCAAACATGACTGTGAAAGCTCAATCTGATAAAGACCATCTATGAAAAAAATTGACTGCTAAATCACACTTAATAGTGAAAAACTGGATGATTTCTCCCTGAGGTTGGGAACTAGATAAGAAAGTCTGTTCTCACCACTTCAATTCAACATTGAATAAAAGGCAATTAGGCAAGAAAAATGTAAGTTATCCAGATTGAGCGGGAAAAATTAAGGCTATCTCTAGTCTCAGATGAAATGACTTGTATATGTGCAGTTCTGAAGAGTACATACATGCAAACTACTAAACAAGTTCAACATGGTTGCAGAATGCAAGATCAACAAAAAAATCTATTTTTTTAATTAGCCATGAACATTCCCAAAAATGAAATTTAAAAACCAGTTCTATTTAAAATAGCATCAAAAAGAATAAATAATTCTAATCAAAGTGTAAAGTTCTATAGTAAAAACTACAAAATCGTTGATAGAAACTAAAGAAGACCTACACACATGGAAAGTGGTCTCATGTTCATGGATTGGAAGATTTAATATTGGTAGGATAGTAATATCCTCCAAATTGATCTACAGATTCAACATAGTATCAAAATCCTAGCTCACAATTTCTGCAAAAATGAATAGACTAATCGTAAAATTCATCTAGAAATATGAAGGCTCAGTAGTCAAAACAATCTTGAAAAAGAATAGTAAAGTTGGAGTACTTACATGCCCATATTTCAAAACCTACTACGAAGCTATAATGAAGAGTGTGATACAAGTCAGTGGAATAGAACTGAAAGTCCAGAAATGGGAAAGTGAAATGGCTTCCAGTTTAGCCAAGTTAATAAGTTAGTAACACTATTAACATTGCATCTTATGAGGAAATGGTGGAGATGTCACTAGAGTTAGTGGTCCTTGTTTAACCTCTTTTTAATGCACCAGTTTGCTCCCTGCAGAAATTCATGGATCCTGGAGGATGGCGGTACATTACTGCAAGCTCAACTGAATAGTAGACCCAATTATAGCTGTTATATCTTTGTTAGATCAGATTAATATGGTCTCAGCACATAGTATGTAGTCATTGATTTGACAAGTGTGTCTTTTTGTATTCCAGTCAAGAAAGAGAATCAATTAGTTCTCAAGGAAAATATTTTGTAACTAAATGTGATGGATATTAACTAGACTTACTGTGGTGATCATTTTGCAATATATACATAAATTGAATCATTACATTGTACATCTAAAAACTAATATGTTAATTAATCTCAATTGTTAAAGAATCAGAAGTAGTTCACATAGAAAGGACAGGAACATACATTTATAGTTTTGCCCCAGAATTATATTATGTGACATCACTCTGATCAGACAGAACAAGAAGTGGTTATCCCTGAAGGTCTTGGTAAGCTGTATGCAATCCAGAAGATGAGAAATAAACTCTGATGATTCAGAGTTCTAGTGGTCAGGGGCATGCTGACATAATCCACCAAGATGGAAAAAACAAATCACTGCATCTTGCATCCCCTTTCTCAAAGGAAGACAATCCTTGGTAAGCCTCTTTGGGTTCTGCAGACAGCACGTTTCATGCCTAGTAACGCTCTGGACAATAACCCGGTGACAACTTTAAGTAAGGTTTGGACTCATATGATCTTGCAGATCCCTTGGTGGTGGAGGTGACAGTTGTGGGAAAAGAAGCAGTGGGATGTTTATGGCAAGACCCAGTGGGAGAATCAAATGCAAGCTATTGAATATCTTGAGCAAGGATATACCAGCTGTAGCAGAGAATTTTAAGCCTTTTGAAAACAGCTTCTGGTATGCTACTGGGCCATGATGGACACGGAAGACATGACCAGGAGACACTAAATGACTCTGCATCTGGAACTGTCCACCACTGACTGGATTCTGTCAAGTGTACCAAGTCATAAAGTCAGATGACCCTAACACCAAGACATCATAAGACAAAGATTACACCCAGGATCAAGCTTAAGCAGAATCAGAGGACACAAGCAAAATGAGTGCAGAGGTAACCCAGAAGCTCCTGTTACCTACTGCAGTTACACCAGCGTTCTTCACTCAGCTCGCATCTATGGCCATAGTGGAGCACAGGGGTGGCTCCTGCTGAAGCAAGTGGAAAAAGCCCATTTGGCTTATGAGTCAGTTACGGCCATTCTGAGGGGTAACTTTGAAAGGCAGTTAGTTGCAAGGGAAATCTTCTTAATGGGCAGATATTAACGTGATCATTCATCCATCTTGTGTGGAAGGAGAAGTGGTTCAAAATGAGAATATATATGAATTCATGGGCAGTGGCAAATGGCCTGGCCAGTTGGTCAGTGTGTTAAAAAGAAAAAGACTAGCTGATTGGCTGCAGCAAGATCTGGGACAGAAGTATATAGATGGATATAGAGGAGGGAAGACAGAGTATGATCTTTGGTTTATATGTCAATGCCCATGAAAAAGAATTCACTTTGGCAGAGACACTTAACATCCAAATAGACAGAATGACGTGGCTGGTTGACGTTAGCCACATACTGACCATCTCAGCGTTAGCACAATAAGCATGTGAACTGAATAGGTACGTTGGCAAAGATGTAGGGTATGAAAAGGCCCAGTATCATGGACTCCCACTTAACCAACGCTGATTTAGTTACTGCTGTCTCTGAATCTTCAAGTAAATACTGACAGAAACCAACACAAAGCTTTCAAGGTAGCACTGTTTATCTAGGATACTAATTGGCTGCTGTAAGTCAACCACACTGGGCTTCTTCCAGCCTACAAGGGCTAGTGACTTGATCTTATGTTAATAAACTTAATTTTTCTGGATACTTCTGGGACTTGCCTGGTGGTCCAGTGATTAAGAATCTGCCTCCCAGTGCAGGGGACATGGGTTCAATCCCTGGTCTAAGATCCCACTATGATCTAAGATCCCACATGCCACAGGGCAACTAAGTCTGTGCACTGCCACGAGAAACCCACCCATGCCACATCTAGAGAAAGCCCGCATGCCACAACAAAGACTCGGTGCAGCCAAAATTAACCCAAATTAAAAAAAAAAAAGGATTGACTCTCCTAGCCTCAGAGACTTACTCAGCATCACTACCTGTGGGCTTACAAAGGTGAATGATACTTGCAGGCTGCTCTGACCAACATAAAGAAGGTTCCTTCAGGAAGCTGTTGTAAGTTGTCTTGCTGCCACCCTGTAATCATAATCTTGAAGGTAAATAATTTGATTACTTATAAACTCCAACTAATAGTAACCAGTATTTGTTCATTGTAGGATTTTACTTGGAACAAGCTAGGAGGCTACTGCAGTTGACAATGCAAGAGATAATGATACCACGCTAGTGGTGAGGTACAGAGAAAGGGAGGTTACAGGAAATAGTTTCTCCTATGTCTAGGTGTATTTGTTACATGTAGTTAGTCTAGAAATAATAGCAACCGAAGTAAGCTACTTTAAATAGAAAAGTTGTGTTCATTACAAGAACAAAGGAGAGGCTCATGGTACCTAAGGGCTGAGGCAAGCAGCAGGTTCTAGAACTGGGACCTACAAAGCCACTGGGTAGCTCTCTTGGCTTATTGGCTGTTTGCAGATGGAAGGGACTCATTACAAAGCTCCTAAGCTTTAGGTTCATTTACCTAGCTAGAGAGAGACTTTTGTGCAAAGATAAATTTCCATAGGGGAGACTGATGGCCCAGCTTGGATCAGGTGCCCACTTGATAAGATATGGATGACTGACAAGTTCTGGTAAAAAGGAGGAGGAATGGATGGACACCACTACTCCAAGGGCGTCACAGTTCTGCAAGTTCAAGCATATTAACATGAAGTAGGAAAGTTTCAGAGCTAAGTTATCTGTGACAACCCTGTTTTAAGAGTGTTCGTTGAAACAAGTACAGCTGTAGTTTGTATAATTACTGCAGGCATTTAGAACCTATACTTGGTTAGGTTTTCCCGTGAGTTTAGACTTGAGTATTGAAAAAGGACAAAACAAGTAAGAGAAACAAGCCTATTATTAGACCACAAAGCCTGCATTTACTAGTTTTAAATAATTTCTTCCTTTTGAGAGGTGACTTTTCCAGATACTGTTTCACAGCTCTCAAGTCCTCTTCTTCAGCTCCATCCTTTCGTTAACCTATGAGGCTTCTCGGAATGTGCAACCAATTAATGTTTTTAGCAGCTAAGTTTCTGGTAGTTACATTGCAGTATCTTTCATACTAATATCCAACATTTATTGAGTTCTTAAGTCTATCTCAGGCACTGGGTCTATATTGTGTTAAACGCATTCAATCTACAAAGCCCCATGACATAGGTAGTGTTTAACCTATTTCATTATAATGTCCCCTCTCTCCTAGCTAGAAAACAGTGGTCCAGGAGAGCCTGTGAGGTGCCACCACTGGTTTGACCAGTTTGCTTTAAAACAGTTAACCTTTGAAAGTTAAATTTCTTTGTTTTACTCTACTTCCTCACTTCTGAAGTCAAAGACCTGTCCTTCTGGTTTATAAAATTCTTACTATTGGGATAGAACTATGTGCATCATAAACAAGCCTTTTTTTTCCCCCCTTCATCTTCAGTTATTCCTTGAATTGCAGAAAAGCAGCTGGTACAGCTTGGGAAACTTCTATGAGAAAGAAACAGGCTGGTAGAAATATTAAATACTTGTGAGTGGCAGTGTTGCACAGCATAAAATTTGATTTAGACTTAAATGCTTTATAGGTGGAAAGGGGACTAAAGGAGTCTGTGCACATTTTGAAGGTTTCAGTTAAATTTAGTTTCATGTGCTTAGTCGTGTCTTACTCTTTGACTCCTCTGTCCATGGGATTTTTTAGATAAGGATACTAGAGTGGATTACCATTTCCTCCTCCAGGGGAACTCCCTGACCCAGGGATTGAACCCACATCTCCTGTGCCTCCCGAATTACAGGTGGATTCTTTACCTGCTGAGCCCTCAGGTCTTTCAATGGTTGGCGTTTTCCAGTCCCCTTCCCCCCGGCCCCCCCGCCCCGGCCCCCCCGCAGGCAATCCCTCTTGCCCAGATCAATATTTGTTAAGCATCCTGTCTTCCAAGGAGGAAATAACCCAGCAAGAAAAGAATAATAAATGTAGAACCAGCCTTTCAGTCATTAATATTCTGGATTCTAGAATGACTGTTGCTAGGCTTTGTTAATCATGAAAGGTTGATGTCTGAGAACCTCTTCTCCACTCTTTTATAGGACTATGCTTTCCTATGATATATGACATTTTGATTCTTTAAGTAACGTTGGGACATAAGATGAGTATTACACTTTCCCCAATTTTGATAAGACACATTTAGGCTGGATAATTTACTTAATTGAAAAGCTAAAGTAAGGGCAATTGGGGACTTCCCTGGTGGTTCAGTGGTTAAGACCTTGTGTTTCCCATGGAGGAGATTTGGGTTCCCTGGTTGGGAGAACTAAGATCCCACAAGCCACAGGGCTCTGCCAAAAACAAACCTCGGGCAGTTAACTGTTGTAGGTTTTAATAGGTAGTCAGTGTTTTCCTGAATGAATGACAATGGATAAACATTAGTGAGTTTTTAGGAGAGTCTGGCACAGTTTGGCACAGAGTAAGTAACTTGAGCTTTAAAGCACAGTATCCGGCCCTAATTTAATGTGATAATTAAATCACATTATCCGGCCTTAAAGGTCAAAAGGGAAGGGCCCTATCGACTCAAGTTGCCTACGTGGAGATCTCAAGCTAGGAAAATTTTAGAAAAATTATGGAACATTTTGTCAAGAGCAAATTAAAATGTTTATCATTTATTATCTCCAGAAAGTCAGCGAAGAACATTTGCAAGGAAATGGATAAAAAAATTCATATGTATCAGAATAATACACCATCCAGAAAAGTAGACACTCATTAAAAAAAAGTTTAAAAAGCTTTTTGTAATGTATCAGAACGACGGTGTCATTGTATTATTATTTTTTTGGTCGGGTTGTGCGGCTTGCGCGATCTTAGATCCCAGACCAGAGATGGAGCCCTGCTTCCCCTGCAGTGGAAGCGCGTAATCCTAACCATTGCACCGCCAGGAAATTCCCGGTGTGATTTTATTTTACAACACTCGATTGTACTATAACTTTTCTCTAGTTTAAGTTGGGCTAAATCTGTGCTTCAGCATGACACACTAACACACCCTGCCGACACCTTGTGGGTGTGGCTTTTAATCCTTTCATGTGTGACTAAAGATACAACTCTTAACGCCGTTTTATGGGATTAACATTAGTCTGAGTGGTAAGAAAAACTGAGGACAAGCCTTCAGGCTTCAAGTCACTCTGTCTACAACAGGCGGCAGGTCAGGCGTGGGTCAAAGCCCGGACGACAGCTCTGGGCCGCACCAAGTAGGAGCCGAGCTGAGACTGACGCCACGAACCGAAGAACACTGCCTCAGGCCGAGCGGCCTCTTGAGCCCCCGAGTGGGTGCTGGCCTCTGAAAACAGACGTCTGGGAACAGTGAAGACAGCTCCTGAAGCTAAAAGGAACTGCAGGTAACGCCACGCCCAACTCTCGCCAGAATAACACCTTTGCGACACGAACTCGCCGTCCCGGGATACCCGGCACAAGATGGCGGCGCGTCACGTGCGCAACGCGGTGACGTAGGACGGCGCCCTCACGGAAGGACCGCCCTAACCTCACCCCCCACGCTCTGTTACTCAGTTTTGCCCCCCTTCACTCCCCCGCCCCCGGCCTGGTGTAGATCATGCCGCCAGTGGCGGCCCTGACTGCCGAGGAAACGGTAGCTTAGGACAGTTGGCTGTTAAGTGACACTGATTCTCCCCGCCCCGCCTGACCCCTAAGAAAGAGGCACGTCCCCCGCCGCGTGAGGGGGTGGGGAAGTGGGTAGTGAATTCGGACCCACCTGGGAGGGGGGAGTGGAAGTTCCCCGCCCCGGACAGCGGCAAGGCAGCAGCCACAGGTAAGCAGGGGGCGGGGGAGGCGGGTGGGGACGTGCTCCCGTGTCCCCGGGCAAGAGGAGGGCGCGGGGACGCGGCCCCCGCGGGGACGCCGAGGCGGGTCGCGCGTCCGGTGGGGGTCGCGCGGGCGGCGGCGGTGGGGGAGGGGTGCGGAGGGCGCTTGGCGGAAGGGGGAGGGGCTGCTCGCTGTCCCCCGGCGGGGCGCGCTTCCGGTTCTCGTTGCCTGGCCTGCTGCGCCCTTTCAGTCGGCGGTGTATTCCTCCCTCCCGCCCGCCTGCTGTCCCCCAATGAAAATTAAAACGAAGACCTCCCGCCGCGCGGCGGTTTTCGCCTCTGAAGCCGCCTCTGCGGCCCAAGGCGAGAGCCCTCTGTCGAAGGTCTCGGGGTTGGGACGGGAGCCGTGGGGAGGGCAGCATGGCCTTGGCCTCCGCGCGTCGTCCGCCGAGCGTCGCCAGAGACCGGTTATCTTCGCCGAAGACCGTAGAGCGTGCCCGGCGCCCTCGGGGTGCGGGGCCCGGACCGCTCGCTGTTGGGCCAGAGCCAACCTTTATCATCCGGGAGCTTCCAGTCGAGTGGGGAGACATACGGTAGAATAATCATACACGAAGCAGTCATGGGAAGGTAGTGTGGAGTGACAGAACTCGTCTGTTTACCAACGGACAGACGTTCAAACCGAGAATACGTTCTCTTCTATTTCCTCCTGTGTCACAAAACTAAGCATGGTATTTCAGAGCATCCACTTCGCCGTGGAGCATCCCGCTTGATCTCTCTACTATTGTTGTAGATGTCAATGACTAGTTCTGTCAGCTTTTGAGGCGTAATGGGCTAATAGTCTTCCGGATCCTTTCCGTTTCTGAGGCTTAATTCAGCATAAATTTGGCAAGCATCTTCGCCAAACTGGCCTCTTTTGTGATGTATTTGTTTTATCGTAGCGAAGTATATTTGCTTATGTTTGCAGAAATAATTTTATCCCGAAAATTTCATTATGAACAGATGTATGCAGTTTTATTTAAATGCTGTTTTTCCTATAGACTATAATATGCAGTTTTCCTCTGTCTCAATTAGAATCAGTACGGTGTTCTTGAAGACGAGTACGTTCTGTTGAATTTGCTGTTAACTTTGACGGTTTGTCTGATGCATTTGTGCAGTGTTGCTATATCACCAGTAGGTGGTAGTACCCTCAACATGTTTTTTTCCTCTTCACATGTCATCCCATTTATTTATATTGATACTACTGAATTTTCAGCTCTAAAATAGGGTGTTCTCTTGCGCCTGAATTTTCGTGTTTCTAAAGCTGGGTTGAAGTAATTTTCTGAAGATAACCTTGTTTGATAAGGTATTTGAAGATATCATTGTTTCTATCAGTTTTAGGTAGGTAAACCCAACTAAACACATTTTATTGAGTAGTAGTAAGTGCAAGGTATTATTTTGGGAGTAGGATGTGGTCTTTGACTCCCTAGAGCTTGCCTTCTGGTGGGGAGACAGAAAACAGGTCATTTCAATTCTGTGATGAGTGCCATGAAAGGTAGAGGAAACTTGTGCCATGGGGATACAGCTAAGCTTCTAGACTTCATCTAGACCAGTCTAAGGGAGGCAGGAAAGTTTGGCTGTAAGAATAACTCATAGGAATAGGTCACATGAGGAGGGACAGTGTTTCTGGCAGAGGAAGCAGCATACATAAAAGCTGGAAGGTGAGAGGAAGCATCGCAGGCACATTTGAAGACCTGAAACAAATTAAGTATGACTGAGCAATTTTGAGGGGATATCATGAGTTGAGTTGTGGAAATGTCAAGCAGTAGACTTCTTGTCCTCAGACTTGTCCACCGTCTACAGGTGGAGAAGCTTAAGACCCGCTTCATAGTACTATGTTTGTTGATGCTTACTGTTTTACCACATACCTGATGATCTCTGCTGGACGCAGAGCGTACGTTCACAAGGCCCTGTTCTTAGGCACCTTGAGACTGAGGGAAACAGACGTGTCAATAGAAACAGTTTAGAAAGTTAAGTAACCTCATTATAAATAACAAGGTACAGTGGAACAAGGAAGGAAGGATCCAGAGCAGTTGGGTTTGGAATGAAACTTAAAAATGAGTAGGCCAGGTGGATAAGTTGGAGAGGTGAAGGTATTCCTGGAAGAGGGGCAGTGTAGAATGAAAGAACATGGATTTGGGGTTAAAATAGTTCTGGCTTCAGATCTTAAATTCACATCTTAAGTGAGATCCATAGAAATGGCAACTTCTTTGAACCTCTGTTTTAGTCCAGTTCAGTTCAGTAGCACAGTCGTGTCCGACTCTTTGCGACCCCATGAATTGCAGCACACCAGGCCTCCCTGTCCATCACCAACTCCCGGAGTCCACCCAAACCCATGTCCATGGAGTTGATGCCATCCAACCATCTCATCCTCTGTCGTCTCCTCCTCCTCCTGCCCTCGATCTTTCCCAGCGTCAGGGTCTTTTCCAGTGAGTCAACTCTTCTCATCAGGTGGCCAAAGTATTGGAGTTTCAGCTTCAACATCAGTCCTTCCAATGAACACCCAGGACTGATCTCCTTTAGGATGGACTGGTTGGATCTCCTTGCAGTCCAAGGGACTCTCAAGAGTCTTCTCCAACACCACAGTTGAAAAGCATCAATTCTTCAGCACTCACCTTTCTTTATAGTCCAACTCTCACATCCATACATGACCACTGGAAAAACCATAGCCTTGAGTAGACAGACCTTTGTTGACAAAGTAATATCTCTGCTTTTCAATATGCTATCTAGGTTAGTCATAACTTTCCTTCAAGGAGTAAGCGTCTTTTAATTTCATGGCTTCAGTCAACCATCTGCAGTGCTTTTGGAGCCCAGAAAAATAAAGTCAGCCACTGTTTCCACTGTTTCCCCAACTATTTCCCATGAAGTGATGGGACCAGATGCCATGATCTTTGTTTCCTGAATGTTGAGCTTTAAGCCAACTTTTTCACTCTCCTCTTTGATTTTCATCAAGAGGCTCTTTAGTTCTTCTTCACTTTCTGCCATAAGGGTGGTGTCATCTGCATATCTGAGGTTATTGATATTTCTCCCAGCAACCTTGATTCCAGCTTGTGCTTCCTCTAGCCCAGCGTTTCTCATGATGTACTCTGCATATAAGTTAGATAAGCAGGGTGACAATATACAGCCTTGATGTACTCCTTTTCCTATTTGGAACCAGTCTGTTGTTCTATGTCCAGTTCTAACTGTTGCTTCCTGACCTGCATACAGGTTTCTCGAGGTAGGTCAGGTGGTCTGGTATGCCCAACTCTTTCAGAATTTTCCACAGTTTATTGTGATCCACACAGTCAAAGGCTTTGGCATAGTCAATGAAGCAGAAATAGGTGTTTTTCTGGAACTCTTTCTTTTTAGATGATCCAGCGGATGTTGGCAATTTGATCTCTGGTTCTTCTGCCTTTTCTAAATCCAGCTTGAACATCTGGTAGTTCACGGTTCGTGTACTACTGAAGCCTGGCTTGGAGAATTTTAAGTATTACTTTACTAGCGTGTGAGTTGAGTACAGTTGTGCAGTAGTTTGAACATTCTTTGGCATTGCCATTCTTTGGGATTGGAATGAAAACTGACTTTTTCCAGTCCTGTGGCCACTGCTGAGTTTTCCAAATTTGCTGGCATATTGAGTGCAGCACTTTCACAGCATCGTCTTTCAGGATTTGAAATAGCTCAACTGGAATTCCATCAACTCCACTAGCTTTGCTTGTAGTGATGCTTCCTAAGGCCCACTTGACTTCACATTCCAGGATGTCTGGCTCTGGGTGAGTGATCACACCATCGTGATTATCTGGGTCATATGATAGTTTTATTCCTAGTTTTTCAAGAAATCACCATTCCGTTCTCCTTAGTGGCTGTATTAATTCACATTCCAGCGGTGCAGTCTCGCCACCATTTATTGTTTGTAGATTTTTTGATGATGGCTATTCTGACTGGTATGAGGTGATAACTCCTTGTAGTTTTGACTTGCATTTCTCTAATAATCAGAGATGTTGAGCATTTTTTCATGTGCTTATTAGCCATTTGTATGCCCTCTTTGGAGAAATGTCTGTTTAGGTATTCTGACCATTTTTTAATTGGGTTGTTTGCTTTTCTGATGTTGAGCTGCTTGTATATTTTGGAGTTTAATCTCTTGTCAGTTGCTTCATTTAGTGGCTCAGAGGTTAAAGCATCTGCTTCCAACGCAGGAGACCCAGGTTCGATCCCTGGGTCGGGAAGATCCCCTGGAGAAGGAAATGGTAACCCATTCCAGTATTCTGGCCTGGAGAATCCTATGGATGGAGAAGTTTGGTGGGGTACAGTCCACGGGGTCGCAAAGAGTCAGACACGACTGATCGACTTGACTTCACTTCACTCTCCCATTCTGAGGGTGGTCTTTAATCTTGTTTATGGTTTCCTTTGCTGTGCAAGAGCTTTTAAGTTTAATTAAGTCCCATTTGTTTATTTTTGTTTTTATTTCCGTTACTCTAGGAGGTGGGTCATAGAGAATCTTGCTATGATTTATGTCAGAGGGTGTTCTGCCTATGTTTTCCTTCAAAATTTTATAGTTTCTGGTTTTGCATTTAGCTATTTAACCCATTTTGAGTTTATCTTTGTGTTGGTGTTAGGAAGTGTACTAATTCCATTCTCTTACATGTAACTGTCCAGTTTTCCTAGCACCACTTATTGAAGAGACTGTCTTTTCTCCATTGTATATTCTTGCCTCCTTGCCAAAGCTAAGGTGCCCATAGGTGCATGGGTTTATCTCTGGGCTTTCTATGTTGTTCCGTTGGTCTGTATTTCTGTTTTTGTGGCAGTCCCATACTTTGTTGATGATGGTAGCTTTGTTGTATATTCTGAAGTCAGGAAGGTTGATTCCTCCAGCTCCATTCTTCTTTCTCAAGATTGCTTTGGCTATTCGGGATCTTTTGTGTTTCCCTACGAATTGTGAAATTTTTTGTTGTAGCTGTGTGAAAAATGCCATTGGTGATTTGATAGAGACTGCATTGAATCTGCTGATTTCTTTCGGGAGTAGTCATTGTCACAATGTTGATTCCTCCTCCCCAGGAACATGGTATATCTCTCCATATGTTTATGTCAGCTTTGGTTCCTTTCATCAGTGTCTTATAGTTTTCTGTATACAGCTCTTTTGTCTCCTTAGGTAAGTTTATTCTTAGGTATTTTATTCTTTTTGTTATCTGCTCTGTATTCTTGTGTTTTCTGAAATGGAGTGTTTAAAAAGGCATTTTCAGTAGCAATAATATGTAGAAAGTATAAAATTCCATCTTTGATGCTATCTGTATGTTTAATCTGTGGGATTACCACTTCTCTTAGTGTAGATTAAAAATCACTGCACTCTTCCTAAAATAGAGTCCATATGTAGCTTCAAAAGCAGTTCAAGAAACAACAGGGAAGCACCAGATGAACTTGACAAAATTTTAAAATAATCATAATTAAGTCATATTGGAAGAGTATTTGTATTAACATGATAGAAATAAAATTTATATGAAGAAATCATATAAGGTCATAGGGACAACACTAAGATCTGATGAATGGACAAATAATATAAACAGAGCTCATGCAATTAATGGAGAATTTTTTTAAAATGTGTGACAGCATACCATTTTCCATCTATTGCGTTAGTAATGGCTTTAAAAAATTCCTGTTGCTTTCTCATGTGCTTCTGGTGGACTGGCTTCCCTGGTGGCTCAGAGGTTAAAGTGTCTGCCTGCAGTGTGGGAGACCTGGGTTCGATCCTTGGGTCGGGAAGATCCTCCGGAGAAGGAAAAGGCAACCCATTCCAGTATTCTTGCCTGGAGAATACTATGGATGGAGGAGCCTGGTGGGCTGCAGTCCACGGGGTCACAAAGAGTCAGATACGACTGAGCTACTTCACTTTCACTTTCTGGTGGACTACAGTTCTTTCAGAAAGCTTTAAATATTCATACTTCTTAACCAAGTAATTCCCCTTTTTAGAATGTATACAATGGAAATGATTTTTTATGTTTATTTTAATTTTTTAATCAATTAATTAGTGCATGACTTGTGGGATCTTAGTTCCCTGACCAGGGATTGAACCTGGCCCCCAGCATTGAAAGTGCCAAATCCTAAACACTGGACCATTAGAGAATTCTCTCTTTTAAAATTCTTTGAATTATGGGAAAATACACATAAAATAAGATTTATCATCACAAGCATTTTCAAGTATACAATTCAGTAGTGTTAAATACATTACATTGTTGTGCAGCCAATCTACAGAGCTTTTTCATACCATAAAACAACAACAACTCTCCATCTCTCCCTCCTGTCCCTGATAACCATCATTCTTTGTTTCTATGGGTTTGATTATTCCTAAGTAACTTAAATATGTGAAAGCATTCAATATTTGTCTTTTGGGAACTGGTTTATTTCACTTAGGGTTATGTCCTCAAAGTTCATTTATATTGTAGCATGTATCACAATTTCCTTCCTTTTTAAAGCTGAGTAGTATACCATTATATTCGTATATCACATTTTGTTTATTCACTCATCAATGAACATTTTAGTTGCTTCTGCCTTTTGGCTACTGTATACAGGGCTGTATTCTGCCATGTACAGGGCTGTACAGATATCTCTGTAAGACCCTGCTTTCAATTCTTTGGATAGAGGCACAAATACGGGATTGCTGGATCGTATAGTAATTCTGTCTTTAATTTTTTTTAGTTACTACCATGTTGTTCTTCCTAGTGATTGCACCAGTCTACACTCCCAACTATAGTGCACAAATGTTCAGTTTCCCCACATCCTTGCTAACCCTTATTTTCTGGTTTTTAATAAATATTAGCCATCATAATGGATGTGAGGTGGTATCTTATTGTAGTTTTGATTTGCATTTCTCTGATACTTAATGAAATTGAGTATCTTTTCATTTTTTGCTGGCCAGACTTTTCTCTTTTTATGTCTTTCCACATAATTATCAAAACCTTAAATTCTGCCTAAAACTTCTACCAGTTTCTAAGTAGTTCTCCTTGATAAATTCCATCTCTCATAACCCACCTATTCTCATTCTTATCCAGCCTACATGTCCTGCAGTTGATTAGATCATCTAGATCTTTAGGAAGTCTTTAGGTGTGACTTCATTCATTTATTCTGTTCAACCTTTGCTCAATAAATTCTCTATATTAAACTAGGTATCCAATTAGAAACTGTTCCCTAGACTGCAGGAAAGAATGCTTGTGTCCCTGCATATCATACTTTTTTAAAAAAATTTTATCTAATATTTATTTTTGGCTGTACTGAGTCTTGCTATTGCATGTAGGCTTTCTCTCTTGCTGACAGGTGTGTGTGGGGGGTTGGGGGCGGTGCTGCTCTTCATTGTGGTGCGCAGGCTTCTTGCAGTGGCTTCTTGTTGCAGAGCGGAACCCGGGCTCAGTAGTTGTGGCACACAGGCTTAGTTGCTCCATGGCACGTGGAATCTTCCTAGACCGTGTCCTCTGCATTGGCAGGCGGATTCTTAATCACGGGACCTCCAGGGAAGTCCTGTCATACTTCTTGAGTGGAGTAGCATTTGAAAATGTAGTCATAATAATTTATATTTGTATACCATTTATTAAATTTAAACGTGATCGTATGAATCAAAACTCAAAAAAAAAAATTAAAAGACTATGCGAGGAAAATCTCTATTGTCTTTCTATGCCATGGCTACCAGTTCTCTTCCATGGAGGCAACCAAGTTATATTCTATAGCACTTTTTATTTGCCATTTTAAAAGATTTTATCATTAGGTCACTGTACACCCAAGAGCAGAGGTATAGGAACATGAGTCTGGATAAACTGAACTAAGCCTTTAGTATGGAAAAGCTCTGTTTTGTTCTTCTGAAAAAGTATGCATGTTAAGAAGAGAAATGTCATAAGATTTCTTGAAAATGAAGTTAGAAAGCATCTTTTAACTGACTTTTTTTCTCCTCACAGTTGATTATGGAAGATTCTCACAAGAGTAACACTTCAGAGACAGCACCTCAGTCTGGTTCAACAGTTCAGGCAGCTCATATTTCTCATATTGCTCAACAGGTAAGGCAGGAACCAGCCAAAATATTGAGCCAGTTAGCAGTGTTTGTTATTGCAGATGAATCTGTTGTTTGAAGTCAATAATTACTAACATTCAAAAAAATAAGCAATAGAGAAAAACTAAAATGTTGAAATGTATGGAAGGGAGGAAAGTTTATGAATGTTGTCAAGATGATTCAGTTTTATTATCTTTTCTACAAAATATACTTAGTGTTATTTTAATATGTATATACTTCTCAGAACTTGAGGAGATATTGAAAGATTTCATTTTATGTGGTACATGATTAGTTTTTTTTTTTTTTTTTTCCAGACTAATTTTGTTGCTACTTAAGACAAATGAAAAATAATTTGGTTCTTTAGGCTAACTTGAAATAGAGAATAATAGTTTCAGGACTCAAACCATCTTCAGTTCAGTATATGTATTATGGATATATAGAAAATATTTTTGCCTAACTGGAAAACAGGTATATTCATTTGATAATTTAAATTGACAGACATGTACATTGCAGAACTGATGTCTTTTTTGTTTTAATTTTTAAGTTAAAAAAAAAACTTTTTTTTTTTGGCTACATGGTAGGCAGGATCCTTAGTTCCTTGATCACAGGTTGAACCAGTGCCCCGTGCAGTGGAAGCACAGAGTTTTAACCACTGATCCGCCAGAGAAGTCCCAGGAATTAATGGTATTTTAAAAATTAGTTTATTCATTTTTGATTGTGTTGGGTCTTCACTGCTGCCTGGGCTTTTCTCTAGTTGTGGAGATTTAGGGACTACTTAGGTTGTGGTGCATGAGCTTCTCATTGCAGCGGTTTCTCTTGTTGCAGAGCACAGGCTCTAGGGCGTGCAGGCTTCAGTAGTTACAGCTCATGGGCTCCGTAGTTGCAGCTGGTGGGCTCTAGAGCTCTGGCTTCAGTAATTGTGGTGCACAGGCTTAGTTGCCCCATGGTATATGGGATCTTCCCAGACCAGGAATTGAACCTGTGTCCTCTGCACTGGCACGCAGATTCTTATCCACTGTATTTTTAAAATTTCAAATTGTCTGATCCATGCATCTTCCTTCATATACCTCCACCAAAACAACATGTGGCATATATTTAATGTAGCAGCAGATAAAGAGATTTCAGCTATTTTCTATTAACTCAAACATTAAGGAGATATGCAGAAATGTAAAACAATGTCATTTCTCTCACTAACCTTGGGGGGAGATATTTAGTTTTATTAATTAAAATATTATGTTAATATGTAGTGGATTTATGATTGTTATTTTAAAATGAACTATCAGGTATTTTTAAAATTTCATTTAAATCTTAAATGTAAGTATTAGATTAAAAGCTGACTTAAATGAAAGTTCCCCAATAATTTTTCAGAGTATAAAAGAGATGAAAAAGTGGGAAAACTAAGCATCTAAAGGATTACTCCTTCAAGCTTGATTTATTCTTCTCTATTATTTGGCTGTATCTGTGAAGAATAATAGTATTGTCTCCATGTAGGGCTGGAAAAACAGTGATAGAGTCTTTCAGTTACCTTTCTGTTAGTAGAGCCTGTCACAAATGTTTTAATTCAGTTCACTTACTTATACATTTCAGTAATTTTGGTTAGATGTGAATGTTTTCCAAGTTCCCTTAGAAGCGCATTTACAGAGATAGAATAAGTACACTTGTAGATGATGAATAGTTTTATAGTGATTTTTAAAAATAATGTCACTGACTTTGTATCCAGATCCTTGTTGTTTGACTGCTTTGTTAGACTCTAAATTATGTAAGGAAAAAGTATCTAATACAGTAATTATTCAGTAATTCACTATAAGGTGGGGATATAGCAGGGAACAAAAGTTTCAGTTCTCATGGAACATATATTCTAGTTAGTATTGGAGAAAATAAAACATATTAGTTGGTAATATGTGCTGTGAGGCTGATAGAGCAGGATAGGAGGGATAGGGGATTGTTCATGGGGATGGGGACTTGCCGTCTGATATAAGCTGGTCAGAGAAGTCCTGTCTGTGGACATGTCTCTTTACTTATATGGACCAACAATTGTAAACTCGGAGACTGAACTGCATGGGGCATGGTTACCGGATAGCGGGGCAGCCACTGTGGTGGGAGAGGCGGGTGACACAGGGGGAGGCGGAGAGGCTGGGCTGGGAGGGGAGCTGCCGATAATGTAGGCCTTGTGTACTACTGTAAGAGTTCTGCCTTTTAATCTCGGTAAGATGAGGAACCTTTGGAGTGGGGTGAGTAAAGTAATCTGACTGATATTTTAATAGAATCATTCTGTCTGCTTTGTGGAGTGGAAGTAGGAAAGCCAGTTAGGAGGCTGTTAAAGACACTAAACGTGCATGAAAGACAGCTGTGGCTCAGACTAAGGTGGAAGCAGTGGTGGTGGTGAGATAAAGGTAGACTGTGGGTGCAATTTGATTGTGAAGCCAACAGTGTTTGCTTTGGGATTGGATGTGGGTTTAGAGGAAAAAGGAGTTAAGATTGACTGTCCAGTTTTTGACTTGAATAACTGTAATAATGGAGTTGCCATTTATTGAGATGGACAACACTGGAACTTTTTTCTTTCTTTTTGGGGAGATGTTGCAGGAATTTGGCTTTTGGGTATGTTAAGTTTATGGTACTATCTGTATTAGTTTTCTGTGTTGCAAAACAAATCACTACAAATATAGTGGCTTAAAACAACACGTATTGATTATCTCATAATTTCTGTAGGGTCAGGCACTTCTTAGTTGGGTTCTCTGCTTCACAGTTTCACAAGCTGCATCAAGATGTTGGCTAGGGCTGCCTTTTTATCTGGAGACTAGGACCGAGAAGAATTCACTTCCAAGCTCACTCCGTTTGTTGGCAGGATTCATTTTGTTGCAGCTGTAGGACTGAGAACTTCTTTTTTGACTGGAGTCCACCTTCAGCTCTTAGAGGTCACCTACAGTTTGCAACTCACAGCATGGCAGCTTGCTTCTTTAAGTTCAGCAAGAGAATTAGGATGAGTCAGCTGACAAGACAGGGCCTTATATAACATAATGAGGGATGAAACCCTATTCCTTTCCCATAAAACGTGACATAATCACAGGAATGGCATTCCACCATCTTTGCCTTATTCTGTTGGCTTGAAGCAAGCTACAGATCCTTCTAACACTCACACAAAGGCATATACACCAGAAGGTGGAGACCATGGGGGCCACCTTTGAATCTGTCTGGCAAATCATACAAGTAGACTTGTCCAGCAGGTAGTTGGATATATATGGTCTGGAGTCCAGAAGAGAGGTCCAGACTAGAAATAAAAATTTAGAAGTTCTAGATGTATAGGTAATATTTGAACTCATGGAGTGATTTCTGGCTTCCTTTTAGGATTTAGAAAGCTGGAAAGCATATTGCTCCCACTATGAAACAAGAATAAGCTATTATGTATAAAAAATCATAACTTCTCTCAATGCATTAGAAGTGGGATGTGGGCATGGCTCACCTGTAGCAGAGCACAGGAAGGAAGTGGGACTTTCCTAGGGGGGGAGGGGGGGAATAGAATTTAGCTAAATTTCTAATGAATTGCCAAAGTCCTGCTTTTCTCCAAGGACCTCCAAGAGTTGCTTATGAGAAAGATTAGGAAGCAAGGGATATAGAGAATGCCTCTCTAGGTGGTACAGGCCTGCCTAGACCCTTCATCTTTATGGAAAAAAGCTTTAAGCAACTTGGGGAAGGGAATAAACCCAAATTTTCCATTATGGGTGGGAGAAGTGAAAAGAAAAAGAAAATCCATAAACCCTGAGGGAAGGGCAGAAAACTTTCCCAGGTTCAGATCATTAGTTTGCCTACTACTGGGAGAAAGCCTCACTTCCTGAGACTGAGACTTGTTCAGTCACTAGGTTATGTCTGACTCTGCAACCCCATGGACTGCAGCACACCAGAACCAGACATCACTGTCCTTCACTATCTGCCAGAGCTTACTCAAATTCACGTCCATCACATCGGTGATGCCATCCAACCATCTCATTCTCTGTCGTCCCCTTCTCCTCCTGCCCTCAATCTTTCCCAGCATCAGGGTCTTTTCCAATAAGTTGGCTCTTGGCATCAGGTGGCCAAAGGATTGGAGTTTCAGCATCAGTCCTTCCAGTGAATATTCAGAATTTCCTTTAGGATTGACTCCTTTAGTTTGATCTCATTGCTGTTCAGGGGACTCTCAAGATCATCTCCAGAATCACAATTCAAAAGCATCAATTCTTTGATGCTCAGCCTTCTTTATAGTCCAGCTTTCATATCTGTACGAGACTACTGGAGAAACCACAGCTTTGACTATATGGACCTTTGTCTGCAGTGTGATGTCTGGTTTTTAATACGCTGTCTAGGTTTGTCATAGCTTTTCTTCCAAGGAGCAGGTATCTTAATTTCATGGCTGCAGTCACTGTCCGCAGTAGGTTTTGGAGCCCAAGAAAATCTATTTGCTATGCAGTGATGGGACTGGATGGCATGATCTTAGTGTTTTGAATGTTGAGTTTTAAGCCAGCTTTTTCACTCTCACTTTCATCAAGAGGCTCTTTAGTTCCTCTTCGCTTTCTGCCATTAGAGTGGTATCATCTGCATATCTGAGGTTTTTGATATTTCTCCTGGCAATCTTGATTCCAGCTTGTGCTGTATCCAGCCTGGCATTTCGAATGATGTATTCTGCATATAAATTAAATAAGCAGGGTGACAAGTACACAACCTTCACGTACTCCTTTTCCAATTTTGAACAGGTCAGTTGAGACTAGGCCAGGATAACAGAACTTACCCATCTGCCCCCATTCCTCCAAGCATATAAAGCAAAAGCAGTCTAT